>NC_134357.1:439579259-440253743 GCF_048569485.1 Anomaloglossus baeobatrachus | reverse complement strand
CTTTGGTTGGAAGAAACTGGAGGCCCTACTTAAAGTAAGATTCTACTGGGTGGGCATGAGATCTGCCCTAGAGAAGTGGTGTCGAAACTGCGGGCCCTGCAATCTTAGAAGAAAAGACCAGCCCAGCCAGAGAGCACCACTCCAGCCAATCCAAACTAAACGGCCCCTGGAGATCGTGGCCCTGGACCATGTAAAGTTGGCACCCAGAAGACAAGGCTACAACTACGCTCTCACTATGGTTGACCACTACTCCAGATTCCTGGTGGTAGTACCAGTCAAGGACTTGACCGGTCAGACTGCAGCCAAAGCGTTCCAGACACATTTCTGTCGACCACATGGCTATCCAGACCAAGTGCTCACTGACCAAGGACCAGCCTTTGAAGCTGAAGTGTTTAAGGAGTTTTGTAACCTTTACGGCTGCAAGAAGATCCGTACCACACCTTACCATCCTCAGACCAATGGCATGTGTGAGAAAATGAACCACATCATTCTCGACCTTCTGAAGACTCTCCCATTAGAAGAACGAAGTCGGTGGCCGGAAAAACTGCCCGATCTAGTGGACATGTATAACAACATCCCTGTGAGTTCCACGAACTGCACACCGGCATACCTGATGAGGGCCAGACCAGGGAGATTGCCAGTAGATCTGGAAATGGGAGTTGAGACCCCTGAAGACCATCTACAAGGTGCTGATTGGGATTCCAACCGCCAAGCCCAATACAAGAAAGTACAAGAGTGTGTGGAGCGAAGCCTGACTCAGCAGCGTGAGAAACAAGAAAAGGCCTACAATCGAAAAGCACCTGCTGTTCCTTTGATGCCAGGATATATAGTTCTCAAAAGAAAGAGAAGACGTCATAAACTTGACAATCACTGGGAAGAA
The DNA here is from genome assembly GCF_048569485.1 of Anomaloglossus baeobatrachus. Lineage (NCBI taxonomy): Eukaryota > Metazoa > Chordata > Amphibia > Anura > Aromobatidae > Anomaloglossus > Anomaloglossus baeobatrachus. The sequence goes on along the minus strand of NC_134357.1, from coordinate 440,252,863 downwards.
GAACCCTATACTGTGTTACCATCGACGCTTAGCAATGAAAAGACATGCCTTATCAGCAAAGATGGAGGAAAAACAACAGCTGTCGTTTCTAGAGATCGCTTAAAGAAATGTCCTGAACAACTAAGAATCCCTGAAGAAATTCCCAACCCTTTGCCAGTTCAAGAACCAAAAGAAAAGATGATCCATACTGTACTTGGAGATTTCCCAGCAAGTTGGCCTCAATACAATGGAGCAGTAGTTATTCCGGTTATTACATTCCCTCAATCTGGAGAAGTAAGAGACCCAGAAGAACCTGTTCAAAACCTGGAAGAGCCAAATGTAGCTGAAGCAGAAGACCATGCACTGGTATCAATACCTAGTACACCTATTATTCACATTGAGACACATACATCGGGTGGGAGGACACAACCTCAGACAGATGACAGTATAGTACTGCGTAGGTCAACCCGCAGCAACTTTGGTCAGCTCCCATTACGCTATAGAGAAAGTACAGTTTAGTTCAAAGTGACGGTATGAAAGGTAATGTTTAACCTGTTTATAGTTAAGTAACGTTTAAGCGTAATGTGCCCACAGGGACTATTGTGAGACCTCCTTAAAATGTTAGACCACTGGTTATGAACTGGCTTTAACCACAAACTCTTGCATTGTAAAAAGTTGCCTTCTTGGTATCAATCCCAGAGTCTGCCTGTTGAGGGGCATGGCTCTGCACCAACAAGGGGGCACGCCTGTTTATGGGGCCTGCCCTCCAACACTCGGAAGCGGGTACGCCTGTTTATGGGGCCTACCTTACACCACTCTCCTCAGGAGAGGAAGATTGGAGGAAAGGTCTGGGGAATGTGATGGCCCAGACCTGGTCACCAAAAGGACCGGCGACCTACCTCCTGGAGGTTTTTGGGTGGGTTTCGGACATGTGGGTGGTTGGTGGTGAAATGGTACCTGGTATGTTTAAATGTAAATAATTGCCCCTGTGTGGGAAAAGTTTGTATTTACCTTTTTCTCTTGTCTTTGCAGCCCGAGGACGTGCTGATGATAACTAAGGGGGAATGTGGCGCCCCTGACCTGGTCAGGCACCACAGAGTATTGCACCCATGCGGGAGCAATGCTTCCAGGTAATCTCCAAAGGCCAGGATGAGGTGCACACACAAACATATAGTGACCAGGCCTTCCACATCACCAGAGGGGACCCTTGGGTAGCCAGAAGGGGTTAACTTTCAATTCCCGGCTGGGGGTGTGTCCAGGGGCTAGTTGCTAGGAAGCAGGGCAGAGAGAGAGAGGAAGAAGGGAGTCTAGAGGAAGAAGTTGAAGTGTGTGGAAGGGAGCAGAGGAGCTCTCGTGTCAGACAGGTCCTGAGGAGTGCAGTAGCTGAAAGCGGGGGAGAAAGGAGTACCGTGGGTCGGCCTGAAAATCATCCAGAGAGAAGGGTGGCTGAGTACGGAGATCCCGGTATCCGAGCACACAAGGGGAACTAGATCCCCAGTACAGGCAGCAGATCATCCAGAGCTGCTTAACCTACAGGTGGGGGGGGTACTTCATGCCCTCACCACGACTACACAGAGCTTGAGCCAAGCAGCAATCACCAGGCCCATAAGGGGACAGGGCCAGAAGCCATCCCACCAAGGCCACGCTGCCGGCAGACGAGCCAGAGAGAGAGGGGAGCAGGGTGGTAACAGCTTCCCTGGAGGGGTCCTACCACGCTTCAAGCAAAGGATCCTCCTAAAACAGAAAGAGTGCAAGGAAGGCGAGTGGACAGCTACCCTCAGAACGGCCTCCTGGAATTCCTGGTTCAACCTGGTTATCACAGTGTCGCCCGGGCATCTCACCGTGACCTCCAAACAATGAGTAAACACGTTGAAAGACTTCTTGGACTGTGTTTGAGTCATTCTGCGACCTGTGGTTCCACACACATACACCGGGGCCTGGGGCTTGCCTCACTCTCAGGGGGCTAATATACTGACTGCACCCACCATCAGCCCCAGGCATCCCTTAATCTGCAGTGGCGGTCCCCGCTGACCGCAATACTGAGAGTGGCGTCACGACAATCCCAAAAAGAAGGTTCCCTACCTGTGACCAGACTGTCCCATCCACGTGGAGTCCCTGAAGGTAATGCACAGACACATACTAGCGGGGCTTCACAATTACAGCTGAGCAAACCAGAGGTTTGGTGTTTGTTTTTTGGCCAAACACAAAGTTTTAAAAACAAAAACAAAAAACCCCACAAAAAAAAGAGAGTTTGGGTGCTCAACATATGAACTTAACTCGCACGAGCATCGCTGTGCTCAGGTATGCTTTGTGCGCTGTACAGTGAGAGCCGCTTGCAGTGTTTAAACAGCTCACACTGGAGGTAACTACAGTGTTATCAGATGTAGTGTGCAACCACCCTCAAAAATGGAAAAACCCTGTCCAACCGCCCCTGGAAATGATCAGCTTATAGCTAGCTGCATGTAGGCGGAGACCTGTACTGACAGTCAGTGAATTCTGTTGTTGTTCGGGCCATGTCAGAACCTGTGGAGGTATGATTCAGCTGCATGCGCAGAAGCAAACTTGCACGGATTTGCTCATCTCTACCGGTGATGGAACGATAGTATTCACGGATTGGGCATGCACTGTTGTGTCAGTTGATGGTCCATATGGAGGAGGAGGTATGACTGGGGATGACCTGGTGAAGAAGGTTGTTCCATCCCCCGAGTCCAAGTTGGAAGCTGAGGCCTACACCTCAGCTCGACCCATGGGCAATGGACAGGCTGAATGGATGAAGGCCTTGTGGGCCCAGTGGCTGGTAAGTTCCCAACCTCGGTCTCATTCCATAACATATCAGATGTCCTGATGCTGAAGAAAATACAAACCTTTAGGGAAATTCCAACCCCGCAGCAGTTCCGACCCCGGTATTTGCCCTGACTCCTAAGGACATTCCAACCCCTGAAGTGGTGCCTATTATCACTTGGGCGGAATTGGTCATAGAAGCGATCTGAAGGAAGAAAAAAATGGAGGAGTGGGTGTAAAAAAAAGCTGAGCCACCCCAGAGGAGAGATTGCTAAATGGGTGACCAGGGGAGTGGTGTGTTACGTCTGTAGGAAGAGATTATACAGTTTCAAAATGGTGGAGAGTGGCAGAGACTGGTACTATTTGAACGCTTGCTTCCTCAACTGAAGACCCAATCTGTAAGTCAAAGAGTGGGTCCAGTTCGTTAAAGAAGACAGATCGCTGGGTTGGTATGCTGTAGTGTTCGCCCGATTGAAGAAGATACTGGGTTTTGATGTCTCGAAGCCCAAGAGTCTACTCATGAAAAAATAATTGAGATATAACCACGAGTCCTCATGACCTATTGGAGGAGAGTGGGACTTCAGGAAAGCCAGAGTTGGCATCCCATCTAGTTGTGGTGTGTGGCCCAGGAAGTCCACTCAAAAGTTTATGTGCGGTGAGCTGGGGTTGAAGAGACAGGGGTCTGAGCATGGCCTGGCAAGCCCTGGAGTCAGATCCCTAGGAGGCAAATGTCATGCCTGTTGCAGCCTTGAGTCCCTTAAGGGTGCAACAGAAAGGAGATCGTAACTTGTGTACCGCCCCCTTGTCAGCAGCCGAGCCGCTTGGATCTGGAGCCGCAGTGGCTTAAGGGGTCTCCAGATCCGGGGGGTCTGCGCGGACACTCGAATTAAAAGAAGAGAGGGGGGCGGAGTATGTACAGGAGGTTGGAAAGTTTGTGACGCCACCCACGGTGCGTGGCAAGATGGTGCACCACCGCTGCTGTTGGTGGGGGAGCCCGGTGGCGATGGTATAGCAGCAAGGTGTTTAACCCCCCCGTGGGTAGGGGGTTAGTGCCCCGGGGCCCGTTGGGGAAGATGGTGATTGGAGTGCCGTTGGGTAGAGGAATAGGGGCTTTTCAGTGTACTCACTCAGTCCAGGAATAATGGCACCGACAGCTTGTAAACCAGAATTCTGAGCACCACTGCAGCCTGGAGGGAGCACGCTGGGATCCATGCCCTTGGTGTTTCTGTTGGCCTGTGGCCTTTTCCGTGGCACCTTCTTACTAGTTGGACCCTTAAGCTTGAAACTATTCGGGTACCTCTCACCCGTATGGCTGAGTGAGCTTGCTCTCAGGGTTCACGCATAGGATTTCTTTGGACTGTATTTGGGAAAGTCCTATCCCATCGGTGCGCTAGTACCCCAAATTTGGAGCGGGTTTGGGATGAATCTTAAAGTCTTCATCCCCGTCGGGTAAATTACCAGGACGCGTGAAGCTACTTCCCGGCCTAGGGTCCACATACCCTGTCGTGCCCTGTCCCCTGCCCGGTGATGGCTCAAGGCCGCCGTCTGCCCTCCTCGGCAGACCGTGCCCCTTGACGCGATCCCCTGTGAACGGGGTTCCAGCTCCTACCAGGCCCAGACCAATGTCTGCCACCTTGTAAGCTTCAGGAGCACTGCTCCAGAACAGTGACCTCTCCCTCGCAGAGAGTCACTCCACACCTCCTACTCCTCTCACTCCTGTTTCACTCTCCTGTCACTTTCCCCTCACCAACCCCCATATGGGCAGCCCTATTCCCTTCAGGCCCCCCAATGGTATGTCTGGTGGGTTTGGTGTAAAGTGTTTCTAGCATTTTGATTGGCTAAGCTGTTAGCAACACTAAAGGACCAGGATCCGCAACCAAGGAGGAGTGGATACTGTGCAGAAGGGCAGGTTGCATAATACTCTGTGACGACCTGATAGGCCAGGGCGTCACACTTGGATAGTGTGATCCTGACGTACTGACTGAGACACATAGTATAGGACAACGTTGAGGCGAGAGACCGACCTTCCAATAGCATGGCCCCCAGGTACAAGAGTCCAGAGGATGAAACTCCAGAAGCAAGGACCCAAGGAGCTTACAGCTTAAGGATAATGGGCCAAGACGTTCTAATGTGTATGCAAAGTGAAATTTCCTTGGCGGAATCTCCCTACGCAACTAAAGAGCTAAAGGCTCTACTCTAGCCCTACTTGCAATCCCCTTGACTCTTTCCTCTATGAGGAGAATAGACATGGAGCCATGGAAAGAGAGCGTGACTGTCAAGGATTGGACTGTGGTGCTAGGATGGGTTGGGGTTGTGCTGGGACCCCTGGGACTTGAAGGACCAGTAAGAACAAGAACAACCCAGACGGGACTGAAAGTGTGTCTGAATATGCTCTGTAAAATTGAAACCTGCTTGAGTTGTGTGCCCGTTATCCCATTTATAATGGTGAGAAGGAAGAACTGTCTAGTAAACTTTTGTTGTTTAATCTGAACTGGTTTTCTTCGTGTTGGAACGAGTCGTCAACTGGTCTTGGCTGGCCAAAACCATAAGCATAATTCGGTCTACATGTGCGTACTTCTCAAATGGCAAAAGTTCACCCACCCAGCCAGTACTACATCTTTCCTGTGGTGTGCCAGGGCATCAGGAATCAACACTGCCCTGTAGCACTCTACAACAGGCTTAAATCACTGATTTCAGATGAGGCCTATTGACTTTACCCAATAGATGATTGTTCTAATCTCATGGGAGATAAGTCTCTGTCAGAGGTAGTGACTTTCTCCCTTCTTGCCAATGAAAACGCATGAACACTTAGCTGTGTATGGGGAAATCGGAAAGAAAAAACTGTTGATTGAAAATGCATTTGGTCTATAGCCATATAAGGTGTATGGGCAACATAATTTACTTAAATCCTCAAAATCTCCAGTATCATCACCTGCTCCATGTTAGATAGGGTGTAGCTATTTGGTAGTGTCTTCAGGCTGTAGCCCTGTCAATATTCCCCTATTTTGTGAGCATAACTTTATTCTTCTAAACGCAATGGATTCTCACATCAGTATTTTGCTGTTATTAATCTTTTACTTTTTGCACTTGCTTATTTGTCTATGGAAAAGGGCAATATTCATCCATCCTGAACCTCCGATCGCAGTGGAGCTGTCACATTTCTCAATGTCTGCACTTATCTCCAGTTCACATTCCAGGCATCTAGGTGCAAGAGTGGGATATCAGTTATGAACGAAGTCTGTGCATATGAATGTGTGTGGTATGTTTTTGCTATGCATGTACCATGTTTCTGCTGTAGCTTAAATGAAAAAGAGAGTGGTCTGAGGAGGGTGTAGTAAAAGTGGATTTTGAGTTGTTTTTGTTATTAGTAACCAAGAAGTTTAGTATCTTCCAGCACAGCAATGGTTAACAGCAGCAATATTACAAAGAAGTAGATGCAGTCTGGTATCTTACAGCAGGGAAATGGTTAATAGCAGGGATACAACAGAGAAGTAAATATTGTACAATGAAGGCTCTTCCACCGGGGCAAAGATTAATCAGGAATGCAATCAAGTACTTATAGACAAACTGGAGATTCGCCCAAAGAGATGAGTTACCTTGACTGCAGAGGCCAGAGGTGAACAGTCACAAGAAATTGGTGCAGACAACACCTAAGCAAACTGGACTAGGTTAAGAAACATTTTTGGTTGTAGCATGGAAGCAAAGAAAAGCAGAGGAAATGACAAATATGAGACTGGAGCTGGACCAAGTGGACTAGAAACAAATGACTGACAAACTTGAGGCAACTAAATAATGCTACTTAATACCTAAGCACCTGGCTTTTGCAAAAGCTGGCCTTAAAATTCCTAGAATGATGATTCTAGTGGAGTTCGTTGGGTTATCTGACAAACCCAACAATCACTGTAAAGAAAGCTGGTTGTAGAGGTAAGGAGCGAGACCCAGTGCTTGTGCCAGAATAGTTGAGTAACAGTACATTTTTGACCAAATAACGTCTTGTCTGCAGTTGTCATTCTACTGAAATATTCATAATATATTCTCTGCCCTTTTTCTTTTTAATAAAGCAAAACAATGATTTTTTCGAATATTTTTTTTTCTTGAAGCTTTCTTTTTCCTATGTGCAGGATGCACACAGGGCTGTATTATTCATATGGCTTTATAACTGAAACCTCTAGGTCCCACAAGGACTAGGGGCCCCTGTATTTTTTTAATGCACTGGTATCTGCATCCTAGGGCTGCTGTGATGAAACACACTTTGTAACATAACAAAATGTGTACATATTAATTTATTGAAGTATCAGGGTTGTGATGTCATGTTGTCTCCTCCCTTATTACCCCTCTATGAGCATCTAGTAGTGACTTTGATTGCACATGCTTGTTCATTCCCATGGTCTGTTGTGAGCAGCCAAACAGTTATTATTTATAGGGCTACATTGGATATAGGGCTTTAGAGAGCGGTTTAGCACCTAAAGTACCAGGGTACTTTAAGGCCGGCTTCTCACTTGCGATTTTCTCGCAGTAGTGCAATGCGAAAAATTCTCGCATTGCACTCGGACACATGTTAATCAATGAGGCAGCTCCCATCTGCTATTTTTTTCTCGCAGCATGCTGCGTTTTGGAGAGTTTCTCGCGCGAGTCTCTCCAATGCAACTCTATGGGAGCGGGTAAATAAACGGATGTCACACGGACCGGCACTCACACCATCCTAGTGACATTCGTTTTTCTAAATACATTTATCGCATGTTTCACAAAACACTGGAAATGAGTGAGGTCTCACAATGTCGGTCAATCTCTATCTCTGTCATTTGGTCTCTCCCTCTTGGTCTCTATTCTCTCTCTGTCAGTCGGTCTGTCGGTCTTTCTCTGTCCATGTCGGTCTATTCCTTTCCCCCCCTCTCTCATACTCACCAATCCCCGATCACCAGCGTGGCGCTGCACGGCGTTCACACTGCTCTGGCGGCTTCTCCTCTTTTGAAAAAGCTGGCCGCTCATTATTCAATCTCGTATTCCCTGCTTTACCTGCCCACCGCACCTATGATTGGTTGCAGTCAGACACGCCCCCACGATGAGTGACAGCTGTCTCACTGCAACCAATCACAGCTGCTGGTGCGCAGGTCTATATCATGCAGTAAAATAAATAAATAATTAAAAAAAAACGATGTGCGGTTCCCCCCAATTTTAATAGCAGCCAAGGTAAAGCCACACGCCTGAAGGCTAGTATTGTCAGGATGGGGAGCCCCACATTATGGGGAGCCAACCACCCTAACAATATTAGCCAGCAGCCGCCCGGAATAGCCGCATCCATTAGATGCGACATTCCCAGCACTGTACCCGGCCATCCCGAAATGCCCTGGTGCGGTGGCAATCGAGGTAATAAGGAGTTAATGGCAGCAGCCCATAGCTGCTACTAAGTCCTAGATTAATCATGGCAGGCGTCTCCTCGAGATACCTTCCATGATTAACCTGTAAGTTTAAGAAAATGAAGCCATACACCAAAAAATCCTTTATTTGAAATAAATAACAAAAAAACCCAACCCTCTTTCACCACTTTATTCAAGTCCCCAAATACCCTTCCATGTCCGACGTAATCCACAGAGGTCCCTCGATGCTGTCAGCTCTGCAACATCAGAAGCTGGCAGAGAGCGGTCACAGACCACGACCGCTCTCTGTGAGCTCCCCGCAGCAACTGAAGTGAGTCGCGCTATCAGCGATAAGGTCACTCAGGTTACCCCTGGCCACAGATCTCAGCGGGAGGACTTCTGCTTTGGCCACGGGTAACCTCAGTGACGGCACCGCTGATCGCACAGCTCACTGCAGTCACTCAGGGGATTTGCGGTGATCGCCGAGACCTTCACCGCTGACCGAAACTCAGGCCATGACACAGACAGAGCCACAGGATGACAATGAAGTCAGGTGAAGTTCATCCGACTTCATTCTGATCGTGCGGCTCTGTCTGTGTCTGCTGTCAGCGGCCATTCAGCTCTGCTACATGGCTCTGTCTGTGTCTGCTGTCAGCGGCCATGTAGCAGAGCTGAATGGCAGATGACATAGTAAAAACGGATCCCATATGCATCAAACACGCATTGTACATGCACTGCAATCATGAGAAAAATCCCAGGATCGCAGTGCAGTTGCATTGCACACTGATCATAAAGTGAACTAAAATCATCCGACTTTTTATCATGCAACTCGGACCGATTTTTCACGCATAAGTGTGTTTCCAGCCTAAGATGTAGTTGGGTGGAAGATTGAAATGCTGGTGGAGTCTCGAAATGTTTTAAACACTAGTGGCTTGACCATGCGTAAATACAACCCAGGGTACACTAATAGACATTTATGGTACACAGTATATATTTGGGAGTATAAAAAGGAGGGTTGGCCTGTCAAAGGTTGTCAAACCTGCACCCCTATATAACATGGAGTCTCTGTATTAGTAAGTAAATATTACTATTTTTGTGCCTACACCAACCAGAACAAGTGTGGAAAAATTGCAAAAAAACTGCGATTACATGATTGTTCTTGGGATATTTTATTCACCCTGTTCAATATTTGGTAAAGCAGATGTGTAGGTAGGATTCTTTAGGTTGGTACGAGTTCATAGATACCAAACATGTATAGGTTTACATTTATCTAAGGGGTTAAACTAATTCAGAAGTTTGTCGAAAAAAAGTGGTGCACTTTTTGCTCTATTTACCGTGACCCGTAGCGTTCTCATTTTTGGGATCTATGGTTCGGTGTGGGCTTATTTTTTGTGTCTCAAGCTGACGTTTTTAATGGTTCCATTTTTGCGCAGATGCTACATTGTTATCACCTGTTATTGCATTTTGCACAAAATTTGCAGCAACCAAAAACGTAATTTTTGCATTTGGAATTTTTTTTCCGCTACACCGTTTACCGTTCAGATTAATTGATTTTATATTTGTGTTAGATCGAGCATTTCTGAATGTGGAGATACCAAATGTGTGTATATTTTTTTAAATTGTTTTTAAACTCAATAACTTTCACTTGGGCAAATGGGGGGTGATTTGAACTTTTAGGTTTTTTATTTGTTTAAATTTTTTAAAACTTTTTTTTTATTTTACTATTTCCCCTAGGGGACTATAAGGATCAGCACTCTGATCGCTCATTCATTTCTGTTGATCACAGCTACACAGCTATGATCACCAGAAATACTCACCTCTTGTTACAATCAACACTTGGCCGGGTGAAACAGGAAGTGAGTCATGTGAGCTACAGGAGTCATGACCCTATGCTACAATGACAACCATCGGCTCAGAGTGATCCCGTCACAGCGCTGCTGATGAGGACAGGTAAGTGAAGATTTACCAAGGCAGGAATTTAAATCGCGATGTCCCATTTTGACATCGCGATTTAAGGGGTTAACAGGCGGATCACGGATTCACTCGTTCCTGCGAGGCACACATGTCAGCTGTTCAAATCAGCTGACATGTGCGTGGATCGCTGCCTGTAGCAGACGCTGGTGATTACACCTATATAGGTTAGGATGTACTGTTACGGCCCACGGTCGTTAAAGGGTTAAAGTGTAACTGTAAGTTCAAGAGAACTTGCAGAAGAATTTCTGTATTGGCTCCTCCCCTCCCCTTCCCCCAACCTCCTCCATAGAATCTTATAAGCACCATATCCCATTTCAGTAATAGGAAAATGTGTTTTAACGAATTACAGATTTTACCCATGAGCTGGAAATGAATAATCAGTCCTGAAGGAGACAAATAAGCTAATTTATGTGATAAGATATATTACAAAGTTGTATATTTTTAACTGAACTATTGATTTATGAAATAAAAATTAAGACAACAGTTGCGTTTTAATTTCCTATTATTCAAGCATTTTGTCAGCACCCTAAATTACAGTCATACATTAAAAAGCAGCAATAAGTAAAACATCAGATTAATGCTCCAGAATAAGATGTTTTAATGTTTGCATTTCAAAAATCCAAACTAAATAATACTACTCATGAGAAAAAATAAAATTGTGTCCGAACATTGTCAATGTCGCCTTCATAGTTCTTACCCGCCTGTAGCCAATCACATAACGGGCAACAAATATGTCTCCACAAATACACACAGCACTTAACCTTTCACATAATACACTAAATGTTTCCATGGTGATAAATCTCTAACCTGACCAAATAAAATCACTGAATTGGAGGGGATAAAAAAAATCTCTATAGTACCGTACTTATAGTAGAATCGCCGGCGGGTGAATACATTATTGTTTTAGAAAAATTACCAAACTTCCTGGTACACTTCGAATAAGCGTAAATTAGAAAGTGCTTGAGGAAAGTACAGTGTTATTTGTCTGCCTGGCGCAACATCAGCTAACTTTATTATTATTATTATTTTTAAAACTTTACTTTGTTTCTTACAAATTAATCAAAAAACTTTTTTTTCATCATTGTTGTTGTACTGTTTTATGGTTAAAAAAAAGTGAAAAAAGATGCAAAAGACTGCCGAGACCCCACCACTGCACCAATGTCCCATGCCCGAACAAAACACACAATTGTAGTAAACCAAATCAACTTTATTGGAGAGATAATCAAATATTTATACAAACTCTCATCTTTTGTTGGGTTGGGGTCGGTCACAGCTTAAAATAACCATTGTAATTATCCAACCGGATATACCATTTCAAACGAGGCGTAATGCCAGGCCGGACTCCCGGCGCTATCAGCCTTCACTTAACAGCCACCATTTTCAACCACTGACCGCTGTGACTTAAAACAATATAACATACAATAAAGGGGAGGGAGGGTGGGACAGCAGCAAACTGTGTCCGGGTTGCCAGCAGCACAGCAGCGTCCGGGTCTCAGGATGAGGAGAGGCCGAATCCAGGAAATAAGGGGGATTATATAGGGGATCCAATAGTGAGGAGAATAGTGGGATTGGACACCATAAAGGGGGCAGGGTTCGGGCATGGGAGTGGGATTTTAACCTCTTACATAAAGGGCTCGGCAGTCAGGGTGCATTCAGTGCAGCCTCACTGACCTGCCCTGCAGACTGCCGAGACCCCACCACTGAACCAATGTCCCATGCCCGAACAAAACACACAATTGTAGTAAACCAAATCAACTTTATTGGAGAGATAATCAAATATTTATACAAACTCTCATCTTTTGTTGGGTTGGGGTCGGTCACAGCTTAAAATAACCATTGTAATTATACAACCAGATATACCATTTCAAACGAGGCGTAATGCCAGGCCGGACTCCCGGCGCAATCAGCCTTCGCTTAACAGCCACCATTTTCAACCAGTGACCGCCACGGAGGAGCAAAAGTCGATAGACTGCGCTCCGACCCCCACCCATAAGAAAGAGTGCCTGCTGAATGCCCTCTTGCTGAATGCCATCTTGAAAGCAAATAAAATAGCTGCCTGTCCCTGATGGAGTTTTACCATGTCGGACCTCTTGGAACAGGAACAGAGCTCATCACCAAATACGAAAAACTTGGGCGATACCGCACCGTCCATTAGTGAAGCAATAAATGAAGGCTACCATAATGCACAAAACAAGAGGAACGCCACTACCGACGTGCTAAACATCAGGGTTGGTAAACCAGCCCGTGCATCCTCGGTGGCAGCACCCATCCTAAAAGAATGTGTATCAAAAACCGAAGGGGTTAGGCCGAGGAAACAAAGACAATAACGTAAAAGGAACAAGAACTGGAACTTTTGACAGCTAGGGACTATCCTCTAGAGGTAGGAGGAAACACTGGAGCTGAGCAGCACATGTAGTCGTTAACCAAAGAATACCTACCAGATGGATCCGTTCCTGGACTTACAAACCCAACATGTAAACCGCCCGAAAAAAAAAAAACACCGGAAATGTGCTATGCAAAACAACTACTCGCCCGCTCGACAAGCGCCAAAAAGGGACAGCCAAAGGAAAACGCCAAAAAGAACCCATTCAAAATGAACAAACAAAATTACACGCACAAGCAATTGCCACCATGTGACGCTATGGACAAATCCAGAAACCCATGGGAAATGAAAGCAAACTTTGTCAGGTGGGAGGCGAAAAAACCCTAGCTTTGGAGTCAATTGCAATCCCTAAAAAGGGTAACCAATATAAAGCCAAAACACAGCTGAGCAACAGCCTCTTTATTAGGGTACCGGACGAGCCACAGTCCCATCGCGAGAACGCCCACTGGCGTCCTTATCCAGCGTATTTGATGGTTTCATTGGCAATTTTGCGGACGAACTAAGGCACTGAGTTGCTGCATGCGCTCCGCCACAAACGGAGCACTCATGCCTGAATTTACACAGGCCAAAGAAGCGGCAGTGACCTTCATTAAATAACCAACACGAGCCAGGTCTACGAACGGCCACTGAGCCAGAGGCGGCAGAGGTGCCAGGGTAAAGAGGGTCATAAACCTTCTGGGCCAGCATTAAACGCAGCCAAGTGTCCGTGGCTTTCACGCCTCAACCCAACTGGGGTTGAAGGGCCAAACGACGCCGAAAATCCTCATCGTAACGCCACCAAGCTGATCCCCCATGTGACTTGTATGAATTATAAATGGTGTCGAGATATATAAACATCTCAGAACAGCGCTCAGGGTGCTTCTGTCCCATGACACATCCCATAACAAAAAATGCCTGAAGCCAGTTGTTAATGGACTTAGCCACTTTTGGCCTCCACTCAAAAGGACGATCAGATGAGCTTCGTTCCTTGTCAATTGTATGTTGATCGGTCGTAACTAAAGACCATATATCAACATAGTCATTCGCCCATATTTTTTGGACAGTCTCCGCATCCAAATGGGATCCCAAAGGGGCAATGCCACAAAAGAAAGCGTCTCTATGACTGTCAGCACGAGGCGGGGGGTCAGACTGTGAAGGAGGTGGACCAGCTAAAGAAGAGTTAACTAGTATTCCCCCACCCGCCTGTAAATTAGCTAACAGTGTCTGAATAGTCGCTGCCATGCCCGCACTATCCCCCAACGCCCCCAAGTATTGGCACTCACGAACATCCAGAAGGGGAGCGACAGCAGGCTCCTGAAGAGGATCAACAACCGTCTCCCTCTGAGGAGGTCGGTAACGACGGCGATGATGCCCATGGGGCACAACTGAGCCATTTGAGGAATACGGTGAAGTGGAAGGAGAACGCCACCTCGATGAACGGGAACGGCGGCTCCTTCGAGAGGATCTGGAACGACGGGAGGAATGGTGGCTATGTCTGCCATGTGATCCAGCAGAGCGTATGCGGTCAAGGCTGCGAGAGGTTGTGCCGAGGAGAACAAGGCGGAGCGGTTACCGCGCCCACAGCGGCTACGACCGTGGGCCGGGGATCCAGCAACCGCTTGTGGGGAAACAGGAGCAAATGGGGTTTGTGCAGGTGGAGGAGGGGCAGACACTGCAGGGTGTACACCTGCAGAGCATCTGCGTAGGCCAGGGCTGCGAAGGGGTGACGCAGAGGAAAGCAAGGCAGAGCGGATACCGCGCCCATGGCAGCTACGAGCCGGGGGTCCAGCAACCGCCTGGGCTAAAGCAAGAATATCAGGGGCTTGACGAACCGGGGCAGGTGGACAAGGGGCAGGAGGGGCTAATAATCGAGCAGATGAGGCTCGTGCAGGTGGGGGAGGGGCAGATACTGCAGGGTGCACACCTGCAGCCCCCTGCACCAAAGGTGGCATGATGAGGGGCTGCAACTGAGCAAAGGGGCCAGAAGGGCTCATTACTGCCCCAGCACCCAGGGGAAGGGGCATCTTGCTGAATAAACTGAGAGGGGGGTAGGGGGGGTAGGGGATGCACCATGCCTGCAGATCCTTCTATGAACGAGGAGCCACAGTCATGGTGTCCCCCTGTTATTGTTAGTGACAGTGGTGGTTGTTTTAATAGCAGTTCGGGGAGGCAGGGGTTAACTAATACCGGCCGCGGCTCTGCACTGACAGGAAGAGAATGTCTGCGTGCAGCAGCCACGGCCGGTAGCTGGGAGGGAGTGAGGAGCTGGGAGGGGGTGAGGGGGGAAGGATCTGCATGAGTTGGTGGTACATGGGGGTTAACAGCTCCCGACCGCAGATACATGCGGCCAGGGGTACAGTCCCGGCTCACAGCCGCAGCGGTGGTGAGCTGGAAGGGGGTGAGGAGCTGGGAGGGATCCACATGAGTTGGTGGTACATGGGGGTTAGCAGCTCCCGACCGCAGACACATGCGGCCAGGGGTACAGTCCTGGCTCACAGCCGCTGCGGCCGGGAGCTGGGTGAAAGTGTGCGGTACTAGTCGCGAGGCGCGCGCACGAGAAGTGCGCACGCCCCGTGACGTTACAGCTACCGACTGCAGGTCCACGCTGCCAGAGGAACAGTACTGGCGTGTAGCCACTGCGGTCGGGAACTGAGAGGGGGTTTGGGTGGCTAGTCTCGAGGCGCGAGCACGAGAAGTGCGCACGCCCCGTGAAATTATCGGTGTGGGACTCAGGCGCTCCGGCGGACGGGTACGCCGAGCAGACCGCCTGCCGCCGGGGATCACCGCCTGAGCCTCAGGAGGGACGGAACGCGGCTTATCTAAGAAAGCGTTAAGCCAGGCGTCACCATCCCTCCCGATTCTGTCCCTTATGGCAGCAGCCAAAGTGTCGGCCATCTCTCACCAGCAGCAAACTGTGTCCGGGTTGCCAGCAGCACAGCAGCGTCCGGGTCTCAGGATGAGGAGAGGCCGAATCCGGGAAGTAAGGGGGATTATATAGGGGATCCAATAGTGAGGAGAATAGTGGGATTGGACACCATAAAGGGGGCAGGGTTCGGGCATGGGAGTGGGATTTTAACCTCTTACATACCGGGCTCGGCAGTCAGGGTGCATTCAGTGCAGCCTCACTGACCTGCCCTGCACAAGAGTGGGTGAACAGTATGCCTTAAAGAGAATGTCAGCAGGTTTTTGCTACCTCATCTGAGCACAGCATGATGTAGGCAAAGAGATCCTGAATCCAGGGATGTATTACTTAGGTTAGTCATGTAGCAGAGGCCAGGGAGATGTCCATGCCACACCAGGCTCTTATAGAGATTGTACTTTGACAGTGAGGTGTCAATCACAGCAGGGGGCGGTTCAGACCACCCATGAGTTTCAAGTCCTGTAATGAAAAGGATCCTGCTGCTTAAACAAACATATCAAATAAACAAAAGATCAGATTGTGACAAAACATGCCTGAACGTTAACCCTTGCAGCATGATGGCTTCAGCTTCAAAAGCAAAAACCTGCTGACAGATTCTCTTTAAAGCATTGGGCTCTATGCATCAAAGCCTGAATGCCATAATTCAGCATTACAATAAAATGCATTAAAAAGCTATGAAAAGTTGCAATTTTTTGTGACTTTTGACATTCTCACAATATTTTCAACCAGCTCCGCATTCTGACACTTGTAAAATGGCTGCCAGACTTGTAGTGAATGGGAGATATGTATCACAGAGGTTGTTATCCTCTGTGATGTAAGCCAACTCCAGTAGGTTCAGTATTGAGAAAGTTAAAAAGGCATTAGAAGGGCCAGATTTATGAGCAGTCAAAGAGATGGGTGGGACTGGTGAACATAAGAACAGTCCAGGTGAATTCATTAGCGCTTATTTTCTGGGGCAAGAAGGCATGCTGTGTGAAGTTTTCATGCTTGGACTTGTATGCTGGTCTAATACTGAAGTGCCATTGTTAGGACTTGGTATCCTGATTTCCTGCCAAGAAAGGCCACCTTTTTTACTTGTGTGTGGCTTGCTTTATGGAGTTTTAATAAAGCAGCCTGGACACTTTGTTTAAAGTCGCCTCCCGTGCCTACCTCAAACGCCACCGAGTGAACCGTGTCCCTACAGCAGTTGGTGCAGAAGCACAGGCACGACTCCCAAGGGGCACGTGAGACTGCCACTGGGAAACTGCATGTCATGGGTAAGGCTATGTGCGCACGTGTGCGTATTACATGCAGTTACGCTGCGATCTGCAGCGCAGCGTAACTGCATGCGTCCTGCGTCCCCTGCACAGTCTATGGAGATTTTGCAGGAGCCGTGCGCACGTGGCGTATTAGAACGCAGCGATTCGGCTGCTGCCCGAATCGCTGCGTTCTAAGAAGTGACATGTCACTTCTTCCGTGCGGTTTGCATGCTGTCTATAGGGGGAGGCAGCATGCAGAGCGCACGTTCTCTGCCGGCACCATGCGCTTCAGAACGGAGCTTTTCAGCTGCGCTCTGAAGCGCACCTTTTAGGTGCGGTGCAGAGAGCACACGTGCGCACATAGCCTAAAAGTGGTGGCAGGAGTGAAAACAAACAACATGGAGGAGTTGATGAAGCATCTACTACAGGCTAATTTCCAGCAGCAAGGGAAAAGGCAGCAGCATCAAGAAGCCTAGCAGGAGACCAATAAACTGTTGATTTAACAATTCCAGCTGCAGTAGCAACAGCCATAGCAGCAGCAATGACATCAGCAGAAGATAACAATCCTGGCTGAGATGCTCCGGCCCAGGAAAGCCGCACAACCCCCAGTCAAGGTGATAATTGACGGGTGCACCACTGGGGCTATTGGAGCACCCCACGGGGCCTGAGGAATACTCGTCAGCGGGCCAGTGAGGGTCAGAGGATGTCACGGGTGTTCCTGCCCAGTTTCGTGACCCCGAGGTATCCACGAACGGATGGAGGATGGGATGATGGTGAGGAGATGAGGATATTGGAAGTAGTAGTTGTCTTGTGACGCCACCTGTGGTGTGCTGCCAGGGATTAGCCACCCATGTGGGTGCTGTCCTCTGGGGTGGATGGTGTCGCAGCCGGGATGGTTCAGCTCCCCACAGGTAGAGCTAGACCCCAGGGAGGATGATGGGGGCGGTAGTGGCCATTGGTGCCGGAGCGCGAAGTGACGGCACTGGCAATGAGGGGCTGACTCAGTGGTTGCGGTTCAAGGTCTTTTACTCACAGTCCGGTTGTCACCCTTGGAGTGCCGGTCTCTGCCATGATGGGCCCCAGCTGATCCCGGATAACTCAGAGGTCACCGCCGGTGTTCCCACTGTGTGTCCTTTCTGGTCGGGGTCCCTCCAATCCCATAGATGGAATGTGGAATAGGCTGAGGGTGTTTCCTGCACTCTCCGCAGACCCTGGAATCCCCTGTAGCTGTGTAGAGCCCGGGCTGAGCTACCTGCTCCAAGCCGCAGGTCTTGCAGTGCTCCAGAAGTGTAAGGAAGAAAATGCCTGGACCGAGGTTCTGACTGTGCTCCTTATCCCAAACTGTGCCCAGGGTAAACTGCTAAAGTGTGAAGATGCCCCTTCCTTTTCCCCAAGTGGTGCCAGTGTAGCGCCCCTGAGACTGGTTGCTACAGGGTATATCATTATATCCTTCCCTGGTAGGTCAAGATATTAATCTAGTAAGTTCTACACACACCTCACACCACCATACAGCAGGGAGAAGCAGTCACTAGGAAAGGTTTAACAATGTTTTTGCAGGCACAGGAAGTGACTCAACCAATTTTTAGCAGACCCAGGTTGCCATAGCAACTTGCAAAAGTGGGGGCATGAGCAGTTAGGAGTAGAAAACAGTTTCACTTTACCTCAGAATAAGCTTGGACACGAGACAGATCAGATGCACAGTGGTGCAGCTCCCTGAAGAAGAGGCTGTCAGGCCTTCAGGGAGGCAGAACAGAGCTGTCTGGATGTAACACCGAACAGACACCTCCACCAAGCTGGGGGCCAGTAACATCTAGAGAGACAGGACCCGGCACCTGTAATCATGGACTAAAAGGGAGCAGTCGCCAGAGAGATGGGATTGGGCACAAGAGAGGTACAGAGCCCTAGTTCGGGTGACCAAGGTGCGGCAGCAGAGAGGGGGATAGAGGTCCGACCCACGAGAGGCCCAGGCTGCCGGCCGTGCGGACCGAGACCGGGGAAGAGTACAGAGTTGTGCATGGAGGAGAAAGGCCACAGATTGCCAAACCGGATCCATCCTCTGACCTGCCCGGGAAGCGACCAGAGTCTCTGATGGCGAGGACAGCACCCGGGGTGCGATACCACCTGAGCCAGTAAATAAAGTGACTGGAACCCGCACCTGGTGACTCTGTGAGTAATCGCTGCCGCCCAGCGCTCCCGTGGACTGCCGCCCCCGTTCTCACCAACCTCCCGGGGTACCCCGCTCCGCTCGTGGGGAGCGATACCATCCCGGCTGCACATAACACCTGCCCCAGAGAGAGACTGTGCAGCGGCTGCTAGTTCCTGGCCGCATACCGCAGGTGGCGCTGCAAAGCATCCCCATTCCTCATCCAGTGCTGCCCCTGGGAGAGGACTAGCCGCAGGAAGGGTCGGCGGCTGAGGAGGCCAAAACCCCAGTCACCGCTGCAACCGGTGACACACTTCCCAGGGGCCCGTCACCCTCCTTCCATCCCCATCGGTATTGGACACTTGTCCGTTTGCTGTTCTTATTTAACATGTAGCCGACGGGGTAACGGAATCGGGTCAGGCCAGTCACAGCTACCCCAAGGAACCACTGGCCCAGTGAAGAGTACCCTAAGGCCCTGTGGATAATATACCCGCCGCCCAGGTGGTGTCCTAGTGACTGGGAAACTCCCATGCCTCGTGATGGTCACCCCCTGTCTACCCTAGGCCCATCCCAGTGGGAAAGCACCTGTGTGTGGTTTATGAATGTGGTGAACACCAGCAATTAACCTCTTCCTTACTTGGGATGAGTACTGCACCTAAAGTGAGATGCCCCTGTGGCGACTGAAGCCTCAGGGGCACCATACTATCGCAGAAGCAAGCCTCCCTAGTCCCAAATGTCTGACTTATTACGCCTGGTTCAGACGTAGTTACAACCTGAATCTTCCTCCGCAGCACAGGTCATCATGGAAAGGTTCATATAATCCCAGGGAAATCCCCGGAATTCCGATGAACTGGTGGGCATGGTAGAAAGGTATCAGGTGGCCGAGAGGTCCTTGAGAAAACAAGGGCCTGTAGCTTTTCCATACTGGGGTTCCCAAAGGGAGGCCGACACCCAAAAGAAGGGAACTGGAGCTGCAAATGGATGCGTCCCAAGCAGGGCTATACATAGATACGTACACATACAGGCATATACTGTATACAGTTAGGTCCAGAAATATTTGGACAGTGACACAATTTTCGCGAGTTGGGCTCTGCATGCCACCACATTGGATTTGAAATGAAACCTCTACAACAGAATTCAAGTGCAGATTGTAACGTTTAATTTGAAGGTTTGAACAAAAATATCTGATAGAAATTGTAGGAATTGTACACATTTCTTTACAAACACTCCACATTTTAGGAGGTCAAAAGTAATTGGACAAATAAACCAAACCCAAACAAAATATTTTTATTTTCAATATTTTGTTGCGAATCCTTTGGAGGCAATCACTGACTTAAGTCTGGAACCCATGGACATCACCAAACGCTGGGTTTCCTCCTTCTTAATGCTTTGCCAGGCCTTTACAGCCACAGCCTTCAGGTCTTGCTTGTTTGTGGGTCTTTTCGTCTTAAGTCTGGATTTGAGCAAGTGAAATGCATGCTCAATTGGGTTAAGATCTGGTGATTGACTTGGCCATTGCAGAATGTTCCACTTTTTTGCACTCATGAACTCCTGGGTAGCTTTGGCTGTATGCTTGGGGTCATTGTCCATCTGTACTATGAAGCGCCGTCCGATCAACTTTGCGGCATTTGGCTGAATCTGGGCTGAAAGTATATCCCGGTACACTTCAGAATTCATCCGGCTATTCTTGTCTGCTGTTATGTCATCAATAAACACAAGTGACCCAGTGCCATTGAAAGCCATGCATGCCCATGCCATCACGTTGCCTCTACCATGTTTTACAGAGGATGTGGTGTGCCTTGGATCATGTGCCGTTCCCATTCTTCTCCAAACTTTTTTCTTCCCATCATTCTGGTACAGGTTGATCTTTGTCTCATCTGTCCATAGAATACTTTTCCAGAACTGAGCTGGCTTCATGAGGTGTTTTTCAGCAAATTTAACTCTGGCCTGTCTATTTTTGGAATTGATGAATGATTTGCATCTAGATGTGAACCCTTTGTATTTACTTTCATGGAGTCTTCTCTTTACTGTTGACTTAGAGACAGATACACCTACTTCACTGAGAGTGTTCTGGACTTCAGTTGATGTTGTGAACGGGTTCTTCTTCACCAAAGAAAGTATGCGGCGATCATCCACCACTGTTGTCATCTGTGGACGCCCAGGCCTTTTTGAGTTCCCAAGCTCACCAGTCAATTCCTTTTTTCTCAGAATGTACCCGACTGTTGATTTTGCTACTCCAAGCATGTCTGCTATCTCTCTGATGGATTTTTTGGTTTTTTTCAGCCTCAGGATGTTCTGCTTCACCTCAATTGAGAGTTCCTTAGACCTAATGTTGTCTGGTCACAACAACAGCTTCCAAATGCAAAACCACACACCTGTAATCAACCCCAGACCTTTTAACTACTTCATTGATTACAGGTTATCGAGGGAGACGCCTTCAGAGTTAATTGCAGCCCTTAGAGTCCCTTGTCCAATTACTTTTGGTCCCTTGAAAAAGAGGAGGCTATGCATTACAGAGCTATGATTCCTAAACCCTTTCTCCGATTTGGATGTGAAAACTCTCATATTGCAGCTGGGAGTGTGCACTTTCAGCCCATATTATATATATAATTGTATGTCTGAACATGTTTTTGTAAACAGCTAAAATAACAAAACTTGTGTCACTGTCCAAATATTTCTGGACCTAACTGTATATATATTTTCTGGGCGGATGTTTTTAGCCTGGATAGTGGCATTTAAGTTAGGTTCCTGGATTAGAGATATACCTTGCCGTTAGTTTCCGAGCTTACATGCATTGGCCAATACATAAACTAAATATCTCTCTTTTGCCGTAATGCAGTGCCATATTTTCCCTTATACATTTTTGGCTTTCAGTGTGCAGCTGTATGCATTTTATAGTTACTATGTTTTTTCGGGAAGAACCTGTTCACATTTGTTGGATGTGCGGGTCAGTTTTTTTGGATATTTGTAGTGAGTCTCTTTCTGACTGAGCACTTCGCCCTAACGCCTAGCTAGCTGCCCATACATGGAGGTTTGTAATCCAAATAGTGGCATTTTGCCCAGACACGGATATTTTTAACCTAGATAGGGGCATTTAAGTTAGGTTCCCGGATTAGAAATATACCTTGCCGTTGGTTTCCAGGCTTACATGCATTGGCCAATACATCAACTAAATATCTCTCTTTTGCAGTAATGCAGTGCCATATTTTCCCTTATACATTTTTGGCTTTTCAGTGTGCAGCTGTATGCATTTTATAGCTACTATGTTTTTTCAGGTAGCACCATTTGTTGGATGTGCGGGTCGGTTTTTTGGATATTTGTAGTAAGTTTTAGATTGTCCGTAGTGGTCCGGTAGCTTGGAGCTATCCAGCCCCGCTCCCCACTGTGGCTAAGTGAAGGAGCCTGCTCTCAGGAGCTCACAATTGGAATTTCAGTGGGCTGCTTGCTAGGAATAATAATAATAATAATAATAATCTTTATTTCTATAGCGCCAACATATTCTGCAGCGCTTTACAATTCAGAAGGATCATATACAAACAAATAACAGTTATCGAAAATACAATATTTAAAGGGAAAAGAAGACAACCCTGCTCGTGAGAGCTTACAATCTACAGTGAGATGGGGGGGACAAGGTACAAGTGCTTATTTACAATGACAATCCAGCCATCTCAACAAAATGGGGGATAGATAATGGCTTCGTGGATCAGTTGGCCTAGGGAAAGCCCTATCCTCCTCGTTGCGCTAGTGCCCCGATCTCTGAGCTGATGGGAACAGTCCATATAGGCCCCGTTCTCCTCAGGTTAATTGCCGGATTGCCTGTAGCTTCTCCCTGACCTAGGGTCCGTGTACCCCGTTGTGCCTTCGGTCCCAGACCGGTGATAGGACCAGGGTGCCGGCCGTCCTCCTCGACGGGTTCCAGGCACCTAGCCTCAATCCCCTGTCCAGACCACCATCTGCGACCTAGTTTTCCTCTCCCTTGGGAGCTCCAACTGCCAGCTTCCTCAGAGCTCCTCACAGCTCGAGGGCTACCACTCAACTAACTGAACTTGACACCTCCCACCTCCCTGTCTGAACCCTTGGTGGGCGGCCCTATCCCTGCTTAAGCAGCCCACTGGTGTGCCTGACAGGTGTGGTGCAAAGTGTATCTAGGATTTGTGAATGCTGATTGAGGCAGCACCGCAGGATAGAGACCCAGAACCATGGGGGGTTGAATACTGCACGGTGAGGGCAGTTTGTGCAGTACCCTGTGACCCAGGGGCGTAACATATATACATAGTCATATCCACTGACATACATAGATACACATCATACATTCACACACAGACACATTAGAGACATTTTTAATATGGGGAAGCCAGCAGCTGCCTCGCTCACCTCCCTGCTTGTCTCCGTCCAGCTCCTCCTGGGCATGTGGCTGTGCAGGCTTCGCGATGGCTGTCACTAACAGACATAGACGCGTACACCGAGACTGCTGTATATACATCACAAGTGAGGCTGGGAGCATACACATTACTGGGGGGCATATACGTTAGTGGGGGGGTCAAACAGATTACTGGGGTGGGGGCATACAGCAATGGGGGATCATACAGCTTTATAGAGGAGGATTTAGCACTTGGATAGGGAACATACAGCTCTGGGGGGGACATCACTGGGGTGGGGAGACATACAGCTCTGGGAGTATACAACACTGGGGTGGGGGGCTCATGCAGCTCTGTGGACGTATACAGCACTGGGGTGGGGGGACATACACAGCTCTGTTCATTTCTCCTTGGAGTCTATGCAGCCTGTGCCTTGGTTTTTCCTTGTGGATATGTTGAGCTGGTTATATTTTGTGTTTGGGTACATGATACAGCTCTGAGAGGTATACAGCACTGGGGTGGGGGACATACAGCCCTGGGGGGTATATAACACTGGGGTGAGGGTATATACAGCTCTGGGGTGGTATATAGCACTGAGGTGGGGGACATACAGCTCTGGTGGTATACAGCACTGAGGTGGAGGGCATACAGTCTCTGAGGGGGTATACAGCATTGGGGGGGGGGAAATTCAGCCTCTGAGGGGATATTCAGCACTGGGGTTGGACGGCATACAGCTCACCGGGATGCTGGCAGCGCTGTGGCTTTTTTATCTCTTCATCTGTGGAATGTAGCACACCGCGCTCTAGCTCCACCCACAGATAAACTTTAATGCATGTGCAAGCAGCGTTCAGTTCTGCTTAACTCTGCTTACAAGTGTGGATTTAAAAGGCCAGCAGCCAGCAAAGTGCGGCTGCCGACCTGACCACTGCAGTCTCTGGAAAACGGCCCAGGGGCTGCAGAATACATCACATCTCTTGCTAACGATGAGTGGGCCTCCCCGTCTGTCCAGGGCCACGGCACTTGCCCGAGTGCGTCAGTGCTACAACTCCCCAGCTCCTCACTCTTTGAGGGCCAACTCTCAACTCCTTGTCTCCCCTCCCACCAGTCTGCCTGACCCCTAGGTGGGCGGCCCTGCTCAAACTTGACCAACTCACTGATGTGTCTGTACAGGTCATGGTGTGAGGTGTGGTTGGCATTTGTAGGGCAGATGTTAGTGACACCGTTGTTGGGGACCTGGAACCATGGGGGGTAGGCCCTGCACCCTGGGTGACAGGATGCAGTTCCCTGTAGCACCCTGATGTGTTCAGGTGTGCTACATAAGAACCAGCTAATGATATGATTTAGTGGAGGTGTAACGGTCCAGGTCACATAGGCACCCCCTGTCCTATGACCATCAAGCTGATGGACTGTGACTTATCTCAGCGTTACTAGTATTATGCATATCTGGTCTTCAATGCTGACTGTCCACCCAGCAAGGGGCCACAGGCATGTCCTGTGTCAGTGAATGGAGTGCCAATGATCAGTCTGTTGGAGTCTGGGAGTTTGGTGACCCTGGTAAGGGCCAGTATTCTACACTGGCTGATTTCTGGAAATATGACATAAAAAGAAACTGTGGCACTAAGGCGGGCTTTGCACGTTGCGACATTGCACGCGCGATGTCGGTGGGGTCAAATCGAAAGTGACGCACATCCGCCGTCGCAGTCGATATCGCATCGTGCAAATCCTTTTTGATACGATGAACGAGCGCAAAAGTGTCGTTATCGTATCATCGCTGCAGCCTCCGACATTTCCATAATGCCGGTGCTGCGACAGGTGCGATGTTGTTCCTCGCTCCTGCGGCACCACACATCGCTGTGTATGAAGCCGCAGGAGCGAGGAACTTCACCTTACCTGCCGCCGGCTGCAATGAGAAGGACGGAGGTGGGCGGGATGTTTACATCCTGCTCATCTCCGCCCCTCCGCTTCAATTGGCCGCCTGCCGTGTGACGTCACTGTGACGCCGCACGACCCGCCCCCTAAGGAAGGAGGCGGGTCGCCGGCCAGAGGAACGTCGCACGGCAGGTATGTGCGTGTAAAGCTGCCGTAGCGATAATAATCGCTACGGCAACTTTCACTATATATCGAACGTGCGACGGGGGCGGGACTATCGCTGCAGCATCGGTAACACATTGTTACTGATGTCGCAGCGTGCAAAGCCCGCCTAAGTATCATGAGGTTGGCGTAGTTAAGGATTTGCTACACCGTTATAATAGGGTTTGACTTTGCCTTGTTTTGGGACATGTAGGGGAAAAGGAATTTGCCAGGTTACTCAGACGACATCCAGGGCATCTCCAAGCATATGTCTGCACGCTGCGTTCTTGATTTGACAAAAAAATGCACCGTCTGGCAGACTTTGACAACTGTAAACACTGCGTTTGACAAAAAAAAATGCATCCAAAACACATGCATTTTGTATTGCGTTTTGCATGCGTTTTCTATGAGTTTTGGATGCATTTTTGACAGTGTGGTCCCGGGTGATTCAGCTCTGCTACATCCCTGTTCTGTAACAGCAGCACCATACAACATGACTGTCTGCTGACAGCAGACAGAGACATAGCCGCGTGATGAGAATACACTTGGATGAACTTCTAAGGTTAGTGCCAGGACACAGGCAGTAAGGCGGGGCCACAGCTGTGACATCAGAGCTTCACCTGACTTCATTGTCATCGCGCTGCTCTGTCTCTGTGTGCTGTTATTGTGACGCCCTGGGCAAGCCAGGGGTCACAGGTCACACACCACCACACCCTACATCCCAGTTAGGAACACCAAAGCTAACCAAAAATCCTTGTTGCCTTCCTCCAGAGGCTGATGTTCACACCAGGGGGTGGGCCAGGCGGTTGGCTCCGCCCACCGAGGAGGACACAGCTCTGGAGGCAGGAGAAACCTAGCAGAACAGTTAGGGGAGTGAAGGAGTAAACAGCTAAGATGAGCTAAGGAAGGTGAAAGGTGACAGAAAGAAAGCCTGAAGTAGTCCAGCTGTGTGCAAGACAGGTCAGCAAGGTCAGCAACGGCGGTGACTGTCTGGAGGAGGACCGTTTGGAAGTTCCTGGAAGGACCGCGGACGGGTAGTGGCCCGGCGGTCTGGAGCAGTGTTCCGAAGGACAGTCAGCACCAGGGCAGGGGCCTCTCGGACCCCGACAAGGCTAGGAGTCGCCATAATTTGCCAAATCCGTCAGTGAAGGGGACGTAGACCCCCCAACAACCAAGTCCCGATTGAAGGCAACAGCCCAACCAGAGTAGGAGAGACACCGCCACCGCCAAGGCACCAGTTTCTCAGGGCCAGCGCCTGCGGGCAAAGAGTAGAGCTCCTCCGGTCCAGCTTGAAGCCGGGGAGCGGGTTACCGGTGGGAACCCATCGCTACCAACACAGAAACAAAGGTGCAAGGAAAAGGGACATCACCGTCACCTACTGGGAGAGCAAGTGCAGCCGTCCGTGGGAACCGTCTTTCCAGCCGTGTGGTTTACCGTAAAACTGTGTCAACGTCTCAGGCTGAGTGAGTACCACAGTGCCGCAAGGCACAGCGCTGCCCCCGCGTCCCTGCGCCCACCAGACCCTGCACCTCACATCTCATCACCGGGCCCCGGGATCACCAACCCCTACCCACGGAGGGGCAACACAACACCTGGCTGCTCCGCATCATCATCCCCGAGATTCCCATATTGAGCAGCGGTGGTGAAATCACCACAACCGGGGGTGGCATCACGGACAATAAACTATTCCCACACCCAACAACCCCCTTTCACTCACGGGCGAGGAGCGCCGCTCGAGAACCCCCGGGATCCGGCCCACAGCTTGAGCCACCACTGAGCAGCAGCCGCCGGACCCGAGCAGAAGGGGTGAGCGTAGTGTGCTGACACCCTCCTCCCCGCCCGCGACAACTTGGCGTCACGAACAGGATCTTACCGCTCTGCCGTCTGGTAGAGGTGCGCCTTGTTACCGCCGGAGGTATCCGGCAGAAAAATTTCAAAAACCGCCATCTTTGGCGCGAAAAGTTCCCGCTCGAGCGTCTTCTCGAGTAGCAGAGGCGCGAAGGCCGAAACCCCGCCCCAAGAAAGGAGGGGCCGGAAAGAGCTAAGGGGGACGCGATGGCGGCTGGACGCATGTGAGTGTGGCGGTGCAACAAACACACTGGGACCCCCCCGGTCCACCGACCCTAACGGGAAATGTCCGCCCCACCTAGTTCTGCGGAGACTACCGAGCTGGTGTCTGGAACAGCGGCATGGCTGAGGGCCCGGACGGTGGAGATCTGCCGTCACTATCGGAGTCAGATCGGCGGGCTGATGGAGCAGTGGGCCGCGGAGGTGGAAGCGCTAGTTGCTGTGGCACGAGTGTATGGAGTGGAGGCCGTGATGGAGGAGCTGGAGAGTGACCCACGCCCCTGTGTCCCCGAGGGACCGGCCGCTGCGGCTGAGGGACCCGGTCTGCCCCTGGCTCCTGTGTTACCTCCGTCCTACGCACTCGCGTGCTGCACCGCACCTGGCCCATCGGGTGTGCCTCTCTCTGTGACTGCGGCGGGGGCAGAAGATAGCGACTCCGGGCCTGACACTGAGCCTGTGTCAGAAGAAGAGGAGGGCGTCGTTGCCCTGCCTGGCATGGAGGCCACTTATGTTCCCCGAACCGGGGGCAACGGGTATCGGGCTGCTCTTCCATGCCGTGCTTGCTACGCACTGGAGGGGCTGGTGCCCGTGTCCTTCCACCCCGAGCCGGGTGAGGAGGACGAAAATACCCAGTAGGGCAGAGGATGCCCGCTGCACCGTCCCCGTTGGGACCACCACAGGAAGTCTGTGTGAGTTGTTGTGTTTTTGTTTGAAAAAGTTGAAAGATGATGAAAAATGATGATACCGAGTACTTTACCTGATTGTCTTTGTGATTTGCAACCGGCTGGAGCCGGCACCGTTGTCCCAGTGGGGACCGTTTAAAAAGTTGCATGGAGGACTTTCCATGGACAAGCCCGTGAACTTGCAGGGCAACCACAAACGTTAAGTGGCTTGTAAATAAGTTGTTTGCCGTTACCGTTTCCGCAATGCCGCCTCCGGAGAGGTAGGTTGGAGGGAGGGCCCTCAGCAGAGCAGGCTGGGGCCCAGCCACCAAAGGAACCGGTGGCTACCCTCTGGAGGGAAAGGACAGATCCCGCTCGGGTACCGTGTGCTGGACTGTGGGTCAAGGGGTGCTGCCTGGGCTTTAGGGGCAGCATCAGGGCCAGGTTACTTGGGTGGGAGAGAGCGGAAACCGTAACCGTGAACCGTTATGCAACGTTAAAGAAGTGTGCCTCCCGCTATGGGAAGAGTTATTATTAAAAATGTATATATGTTACCGTTTACAATGTTATATTTTTCAGAAAAATAAAACCGGTGTTGGACGGGCAGCCCGCGGACGGTCTGCATTTTGCTAAGGGGGAATGTGACGCCCTGGGCAAGCCAGGGGTCACAGGTCACACACCACCACACCCTACATCCCAGTTAGGAACACCAAAGCTAACCAAAAATCCTTGTTGCCTTCCTCCAGAGGCTGATGTTCACACCAGGGGGTGGGCCAGGCGGTTGGCTCCGCCCACTGAGGAGGACACAGCTCTGGAGGCGGGAGATACCAGGCAGAACAGTTAGGGGAGTGAAGGAGTAAACAGCTAAGATGAGCTAAGGAAGGTGAAAGGTGACAGAAAGAAAGCCTGAAGTAGTCCAGCTGTGTGCAGGACAGGTCAGCAAGGTCAGCAACGGCGGTGACTGTCTGGAGGGGGACCGTTTGGAAGTTCCTGGAAGGACCGCGGACGGGTAGTGGCCCGGCGGTCTGGAGCAGTGTTCCAAAGGACAGTCAGCACCAGGGCAGGGGCCTTTCGGACCCCGGCAAGGCTAGGAGTCGCCATAATTTGCCAAATCCGTCAGTGAAGGGGACGTAGACCCCCCAACAACCAAGTCCCGATTGAAGGCAACAGCCCAACCAGAGTAGGAGAGACACTGCCACCGCCAAGGCACCAGTTTCTCAGGGCCAGCGCCTGCGGGCAAAGAGTAGAGCTCCTCCGGTCCAGCTTGAAGCCGGGGAGCGGGTTACCGGTGGGAACCCATCGCTACCAACACAGAAACAAAGGTGCATGGAAAAGGGACATCACCGTCACCTACTGGGAGAGCAAGTGCAGCCGTCCGTGGGAACCGTCTTTCCAGCTGTGTGGTTTACCGTAAAACTGTGTCAACGTCTCAGGCTGAGTGAGTACCACAGTGCCGCAAGGCACAGCGCTGCCCCCGCGTCCCTGCGCCCACCAGGCCCTGCACCTCACATCTCATCACCGGGCCCCGGGATCACCAACCCCTACCCACGGAGGGGCAACACAACACCTGGCTGCTCCGCATCATCATCCCCGGGATTCCCATATTGAGCAGCGGTGGTGAAATCACCACAACCGTGGGTGGCGTCACGGACAATAAACTATTCCCACACCCAACAACCCCCTTTCACTCACGGGCGAGGAGCGCCGCTCGAGAACCCCCGGGATCCGGCCCACAGCTCGAGCCACCACTGAGCAGCAGCCGCCGGACCCAAGCAGAAGGGGTGAGCGTAGTGTGCTGACACCCTCCTCCCCGCCCGCGACATTATGAACTCGGATGAACCTCTGAGGTCAGTGCCAGGATACAGGCAGTAGTGCGGGGCCCGCATCTGTGACGTCAGAGCTTCACCCAAGTTAATCATGCTACTCTGTCTCTGTGTGCTGTCATGAACTCGGGTGAACCTCTGAGGTCAGTGCCAGGACACAGGCAGGGGTCCGCAGCAGTGACGTCAGAGCTTCATCCGAGTTCACTGTCATCACACAGCTCTGACTCTGGGTCACTGCCTGATTTGTGGTCACAGGAGAAGGACTCACCTGTGACCGGAAATCACCTGAGTGAGGGCACCGCTGATCGCGCAGCTCAGTTCAGTCTCTCGGGCGACTTGCTGTCACAGGTGGAGGACTCCACCTGTGACCACGGGTAACCTGAGTGACGTCATCGCTGATAGCGCGACAAACTTCAGTTGCTGAGTGGAGCTCACAGCTAGCGATTGTGCTCTATGGCCGCTCGCTGTCAGCTTCCAATGTAGCAGAGCTGAAAGCGTCGTGGGACCTCGTGTCGACTACATCGGACCTGGAGGGGTTTTTGGGGATTAATAAAGTGGTGAAAGAGGGTGTTTTTTTGTCTTTTATTCCAAATAAAGGTTTTTTTGGGTGTATATGTCTGTTTACTTTCACTTACTGATTAATCATAGGGGATGTCTCATAGACGCCTGCCATGATTAACCTAGGACTTAGTGGCAGCTATGCGCTGCCATTAACTCCTTATCACACCTCGATTGCCACCGCACCAGGGCAATTCGGGAAGAGCCAGGTAAGATCCCAGGACTGTCGCATCTAATGGATGCGGCAATTCTGGATAGCTGCTGGCTATTTTTAGGCTGGAGGGCAGCCTGAAAACGATAGGCCTCCCAAGTCTGAGAATACCAGCCCTCAGCTGTGAGTCTTTATCTTGGCTGGGTATCAATTGGGGGGAACCGCATGTCGTTATTTTTTTAAGTTATTTATTTATTTATGTTACTGCACGATATAGACCCACCCACCGGCGGCTGTGATTGGTTGCAGTCTGACAGCTGCCACTCAGCATGGGGGCGTGTCTAACTGCAACCAATCATAGGCTCCAGTGGGCGGGGGAAGCATTGAATATGAGATGGCCTAATGAGCGACCGGCACTTTCAGAAGCAGGAAAAGCCGCGGGAGCAGTGTGACAGCTGTGCAGCGCCGCACCGGTGATCGGTAAGTATGAAGGAGGGAGAGAGGGGGAGAGAGGGAGAGACTGACCAATCGACAGACAGAAAGAGAGACCGACACTAACAGAAAGACCAAGACCGAGAGAGACCGACAGAGAGAGAGACCGAAAGACCTGCGTTTTTGTTGACAAGAACGCATCCAAATGCAGTGCAAATGCACAACTAAACATTTTGGTTGCATTTTGACACACCTCATTCATTTCAATGGGTGGAAAATGCAACCAAAATGCAGAAAAGTGACATGCTGCTTTTTTTTACGCAACGATTTTGACAAATATTTGACAAACAAAACGCTGCCTAAAAAAGCAACGGGCGCATGGAATTTTCTGAGTTCTCATAGACTTTGCTGGGGAAGCACAATGCATGCATTTTGTCAATGACACAGTGCAATTTAAAACGCAGCCAAAACGCAGGAAGAAAGCACACGTGCGCACATGGCCTAAAGCTACCACGTCACAGCCTGAAACTGACGGGTTTCCCTTTTGTGTGTTAGTTGGCGATGAAGATGAGTCCAACTGCCCAGATGGCAACATTACTGAGCTGGGGGTGTCTGGGGTGAACTTTGGAACTCAGGGAGCTTACTCTTAGGCGGGCTTTGCTAATTACGACATCGCAAGCCGATGCTGCGATGTCAAGTGCGATAGTCCCCGCCCCCGTCGCAGGTACGATATCTTGTGATAGCTGGCGTAGCGAAAATTATCGCTACGCCAGCTTCACATGCACTCACCTGCCCTGCGACCGTCGCTCTGGCCGGCGACCCGCCTTTTTCCTAAGGGCGCAGGTCGTGCGGCGTCATAGTGATGTCAAACGTCAGGCGGCCAATAGCGGCGGAGGGGCGGAGATGAGCAGGATGTAAACATCCCGCCCACCTCCTTCCTTCCTCATTGCAGCCGGGAGGCAGGTAGGAGATGTTCCTCGCTCCTGCGGCTTCACACACAGCGATGTGTGCTGCTGCAGGAACGAGGAACAACATCGTACCTGTCTCTGCACCGGCATTATGGAAATATCGGAGAATACACCGAAGATACAATAACGACGCTTTTGCGCTCGTTCATTGTATCAAAAAGGTTTTACACACTACGACATCGCAAGTGACGCCAGATGTGCGTCACTTTCTATTTGACCCCACCGACATCGCACCTGCGATGTCGTAGTGTGCAAAGCCGCCCTTACTCCGTTTTAAATGGGGTTGCTTAAGAGACCGACACTAGATAACCATATGTTGCCATGAATGGGGAATATAATACTATCATGTCAGCAAGCAGAGAGGTGAGGTTGTAGAGCAATTGTTGGTACCAGTGTCCTACAGCCGCAGGGTGCTAGTCATGGCTCATACTTATGTCTTAGGTGGACATCTGTGAGTAGACGAAACACAGGAACGGATCCTCCAGAGGTTCTGCTGGCCTGTGTATCTTGTTTTTCTGCCAAGAAAGGCCATTTATTTTCCTTGTGTGTGGCTTGCTTTATGGAGTTTTAATAAAGCAGCCTGAACGTTTTGTTTAAAGTTGTCTCTCTTGCCTACCTTAAACGCCGCCAAGTGAGTCATATCCCTACACGCTCCATAGTCTTACATTCTAAAAGCCATTTCCGGGTCATGCATAGAGTATCATTTGCCAAATAAAAAAATCACATCAGTGGGGAGTGCTCATAACTCCCATTATAGACAAAAAGACATGACTGCTTTCCAGAGCACCACACCTGTCTACTGGTTGTGTCTGGTATTAGAACTCATCCCCATTGAAAAGAATAGGTCTAAGCTACAATTCCACACACAACCTATAGGCAGATGTGGCACTATTATTGAAAATGTGCCATGTTTTCCAATCTTACACTACTCTTTAAGTCACCCTTTTAGGCATCTTTTACACATCATTCAAAAACACACAGGTTTGTCACTGACATGTTAAAGATGCACGTGATTTTGGCACATGTGTGTTCTCCGTGTGCTATCAGTGATACACACAGAGATCAGGCACTCCTATACTCACCTGTCCCGACGCTGCTCTCCATGGTGCTGATGTCTCCGACTCTGCTGTCTCCAGCCACCACCATCTCTTGTCTGCTGTTACTTCCGGGTCGCGGTGCAGTGAATATTCATGAGCATAATTAGCCTGCCTGGAAGCAGACAGCAGCAGCCGGAGACTGCATAGCTGGAGAACGTGAGTATAAAAATAATATTTTTTCAAAGACACATGTTTCCTCTGGTACGTGTCACACAGGTACGTGTCACACACTATGTGGTTCTTGTGACATTAGTGATGCCAGAGAAAAACGGACTTATCTCCGTGCAGAACACATGCTGTCATGATCTGTACTTGGTCTGTGCATGGCAGGTGTGTGAAACCAGATTTAAAGGGGTTCTCCAATGAAGATAGATTATCACCTATCTGCAGGAAAGGTGACAACTTATAAATCAGTGGAGGTCTGACTGCTGGTGACCGCACAGTTTAGCAGAATGGAAAACTTTTATCCCCATTAGAAAGTCATGGCTGTACATATGCCAAAATACCGCTCCATTCATTCTCTACAGAACTGCCATAAAAAGCTGACCAATATGATGGGGATAAAAATGCCCGTCAGGGATAAAATTTCTACTTATCATTCCCCAGTAGTGGTATTCTCATGTCAGATATGTATAAATGTATTCACTAGGAACTAAAGGAGCAAAGTTTCTCCTTGTGGAGAGTGACATGCCTGACATGTCAGAGTAAGGAGGCTTATAAGCCATGCAATGCAACTTGCCTCTTCAGAGAGGAAGAGGACATTAACTTTAGTGCCACCTACTGGAGCTAACAATCTAAAAAGTCAATATTGACCCTTTAACAGCCTTGCTATATGGGCTCTTTTCCACTAGCGTACCACTTCTGATGAGAGAGCACCTGAAGCAATATGCTAATGACCCTTTGCGGCGTGTGTCAGCCGAGGGTCATGTGACTGTGATGCGATCTTGCGATCGTATCACAGGTGCGGAGAAGAGGGAGCAAGCACTTTCTCCCCATCTCCTCTGCTGTCTGTCTCTGTGTGCACTGCACTGCAGTCGCATAACATGTGAGTGCAGTGCTATGTTTCACACGCTCCCATAGGCTTGTATGGGAGCGTGTGAGCCAAGACTAACTGCCAAACACAGCAAGCACGATTCGTGTGGAGAAATAAAAGGAAAGAGGACACTGCCTCATTGATTAACACTGGTGCGAGTGCAATTGCAGACATTATATTTGGGGTGTAAAAGTGAACCCCTTTTAGGTGAGCAATAACATTCAATAACATGGGGCAATTTTTTTAGGGACAAGTTTGGACTTAAACTTAACCACAATCCTAAAAAAAACCTGCTTTGGACAGACATTCTCCCAGCTATTTCATTAACATTTCAGCCCTACAAGCTACGGATAAATGATTAAAACAATTCTTGACATTGTAATTTGGCTTCCAGGGGTACGAACCTTCGATTCGGTGAGGAATGTAGACTTGTCTGCTGCATGCTAAGGTGGCCTGGCCGGCTTGTTGTATATGGATGGATAGCTTGGCAGTCAGCTCCATTCTTCACACTCTGTAGACAAGTATGCCTGTAAGGCATTTGTTTATATGCCAAGTGTAAAGTTATAGTATTGTATAATTCTTTAATTACATTGCTAAAGCGGGCTTACTAAAACCTGGCACCTGAGATGAGCCCCCTTGTCTGTTAATTGAGGAAAAGTTCTATTAGCGGTATGACTAGAGTTTAACGCCTTCAGACGACTTTTACAAAAAAGCTGTTGTACTCAGGCGGGTATAGGAAGCTGATGAATTTCTCTAGATGGTGAATGCTACCTGGTTCCTCAGTCGTACATCATAAAGACGCTATCTCACTCCACGGCTCATTTTCCAGGAGTCATTTATAAAAACACACATCAAATAAAATAGAAATATAATGGGATCAGATTAAATGCAGGGGCACACACATCCATTTCATATTAAAATGACATTTTATCTCTTGATGGAGCCGCAATGATTTCCTTCCAGTTTCTAAATGGGTTTATTATTATACCACATAATGTGAAAAGTGTGAACAATCGTTAGGTAAAAGTGTACATGTACATCACTTATTCTTCACCCAAATCTAATTAGCCTTATAAGAAATCACTACCTAATGTATATTATTACTTCTGTTCTTCTACTTTTATTTATTTTACCTGCTGATATAGCACCATTAAAGTGAATCTGGCAGCAGATTTTTGCTATTTAGTCTAAAGGCAGCTTTACGCGCTTTATAAGCGATCGTACCCGACCCCGTCAGTTGTGTGACACGGGCAAATCGCTGCCCGTGCCGCACAACCTCGCTTACCCCCGTTACACGCGCTGACCTGCCCTGCGACGCCGCTCTGGCCGGCGATCTGCCTCCTTTCTAAGGGGACGGTTCGTGCGGTGTCATAGCGACGTCACACGGCAGGCATCCAATAGAAGCGGAGGGGCGGAGATGAGCGGGACGTAACATCCCGCCCACCTCCTTCTTTCCACATTGCCGGTGGAGGCAGGTAAGGAGATATTCCTCGCTCCTGCGGTGTCACACAAAGCGATGTGTGCTGACGCAGGAACGAGGAACAACATCGGTAATAAGCAGAGAACGATTTTTGGTTTTAGGACGACCTCTCCGCGGCAAACAATTTTGACCGCTTTTGTGATCGTTTAAGGTCGCTCGTACTTGTCACACACTGCGATATCGTCAATGACGCCGGATGTGCGTCACAAACACCGTGACCCCGACGATAATTCATTAACGATATCGCAGCGTGTAAAACCCCCTTTAGAGCAGTATAATGTGAGGGCAGAGAGCCTGATTACAGGGATGTGTCCCTTATTAGGCTGTGTGCTGTAGATTCAAAACAATCAGTATTTTAATCAGCAGAAGATTATCACTAGAGGGCTAGGTGTCACATGCAGAGCAGTCAGGAAAATCTGTATAACCCCGCCCCCATCACTAACTGTCAGCTTGCTGACAATTCAGTGTACGTAGAAAGCTGCCAATCAGGGGTGTGGACAGATTATGCACCAGACAGAAGAATTAGCTCTGCTACATCTACGTCAGACAAAACAGGGATTATATCAAAACTGCACCAAGCAGTCCAGTAGGTGACACAACACTGGAATCTCTATCTCTGTCTTTACATTATGCTGCCCAATCAGATGCCATAGCAAAAACCTGGTGACAAATTCCCTTTAATTCCACAGCACTTTACAGACATCATCAGCACTGTCCCCATCGAGGCTCACAATCTAAATACCCTATCAGTATGTCTTTGGAGTATGGGAAGAAACTAGAGAACCTGGAAAAAACACACGCCAACACTGGGAGAACATACAAACTCTTATGGGCAGTATAATAGGATTTATATTCTTCTACAAAGGGCTCAGTATAAGGGTACTTTCACACTTGCGTTAGTCGTAATCCGCCGCTATGGAAAACAACACTGTTTCCCATAGACTTGTATGAGCGGCGGATTGCGACTATTGTGTCTGCGTTGCATCCTCCAGCCGATGCTGAGTCATTATTTTGACTGAGCGACAGCCGGATAGAACACAGCATGTAGCATTTTTTAGTGACAAATTGCGTTGTTTCACACTGAGCATGCACAGTGCTTGTGTGAAATCAATGTCCAGGGAATCTCTCTCCAGCAACGGCCAATCAGCTGATCACCCGGCGGCTGGCTTTTATGAAGATCAGCTGATCGGCCAGCGGCCGAATGATCAGTTGATCGCTCACAAAAGCCGGCCGCTGGCTGATCAGCTGATTCCTCACAAAAGACGGGCGCTGGCTGATCAGCTGATCACTCATAAAAGTCGATCAGCTGATCGCTCACAAAAGACGGCCACCGGGCGATGAGCTGATTGCTCACAAAAGCCGGCCGTCTTTTGTGAGCAATCAGCTGATTAGCCAGCGGCCGGCTTTTGTCAGCAATCAGCTGATCAGCCGGCTTTTATGAGCGTTCAGCTGATCAGCCGGTGGCCAGCATTTATGAGCAATCAACTGATGGTTCGGCCACCGGTCGATCAGCTGATCTTCATAAAAGCTGCCCGTCGGCTGATCAGCTGATCGCTCATAAATGCCAGTGACTCGCCCACCCCAGGGCTATGGGACACCCGGTGACTAGTCCGGTGGTAGTCAGTGGTGGCTGGGCCCGGCTCCGTGGCCCTGGTGGGTGTCAGTAGAATATGTGGCTTGGTGAATAAAGTTTGTGTTCGTGACGCCACCTGTGGTATGCGGCTATAAAGCCGCCGCTGCTGTATGAGGCCTCCGGGGGATGATATGGCAGCAGTGGTGGTACTACTCCCCACAGGTGGAGCAATGCCCCGGGGCACAGTTGGTGCTTGTGGAAGTCTATGGTGTTGTGTGACTAACACGGTGCAGGGCCGACAAGCAATGAAAGAACCAGGCACAAACAGTAGTCTCTTTACCTTCTCCTCTTTTACTCGGCAGAAGTTTAGTCCAGGGAGACCGTCACAGATGGTAAAGATGATCCGGCCGGCCTGGAAGTGCCTGGGGTGATCTTTGGCCAGTTGAGTATGAGGCATACTCCTTAATCTTTCTTTGCTGTTTTAGGACACTGCACTTTGGGTTAGCAATGGCCCTCCTGCTGCTGGGACCGGTGGTTCGTCCCTTTTTCTGTGGGGTAGACTGCGCAGGCCCTCTCTGGTGCTTCTCTGCTGGAGTCCACACCGGGCCCTTGGGATGCAGCTGTACCCTCAGTTTGCTTCTGGGCCAGGGGGCTTGCAGCTCTCCTGCCCTCCGGATTCAGCTACCAGGGATGGATTTTATGCCCTGGCAACTACAGACTCCGATGTCCGAGTCTCGGCTGTGCCTCTCTGCTCCCCTTGCTTCACTGGGCCAAGCTATCCCAGCTCTAGGCCCCAGTTTCACAAGGCAGCACTACTCTCCGTCTGTCCTCTTTCACTCCTGTCTCCAGACTAACTACTACTTCCTCCCTCCAGCCAGACTTAAGGAATGCTCCCTGAAGCTCCAGGTTCAGAGCTCCCCCTGCTGGCCGGAGGGAGAACTGCGTTGGGTGTTACACTTACTGGCCAATAGATCTCCCAATTACCTCCAGGCTCAGCATTAACCCTTTGGAAGGGCAATGCTGTTGTGGCGACCAGGTCCTGGGGCGCCACACCAGCCGCTGGCTGATCAGCTGATTGCTCACAAAAGCCGGCCGGCTTTTGTGAGCAATCAGCTGATCTCCGGGCGGCCGGCTTTTGTGAGCAATCAGCTGATCACCCAGCAGCCTGCTTTTGTGAGTGATCAGCTGATCACCCAGCCAAACAGTAAAAAAACAAACAAAAAAACAATAAAAACCATCCGTTTTTTTTGCAGCATCAGTCACATCAGTTGTGCCACTATCTGCAATGCATCCGTTGCATCAGTCACACAACTGATTGTGATGGATGCCGCACAACGCAAGTGTGAAAGTAGCCTTATTGTAATTATATTCCAGTACATAAATGGTAGTAACATAGCAGTTATAGTCTTACATAAAAGGGGCAGTATTATAGTAGCTATATTCTTTACATAGGAAGCAGTAATACAGTAGTTATATTCTTTTACATAGGTGGCGGTATCATCATTATTTCGTATGTAATGGAAGTATTATAGTAGTTACATTCTTGTACATATTTGGGAGTATTATAGTAGTTATAGTCTTCTACATAGGGGGAGATTTTAGTTTTAATTCCTGTATATAGGTGTAGTATTATAGTAGTTATATTATTGTACATAGTGGCAGTATTATAGTAGATATATTCTTTTACTTAGTGTGAGGCAAATCCCGGGATATGAAGATGAATTATGACTTCCAGTCATAATCGCTCATCACTCCCTGGCAGTGCCCCCCTCCCTTCTTGTTCTCAATGTCCAGCATCTGTGAAGGTGTTACACCTCCATGGCCATCTCCTGTGATATGGAGATGAGATGATGTGGGAACAATGGACACAGGAGGACTCCCTGCCGTGACCCTGTGGTAGGAGCTGCTATCTAATTAGCAAGCTTGGAAGTATCCAGACAGAACGACTCCAGTAAAAAATGGTTCATATCTCGCAAGCCATATTTCCGATAAATATGGCAACCATAAAAATGGTGTCTCCGCATGCGGACGATGCTGGCACACCCTTTTTATGGGAGCGGGAGCTTGGGAAATACCCCAGGCGTGATATCAGCCAATGTGGAACTAGTAGACGAGTCATGAGTCCTCTCATTCTGTAGCTAAATTCATAACTGTCACAATGAGAGCATTGGCGTCCGCCTACGACGCTCCCAGGCAAAGTTATGGCCCATATTCCATGTTGTGGATTGTCCATAACTCCAGCCAGGGGTGGAGCAGTGCTCCCTCTGAGGTCACTAAGGTAGGAGGGGACCTGGATTTGCCCAGGTTGATAACCCTACTTCGGCCATTTTCCAGGGTTCTTTCGCTGGGGGTCACGTGTAGGAAACATCTGTGGGAGTTCCTGGAAACCTGGCCTACAGCGCCCCCCTGTGGCCAGACGCACAAGGTAACTGCGGGAACTGTGTATGCCTGTTTGTAAACCATGCTTTATCTGTAACTGTACTCTGACATATGTATATTCTGTAGATTCCCTGTTGTATATATTGTAGTTTCTAGTGTGGCTTTAGGCTGATTAAATTATATAATTAATCTTGGGCTGTTCTGTTATCTCGATCTTGAATCCCACGTCTGTGTGTTCGGCTAATAGTTACCGTGAAGCGGTTGGTGGCAGCGAGTTGTGCCAAGGATTATTGTGGGGAGGCCAGTGAGATTCGGGGAGGTTTTATATATTCCGCCCGCGGAGGTCGGGGGAATATATACCCTACTCTCACCGGGGACCCTTCAATAATCGGCATAAGTAGTATAGCGGCCTCCTTGCTTATTGTTGGGCAATTCCATAATTGGCCTGACTATAAGAGGGGCGCTAGAGAGCGCGTCACGTGCTCTGTCTGTCGGTCGGGAGGTATAAAGGAGGGGTGACCCCCACTTGTTACCCCCCGATTGTGACGTACTGGTAGCCAGCGCGGGGGATTTCTGAGTGACCCCCCCGGTGGTTTGTGACATATTGGTGGCATAGCGGTGGGATCGAGATAATAGTGTGTGTGAGTGTGAGACCCATACTCCCAGACACTAAAGACTGCCTGCAGCAGCTGTGGCTGCTGGGGTCTTCAGACTAGCTCAACACTAGAGTGTCAGAGTGCAGATACTGTAAGGTGTGTGGAGGCATCAGGTGTCAGTTCTGTGTCAGTGACCAAAAGTCTGCAAGAATGGCTGAGAGCACCAGGAGCAAAGCCAAAGGAATGGCCGATGCTAAGGCCAGAGACGATGAGGAGGTTGTCCACGAGTCCTCCAGGAGCCAGACGCCAGAGAACAGCTCTGCAGAGGACATCGCACAACCTGGCACTGCTGGACAAAATGAGGAGGAGCTCGCCCAAGGGTCCTCAACGAGCCAGATGCCAGCCCTCCGCTCTGAAATGGACAGTGAATCACCTGGCTCTGCAGCGTGCCGCAGATCACCACTTGCCAATCCCTCCGGCCTGAGAGGTGCAGAGGCCCTCCTTCAAGCTGCCTTGGCCAGGCTTATGGCTGGAGACCGGGATACCTACGAGAT
Source organism: Anomaloglossus baeobatrachus (assembly GCF_048569485.1). Classification (NCBI taxonomy): domain Eukaryota; kingdom Metazoa; phylum Chordata; class Amphibia; order Anura; family Aromobatidae; genus Anomaloglossus; species Anomaloglossus baeobatrachus. Next base: position 440,212,308 of record NC_134357.1, on the reverse strand, counting down.
ACTCATGGCCGAGCGTGGGCGACAGGCAGCGCGTGACGCTGAGGCTGCGGAGCGGCAAGCAGCGCGTGACGCTGAGGCTGCGGAACGGCAAGCAGCGCGTGAGGCTGCGGAGCGGCAGGCAGCGCGTGAAGAGCGAGAGCGAGAGCGACAGGCAGACCGTGACTACCAGCTGCAGCTAGCTCAGCTCCGGCCCTCATCAGCCACATGTGACCTTCAAAACACCAAACTTCCAAAGGTCCGTGTTGAGGACTTCCCAGTGCTGGAGAAGGATGGAGACTTGGACTCTTTCCTGACTGCTTTTGAACGGACTTGCTTGCAGCACCATCTGGACAAGGATCAGTGGGCCAAATACCTGACCCCCCGTCTACGGGGTAAGGCCCTGGATATCCTTGGGGACTTGCCTGCTGAGGCAGATCAGGGCTACGACACCATCAAGCGGGCCCTGATCCAACAGTACAACCTCACTCCAGAGTCCTACCGCAAGAAGTTCCGGACCCTACAGAAGGGACCAAAGGACTCCTGGGCTGACCACAGGCGGGCACTTGCCCGAGCTGCCGACCACTGGACCCAAGGCCTGCAGCTTTCAACCGGACCGGAGATCCTGGACTTGTTCATCACGGAGCAACTCTTGTGGAACTGCCCTGAGGATCTCCGCCAGTTCATCCGAGACCAGAAGCCAAAGGGGTCCACGGCTACAGCTGCCCTGGCCGATGACTACACCAACAATCGGGCTCCTGAGGCCAGGAGAGCAGCCACCAGCAGCACCTGGAGAGGGGGTAAGATGAATTCTGCGACTGCCCCACCTGCCCCTAGACTGCAGGGGGTGTCCCCCTCAACTCCCCTCTCCAGGCCCGTGGCAGAACCAAGACGGTGCCACCAGTGCAACCTACCTGGACACTTCAAGGCCATGTGCCCTCAGCGTCCCAAGGCCCCGGCTCCGTCCCCGTCCCAAGGGCCGCCCAAGGTGTATTGTGTGGGTGGGGGTGGTGGTAGGTCCCTGGACAGCTTCCAACCTGTCACCGTCGGCCGGTCTGTGACCATAGGACTGCGAGACAGCGCCTCGGAGGTGACTCTGGTGCGGCCTGACATGGTGTCCCCCCAAGACTTGATCCCGGGAAAAACCCTCGCTGTCTCCGGGATTGGAGGCATTGACCCGGCGCTGCCTGTTGCTGACATTTATGTGGACTGGGGCGCAGGGCGAGGGGTGAGGGAGGTGGGGGTAACTGATCGGATCCCTGCAAACGTGCTACTTGGGACAGATTTGGGGCAGATAACCTCCCAGTTTGGGCCCCCCCCAAGGGCTGAACCTTCAGCCCGTACTGACATGACTCCTAACAATGTTAATGTGTTATCTATGAATGATGTAAGGGAGGAGGGAGTGAACTCTGATTTTTCTGCTTGCATAGACACACACTCAGCTGCAGCTGTGACAGGGGAGGGGGTCAGAGAAAGGTGTGACAATGCCTCTACAAGTAATCAGCCTGTGAGCTGGGATCTGTTGCCCTCTGCAGGGATAAGCAGAGAGCAGGGTGCTGCAGGGGGAGGACCAGTGTGTGGGGTGGGGGCTACCACAGCAAATGTGGGGTCCCCAGAGATTTCACAGCGGGGTTCTGTTGCTGCAGGAGGGGAACAGGCAGGTGAGATTGGGGCCGGTCCAGGAGCGGAAGTGCTCCCAGGTAAGATCTCGGTGCATGGTTCCCCCACAACCGGGGTGTCAGGAAGCCAGGTAGGTCTGCCTGAACCGGCGACTTGGTCAGGAACGGAGGAGGAGCAGGCACGACCCACGGTCGCAGCGGCTGTGGCCGCTGTCACCCGCAGTGGGAGTGCTGGAAGCCAAGGGGCCTCCCGGAGGTCCGATAGCTCTTCCCCTTCTGACCAAGTGGCAGCCGAGTCAGGCGGAGGCCAGGACACAGGTCCCGGGGTACTGACCGAAGATGTGACAGTCTCGTCGATTCTGGCCACATCTAGTCAGGGGTTTCAGGCAGCGTTAGAAGCTGACGACAGCCTGAAAGCTCTTAAGGAGCAGGCGGCACAGCCTCCCTCGGACTCGGACCCGGAGCGAGTGGTCTGGGACCAAGGACGGCTGTACCGGGTCACGGTCCAGCAGGGTTCACCGGAGGCGTGGCCCAGGGACCGACAGTTGGTGGTACCCTATCCGTTCCGGACGGAGTTGTTGCGGATCGCACATGAGATTCCGATGGCCGGACACCTAGGGATCGCTAAGACCAAGGCCAGGTTAAACCAGCATTTCTACTGGCCAAAAATGGGGGCCGATGTGGCTGCCTACTGCCGTTCGTGTGAAACCTGTCAGAGAGTGGGGAAGGCGGGGCCACGCCCCAAAGCCCCACTGGTATCTCTGCCCATCATCGATGAGCCTTTCAGGAGGGTGGCTGTGGATCTGGTCGGCCCGCTGGCCATCCCCAGCAGCTCCGGGAAACGCTTCATACTGACGGTAGTGGACTATGCCACCCGGTACCCAGAAGCAGTGGCCTTGTCGTCCATTCGGGCTGACAAGGTGGCCACCGCATTGCTGGAGATTTTCTCCCGAGTGGGTTTTCCCCAGGAAATGCTCACTGACCGGGGGACCCAATTCATGTCCCAGCTGATGGAGGCCCTCTGTAAGCAGGTCCAGGTGCGACATCTGGTGGCCAGCCCGTACCATCCACAGACTAATGGCCTGTGCGAGCGGTTCAATGGCACCTTAAAGCAGATGCTTAAGATGTTGGTCGACTCCCATGGGCGTGACTGGGAGCGGTATCTCCCACACCTGTTATTTGCTTACCGGGAGGTTCCACAGGCCTCAACAGGATTCTCACCGTTTGAGCTCCTGTACGGGCGACGTGTGCGGGGCCCCCTGGCTCTGGTGAAAGAGGCTTGGGAAGGGGATTTGGCCACCCCTGGAGTGTCGGTTATCGAGTATGTCATGCGCTTCCGGGACAAAATGCAGGCCTTGACGCAACTGGTACACGACAATATGGCTCAAGCCCAGGCCGATCAGAAGCGTTGGTACGACCAGAACGCTTGTGAGAGGACCTACCAAGTGGGTCAAAAGGTGTGGGTACTGGTCCCCGTACCACAGGACAAGCTTCAGGCAGCCTGGGAAGGCCCATACCTCGTGTACCAGCAGCTCAACCCTGTGACGTACCTGGTCACCCTGGACCCTGCCCGTGGAAGGCGGAAGCCCGTCCATGTGAACATGATGAAGGCACATCATGAGCGGGAGGCATGTGCGCTCCCCGTGTGCAACCTGCCCGAGGAGGGAGAAGCGGAAACCCTCTTGGATATGCTAGCCCAGGTTAGGGCAGGCGGATCCATTGAGGATGTGGAGGTTGGCCACCAGCTCTTGGAGGACCAACGGTCCCAGCTGTGGGCCACCCTACTCCCCTTCCGGGGGTTGTTTACCAACCAGCCCGGAAGGACTGACTTGGCTGTCCATCACGTGGACACTGGGGATCATCCCCCGATCCGGCGTTCAGCATATCGGGTCTCCCTGGAGGTGCAGCAACACATGCGCCAGGAAATTGACGAGATGCTGAAGCTGGGGGTGATCCAGGCATCCAACAGCGCTTGGGCCTCGCCTGTAGTCCTCGTCCCTAAGAAGGACCGAACCACTCGGTTCTGCGTGGACTACAGGGGGCTCAATGCTGTCACGGTCGCCGATGCGTACCCAATGCCACGCATCGATGACCTGCTCGATTAGTTGGCCGGGGCTCAGTACCTGACCATCATGGACCTGAGCCGGGGATATTGGCAGATCCCCCTGACTCGCAAGGCCAGGGAACGCTCTGCCTTTATTACCCCATTTGGACTATACGAGTCCACGGTGATGCCATTCGGGATGAGGAATGCCCCTGCCACTTTCCAGCGGATGGTCAACACCCTGCTCAAGGGACTTGAAGGGTACGCGGCCGCGTACCTGGATGACATTGCCGTCTTCAGTCCCACCTGGGAGGACCACCTAGAGCATCTAGCACAGGTGCTCAGGCGGATCCACCGGGCAGGTTTGACCATCAAGCCGGGAAAGTGTCAGCTGGCCATGAGCGAGGTCCAGTACCTCGGTCACCGGGTAGGCGGGAGAACACTGAAGCCCGAGCCTGAGAAAGTGGAGGCCATCGCATCCTGGCCCACCCCCAGGACCAAGAAGCAGGTGATGTCCTTCTTGGGGACCGCCGGGTACTATAGGAGGTTTGTTCCACGCTATAGTAGCCTGGCAAAGCCCTTGACGGACCTCACCAAGAAGAAGCTGCCCTCTGCAGTCGATTGGACAATGGACTGCGAGACAGCCTTCCAGGCCCTAAAGGACGCCCTGTCCAGCCCGCCCGTGCTACAGGCAGCCGACTTCACGCGGCCGTTTGTAGTACAGACCGACGCCAGTGACTTCGGCCTCGGTGCGGTGCTCAGCCAGGTGGACTCTGCGAGCCAAGAGCACCCAGTCTTGTACCTGAGCAGGAAGCTGTTACCAAGGGAAGTGGCCTATTCCACGATGGAGAAGGAGTGCCTGGCCATAGTGTGGGCCCTGCAGCGTCTGCAACCCTATCTATACGGGCGCCACTTCATCGTGGAGACGGACCACAATCCCCTCAGCTGGTTGCACACCGTCTCTGGGACGAATGGGCGATTGTTGCGATGGAGCCTTGCGCTCCAGCAATACAACTTCACCATTCGCCACAAAAGGGGCCGTGACCACGGTAACGCAGACGGGCTGTCCCGACAAGGAGAGGTCGCGGACGGGCGCACGGGGGAACACCGGAGTGTTCTGCCCCCTAGCGCCCTCAAAAGGGGGGAGGTGTGAGGCAAATCCCGGGATATGAAGATGAATTATGACTTCCAGTCATAATCGCTCATCACTCCCTGGCAGTGCCCCCCTCCCTTCTTGTTCTCAATGTCCAGCATCTGTGAAGGTGTTACACCTCCATGGCCATCTCCTGTGATATGGAGATGAGATGATGTGGGAACAATGGACACAGGAGGACTCCCTGCCGTGACCCTGTGGTAGGAGCTGCTATCTAATTAGCAAGCTTGGAAGTATCCAGACAGAACGACTCCAGTAAAAAATGGTTCATATCTCGCAAGCCATATTTCCGATAAATATGGCAACCATAAAAATGGTGTCTCCGCATGCGGACGATGCTGGCACACCCTTTTTATGGGAGCGGGAGCTTGGGAAATACCCCAGGCGTGATATCAGCCAATGTGGAACTAGTAGACGAGTCATGAGTCCTCTCATTCTGTAGCTAAATTCATAACTGTCACAATGAGAGCATTGGCGTCCGCCTACGACGCTCCCAGGCAAAGTTATGGCCCATATTCCATGTTGTGGATTGTCCATAACTCCAGCCAGGGGTGGAGCAGTGCTCCCTCTGAGGTCACTAAGGTAGGAGGGGACCTGGATTTGCCCAGGTTGATAACCCTACTTCGGCCATTTTCCAGGGTTCTTTCGCTGGGGGTCACGTGTAGGAAACATCTGTGGGAGTTCCTGGAAACCTGGCCTACAGCGCCCCCCTGTGGCCAGACGCACAAGGTAACTGCGGGAACTGTGTATGCCTGTTTGTAAACCATGCTTTATCTGTAACTGTACTCTGACATATGTATATTCTGTAGATTCCCTATTGTATATATTGTAGTTTCTAGTGTGGCTTTAGGCTGATTAAATTATATAATTAATCTTGGGCTGTTCTGTTATCTCGATCTTGAATCCCACGTCTGTGTGTTCGGCTAATAGTTACCGTGAAGCGGTTGGTGGCAGCGAGTTGTGCCAAGGATTATTGTGGGGAGGCCAGTGAGATTCGGGGAGGTTTTATATATTCCGCCCGCGGAGGTCGGGGGAATATATACCCTACTCTCACCGGGGACCCTTCAATAATCGGCATAAGTAGTATAGCGGCCTCCTTGCTTATTGTTGGGCAATTCCATAATTGGCCTGACTATAAGAGGGGCGCTAGAGAGCGCGTCACGTGCTCTGTCTGTCGGTCGGGAGGTATAAAGGAGGGGTGACCCCCACTTGTTACCCCCCGATTGTGACGTACTGGTAGCCAGCGCGGGGGATTTCTGAGTGACCCCCCCGGTGGTTTGTGACACTTAGGGATTAGTATTATAGTAGTTAAATATTCGTAAATAAGGGGCAGTATTATAGTAATTATTTTCTATTACATAGGGGCGATATTATAGTAGTTATATTCTTTTACATAGGAGGAAGTATTATAATAGTTGTATTCTTGTACTCAATGGCAGTATTATACTTCCTGCATCTCATTAGTCTTTTTTCTCTTGTTTACGTTATGGTTATTAGTGTTGAAAGGTGTGAGGTATCTTGGATCCATCTACCATAAATTGCATTACACAGAAAACCTGCAGTCATCCTTGCCAAGAATTGTCTATAACCACTGTCAGATTCTCAGCTGTATATCATCTGACTTGTCTCTTTATGGGATTTCTGCAATTAAATAAACATAGTTCACAAGCGCTTGAAGCTTTAATTTACTGATTAAAGTTGTTTGTAATTTAAAAATAAATTATGTTCTGCGTGTAATACTGTCACGTATGATCAGAAACTGCAGTCCTGCATTATCAGTACAGTTTACGACGTTAAAAATGCAGCAAGACCTTTGGTTACATCACAGTCATATAACCATCATGTGACCAAAGGACCTGTACTCTGCAGGAATCTAGAGGAACTGAATAGGAGGAGACAGACTGGTAAGTCCTATACAGTGTATGTATGTGCTCTGTATACGTGTGTTCTTCATGCATGTGTATGGATGTATGTGCCCCGTATACATTATCTGCTTTGTACACATGCGTGTATGTGTGCTCTATGTATGTGCTATGTGTATATGTCGCGGGCGGAGGAGGGGACGCAGCGCTCTCCCACTGCTCGGGTACGGCCGCCGCGGCCTGCTGCTGCTCGGTGGCTCGAGCAATGGGCCGGATCCCGGGGACTTGAGCGGCGCTCCTCGCCCGTGAGTGAAAGGGGTTTGGGTTTTGGGATAGTTTATTGTCCGTGACGCCACCCACGGTTGTGGTGATTGTATGGACACCACCGCTGCTCTGTATGGGAATCCCGGGAGCGGTGACAGGGAGCAGCAAGGTTGTTAGTTCTCCCCTCCGTGGGTAGGGGGTGGTTGTCCCGGGGCCCAGTGATGAGTTGGGGGATGAGGGATGGCGGGGCCGGTGCAGGGCTTGGTGGGGTGCAGGGACGCGGGGGCAGCGCTGTGCCTCACGGCACTGTGGTACTCACTCAGCCTGAGACGGTGACACAGTTCTCGGTAAAACACACGGCTGGAAAGACGGTTCCCACGGACGGCTGCTGTTGCTTTACCCCGGTAGTTGACGGTGACGGTCCCTTTTCCTGCATCTAAGTCTATGTTGGTAGCGATGGGTTCCCACCGGTAACCCGCTCCCCGGCTTGGATATGTGCCGGAGGAGCCCCTCTTTGCCCGCAGGCGCTGGCCCTGAGAAACTGGTGCCTTGGCGGTGTCTCTCTCTAACGGTTGGACTGTTGCCTTCAATCGGGACTTGGTTGTTGGGAGACCCAGAGGTCCCCTTTACTGACGGATTTGGCAAATTCACGGTGACTCCTAGCCTTGCCGGGATCCGAAAGGCCCCTGCCAATGGTGCTGGCTTCTCTTCGTATACTGCTCCGGTACCACCGGGCCACCACCCGTCCACGGTCCTTTCGGCAACCTCCAAGCAGCCTCTCCTGTAGACGGTCACCGCCGTCTGCTAACCTTGCTGTTCTCAGTCCGGGGCACACACCCGGACCAACTTCAGGCTTTCTCAACTGTCACTTTCTCTTCACTACTCTCACTGTCCTCCTTCTCCTTCCTCTCTTGCTCCTCTACCACTTCACTCTTAACTCTCACTCTCCCTCAACTGATCTCTCCTCTCACTTCCTCCTCCAAACTCTAACTGCCTGTGTTTTCCTGCCTCCAGGGCTGTGAACTCCTCGGTGGGCGGAGCCAACCGCCTGGCCCACCCCCTGGTGTGGACATCAGCCCCTGGAGGAAGGCAACAAGGATTTTTGTGTAGCTTTGGTGTACCTATCCGGGGTGTAGGGTGTGGTGGTGTTATGACCTGTGACCCCTGGCTTGCCCAGGGCGTCACATTCCCCCTTAGCAAAATGCAGACCGTCCGCGGGCTGCCCGTCCAACACCAGTTTTATTTTTCTGAAAAAAAGATAAAAACATAAACACAAGCAAAATAACTTCATCCCACAGCGGGAGGCACTTTTTCTTAAACGTTACGTAACATTAAAACGGTTGCTGCTGCCGCTGTCTCCCACCCAAGTAACCTGGCCCTGATGCTGCACCTAAGAAACAGGCAGTACCCCTTGACCCCAGTCCTGAACCAGTTACCCGAGCGGGATCTGTCCTTCCCCTCCAGAGGGTAGCCACCGGTTCTGGTGGTGGCTGGGCCCCAGCCTGCTCTACTGCGGGCCCTCCCTCCAACCTGCCTCTCCGGAGGCGGTAACGGTTAGCTGCAACGGAAACATTTTTATTTACAAGCCACTTAACGTTTGTGGTTGCCCTGCAAGTTCACGGGCTTGTCCATAAGCAGTTCCTCATGCAACTTTTTAAACGGTCCCCTCGGGGACAACGGTGCCGGCAATGGCCGGTTTTCCAAATCACAGCTTCAGATCAGGTGACTTTCACGGTAATCATTTGTCATCATTTTCAAAACTTTCAAACTTTTTCAAACACAAACTTAGATTTCCATCCCCCCCCTTTTAAAGGACGGTTTCCCTGTACCTAAGTGGGGGTCTACCTAGGTTGGGACGGGTGGACCTCCGGGGTCCGGTGTAAGTAGGGCTAGGCAGTGGGGTAGAGGGAACAATCAGTTCCTCCTCCCTGCTATCGTGTGGGGTAGGCGGAGGCATAGGGGAGCTGGGTACAGGTTCATCCCTGGGCACTGGCACTGACTCACGGTTGACCGCTTCCATCACTTCTTCATCCACGGGTTGTGGGAACAGTATCACTGGAAGGATCACCGCGCCGTTCTGTGTAGGCCAGTCCGCTGGGAAGTCTCCCATTGCAGTGTGGATCACTTCTTTTGCTTTTTCTGCTGGTAGGGGAACCAGTACTTCAGCCGCCGCTCTTAGGGTTGGTGGGCACCTTTTCAGATGGTCCCGGGAAACTGTGGCCAAAGTGCCTCCTTGGTCACGACTGATTTGGTAGGCCTTTCCATCGTCCCATCCTGTGGGCTGTATGACGTACGGGTTTTGTTCCCATTGATCATCCAGCTTGTGGGTTCTCCTCTTCCGCTTCAGTACGACATCTCCGGGTTGAAAAGGGCCAGCAGACGCCTTTTGATTGAAGCGCTGCTCCTGCAGTTCCCGACTCCGACTCAAGTTCTTCTCCACATATTCTTGAATCTGCCGGTATTGTACCCTCCGCCGAGTTTCCCATTCAGCTGTCGAAGGGAGTGCTTCTGGGGCCTCCAATCCCATTTCCAGGTCCACCGGCAGTCGGCCGGGGCGAGCCCTCATCAGATATGCTGGTGTGCACTTCGTTGAACTGGACGGGATGTTGTTGTACATATCAACCAAGTCGGGTAACTTCTCTGGCCACAGGTTCCGCTCTTCCAGCGGTAACGTCTTGAGGAGTCCCAGGACCAAATGGTTCATTTTCTCACACATGCCGTTGGTCTGGGCATGGTAAGGGGTGGTCCGAATCTTCTTACAGCCGTACAACTGGCAGAACTCATGGAACACCTCTGCTTCAAAAGCCGGGCCTTGGTCAGTAAGCACCTTTTCTGGGTATCCATGTGGTCGGCAGAAATAAGCCTGGAACGCTCTAGCGGCAGTACGACCAGTTAGGTCCTTGACTGGGACAACCACCATAAATCTTGAATAGTGGTCTACTATGGTCAACGCGTAGGCGTACCCACTTCGGCTGGGGGTGAGCTTGACATGATCCAGTGCGACCAGCTCCAGCGGCTGATGTGTGATGATCGGGTGTAGGGGCGCCCTCTGGCTGGCTTCGTCCTTCCTCCTCAGCGTGCAAGGACCGCACTCTCGGCACCAGGCTTCCACAGACTCCCGCATCCCACTCCAATAGAACCGCTCTCTCAACAGCATCTCCAGCTTCTTCCATCCGAAGTGTCCGGCACCATCATGGTATGCCCGCAACACAGTGGCCACATCAGCTTGGGGAATAACCAACTGGCAGATTTTCTCATGGGTCTTCGGGTTGATCAGCTCACGGTACAGCTTCCCTTGATGTAGATACAGCCGTTTCCGTTCCTTCCACAAGCGTTGGGCTTCAGTTGGGGCGGCAGGGTCCATTCCAACAGCGCCTTGTTCCACCAGAGTCTTGACGAGGCGGACAGCCGGCGCCTGGTTTTGAGCTTCCTGCCACTCCTGACTGGGCAGTGGATCCAGGTTCACCCGTTGTTGGTGGACATGTACCTTCTCAGCTGGTGGCTGGTGAAATGCAGGCAACTCGATCTCTTCGAGGTCGTCATCCTCACACCCTTCTTCTGACAAGTGGGGCATCTGAGAGAGTGCATCAGCATTAATGTTGACACGACCAGCCCTGTATTTGATTGTGAAGTCATAGTTGGCTAGCCTGGCCACCCACCGCTGCTCCAACGCGCCCAACTTGGCCGTGTCCAGGTGAGTCAACGGATTGTTATCCGTGAAAGCGGTGAATTTTGCTGCGGCCAAGTAGTGGCGGAACCGCTCGGTGATAGCCCACACCAGTGCCAGGAGCTCGAGCTTGAAGGAGCTGTAGTTCTCAGGGTTCCTTTCAGTTGGTGGGAGCTTTCGGCTAGCATAAGCAATCACTTTCTCCTTCCCATGCTGGACCTGGGACAGGACTGCCCCCAATCCCACATTGCTGGCGTCTGTGTAGAGGATGAATGGGCAGCCGTAGTCAGGGTACGCTAGGACTTCTTCTCCGGTCAAGGCCGCTTTCAGCTGTCGGAAGGATTCCTCATGCCTTTCTTCCCACACCAGTGGGGCTCCTATGGGTCTACCACCTTTGGTCTGCCCCATGAGGAGATCTTGCATGGGGGCAGCCATCTTCGTGTACCCCTTGATAAAGCCCCGGTAGTACCCCACCAGACCCAGAAACTGCCTTACTTCCCTCACTGTGGTTGGTCTTGACCAGCCTTGGATGGCAGTGATCTTCTCAGGGTCGGGGGCGACACCTTCTGCACTCACTACATGCCCCAGGTACTGCACTCTGGGTTTCAGCAGGTGACACTTATAGGGCTTCAACTTCATCCCGTATTTAGCAAGTGACGCGAACACCTCGGCAAGGTGCTCCAGATGGGCTTCATACGTCTGGGAGTATACGATCACATCATCCATACAGTGCTCCATCACATTGGTTCCTAGCACTATCTTCGGGTTATGGTCACTGGGTTCATTCATGATCACGATCATACCCTGATGTTGCAGTTCAGCTCGCCCCACGGTCATAGCCACTTGTTTATAACCCACTTGGGTCAATGGGAGTCCATCAGCAGCAATCAGTGTTATACTAGTATCTGGGGGTGCCAGCTCATCTGTCCCCCAATACCGCTGGTATAATGTGTATGGTATGGTGGTTACCTGTGATCCAGTGTCCAAGAGAGCCATCACTGGGATGCCGTCCACAGCCACGGGGATGATGGGCCGGGCCCAGATATACCGGTCCCGCCAGTCTGGGGGGCCACGGGGTTCTACTCCTGAGGATTGGCCCGTGGCCCCAGGGGTTGCTCGTTTAACGGGCACTGTCGGAAGTAATGGCCAGGCTTGTTGCACTTGTAGCAGGTTGGAGGCCTGTTCCGTGAGTTGTTAGCACTTCTCCGTTGCATCCAGGGAACATCCTCAGGGCTGTCGGCGAGCTGTATCCTGGTTGGAGGCGGGGATCTGGTCAAAGGTTGGAGTGCAGCGAGAATCTTGGCGAGGTCTCCGTCCATACGGCGGACCTGGGCTGCCAGTTCTTCCATTGTGCTACTGGGAGCTGTAGGCATTGGAGAGGCTGTTGGGGCAGGGGCCACCACGACGGGGGCCGTCTCAACTGGCCACGGGGCTGGCTCCGAGATTTCTGAAGCTAGGGGTTGCAGTGCTTTAATGGCCCGTTCCTTTAACACAGCAAAGTCCACATCAGGGTGTTCCAGGGCCCACAGTCGGAGCTGTTTGCGATCCTCAGAGGACCTCATCCCCTGCACAAATTGCTCTACTAACATCTTGTTGCTGTCCGCCTCATTGATAGTGTCTACCCACTTTAGGGTGCGAAGGGCAGTTTGCAGACGTAAAGCGTAGTCCCGAGTGCTATCCACAGACCGTTGCCGGCACTGATAAAACTGCATCCTCAGCTCAGCTTCGGTACGGGTCTCAAAGGCAGTCTGTAGCTTCTCAAAGATGGTGGCTACAGAGAGCCGGTCCCCCTCGGCCCAGGTCTCCGCTTCCTGCTCAGCCGCGCCGGTTAGCTGACCCAGCACTACCGCTGCATGTTGCTTATCAGTCAGGGGGTACAATTCCAAAAGCGGATCAAGCTTTTTCCGGAAGACCTGTAAAGCATCAGGTTTCCCGTCATACTGCGGTAGCCAGGTAGCTCCGGGGACATAGGGCAAGGAGAACGGCATCACCTGAGCGAGAGCGGGGGCCGCGGCACCTCCCGCCAGCACGGCCGGGACCTGGGCAGGCCCATTCCCATCCACGGGTGCCACTGCGGCTGCGACCACCGCTCCTCCAGCGGCTCCGTCGGGCGCAGACATCTTGTTTCTGTCCCCCTTAGCCTCTTTTCGGCCCCTCCTCTATCGGGGCGGGGTTTTGGCCTTCGCGCCTCTGCTACTCGAGAAGACGCTCGAGCGGGAACTCTTCGCGCCAAAGATGGCGGCTTCTGGAATTTTCCGGCCGGACACCTCCGGCGGTCACAAGGCGCACCTCTACCCAACGGCAGAGCGGTAAGATCCTGTTCGTGACGCCAAGTTGTCGCGGGCGGAGGAGGGGACGCTGCGCTCTCCCACTGCAAGGGGCCGGCCGCCGCTGCTGCCGCGGCCTGCTGCTGCTCGGTGGCTCGAGCGATGGGCCGGATCCCGGGGACTCAAGCGGCGCTCCTCGCCCGTGAGTGAATGGGGTTTGGGTTTTGGGATAGTTTATTGTCCGTGACGCCACCCACGGTTGTGGTGATTGTATGGACTCCACCGCTGCTCTGTATGGGAATCCCGGGAGCGGTGACAGGGAGCAGCAAGGTTGTTAGTTCTCCCCTCCGTGGGTAGGGGGTGGTTGTCCCGGGGCCCAGTGATGAGTTGGGGGATGAGGGATGGCGGGGCCGGTGCAGGGCTTGGTGGGGTGCAGGGATGCGGGGGCAGCGCTGTGCCTCACGGCACTGTGGTACTCACTCAGCCTGAGACGGTGACACAGTTCTCGGTAAAACACACGGCTGGAAAGACGGTTCCCACGGACGGCTGCTGTTGCTTTTCCCCGGTAGTTGACGGTGACGGTCCCTTTTCCTGCACCTAAGTCTATGTTGGTAGTGATGGGTTCCCACCGGTAACCCGCTCCCCGGCTTGGATATGTGCCGGAGGAGCCCCTCTTTGCCCGCAGGTGCTGGCCCTGAGAAACTGGTGCCTTGGCGGTGGCGGTGTCTCTCTCTAACGGTTGGACTGTTGCCTTCAATCGGGACTTGGTTGTTGGGAGACCCAGAGGTCCCCTTTACTGATGATTTGGCAAATTCACGGCGACTCCTAGCCTTGCCGGGATCCGAAAGGCCCCTGCCAATGGTGCTGGTTTCTCTTCGTATACCGCTCCGGTACCGCCGGGCCACCACCCGTCCACGGTCCTTTCGGCAACCTCCAAGCAGCCTCTCCTGCAGACGGTCACTGCCGTCTGCTAACCTTGCTGTTCTCAGTCCGGAGCACACACCCGGACCAACTTCAGGCTTTCTCAACTGTCACTTTCTCTTCACTACTCTCACTGTCCTCCTTCTCTTTCCTCTCTTGCTCCTCTACCACTTCACTCTTAACTCTCACTCTCCCTCAACTGATCTCTCCTCTCACTTCCTCCTCCAAACTCTAACTGCCTATGTTTTCCTGCCTCCAGGGCTGTGAACTCCTCGGTGGGCGGAGCCAACCGCCTGGCCCACCCCCTGGTGTGGACATCAGCCCCTGGAGGAAGGCAACAAGGATTTTTGTGTAGCTTTGGTGTACCTATCCGGGGTGTAGGGTGTGGTGGTGTTATGACCTGTGACCCCTGGCTTGCCCAGGGCGTCACATATATACAAAAGGGTGTGTGCTATGTGTGTATATATATATATAAATATATATATATATATATATAATAATCATCTTTATTTTTATAGCACCAACACAACATATTCTGAAGCATTATATATATATATATAATGTACCGCCCCGCGCTCGGCCACAGCCGAGCCGCTCGGATCTGGGCTCGTTGGTGGATGGCTCGAGAGCCTCCGGACCCGGAGTCACGTCGCTCTGGAAGGGGATACTGGCGCTTTTCGGTGGGGAGTTAGGAATGCGCACGGCCGGAGCCGCGCTTGAGTTTGTGACGCCACCCACGGCATGTGGTGAAGGTGTAGACACCACCGCTGCAGTTGCGGGGCACCCTGGGGAGATGGTAGTGCAGCCAGATGTTAACCCCTCCGTGGGCAGCCATGATGGCCCCCGGGACCCGTTGGGGAGAGCTGAGCGGTGCAGGGCGATGTGCACGGCCGGAGGGCACTGTTGTACTCACTGTTATTGACACACACCAGTCACTGGTAAACCAAGTTGATGGTGGTCTTTGCTTTTCTCCTGCACCGTGTTGTGTAGATGTAGACTGCCTGCGCTTCAGCGACGGGAGTCCGCTCCCTGGCTGTGTATATGTCGGGAGAGCCCGTTTGCCCGCAGACGCTGGCCCGTGGAGTCTCTCTGCCTGTGCGGTGGCTTTCTATCCCCCTCGGTGGGCTGTTGTCTTCAGTCGGGACTTGGGTGGGAAAGGACCTATAGTCCAGACCGCAATCAGTGAATTAACTCAGTCCAGTGGGTTCTGGACCTCGTTTCAGGGTCTGAGTACCCCCCTGTGTGCTCCGGTTTCTGAGTCGGTTCCCCGGGTCGGTACCAGCGGGCCACTACCCTGTCCCGATCCACCACGGTTCCACCGAGCCGTCTTCCCGGCTCCTGCAGGCTGAGGCCACCGCTTGCCTCCTAGCCAAGGTGTTCAGGCTACGACCCTCACACCTGACAGACTGTTACCGGCCTGTCTCACCTTCTTACTCCTTCACTCCTGTCACTAATCAGACTGTTTCCTGCCTCAGGTCCTCAGAACTCCTCGGTGGGCAAGGCCAACCACCTGGTTCCGCCCCCTGGTGAGTCAAGCACTGAGGAAGGTGACTAGGGTTTAATGTGGTTGGCTGATGACTCCTTTTGGGGGACAGGTGTAATGCGGGGGTCTACCTGTGACTACCTGGCTAGTCCAGGGCGTCACTTATACAGTATGTGATAGATGTTATATACTAATGTATGGAAGGTAGTGCTGTTCATGTGAGAATGTATCACATGTGATATTCTTAGATGGCCAAATTCTACAGTCAGTATCCCACCAGTAGACCGTGAAACACATAATAATGTTCCTAAATTTCATTGTGATTTCTAAAGACACTGTGCTGTGAGCAGGTATAACACATGCCCCTGACCGATACCCTTCCAGATACAAGTTGACCCCTCTGCCCTTACCCTGAATATCAAAATATTCTCACTATACAACAAAACGTGCATGTTGCCAGCAGAGACCATATAAACTGTTGGCGATGCTTCAAAACTGATCTGTGCCAACATTTTGCAAATATCAATCTGAGAAACCTCTTCCTGATACATAATCTACAAGTCACTCTAAAATGAACAGTATATGGTCCTTTTTCAGTCCAATAACTCATCAAAATTCACAATTCCACCTGTTTTGGAGGTAGAAATAGGCCCCCCAACCTCTTGGACCCTTGTGTGGCTGCACAAGTTGCACCAATGATACACCCTCTGCCTTAACCCCCTTACTACCTGACGATTTTCCGTTTCTGTTGTTTCCACCCCTTCCTCCAAGAGCCATAACTTTTTTATTTTTCCATCAACATAGTAGAATGAGACATTGTTTTTTTTGCAGGATGAGTTATTATAACTTAAACGAAATCATTAATTTTACCATATAGTGTACTAGAAAACCAGGAAAAATTCAAAGTTTGATCAAATAAAAAAAAAAGGGCAATCACAATTGTCTTTTGGGTTTACCATGTTCACTATATGATAAAACTGACCTGACAATATGATTCCCCAGGTCAGTTTGAGTTCGTAGATACCAGACATGTAAAGTTTTTTTTTATTATTTAATAGGTGAGGGAAAAAAACAACAGAAATTTGTAGAAAAAAAAGTCTCTTTTGTCACCATTTTCCGAGAAATGTAAGATTTCATTTTTCGGGATCCAGGGTTGTGTGATGGCTTATTTTTTGCGCCCTGAGATGGCGTTTTTATTAATACTATTTTAGGTAGATGTGATGTTTTGATCGCTTCTTATTGCATTTTCTTGGCTCCCAGAAAAAACGTAATTCTGGCGTTTTTAATTTTTTTTTCCTTACGCTGTTTACTGATCATATTCATTTATTTTATATTTTAATAGATTGGTCATTTCTGAACTCAGTGATGCCAATTGTGGGTGTATTTATTTATTGTTTTATTTTCAATTGGGGCAAAAGTAGGGTCATTTGAACTTTTATGTATTTTTACTTTTTTCATATTTTTATAAACTTTTTTCTTATCTTTTAACTGTTTTTACTAGGACTTGAAACTGATTCTCTGATCATCATTTGCGCTGTACCGCTCTTCACTGCTCTGTACTGCACAAATGCTGTCTTCCTGTGAATGCCAACGCTCAGCTGGTGTTCACGGGAACTACGTCATTACAGTGATGGCTCATCGGCTGTCGTAACAACCCATTGGTGCCGCTGATGAGAGCAAGGAATGACATGGAATTTAACTATTTAACAGCAGCAGGTGGATTTCCGATCCACCCGTGTTCTTTGATCAGATCAGCCGACATGTGCAGGGAAAGATGCAGGCTTAGCATGTGAACCCCATGAAAGGGAGCGGCATGACATATGACATACCGGTACGTCACAGGTTGTGAAGGGGTTAAATCATAACCATCATTTTAATTTTTATTTAATAAATCAATAGTACACTTGAAAATATGCAACTTGGTAATATATCTTATCAGACAAATTTGCTTCTTTCTCTGCCAGAATTGATCAGTCATTATCAAAATTCCCAAAACTGAGGTAAAATCTGTATTCAGTGAAGACTTTCCCATTACTGAGATAGGAGATGGCAATTGTTACAGATGAGATTCTAAGAAGAGCTCCACCCCCTCCTCCCTTTTCTATATACATATAATCTCATCAGTAATTACTGCCAATTCCTATCTCAGTGATGGGAAAGTCTGTCTTCACTAATAAGATATATTACAAAGCTGCTTATTTTCATGTTTAGTATGATTTATGAAATAAAAATTAAAACCACAGTTATACTTTAACTTAAATTTAATTTAAACCTAATTTAAGCTACATACCAGAATATATACACTGATGACATAAGGCTAATGCGGGCGTCACACGAGACAATCTATCGTGTGATATGTCGTCGGGGTCACGGTTTTCGTGACGCACATCCGGCATCGTTTACGACGTCGTCCCGTGTGATACCTACGAGCGACGCAGAACGTTTGCAAATCGTGTATCGTGTAGCACAAATCGCTCCGTGTGACACCCCAGGAACGATGAACACAGCTTACCTGCGTCCCGCGGCTCCCGCCGGCTATGCGTAAGGAAGGAGGTGGGCGGAATGTTTACGTCCCGCTCATCTCCGCCCCTCCGCTTCTATTGGCCGGCCGCTGTGTGACGTCACTGTGACGCCGAACATCCCACCCCCTTCAGGAAGTGGATGTTCGCTGCCCACAGCGACGTCGCTCAGCAGGTAAGTTCGTGTGACGGCGGTTTAACGACTTTGTGCGCCACGGGCAACTAATTGCTCGTGACGCACAAACGACGGGGGCGGGTATGATCGCTCGTGCGATCGCACGATAGATCGTATCGTGTGACGCCCGCATTACTCGACTGGTTTGAGATAGGCAAGTGACTTTAAAGGGAATCTGTCAGCAGGTTTTTGCTGCCCCATATGAGAGCAGCATGATTTGGGCAAGGAAATTCTGAATCCAACAGTGTATCACTTAGATTACTGGGTGCAGCCGGTCTAACAAAATCAAAGATTTTAGTTTTAGCATGTAGCAGACCTTAACAAGATGCCCCCGCCTGCACCAGGATTTCAGTGTACATTTCTGAAGGAAGGTGCACTTGCCTGGGCAGAGGGGCCCAGCATTCCTTCGCCAGAGAGTCTGTGTCTGTATAATACTTCTGCCGGGGTGTGCGACACTTACTTTTCTCTCCAGGGTGATGTCCACCACCCCGCAGCCAGTCACCATCATAGACGTAGAATTGGCAGCATACTCGTAGTATCTGGGAATGGAACTGAATGGAAATGACAGCTTGGAGTTAGTAGGCAGGAGCGGAACTCATCGGTGTGACCACCCAGAGTTAGTGGGTAGGAGTGGAGACTTTGCTTTATTATGCAAGGGGGGCTTCGCCTTTTACCCTCAGACCCCCACGTCTATTAGAAGACCTCCACAGCCACGTGGACTTAAAAATGAATGTTTGTTCCACTGCGCCCTAAAAGGAAGTCTCCACTCTCACCTACCAACTCCAGGCAATCACGCCCACTGGCTACACTCCTGCCTACTAACATCAAGCAATCATGCCCACTGGATCCGCTCCCTCCCACTAACTCCGAGTGGTCACGCCTAGGCACTTCCGGTCTCCGATACTACAAGTATGCCAAATAGACACACATGACACTGGGTTTCTCTGGGAAAACCAAAGTTAAGCTCTTTTATTTCTCCTCCCCTATTGAGACAGACATGGTCTCGTTTTCTATGGTTCTGCTACGGCTACTTCCTGGGGTACTCTGTCTTGTCCCATCACCGCTTTCCTGGACTTTGTGTCCGCAAGCTGCCGGGTCTTTGCCTCCATTCCCCCTCTCTTCTTAGCACTACTGTCCACTGCCCCGATGTCTTTCCAGTCACTTGACTTCCCTAAGTCCGTCTAGGGTGAGCCATAGGCTCTGGACTCTCCGAGTTTGTGAATGGTTAGACTACCTTGCCACGTCTCCCCAAAAGGCTTGTCTCTCTAACCAACCCACTGGCTATCTGTCACTACTCCCCTCTTGACTCCAAGCTTCCTTCTAACCAGGAAGTGCCTACCTCTGCTATACTTGCTTAAACCATACCTCCCAACCGTCCTGAATTCAGCAGGACTGTCCTAATTGAGGGCTCACTCCCACAGTCCTGTTGTTCGTTGCTCTTGTCCCGGCTCCTCCTCTCAGTGCAGTGAATAAATTCACTCCGTGCTGTACATAAATTAAATACTCATCTGCTCTGCTTTGTCCATGAGCCTCTGCCTGAACTAAGAGGCACAGGAGGATTTGGTAATATTGTCCTGTATTGCAGGCAGAGAAGGCAGTAGAAGATTATTCAGCTACATAGAGATATAGATAGATACAGTGCCTACAAGTAGTATTCAACCCCCTGCAGATTTAGCAGGTTTGATAAGATGCAAATAAGTTAGAGCCTGCAAACTTCAAACAAGAGCAGGATTTATTAACAGATGCATAAATCTTACAAACCAACAAGTTATGTTGCTCAGTTAAATTTTAATAAATTTTCAACATAAAACTGTGGGTCAATTATTATTCAACCCCTAGGTTTAATATTTTGTGGAATAACCCTTGTTTGCAATTACAGCTAATAATCGTCTTTTATAAGACCTGATCAGGCCGGCACAGGTCTCTGGAGTTATCTTGGCCCACTCCTCCATGCAGATCTTCTCCAAGTTATCTAGGTTCTTTGGGTGTCTCATGTTGACTTTAATCTTGAGCTCCTTTCACAAGTTTTCAATTGGGTTATGGTCAGGAGACTGACTAGGCCACTGCAACACCTTGATTTTTTTCCCTCTTGAACCAGGCCTTGGTTTTCTTGGCTGTGTGCTTTGGGTCGTTGTCTTGTTGGAAGATGAAATGATGACCCATCTTAAGATCCTTGATGGAGGAGCACAGGTTCTTGGCCAAAATCTCCAGGTAGGCCGTGCTATCCATCTTCCCATGGATGCGGACCAGATGGCCAGGCCCCTTGGCTGAGAAACAGCCCCACAGCATGATGCTGCCACCACCATGCTTTACTGTAGGGATGGTATTCTTGGCGTCGTATGCAGTGCCATCCAGTCTCCAAACGTCACGTGTGTGGTTGGCACCAAAGATCTCGATCTTGGTCTCATCAGACCAGAGAACCTTGAACCAGTCTGTCTCAGAGTCCTCCAAGTGATCATGAGCAAACTGTAGATGAGCCTTGACATGACGCTTTGAAAGTAAAGGTACCTTACGGGCTCGTCTGGAACGGAGACCACTGCGGTGGAGTACGTTACTTATGGTATTGACTGAAACCAATGTCCCCACTGCCATGAGATCTTCCCGGAGCTCCTTCCTTGTTGTCCTTGGGTTAGCCTTGACTCTTCGGACAAGCCTGGCCTCAGCACGGGTGGAAACTTTCAAAGGCTGTCCAGGCCGTGGAAGGCTAACAGTAGTTCCATAAGCCTTCCACTTCCGGATGATGCTCCCAAAAGTGGAGACAGGTAGGCCCAACTCCTTGGAAAGGGTTTTGTACCCCTTGCCAGCCTTGTGACCCTCCACGATCTTGTCTCTGATGGCCTTGGAATGCTCCTTTGTCTTTCCCATGTTGACCAAGTATGAGTGCTGCTCACAAGTTTGGGGAGGGTCTTAATTAGTCAGAAAAGGCTGGAAAAAGAGATAATTAATCCAAACATGTGAAGCTCACTGTTCTTTGTGCCTGAAATACTTCTTAATACTTTAGGGGAACCAAACAGAATTCTGGTGGTTTGAGGTGTTGAATAATAAATGACCCTCTGAATAAACTTTTCACAATTTAAAAAAAAAATAAAAAAAGAAATAACATTCTTTTTTGCTGCAGTGCATTTCACACTTCCAGGCTGATCTACAGTCCAAATGTCACAATGCCAAGTTAATTCCGAATGTGTAAACCTGCTAAATCTGCAGGGGGTTGAATACTACTTGTAGGCACTGTATATAACAATTTTTTCTTGCATCTGGGCCACATGCTCGATCATGCGCTTGGAAGGTGAAGCCTCTGCTTTCTAGGTCTCTTTCTTTATATCCAGGATTACATGGGGTGTCAGCCATACCACAACTCAAACGGAAAAAACCCTGTAGAGGGCTATGGGACTTCTCTGATGGAGAATAACAGGTATGGTAGTAGACAGTTCCTGTCTCAGACGTTTTTTTCCACAATCTTCTTTAGCATAGCCTTCATTATTTTCTTAAACCGTTCCATGAGTCCATCCATCTATGGGTGGTATACCTGAGTTCCATGATTTGCATGGCTTTGCATAATTTTTTCACGACTTTCCACATGAATGGTCCCTTAATCCGTCAGGTTCTCTTTCGCCAGTCCAGTTCAGGAAAAGATCTGTACTAGTTGTTTGGCCATAATATTAGCAAAGGAAGTTATCAATCATACTGCTTTCAGGTACTGTGTGAAACAATCACTGATCTCGGGGAGACAAGCCAGATAAAAACACTGCCGGCAGCCAGCAAAGGCGCTCAAGACCGTGAAATCCAAGGTGCATTGCCCCCTGGGAAGTATGCAAATCAAAAAGGTCTGTGGAGCCTCTGTTAGGAGTCACGACACAGAAACCAGCCAGATATCCCTCCAGGAAGGACCTAGCCAAGGAGTGGCTCTTTTTAGGAGACCACCATAACCACCATATTAAGTGGCTGTTTTAGTCAATATCCAACTCTTGACGAGCTTAAGGATATGACAAGGGAAATACCAAGGACAGGTATCCATCCAAAGACAGCTGTTTCAGGCTTTTGCCCTCATCATTCTGGCCAGGTGGGAGCAATGCCTAGTAGACCAACAAGACAAAAAAAAGCCTTAAAAGAGCCACTCCTTGGCTAGGTCCTTCCCGGAGGGACGTCTGGCTGGTTTCTGTGTCGAGACTCCTAACAAAGGCTCCACTGACGTTTTTGATTTGCATACTTCCCAGGGGGCAATGCACCTAGGATTTCACTGTCTTGAGCGCCTTTGCTGGCTGCTGGCAATGTTTTCTCTGGCTGGTCTCCCCGAGATCAGTGATTGTTTTGTCTTGTTGGTCTACTAGGCATTGCTCCCACCTGGCCGGAATCCTACTCCACACTGATGAGTGTCAAAACCCCAAAACAGCTGTCTGTGGATGGATATATGGCTTTGGTATTTCCCTTGTCATATCCTTAAACTCGTCAAGAGTTGGATATTGACTAAAAGGGCAACTTAATATGGTGGTTATGGTGATCTCCTAAAAAGAGCCACTCCTTGGCTAGGTCCTTCCCAGAGGGATATCTGGCTGGTTTCTGTGTCGAGACTCCTAACAGAGGCTCCACGGATCTTTTTGATTTTCAGGTACTGTGTAGCATTTTCCATGATTATTAGGATATACTGATGCCCTCTGGTGGACTTAACCAGAGGTCGTACTATATCCATCGCTGTGCGATCAAACAGGACATCAGTGATGGATAAGGGGCGATGAGCAATAGGAGAGGTTAGCTGGCAGGTAAAACAGGACCGACGATAATAATAAATCTCTCAGTGACAGCCGGGCCAGTAGAACCTGTAGAAGTTCCTGTATGTTGTCTACCCCCAGATGACCATGTAAGACATGAGTATGGGCCATGTCTATCACCCTGATCTATAACCTCACCTCTTTGTTTGCTGACACGATATAATAACTCTACATTTACAGCAAAATATGGGTACCTGGTGTCAGCCTCAGCTTTTGAGTAATCCCGTTAAGACAGATACATTATTAAACACCCATTATTCACACCCTGAGTTGGACGGTTCCAAAGTTCTCCCCGGACACCCCCAGCTCAGGAATGTTGGTATCAGGACATTTGGCCTCATCTTTGCTGCCAACCAGCACACAAAGTAGAAACCATCAGACTCAGGCTGCGCCAGGGTTTCTTTAGAGGTGCCCTGGTTATTGTCTGAGAGAATCTCAAAACAAGGCAAAATCTAGCCCTATTATAACCGGATGTAACAAGTCCTTCAGTACCCAACCTCATGGGACTTAGTGCCACAGTTTGTATTTATGTCCACCCAGGCCACAACGAATTCTTTAGAGTTCCCATGGATAAAGTGGACGCCCACCATATTTTCAGGAATTAACCAGTGAAGAAATGTGGCCCTTATTAGGATCACCAAACTCCCTGCCTCCAACAGACCAGTCATTGGCACCCCGTTTACTGACACAGGGCATGCCTGCAGCCCTTTGCCAGGTTGAAAGTCAACAGTGAAGGTATAGTTTGCACAGTACAAGCAGCACCAACCCATGTTGCAGTTCATCACACTTGAGCGTAATACTGTCGCGGGCGGAGGAGGGGACGCCGCGCTCTCCCACTGCTCGGGTCCGGCTGCCGCGGCTGCTGCGGCCTGCTGCTGCTCGGTGGCTCGAGCGATGGGCCGGATCCCGGGGACTCTAGCGGCGCTCCTTGCCCGTGAGTGAAAGGGGATTTTTGGGTGTGGGGATTGGTTATTGTCCGTGACGCCACCCACGGTTGTGATGATTTGTTGACACCACCGCTGCTCTGTATGGGGATCCCGGGAAGGATGGTATGGAGCAGCCAGTTGTTGTGTTGCCCCTCCGTGTGTAGGGGTTGGTGATCCCGGGGCCCTGTGATGAGGTGGGAGATGCAGGGCTTGGTGGGCGCAGGGACGCGGGGGGCAGCGCTGTGCCTTGCGGCACTGTGGTACTCACTCAGCCTGAGATGTTGACACAGTTTTAGGTAAAACACACGGCTGGAAAGACGGTTCCCACGGACGGCTGTACTTGCTTTCCCCAGTAGGTGACGGTGACGGTCCCTCTGTCCTGCACCTAAGTTGATGATGGTTGCGATGGGTTCCCACCAGTAACCCGCTCCCCGGCTTGGATATGGGCCGGAGGAGCCCTACTTTGCCCGCAGGCGCTGGCCCTGAGAAACTGGTGCCCTGGCGGTGGCGGTGTCTCTCCGTAACGGTCGGACTGTTGCCTTCAAATCGGGACTTGGTTGTTTGGAGACAGACGTCCCCTTCACTGACGGATTTGGCAAATTATGGCGACTCCTAGCCTTGCCGGGATCCGAAAGGCCCCTGCCCTGGTGCTGACTGTTCTTCGTATACTGCTCCAGACCGCCGGGCCACTACCCGTCCGCGGTCCTTCCAGCAACCTCCGAGCAGTCACTCCTGCGGACTCTCACCGCCGTCTGCTGACCTTGCTGTCACAGTCCGGGGCACACACCCGGACCAACTTCAGGCTTTACTACTGTCACTTTTACTCCTTCACTCAAGCTTCTCTCCTTTGCTCCTCTACCACTTCACTTCCTTCTACTTCCACTAACTTTTCTTATCTCTGTTCCTCACTCGAGCTCTGCCTGAGCTCAACTGCCTGGTTCTTACCGCCTCCAGGGCTGTGAACTCCTTGGTGGGCGGAGCCAACCGCCTGGCCCACCCCCTGGTGTGGACACCAGCCCCTGGAGGAAGGCAACAAGGATTTTGGTAGCCTAGGTGTTCCTAACTGGGGTGTAGGGTGTGGTGGTGTGATGACCTGTGACCCCTGGCTTGCCCAGGGCGTCACAATACCACCAACAAATCACATACAATAGTTAGCTGGGGCCTTCGTTAATAACATTCCTTGAGACCTTGGACGCCCCTCAGTCTCCCTTTGGAAACCCGAGTATGGGAAAGCTACTGCCCCTTGTTTCCCCAACGACTTCTCAAATGCCTGGTACCTTTCTACCATGCCAGGTCATTGGCAATCCCAGGATCTCACTGGGCAAGTCACTGGGCAACTCAGCACTGAACCACCCTCGGAAGAGAGAGGATGAACTTCATGATGATCTTTTCCACCATCTGCGTTGGGGAAGAAGATTCCATTAGCAACTTGTTCTGAACCAGATGTAATATGTCAAACATTTAGGACCGGTGAGGTTTGTCACCGCACTAGCCCCAGTGGTGCACCCGTTGCGCCCTGACAGTCCGAGTTACTGCTAGGGGCACCTACAGTTAGGTCCAGAAATATTTGGACAGTGACACAATTTTTGCGAGTTTGGCTCTGCATGCCACCACATTGGATTTGAAATGAAACCTCTACAACAGAATTCAAGTGCAGATTGTAACGTTTAATTTGAAGGTTTGATCAAAAATATCTGATAGAAATTGTAGGAATTGTACACATTTCTTTACAAACACTCCACATTTTAGGAGGTCAAAAGTAATTGGACAAATAAACCAAACCCAAACAAAATATTTTTATTTTCAATATTTTGTTGCGAATCCTTTGGAGGCAATCACTGCCTTAAGTCTGGAACCCATGGACATCACCAAACGCTGGGTTTCCTCCTTCTTAATGCTTTGCCAGGCCTTTACAGCCGCAGCCTTCAGGTCTTGCTTGTTTGTGGGTCTTTTCGTCTTAAGTCTGGATTTGAGCAAGTGAAATGCATGCTCAATTGGGTTAAGATCTGGTGATTGACTTGGCCATTGCAGAATGTTCCACTTTTTTGCATTCATGAACTCCTGGGTAGCTTTGGCTGTATGCTTGGGGTCATTGTCCATCTGTACTATGAAGCGCCGTCCGATCAACTTTGCGGCATTTGGCTGAATCTGGGCTGAAAGTATATCCCGGTACACTTCAGAATTCATCCGGCTACTCTTGTCTGCTGTTATGTCATCAATAAACACAAAAATTGTTTAAAAGAACAGAGAGTCCTCAGTGGTTGATACCTTTTAATGGCTAACTGAAAAGATGGTAATAATTGCAAGCTTTTATTACCATCTTTTCAGTTAGCCATTAAAAGGTATCAACCACTGAGGACTCTCTGTTCTTTTAAACAATTTTTTTATCTCTACTGGCTAACACGGTACAAAGATATATTTTACTTGTATCAATAAACACAAGTGACCCAGTGCCATTGAAAGCCATGCATGCCCATGCCATCACGTTGCCTCCACCATGTTTTACAGAGGATGTGGTGTGCCTTGGATCATGTGCCGTTCCCTTTCTTCTCCAAACTTTTTTCTTCCCATCATTCTGGTACAGGTTGATCTTTGTCTCATCTGTCCATAGAATACTTTTCCAGAACTGAGCTGGCTTCATGAGGTGTTTTTCAGCAAATTTAACTCTGGCCTGTCTATTTTTGGAATTGATGAATGGTTTGCATCTAGATGTGAACCCTTTGTATTTACTTTCATGGAGTCTTCTCTTTACAGTTGACTTAGAGACAGATACACCTACTTCACTGAGAGTGTTCTGGACTTCAGTTGATGTTGTGAACGGGTTCTTCTTCACCAAAGAAAGTATGCGGCGATCATCCACCACTGTTGTCATCCGTGGACGCCCAGGCCTTTTTGAGTTCCCAAGCTCGCCAGTCAATTCCTTTTTTCTCAGAATGTACCCGACTGTTGATTTTGCTACTCCAAGCATGTCTGCTATCTCTCTGATGGATTTTTTCTTTTTTTTCAGCCTCAGGATGTTCTGCTTCACCTCAATTGAGAGTTCCTTAGACCGCATGTTGTCTGGTCACAGCAACAGCTTCCAAATGCAAAACCACACACCTGTAATCAACCCCAGACCTTTTAAGTACTTCATTGATTACAGGTTAACGAGGGAGACGCCTTCAGAGTTAATTGCAGCCCTTAGAGTCCCTTGTCCAATTACTTTTGGTCCCTTGAAAAAGAGGAGGCTATGCATTACAGAGCTATGATTCCTAAACCCTTTCTCCGATTTGGATGTGAAAACTCTCATATTGCAGCTAGGAGTGTGCACTTTCAGCCCATATTATAAATATAATTGTATTTCTGAACATGTTTTTGTAAACAGCTAAAATAACAAAACTTGTGTCACTGTCCAAATATTTCTGGACCTAACTGTATATACCTGTTTTGAACTTGGCATACTCTTTTGCATCCTGCAGAGCCAGGTCATAATAGGACTTCTGCTGTTCCCCAATTAGATATGGCACCAGCATCTCCACCCACTGCTCCGGAGGCAATTTTTCCCATTTCATCACACTTTTGAAAACCATCAGGAACGCCTCAACATCATCACCTATTGCCATCTTGCAAGACTCTCCGTAATGTCGTTCACACGTCTGAATCATCACCTTTACATGAGGGTGCTGCGGCTTCCCTGGGGCGGAGCTTCTCCCTCCACTCACTGACTCCAGTTATGCCATACCTCCCAACTTTTAAAGAAGGAAGAGAGGGAGAAAGTTTGCTGCGCGCTATGCGCGCCTTGGCAAATTTTTAGGCCACGCCCCCTAACCACACCCATTTCACAGTCACGCCCATATCCACTCCCCATCCACACCCATTCAGCATGGACACGCAGGCAGCCGGCGGGCCTCCAGCATGGACACGCAGGCAGCCGGCGGGCCTCCAGCATGGACACGCAGGCAGCCGGCGGGCCTCCAGCATGGACACGCAGGCAGCCGACGGGGGGCGCCCGCACAGAGAGGCGGCCGACCGACCGCACAGAGAGGCGGCCGGCCGACTGCACAGAGAGGCTCCGGCCGGGAGGGGAGGGGAGGGGAATCAGCGCTGGGGAGATTCTACATACCTTAGCAGCAGCACAGAGCAGACAGAGACTAGTTTCGGGCAGCGCGCTCCTCTCTGTTATGCCACGTCACGTGTTAGGATGGTAGGAGGGAAAAGCAGGGAGGCGGGGAGAGAGTGGGTGGGTGGAGCCCGGGAGACGGCCGTCCCGCCCGTGGCAACGGGACAAACAATGCAAAGCGTGATAGTCCCGCTGTATCCAGGACGGTTGGGAGGTATGCACTCACTCTGCTCTGTCCTCCTGCACTTACTCTGCTCTGTCCTCCTGCACTCACTCTGCACTGTCCTCCTGCACTCACTCTGCACTGTCCTCCTGCACTCACTCTGCACTGTCCTCCTGCACTCACTCTGCACTGTCCTCCTGCACTCACTCTGCACTGTCCTCCTGCACTCACTCTGCACTGTCCTCCTGCACTCACTCTGCACTGTCCTCCTGCACTCACTCTGCACTGTCCTCCTGCACTCACTCTGCTCTGTCCTCCTGCACTGACTCTGCTCTGTCCTCCTGCACTGACTCTGCTCTGTCCTCCTGCACTCACTCTGCACTATCCTCCTGCACTCACTCTGCACTATCCTCCTGCACTGACTCTGCTCTGTCCTCCTGCACTGACTCTGCTCTGTCCTCCTGCACTCACTCTGCTCTGTCCTCCTGCACTGACTCTGCACTGACTCTGCTCTGTCCTCCTGCACTGACTCTGCTCTGTCCTCCTGCACTGACTCTGCTCTGTCCTCCTGCACTGACTCTGCTCTGTCCTCCTGCACTGACTCTGCTCTGTCCTCCTGCACTGACTCTGCTCTGTCCTCCTGCACTCACTCTGCACTATCCTCCTGCACTCACTCTGCTCTGTCCTCCTGCACTGACTCTGCTCTGTCCTCCTGCACTGACTCTGCTCTGTCCTCCTGCACTCACTCTGCTCTGTCCTCCTGCACTCACTCTGCACTATCCTCCTGCACTCACTCTGCACTATCCTCCTGCACTCACTCTGCACTGTCCTCCTGCACTGACTCTGCTCTCTCTCTGATGCTGCTCTTACCTCAGTTGCAGAACAAATGAAGCAGCCGCTGTGGAGAGCCGGTCACATGTGAGAATCCTGGGCAGAAGAGGCAGGCAAAGGGGGCGTGGCCAGCATAGAGCGAGCAGCAGGAGGGGACAAGGAAGACATCCCGAGGAGTGTATGTGTCCAGCATTCAGAGGGGGTGTGGACAACAGCAAGCGGCGTGCCCAGCACATAGATGCCATGGAAGGCATCCAGAGAGTGTGGCCTGCATCCGGAGGGGGCGTGGTCGGCAGAGTGCGGGGGCGTGGCAGCTACCTCTCACTAGAATGCGGGATTACGGAGCTCCCGGGCGTGAGAACGGGACTAGACTATAAAATCGGGGCTGTCCCGCTGTATCCGGGACGGTTGGGAGGTATGAGTTATGCTCCTCTCCAGGAGGTTTCTCCATGGAAGTCTGGCAGCTTCCTTACACTGACTGCTGTCAGCTCACACACCACCTCAGACTCAACACTGTCTGACATGTGCCAAACACTGACTCCATTATACACATCATGTGACCTGTCAGCTGCATGTCAAATACACCCATGGGCAGGGTATGTAGGTAGCCAGACGTACCCATCTCTTTAACTACCTGTGAACCTGACCCAAAGAACACTATACAAAAAGATATGTCACTACAAGTGCCAGAACGAGCCTCGAGGTTCACACCACTTTTGGGGTACATACCGCCCATTTATAATGTAGCCAGTCACCATCTTACACACTGCAGTCCCCTGACTGCCCTACTGCAGAGGCTTTCTTCATATTGTCAGCAGAATCCCCCACACCAAACCCCCCTTTTTCCCAACCGCTAATAAAAACACAACACCCTTCTTTGGATAAATTGGCCAAATCGGCCCGGTTTATTAACAAACATTATAACAGATAATAAATAACCATTTTACCAATGCAAGGGCGGTTCTTGGAGCCCCAAAACCTGGCGGACACCAAATATTGTTACCAAACCATCCGGCATATTTTGCCCCCAGCCACGCCTACAAGCTCGGGGGCACCACCTTTGCCGGAAAATAGTGTCCCTAACCGACTCTCAGGGGACCCCACCCCTGGAGAGCCCCCCCAAGTCCGCCAGGCAATTACCATACCAGAATAAACAAAGGGGGGTGGTCCCCCATCTATCCGATGTACCCCCCCCACCCCGAATTTCCACCGACTCCAAGAACCCCCCTCGCCACCGCTCGCCGAAATTACTCGAACCCCAATAGAAAATTAAATGAACCTCGACACCACCGTCTTCTCCGACAAAGATTAAACATATATGTATAGGGCGGGAGAGCGGGACCTTCTCTAATGGTACCTCGCGCCGAAGTAGTGCCCCCCCCTCTCTCCCTGGACATATATACAGCCCCCACCCTGTCCCCTCCCCTGGCCCTATAGATCCACCCCCCCTAAACTCTTGACCCCGCACAAGCCCGCTCTTTCTACAGAAAACATTAACCCCTTGCTGCCCTGCAAAGGTGAGTCATGGGTCACTACGCCCATGGCTCTGCCCTGGCTCCGTTCAGCCTTGACTGCCCTACTGCAGAGGCTTTCTTCATATTGTCAGCAGAATCCCCCACACCAAACCCCCCTTTTTCCCAACCGCTAATAAAAACACAACACCCTTCTTTGGATAAATTGGCCAAATCGGCCCGGT
Organism: Anomaloglossus baeobatrachus; assembly: GCF_048569485.1. Lineage (NCBI taxonomy): Eukaryota > Metazoa > Chordata > Amphibia > Anura > Aromobatidae > Anomaloglossus > Anomaloglossus baeobatrachus. The sequence continues at coordinate 440,181,877 of NC_134357.1, read as the reverse complement.
TTATTAACAAACATTATAACAGATAATAAATAACCATTTTACCAATGCAAGGGCGGTTCTTGGAGCCCCAAAACCTGGCGGACACCAAATATTGTTACCAAACCATCCGGCATATTTTGCCCCCAGCCGCGCCTACAAGCTCTGGGGCACCACCTTTGCCGGAAAACAGTGTCCCTAACCGACTCTCAGGGGACCCCACCCCTGGAGAGCCCCCCCAAGTCCGCCAGGCAATTACCATACCAGAATAAACAAAGGAGAGTGGTCCCCCATCTATCCGATGTACCACCCCCCACCCCGAATTTCCACCGACTCCAAGAACCCCCCTCGTCACCGCCACCACGAGCATTACCTGACACCTCATAATGCGAGTCACCCCACCAAAATGAGTGCCCGCTCCACTCCTTCCTGAATGCTCAAGGCCCATAAATCAATACCCACGGCAGTCAGGTGCACACCATCTGATCGCCAAAAATTCCCCTCCCCCGACTCCAAGTCCCTGTGCCGAACCACAACTCCTCCATTCCTGGCCACAAAATTCCCAACCACCCTGTTGACCTTTATTCTGGTCTTGTCGATCCCCTCCAGGGACCGAGCCCCCCGCCAAACCTTTCTGGGAACAATGTCCGACCAAACCACCCTCAGGTTAGGGCAAACTGACCAAAGGCGGAGCAGGTCATACCGTATATCCCGAATCAACTCCCGACAGGGGCGGGCCCCTAAATCGTTTCCCCCAATGTGCAACACCAGCACATCCGGGGTGCGATCCAATCGAGCGAACCGGTGAAAATCAACCAACACCTGCCGCCAGCGCATGCCCCTCACCCCGATCCAACGTACGATTACCTCGTCTCTGGACCAACCCAACTGCCGACCATTGCGCCGCACATCAGCTCTCAGTGCCCCCCAATAAACAAATGAATGGCCGAAAATCCAGACCAGGGGCGCACCACCTATAAAAGGAAACAAAACAAGAAAAGAGGGGGGGGAGGGTACAACAACCACAAGTCAGACACACTCCAGGAACTGCCATTAACTTGAGAGCAACATTACAAATTTTTTTTTTTTTTTTTTTTTTTTTTTTATAAATACACCACTACACCAGACTAGCCACGACTTTTACAACAAATGAGGGCGGACGTACAGCCTGAACCTCCTCGACTCCCACCTGCCTATCCTCTTCACTGTCTCCGCTGGAAGCCCCCACCTATCGGCCTCCGTCGCCGCCCCAATGCGAAAAGAGTGGGCTGAAAACTTGTCCGCCTCCAACCCTAACCTCTCCAGGCATTTCCGAAAGACTGCCACAAACTGGTACCTGGACAAAAACGATCCGTCCTGATGCTTCAACAACGGGCCCAGACGGCCAGGCCCCAATTCTAAGTACTGTTTAAAACAAGAGACAGGGCACATCAAGGACCCCGCCAATGCCCATAAAGTGACCCTTCTTCCCCGACCAAGTTGATCCGTCTTAGACCGCCGGATCCAAAATTCCACAGAGTCTCCCAAATCAACTGTGTCTTCTCCCAAACACCCCCCCCACGGGACGACGCTGGGGACACCAATTCGCCTATCCTCGTAGCTCCGAAGAAAGCCCAGGAAAACGCCAACCGAAACAAAACCAATTCAAAATAGGAAACACACACTCGCTCCAGCTGCACACCCAGCTCTTCCAGCAGCTGGAATGACACCGGCCTCCGACTGTCCAGTCTATGAAGCCCCTTCCTCAAGCCCCTCACAGCTTGTCGAACCAAAAAATTCTTTGTTATGTCAACCATCCCCCGCAATTTACAACCAAACGCAACCCCTGCCATAAACCGATTAACCCTGGAAAAAGACCACTGACTGGAAGCCATCCGGCACATCCAACAAAGCAAAGCGCCTACAGAATCCTCGGCAGACTCCCCCGCCCCAAATTCCTGCCTCCAATTTGTCCATTCCATCCAAGCTGCTTCATACGCAGCCCACGTGCCAGGGGCCAATGATGCTCTGATCAACGAACTCGCCTCTCGAATACCAATTCCAAGAGCTCCGCCGGCCAGATGCTGCCAGCGGACTCCGCTTCCGGTGCCAGGCTCCAAAAACGATCCCACTGCAAGCGAGAAAGGGAATCAGCAATGGCGTTCTCAACCCCCGGTACATGCACTGCCACAACCCACGCATTAAGACAAAGGCACCGCAACACAAAGTACCGCAACAAGCGGACCACCGGAGGAGACGCGCCCGACAGGTTATTAATTGCCATGACTACTGACATATTATCACAGTGAAAACGAATTTTTCTGTTGCTGAAATGCTCTCTCCAAACGGACACCGCCACCACAATTGGAAAAAACTCCAACAAAGTCAAATTCCGCGTAAACCCTGCTTCATGCCAAGCCGCGGGCCACCCTCCCACGCACCATCTGCCGCCGAAGTAAGCTCCAAAGCCCTTACCCCCCGCGGCATCGGTGAAGAGCTCACAATCAAAATCATCTAAAACTTCCGCAATCATTAGCGACCGGCCATTGTACTTCTCTAAAAAACTGCCCCATACCGCCAAATCCTCCCTAAGGTCCCGAGTCAACCTTATGTAATGCCTTGGGGAGCGCGCTCCAGCGGTTGCCGACGCCAACCTTCGTGAGAAAACGCGGCCCATGGGCATGATGCGGCAAGCAAAATTAAGCTTGCCCAACAAAGACTGGAGGTCCCTCAACTGGATTTTTCTAAGACGCACAGCCGATCCCACCTCTGCCCGCAAAGCTGAGATCTTTTCTTCAGGCAGCCTGCACTCCATCAACACAGTATCAATAGTGATACCCAAAAAATTCAGACAAGTACACGGGCCTTCCGTCTTATCCTGCGCCAAGGGGACCCCGAACCGGCCAGACAACCACTGCATCGTCCCCAACAACGTCTGACACACTGCCGACTCAGCGGGGCCGATAAACAAAAAATCGTCGAGATAATGGATCGCCGACGAGAGCTGCGCCACATCACACACTGCCCATTCTAAAAAGGAACTGAACGCTTCAAAATAAGCGCAAGAAATGGAACACCCCATTGGTAAGCAACGATCAACAAAATAGGAACCGTCCCAAAAACAACCCAACAGTCGCATACTCTCAGGATGCACCGGCAGCAAGCGGAATGCCGACTCGATGTCCGTCTTCGCTAGCAATGCTCCCCGACCACATTTCCGAACCCAGCTGACGGCTGCGTCAAACGAGGTATAAACCACCGCACAGAGGTCTGGGTCAATACCATCATTCACCGACAAACCCTTGGGGAACGACAAATGCTGAATGAGCCGAAATTTGTTCGGCTCCTTCTTTGGGACGACCCCTAACGGAGATACTACCAAATTGGGGATGGGGGGGGATGCAAACGGACCCGCCATCCGCCCACAAGCAACCTCCCCAAAAAGTTTTTTAGCCACAACCTCTGGGTGTCGCCGCGCCGACAACAAATTCTTTAACTGAAACGGAACAACATGAGGAGGGGGGGGATCCTGAAACCAACACGAAAACCATCCTCCAACAATACCGCCTTATCCCGCTTGGGGTATCTATTTAGATAAGGGGCCATCTCGTGAAGCCTCACTGGGCTCACCCCCTTTTCCCAAATCTCCCCCTGCCTTGGGCCTACCCTTCTTAAAGCAACGAGCTGCTCCATGGGAGGACCCTCCACAACCTAAACACTGATGCTTAAACTTGCAGGAGTTTCCAAACTTGCACTGGCTGTCGTTAAACTGCCAGCACACACCTGCCTTTGCTCCAACACCCCTTGCCTGGGTCCCCGCACCCCCAGCAGTAGTGTGGCCGGCCGACCCGGCCCCCCCCGTGAAAGGGCTGACCATAACGAGCCGGAGCCATGACTTTTAACCATAAACCAATATCCTTCTGATCCCAACGGATACTGGGCCGCACGGCTTTCCGCTGCCTAAATTGTTCATCGTACCGCAACCAAGTCTGCCCACCATAAATCCTATGAGCTTCCGCTATAGCATCCATGTAGCAGAATAGCCCAGAACAATTATCCGGCGCCTTTTCGCCAATGACGCTAGCTAGGATCGCAAAAGCCTGCAACCAGTTAACAAACGTTTGAGGGATCAGCCGCCACCTCCGCTTTTCTTCCTCCTCCTTCTTGCTATCATCCTTCTTTCTCTTATCCAAATTAAACTTCTCCAAAGGAAGGAGGGAAAAAATTTCCACGTATTCATCCTTCCAAATCTTCTCCTTCACTTCCTTCTTTAAATGCGCCCCCAGAGGGCCCTCAAAGCAAACGTACACCTCCCCTCTGGCCCTATCATCCAAAATAATCCTATCTCCCTCCTTATCCTTCTCCTTTTGCCCGGGATCCGCCACACTATCCCCAGCAACCACCTCGCTTCCCGTCGGTACCACAACCACAGCCGATGCTGCCGCCCCAGAATCCGGCACCCACGCTGGGACAGGAGACCCGGTCGCCCCCTGACTCGTCCTATCCAACTGCGCCAACAAATCACGCACACCCTTCAAAACATTGCTCAGACTACCGACATCAAACCCCGCCGCGCTCGGCCCCGCGACCCCCAGACCCCCTATGACGCCCTGCGCCTGGCCCCTGCTCACTCCCGGGGAAACTAAACTAGGTGAGGACGCACACAACATAGAGGAGTACTCACCAAGCTGCGTCGGTACATGAGACCCACCAGCCGAAAATCCTGACTCCAGACGACGATCTCCTCCAGAATGGACCAGCACGGAAACGTCTTCGGCAGCTCGACCAGGGGGGACCTGGGAACCCGCCGCGCTCGACCTTGGTCGGATGACCCGGGAGCGAACCGGATAATGAGATGCAGGATGACTCCCCTCAGATGCCGACCGTGAAGGCGACCTCCTCCTGGATCGCGACCTCGACCGGGATGGCGCAGGCCCCTGCCGTGCGGGCGAATTTCTCCCCGTCGCTGACCTCCCTGATGGCGACCCGCTCCTCCGCGTCGAAGGGGACCGGAACCTGGACCGCGACCTCCTCTCTGGCGATGATCTCCGCAGCTGCGATGCCCCACTCCTGGCAGTATCCTCGAACCCAGCGCGCGCTGTCATCCTGGAAGCTGCATCCATCCTGGGCTCGGCAGGTGATGTTCCTTGCAGGGTCGTTGTACTCCACACTCCCGGCCCCGGAGGCCCCGCAGAAACTCCATCTCCATGCTGTCTAGCAGTCCCCCCGACAGGAGCATCGCCAGGGAGGACCGCCGCCATTTTGTTGTAGCTCGAAGCAGTAGAGGCAGCTGAGCCGGTCACATGACCCCTGGAGGGACCGCCCACCGCCGCAGGTCCTGAACGCCGAGCAGGATTCCTCCCTCGCCTGCTCCTGCCAGCTGCTGCAGGTGGATTCTTCTGGTGAGGAGGGTCCCCGGAGGGGCTCCTATGGCGCCGCTGAGGACCAGGAGCAGCATCAGGCGAGAACCTCTCCGGTGCCCTCGCCCTGCGCCCACTCCGGAGCGGTGGGGGGTCAGCTTCAGACACCGCATCCGGACCTCCCAGGATCTCCCTCAACGCTGTCCTGATCGCCGCTCCATCTGCGCCGCCGGCAGCAGCCCGAAGCTGCTCCAGGAGTCCTGCAACCGATGCCATCAGATCAGGGGGAGACAAGGTGAGGTGACATGGGGACCTTCTCTAATGGTACCTCGCGCCGAAGTAGTGCCCCCCCCCCCTCTCTCCCTGGACATATATACAGCCCCCACCCTGTCCCCTCCCCTGGCCCTATAGATCCACCCCCCCCTAAACTCTTGACCCCGCACAAGCCCGCTCTTTCTACAGAAAACATTAACCCCTTGCTGCCCTGCAAAGGTGAGTCATGGGTCACTACGCCCATGGCTCTGCCCTGGCTCCGTTCAGCCTTTCTTACTTATGTAACTTCATTTCCATCTTATACTACACTACATTTACATTTAGACAGGTTTAGGCAATAAAAGGTTTTGTGGGACTGATTTTTTCAGGAGAATATATACAACGGTATGGGAGATACTGGACTAGATCCAGGAAATAAATTTCAGCTTTGGGAATAAATAAGATGAGATTTTGCAGCATCATTCACACTTTACTGCAGTAACATGCTGCAGACAACAATCCCGATATATAACTGCTAATTTTAGTGCATACGTAATTATCGCAAAACGCATGTGACACAACTGCCAGTCGATGAAAAGTTAATGCAATATCAGCTTAGCAGGCAGCAATTAATGTGTGTGGGTGCAGTGCATCAAATGATGGTGCGGAGACAACATCACGCCGTTCGCTGTCTGTTAATGTGCAGTGTGGTAAATGGTAACACTTCAAGTAGAAACCCAAGAGGTCTAATAGGAAACGAGACTGTATGGCAACGATTATGCACTAATAATGTGATAACGAGCCTGGCGGAGGAGCGGGTGAGATGTGCGCAGTGAATTCAGATGCCCTGACTGACACAGAAGAAGCACGTTTCTAGGTAACTGCTTTCAGCCAAAGACGTTCGCACCAAGGTGAATAGTGATCACATAGGCAATGTATGGTATTATTGCCAGAAATCATTGGTTTTTACGCCTGCCTTAGGCGGATGTCAGTACTTACGCATTTCGGGTTCACGCCCTCCACAACTCATAATAACATTGATGGTTCAGTAATGGTCTCTAGGTGTAGTAATGATAGTCTTTACTTGTATACCCCGAGCATATTCGGCAACACTTTACAATTCAGATGCTACATGTACATAGAAAATAAGACATAACAATACAAATAGGAAGTATAAAGGCCCTGCTCAGAAGAGCTTACAATCCAAGTGGATAGTAACGAAGGGAAAAAAAGGTAAAATGTGCTTATGTTCTATAATGATCCAGACATCTTTTATAGAAAATGGGGAAGTTTATGAAAGCTGCGTTATGAGGGGCACTGCAGCCAGAAACTTGAGATGCTGCCCCCTGACTGCTGGCCCCTATGCATGTTAAAATGAGGTCTCCCCCTGGAAAGACACTGACCTGCCGCCCCCGCCTTCTGTGGTGTGACTGGCCTAAGCCCCGCCTCCTGGATACATATCACCGTGCTGCCCAGCTTCCGGCCTCTCTGCTGCAGAACCCGGACCTGTTTGGGCAGGCGGACACAGGGACCCGCTCCTGGAGGCGGTAAGAGAGCTATCAGCAGGGAGGTAAGCGTTTCAGCTCACAGCGCTGTTAGCTGTGAGCGGCTCCCTCTCTGCTGAGGCACAAGCGATGTGTGCCGGTGAGCGCGGCGTTCTAAGGGAACTACCCGCCCGCTGGTCCGCTTGTGCTCGCCATTATTTAACACACACCACCCCCCCCACCCCCAACCCCCCCCACCCCCTCTCCTCTCCTACCCCCCCTCCTCCCCTAAAATCAGCATGGAGGAAAGCGTTCTTCTCACGGCACTTTTTGCTGTGAGCGGCTCCCTCCCTGCTGAGGCTCAAGCTACGTGCGCCGGCGAGCGGCGTTCTGAGGGAACTGCCCGCCCGCCGGTCAGCTTGAGCCGCCATTAAGTTTGAAAAAGAGCGCTTCGCGCTCTTTGTCTTTGGCCCCGCCCACCCGCCGCCCAGCCACCGCCGACCAGCCACCGCCACCAGTGCCGAGGAGGAGCAGGGTAGGGCTGTGTGCGCTCTGCACGGCACCTAAAATGGTGCCGTCAGAGAACGCGCGCTCTGCCTGCAGCTCCTGCCATAGACAGAGCAGGAGCTGCCGGCAAAGCGCACGGAAGTGACATGTCACTTCTTAGAACACAGCGATTCGGGCAACAGCCGAATCGCTGCGTTCTAATATGCCACGTGCGCACGGCCTCTGCACAGTCTCCATAGACTGTGCAGGGGACGCAGGACGCATGAATTACGCACACAGCCTAATTGAAGTGCAGACTCAGTGCAGTCCCTGTCACAGCGCAGGTTGGAGGCACTGTAGTGGGGAATATAGTATGCAGGCACTAACCTGCAAGAGTTCAAAACGCCCCATCCCACACACACTGAACTTCCCCTCCCCTCCGTTTGTATGCCCCAGAATGCCAAGGGGGCTAGCCTGGGAATGAACCAGGGACCATGTGGGTCTCCCAGTGAGCGGGCGGTTTAAGGGATACTGTTAGGACTTCAATGTTTAAATTGAGGGGGGAGGGTAGTGAACATGTGGAAGAAGCAACAGTCAGAAGGTGGCATGTTTCCCTCCGGCTGATACCCCACCTACACCAAGCCCCCTCCCAGGCCAAAACACACCCCATTTGACATTATACAATGGTGACTGTTAACAGCCCCTCCCCGTTGTCACACAGTGGGTTTCAGCATGTTATGTCGGCGGTGGGTGCGGTGCCGATCATCGCGATGTACAGTCATGTGCAGGGGCCACGGTAGCAAGCTATGGCACGGGTAGCCATCATGCCCGGAGTCTGTCATCTTCACCCTTGGATCGGTGTGAGCGTCGTCGTAGCAGGCGTTAAGTGGGTAGAGCTAGATCCAGTCGTCTAGGGGGGGTGGTCGTCACATTGGTGCCCCCTTCCCCCCCCCCTCCCCCCTTCTTCTTCAGACTAAGCTCTGGTGAGGTCCCATTGGGGGGATGAGGAGCATCTGAGTGTGCTTTGGTCCGGACAGCGGGGTTGCAGTTGGCATCTGACGAGCAAATCCAGAGTCGGGCCTGCCATTTCCTGAATCACCAGGTGAGTACCCTGATGGGGAGTGCGGGGTGGGATAAGTGCCCCTAGGGAGGATAACGTGATGTCACAGATAACAGGCTTCCCGCCCAGCTCTACATGTTGTCACTAAGTTATTTATAACAATGTTATTGGTGCTGAGGGAATCGCCCTCCCCCTTTTTTCTGGTAAAAGCTGTGATGGTATCTAGCATTCCTACCCCTTGTAGACAGCATTCCACAATCTACCTGCTCTAACTGTAAAGAAGCCTTCCCTATTTCGGAGGATTAAGCCTGTGCCAGTTTATTTATATTGACCACACGGGTATTTATACAAATTTTTATTATTTATTATAGCGCCATATAATTCATGGCGCTTTACATGTGAAAGGGGTTTACATAATAGGTACCAGTATAATAATCATAAACAATACAAGGCACAGACTGGTACAGGGGGAGAGAGGTCCCTGCCCGCGAGGGCTCACAGTCTACAAGGGATAGGTGAGGATACAGTGGATGAGGGCAGAGCTGATTGTGCGGCGCTGTATCAGACTGAGGGTTACGGCAGCTTGTAGGCTTGTCGGAAGAGGTACAAATGAGGTCTCCTCTGAGACGTCTTTCCTAAATTAAACATATCTAACTTTTTCAACCTCATTTTAACACAGGCGGCCTCCATTCCTGGTAATAATCTTGTTGCCACCTGTTAACTGACCCTTCAAGTGATTTATAGATTAGTGACAATACGATGGCATCACGAGAGCTAACCCCCCGGTTATACACCCTAATTTAATGCTGTAATTGAAAGAAGGGATCTATATTGGTCACAGATAGTTTTATCGAAATGTGAGAAGTATATTTCTGTACATTTGCATGGCTTGATTGTTTTTCTAAATTGCTTCTCTTTTTTAGAGAAGTAATTTTCAGCCTTTTTTACTAGATTCTTCCCTATTTGGTTAATTACGTATGTTTAATTGGTTTTCCTTACCGTAGGAACCGAAAATAAACAAGTGAGATGGGGAAACCGGCAATGTTAGCTATTCGCATAATAATTATGCCCACTAATATTTTCTGGACAATTACTTCCACATAAATATTCCAAAAAGTATAAACTCACTTTTAGTTTTTGTGTGCTTTGCATGGATTGGGGACGCTGTCCCCATTGGGGCTTACGGTATGGATCCCCTACCTGTATGTTTATTGGGGTGTGGGAGGAGGCCAGAGTGCCTGCAGGAGACCCACGCAGACACGGGGAGAACGTGCAGGCTCCTTGCGGAGGGTGTCCTTGGCGGGATTTGGTCCCAAGACCCCAGTGCTACAGGGCTGCAGCTAGCCACTGAGCCACCGTGCCATGCCATAATAGTTTCATGAGCAGGAACAGACAGATTTTTAGATGGAGTATTTCCGGCGTCGCAGGGCCGGCTGTTTGGGATTATTTGCAATACAAAGTGTTTATATAATTATATATAAAAAAAAAAAAAAAAAAATAAAATGCTCCTTATGCTGGGCCCGGGGGGCATGGTCCAGTAACCTAACTTTGATTGCGCCTTTCCCCCTATTTAGGTTCCGCGCTAAACAAAAGGGGGGGTGGACTGGGAAATAGTAGGATGATCTGTGGTTCGACGATGCCGGTGGGTAAAAGTCTTAACCAACTACAGCCCCTTCTTCAAATAAGTAATCAGGCTGATTAGGTTTTTTGTGGCTTGGAATGCCTAGGGGTCAACGCAGGGTTGAAGGCAAAACAGGCATCTGGTTTCCGGGTTGGTATCGCTCACCCTATTGCAATCCCAATCTCAGGTATTTTGGTAACTCCACCCACCAGTAGGATCAAGACTTGGAGTTCTCAGCTAGATGGTGGGGTGTTTGGTGAAGTTAGGCCTATGATCTGGGCCCCCATTTTGCATTGACCCGACGGTTCTATGGTACGTTATGCAGCGGGTGTTGCTCCGGTGTTGATGTGCGTGACGATTTTCCAAGCCACCCTCTAGTAATACACACCCTGCAGTATTCTGAGAACGTGCACCATTTTCGGTTGCAAGCAACCTGTTACGAGGTCGGTCTTCCCATTTTTGAATTGTGGAACGGTACCGAAGCGATGAGGGTCTTGTGGTGTGTAAGGCATTGAAGGGTTGGATGATTATGGTAAGCGAGTGGATCACAGCAGGCCTATTATTTTCTAGCCGTAGATTGTTTCACAAAAAAAAAAAAAAAAAAAAAAAAGGGGGGTTTGGATTGTTTGCCCCATTGCAAATTTATACATTGATATTTTGGATCTTTTTTCCCTCACTCGGCGGGTGTCCCGACGGTGTCGGTTATGTCTATTAGGCGAGCGGGTGTGATGGGACCAGTTTTTACCCCCTTCATTTTAGCGTCACGGAGTTAGTCCTCCTTTTTGTGGGCTGGTTTGGTTTGTAATGCGACGGTTCCTCGTTATTTTGGTGTTTGCCAGCCGTGGTACCCGGTACGTACTCTCCCAGTGTTGGGGTGTTCCAAGGCTTCAGGGGCCAGCATACATGAGCACAGTTTCAGGGGTTTAGGTGACTGCAATGGAAATGCATTATGAGGGACGTCAGGACTGAGTTGGTTTTTCGAAATCGGGTTTTTCTTAGACACGTAAGAAGATTCAGAACAGCGTACAGGGCTAATGTGAAATGACATGATGTGATTTTGTTTATTTATAAAAAAAAAAAAAAAAAAAGTTGTGGGTTTTGCCAGTACCACCTTGGAGAGAAGAGGCGTTTGATGGTTACGAGAATTTTCTGTTCTGACAGTGTTTTTCCTTTCAGATCCAAGTCGGCCTAGTGACTGGGTCCGAGGTTACTTCCATATATGTTGGCTGCGAGGAGAGCGGATCTTCGCCTTGGTGGTCGGTCCTTTGTTCCCTTTACAGTGGATGTAATTGGAGAGGCCTACCCAGGTTGTGCTGTTAATAAAGTGTTATAAAAAAAAAAAAAAAAAAAAAGTTGTTGGTCTGGCACCGCCAGCTGGAAGGCAATATTTGGCTGTCCTTAAGCTTGGATGGGTACATCCCAAATGATGATGTTATGGATATGGTGGTTGCGAAAATGCCTGGGACGGCTCAGGTATTTTTTAGTTTTTGGGGGGGGTCGCAGCTTGCTGGCGCTGTGCTGCTCCTTGGCGGAAGGGGTAGGAAAAGTGGTGGTGAATTACCCGCGCCGGACGGCCGGAAGGCGGTACATTTACCTGAACCCCGTGATGTTGGCAAGTTAATGCCTGGTTAAAAGCTGCGACCAAATTTTATGCCAAAAGATGAGAGTGTTTTTTTCCCCATGCCTCTCTCCAAAAATATGGAAAATTCAAATAAAAGTATTTTAATTTATAAGAGAACGGTGTCGTGTCTTTCCATGGGGGAAAATGGTGGTAGTTGGGTCCTGGCAGTCTCTAATTAGCAGCAAATGTCTGTGCAGATGTAAAGTGCATTAGGTACAAGGAGCGAGGGGGATACTGTACAATGAAAGGATTAGGCTCTGAGTAATAATATCAAAGGAAATTTGTCGGTTTGCAGAATGTAAAATGCTGAAGCAAATAATTATAATGACAATAATATTAGCCCTTATGTTGAAGAATATAACTACGGTACTATAATACTGCCTTCTATGTACAAGGTTATATGTCCGCCCCCGTGCCAGCAGCCGGTGCTGCTCGGATCCGGATCTACGGTGCAGCTCGAGGGGTTCTCCGGACCCGGGGGTCGCGTGGACACTCCGAATAAAGGGGGACGTATTTATACGGGATTGGTTGTAGAATGTCTGTGACGCCACCCACGGTGTGTGGTGAGATGCAGCACCACCGCTGCCGTTGCGGGGCTCCCGGGGACGTTGAGCTGGCAGCTGGATGTTAACCCCTCCGTGGGTAGGGATGGATGTCCCGGGGCCCAGTGTCTCTATGCTGAGGAGGGTGATTGCAGGGGCCGGCGCACCCGGCCAGGCCGAGGATGTTACTCACGGTCAAGTAAAGCACACAAGTCTTGTGGTAAACCAAGGTGATGGTGGCCGGCTGCTGCAGACGGGTGTATCTGATCTCACACCCGGGCTGGTAGTCAAAGTCTCTCTCCTCTGCACTCAGTGTTTTGTAGGTAGGACTTCCCGGTCTGAAACGCGTGAGTCCGCTCCCTGTCCTTTGGTTGGGAGCCGTGCCCGTCTGACGCTGACCCTTGGGATCTACAGGCCCTGGCGGTTGCCCTATCCCTCTCTGTGGGTGGTTGTCTACTTTTCAGGACTTAAGTTGGGACAGGACCTAAAATCCTGCCCTCAACTGGTTAATTAACTAGGCCGTCAGTGCCGGTCCTGGCTTCAGGGTCCAAGTACCCCCTCTGTGCACACGGTTTCCAGGTCGGATCTCCGGTGTCGGTACCGGCGGGCTCCAACCCTGCTCCGGTCCACCTCGGATCCCCGCAGCCGTCTTCCCGTCTCCTGCAGACTCTGGCTACCATCTGCCACCAAGCCAAGGTGTCAGGGCTTCGACCCTGGCACCTGTCATTTAACCTGACCTCCTGATGTACACTCCAAACTTAATCTGACTGTTTTCCTGCCCCGGGCTCTCCAGACCCCTGGGTGGGCGGTCCCTATCCACCTGGTCCCGCCCACTGGTGTGTCTGTCCTTCCCTGAGGGAGGTGACTAGGGTTTCAGGTCGGCTGTTTTAACCCTTTGTGGGATTGGTGTTATGCGGGGGGCCTAAATGTACATCTACCTGGTTTTCCAGGGTGCTACATTCCCCCTTGGTTGAATACAGGCCGTCCGCGAACTGTCTAACCACCACCATTTCTTTTTAACGGGAATTGTAAAAGTAGAAAAACACAAATTTACAAGTATAATAACATATTTACAATTTCTTCCCTTACGGGAGGTACATTTCTTAAACGTTGCACATTTAAACAGAACGGGACGGACCAGGCCACCTTCTTGTTGCTCCGACCCAAACAAACCTGACCCTGGTGCCACTCCTAAGAACTGGGTGCCACCCCTTTTCCCAAGTCCGGGAACGGGTCCGGGTGACGCCCACATGGGCCGGGTAAAAAGTTCCTTACCCGGCAGTCCTTGTCACGGGTTCCCGAGTCCGGGGAACCCTGGCCTGGAGGTTTGTCACCGATTTTGGTAGTGAATGGGCCTCGGCTGACTCTACCGCAGGTCCCACCTCCAATCTGCCTCTCCAGTGGTTGCCGTGAGCAAGAAGGGTAGCCATGAATTATTTACAAGGCCCAATAGTTTTTGGGTTGGCTTTCCAGTCCAAAGCCATGGTCCATTAACTGTAAAAACTTGTAACGGGGTTAACTGTAACTGGGGTAGCCGGGAACTGCTACCTTAACAATTCTCTTGGCTTGAAGATGGCAGAGGGCGGTGGAAGCACAATTTCTCATGCATTTTTACCCACTTTTTCACATCGAGGGCAAACCACCCCCTCTCTCCGCAGTGCCGGGTATAGGAGACCGGCTCTCCTGGCTCCAGGTCACGATCCGGGTGACCCGTGGGCAAATGAGGGGCCACATCCCTCCGGGATACAAAAATCTCGGCCTTCAGGCCCGGCTCGTAAATAAAGCCCCATACCTTCTGGGGATTAACGTGCTGGATCTGTCCTTGGAACGTCGGGCCCCGCACCCGGAAAGTTGCCTGCCGGAGGTTATCCTTCTCCCGGATTGTCCTGTTTAGTACTTCGCCCTTCCGCTTCTCCCTGGCCGCGATCTCCGTCTTCAGCTGCTGCCGCTGCCACTCCCAGTATGGAGTACGAGCTCCGCACTCCGCCTCCCCCTGCTCAGGGACTTGGATCATCCGGACGCCCTCACTCCCGGCTACAACCGGGCTCACGTGAAGTGGAAGAAGGCTCCGTTGATCCGCGGCCTGCTCTGCTGCCCTGCAGGAGCATCCCGGCTGCGCCTCAGCCGGAACCGGGTACTGGTGAGCGGCCGACGTCTTTGCTGACTTCCGGTCGGGCGTCGCCTCTGTTGCGGCCGGGCGGATTGCCGGGGCCGACGTCATTGAGTGCGCTGCCTTCTCCAAGGTCGGGGATGATGTCATCTCTGATGCGGCTGGGCTTTGGGCCGGAGGGGATGTCTTCCGGGCTTTGGTCTTTCGCCGGGCTGTTACGAGTGCCGGAGCGGTGTTGTGCTCAAGGCCCGAGGGCGCCATTGCCGAGCCCTCGCAGGCAGATGGAACGGGTACCGCTGCCGTGGCTTGTGGCAGCAGACAGAGCGAGGCACCAGCTACAGGTACGGGCAGCGAGGGAAGCGGCGTGGCGAACGGAGGCAGACCGAGCTCCTCAGCCTGTTGGGCCAGTCCCGGTGGGACATAGGGGCGTGGGTCCCTTACCCGCTCCTCCGAGGCCTTCTCCACTTCGCGGGCCCGGACAGCTGCAGCCAGTTCCTGCATCTCGGCCGTCCATCTTTTTAGCAGAAAGTTGGCCTGGGCCTGGATCCTTCAGCACATCCGTTCTGTCTGGGCTTCCACCCAGTTGGCAGTCCCGGGGGCAAATCGCTCCATCTTCGGGTTGCCGGACTGGTCAGACATCCTCTCGAGGTGGTGTCCAGGAATGGAAGATGGCAGAGTCCTGGTGCCCCTGCCTCTTATTTCCTCGGATCATATGCCGCTATTCTTGCCCGCCCCCTGGTTTTTCGGGAGCAGACCTTTGATGCGGCTTGCTAGTTTCGATTTCGGCCTCAGGGTTTACCTTCCGGCCTTGTTCCCAGGGGGCGGGGCTTCAGCTTCGTGCCCTTTTTCAGGGATGAAGACGCTGGGTTGTTGTTGTTTTCGCGCCCAAAAATGGCGGCAAAGATGACGGTTTTCAGAATTTTTGCAGCGCAGCACTGCTGACAGTCCAGAACAAGGAGCACTTTCACCGGGTAAGTGAATGGGTAAGAATCCTGTTTGTGACACCAAGTTTCGGCGTGTGCCGCCCCCGTGCCAGCAGCCGGTGCTGCTCGGATCCGGATCTACGGTGCGGCTCGAGGGTTTCTCCGGACCCGGGGGTCGCGTGGACACTCCGAATAAAGGGGGACGTATTTATACGGGATTGGTTGTAGAATGTCTGTGACGCCACCCACGGTGTGTGGTGAGATGCAGCACCACCACTGCCGTTACGGGGCTCCCGGGGATGTTGGGCTGGCAGCTGGATGTTAACCCTTCCATGGGTAGGGATGGATGTCCCGGGGCCCAGTGTCTCTATGCTGAGGAGGGTGATTGCAGGGGCCAGCGCACCCAGCCAGGCGGAGGATGTTACTCACGGTCAAGTAAAGCACACAAGTCTTGTGGTAAACCAAGGGGATGGTGGCCGGCTGCCGCAGATGGGTGTATCTGATCCCACACCCGGGCTGGTAGTCAAAGTCTCTCTCCTCTGCACTCAGTGTTTTGTAGGTAGGACTTCCCGGTCTGAAACGCGGGAGTCCGCTCCCGGTCCTTTGGTTGGGAGCCGTGCCCGTCTGACGCTGACCCATGGGATCTACGTGCCCTGGCGGTTGCCCTATCCCTCTCTGTGGGTGGTTGTCTACTTTTCAGGACTTAGGTTGGGACAGGACCTAAAATCCTGCCCTCAATTGGTTAATTAGCTAGGCCGTCGGTGCCGGTCCTGGCTTCAGGGTCCAAGTATTCCCTCTGTGCACACGGTTTCTGGGTCGGCTCTCCGGTGTCGGTACCGGCAGGCTTCAACCCTGCCCCGGTCCACCTCGGATCCCCGCAGCCGTCTTCCCATCTCCTGCAGACTCTGGCTACCGTCTGCCACCTAGCCAAGGTGTCAGGGCTTCGACCCTGGCACCTGTCATTTAACCTGACCTCCTGCTGTACACTCCAAACTTAATCTGACTGTTTTCCCGCCCCAGGCTCTCCAGACCTGGGTGGGCGGTCCCTATCCACCTGGTCCCACCCACTGGTGTGTCTGTCCTTCCCTGAGGTGGGTGACTAGGGTTTCAGGTTGGCTGTTTTAACCCTTCGTGGGATTGGTGTTATGTGGGGGCCTACATGTACATCTACCTGGTTTTCCAGGGCGCTACATATAGCTACTATAATACTGCCCCAATGTACAAGAATATAACTACTGTAATACTGCCATTTATGTACAAGAATATAACTGCTATAATACTGCCCCTATGTACAAGAACATAACTACTGTAATACTGCACCAATGTACAAGAAAATAACTACGGTAATACTGCCTCAGATGTATATGAATATAACTGCTATAATACTGCCTCATGT
Organism: Anomaloglossus baeobatrachus; assembly: GCF_048569485.1. Taxonomy (NCBI): domain Eukaryota; kingdom Metazoa; phylum Chordata; class Amphibia; order Anura; family Aromobatidae; genus Anomaloglossus; species Anomaloglossus baeobatrachus. Next base: position 440,165,067 of record NC_134357.1, on the reverse strand, counting down.
ATAAGAATATAACTACTATAATACTGCCTCATATGTACAAGAATATAACTACTATAATACTGCCATTTATGTACAAGAACGTAACTACTGTAATACTGCCCCAATGTACAGGATTATAACTATTGTAATACTGCCTCATATGTACAAGAATATAACTACTATTGTACTGCCCCTATGTACAAAAATATAAGTACTATAATAATGCCTTCTATGTGCAGGAATATAACTACTATAATACTGCCCCTATGTACAACAATCTAACTACTATAATACTGCCCCTATGTGCAAGAATATAACTACTATAATTATATGGAGAGAAGGTATGCACACCAGTGACTATGCAAGGGGAATACATGTTATTACATGTATTCCCCTTGCATAGTCACTGGTGTGCATACCTTCTCTCCATATAGTGATTTTTTTTAGGTTTTTGCACCCAGTTCAAACTTAAGGCTACTTTACACACTGCGATATCGGTCCCGATATCGCTAGTGTGGGTACCCGCCCCCATCTGTTGCGCGACACGAGCAAATCGCTGCCCGTGTCGCACAACATCGCCCAGACCCGTCACACATACTTACCTGCCCGGCGACGTCGCTGTGACCGGCGAACCGCCTCCTTTCTAAGGGGGCGGTCCGTGCGGCGTCACAGCAACGTCACTGAGCGGCCGCCCAATAGCAGCGGAGGGGCAGAGATGAGCAGGACGTAACATCCCGCCCACCTCCTTCCTTCCTCATAGCGGCCGGGAGGCAGGTAAGGAGAGCTTCCTCGTTCCTGCGGCGTCACACATAGCGATGTGTGCTGCCGCAGGAGCGACGAACTACATCATTACTGCTGCAGTAACGATAATCGAGAATGGACCCCCATGTCACCGATGAGCGATTTTGCACGTTTTTGCAACGATGCAAAATCGCTCATCGGTGTCACACGCAGCAACATCGCTAATGCGGCCGGATGTGCGTCACAAATTCCGTGACCCCAACGACTCCGCATTAGCGATGTCGCAGCGTGTAAAGCCCCCTTTAGAATGGTGTTCCAAACGTTATTTCTTTATTTATAACTACTATAATGCCATAAATAATATAATACCTTCCTATATGTACAAGAATATAACAACTATAATACTGCCCCTATATATTAGAACATAACTACTATAATACTGCTCTTATGTACAAGAATATAACTATTAGTGCCCCCATGTACAAGAATATAACTACTGTAATACTACCCCTATGTACAAGAATATAAATACTATAATAGTGCCCCTATGTACAAAAATATGAGTACTGTAATACTGCCCCTATGTACAAGAATATAACTACGGTACTGCAATTCTGCCCTCTATGTATGAGTATAACTACTATAATACTGCCCTCTATGAAGAAGAATATAACTATTATATATTATTACTGTTTCCCTTGGGCATAGAGTAGGTATATACATTTTAATTCCAGAATCTGAAATGTTTTGGGTTTTTTTTTTTTACTTTTTCTGATTGTCAACCAGCCAGTGCTCATTTTTCAGAAGTACATGAGTATCGGCACTTGAGCTGTCATACCTGCACATCTCTGAGCCTGCACATATTACTGAACATTAACAAGGTAGCAGGACTGTAAGAAGTACCCAGGTGTGTGACAGATTCTGCCGGATGCTGGAGAAGAGCTGGGGATGTGCACACAGTAATGTTATGTGCTCTCGGATAACAGTCATTCCACATAATCTTATTGTTCAACTTTACAATTTGTGGTCAAAAGATTGGCATAGACCATAGTGGATCAGGATTCATCAAATTACTTTTAGACAGAGATAATTTGTCTGTGTCAAAGTGATTCCATGGATCTTGATCCTCTCTGCTCTATACCAATCTTTTAACCACAAAATTGTGATGATGCACCGTAAGATAATGTGGGGTACTGCAATGAGAGACATGCAGTGTGACTGGGCTCCATGCCCCTGCACAGCTGACCCCACATGCGGCAGGTCTGCCAATGGCTCAGCTAGTGAAAGATAGATAGTGTGCATGGATTTCTAATGACAGTCACATATAAATTATACATTCCACATACTTTAAGTATGTAAGTGACTTAGCGAGCATCTAGTGTTGAGCTATACAGTGTATTGGGCAACCCAAAAGAGGAAGGGTAATATCTAGAACTGGATGTGAAACCGAGAGGTTACCCCCAGGATACAGCGGATCACGAATGAGAAATGAGATGAGACTAGGTTTAAACACAAACTCTTTATAAACCGATAAAGGCAACGGGGATGTAAAGTAAATATAAACACAAGGGAATGTACAGGCACACGGTTACTGAAGCAGGATCAGCGTGCTGGGCTAAGGACTGACTCCAATAGGACAGGAACCACCAGGAACAGTTTACCTAGCCTGAAACTACAGGAACACTTGCAGGTGTAAATCACTGGGTGTATGAAGGAGCTGTCTCTGGACCAGCACACCAATTAACAATCTCAGCAGACACTCTAATTCCCTGCCCTTCTCCCACACATATGAGCAACTCAAGAAAGGACCCTGGGGTTAACCACTTGCTAGCAGAGATACACAGACAGTAAGATACAGTACTGCAGCAATGAGTGCTGCGTGGTATATATTAGACCTAGTCTGGCACCAAACCACTACTGAGTCAGTGTGCACACTTGTCCGCAAAAAACCCAAAAAAGATATAGGCCAGGTCTGAGCTCAGGACTCACTGTTACGCATATTTATCTCCGGGGGGGTCTCTGGACAAGGGGATATCCGTTCCGTGTCCGGCTCTGCAACAGTTCTCTATGGCACCAACATCACCAGGGACAATTCTCCTCAGGGCTGAAGTCACAGTCTGATAGGAAGGCCTCAGATGAAGATCACCTCAGTGTTCAGCTCTGCAGTAATTGTCTGTCTCTGGCAGCCATTTATATGTACTCACAAGCAGCTGAGTGGATTCTGCTTGCACAGCAGTCAGCGGCCTCTCTAACTCCTGGTCTGCTAGCACCGACCAGGACACCAGAAGCCAACTCTCTCTCTAGTCTCTCTGCTCTCTCTCCTCCTTCTCCCTCCAGGCCGCACAGACCTCCCTCTGGTGGCTGGGAGGAGAGATTGCTGCTGGATCATCAGGATCATCAGCCCTCTCACATAACACTGCAGCTGACTCACCAGGAGGAGGTATTGTGGCTGACTCATCAGCCCTCTCACATGCCACCCCACTTGAGGTTGGCAGCCCGGTCACACCTTCTCAAATAAAGTCCTCTTGGGCATAGCGCTGGGGAGGTACTCCTGCCGTGGCTCGGGTAGTCCTCCTAAGACCATGAGATGGTCCACTGGCGCCGAGCTTCCCCGAGGGTATTTCGTCAGGAGGGACTGAAGGTGAAGCTCCTTATTGGACATCTGATACTGGAACTGGAACGGTCATCTGTTCCTATACACCGCCCCTAGGAGGAAGCACAGGATACACAATATTCTCCCTCGTTGGCAATATCGCAATTGAGGACTGATTGGCAAGCATGGGAGTTGGTACGGCTCACCAGTCTATTTCATCTGAGGTGTCTACCACCTGCGGTTCCGAGTCAAGCACCTCAAGGGTTGGTACAGGGTCATTAAACTGACATGGCCGCAGCATATTGCAATGAAGATTACGAGTCGGTCCCCCAATCACCACATGTTCTACCTCATACGTGGGGATTCCCGGGGTCACCCTCCTTTTTACTACGTATGGTGTCGCTTCCCACTAATCATCTAGCTTGCTGGACCAATGCTTAACACTTACCAGCACCCTGTCCCCATCAGAGAAGGATTCAGTCTGTACAGGTCGAGTATCTTTGTGGGTCACTTGATTCAATCGACCACCCACCACCCTATGCACCACCCTCAGTTGGCATCTGTGTTCCCGGATCTACTCAGAAGCATTCCGTGGTAGGTTAACAGAGGGATCAGGCATGTGCAAGTCCTCAATCTACTTACCGGCTCTACCAAACATTAGCATGTGCGGGGAGTACCCCATCATGCGGTGTATCCGGTTGTTATGGGCCCACATTAATTCTGGGAGATAGGCAAATGAGCTCACTGCTCACCCTCCAAATTCCTCAACATCTGTAGAAGGGTGCGGTTAAAACGCTCACAAGACCCATTCCCCTGCGGGTGGTAGGGTGTTGTTCTCGACTGTTCAATGAGATATAACTGGTAAAGCTCCTTCATAAGGGCACCCTGGAAGCATACCTTTATCAGAATGCACCTGCTGTGGGCATCCGGACACCTGGATGAAGTGTTTACACACCGCCTTGGAAGCGGACTCAGCGGTTTGATCTCTCGTTGCTACCGCCACTGCATACTTAGTGAAATGATCAGTCATCACCAGACACTGAGTACCCTGACGTTGAGTCTCCCACCTGCAGATAATCTATCATGAGTATCTCTAGTGGGGCCGAAGTCTTAATGGGTTGAATAGGAGCTCGTTGCTCTAGACCCTTACCCACACACTCGGCACTGCTGAAACACTTCATTCACCATCTTTTCTAGGTCAGGACAGTACATCATTTGCTGCAGCCACCGATGGGTCTTCTTACTTCCAAAATGTACACCCATCTCATGTGCTTCATGGGCAACCACTGACCCCAGAGACATGGGATTATAAGCTTGTGTCGATATTGTAACTCAGCCTGTATGTACAATCTCCGATACAGAATTCCTTGCTCGACACACAGCCGGTCCCACTGGCGCAACACCCTTTCCCCTTTCCCCCTCTAGGGACAACTCAGTCTTCTGTTCTGGCCGAGGCCAGATTCTGCCCTGAACTTAGCACTTTACCAGACCTAAATTTTCACTCACTCAAGCCTTGACTACCATAGGCAATTACCCGCTCCTGCCCATCCTGCACCTGTGCTAGCACTGCCCCTAACCCACGGAGACTAGCATCAGTGTACATCAGAAACAGGGTGTCAAAACAGGCGTAGGCCAGCAGAGGGCACTGGTCAAGGCAGACTTCACACCATCATTGAGTGCTTCTTGTTTTGAAGGTCCCCAAGTGACAGGCCGACTTCGGGACCCCAGAGTGACTCCCCTGAGCAGTTCATTGACAGGTCAGACCAGGTGGGCGAACTTTGGTACAAATCGCCTGTAGTACCCTGCCAGACCTAGAAAAGCTCCATACCTCCTGCATGGTGCAGGGTTGGGGCCACTTCTGGACAGCCTCAACCTTACTAGCCGCAGGGAGCACCTCTCTGGTGTCACGACTTGACCCAAGTATTCTACCTGGTTCCGAAACAGTTGACATTTCTTGGGTTTGACCTTAAACCCGTGTTTTCTGACCCTTTACTGAACTTGCCGTAGCTTCTCCAAATGGTTTTCAAACGATGACCCAAACACCACCACATCATCTAGGTATATTAGAAAGGACTCAAAGTTCAGATCACTCAGGCAATGCTCCATCAGCTGCTGGAAGGTCATGGGTGCGTTAGTTAGGCCGAACGGCATTCTGTTGAATTCGTAGAGCCCCATAGGCAAAATAAACGCAGTTTTGGTCCGGTCCCTTCTGCTATCAGTACCTGCCAGTAGCCACTGGCAAGATCCAGTGTAGAAAAGTATTTTGCCTGCCCCAGCACAGAGAGTGACTCCTCAATACATGGTAATGGATAAGTATCTTGTACCATGTGTCAACACAGAACCAAAGGCTCCCATCTTTCTTTTGTAGAAGGACCACCGGGGCTGACCAAGGACTCTGGCTCTCCTGAATGACCTGATTCTCCGGCATATTGGCCACCATCCCTTTCACCTCTTGGTAGAGCTTTGGCGGGATTTTCCAGTAGCACTCTCTTATTGGATGAGTGTATAGCGCCCCTGAGACCCTTAGGGCACTACAGGGAACTGCATCCTCTTAGGGATGCAGGACCTACCCCCTGGGACCTGAAGTACCAGTGCTGATACCACCAAAGCACAACTAAAATCCTAGTTCTCCACTCCACACCGGGCATAGAGAGTTAACCATGTAAGGGGATGGTCGCCATGGAAAGGAATGAGTCCCTGGGATTAGCCAGCCTAGTGGGAGGGGTCAGCAGTCAGTAGAGAGTAGAGTGTGTGGCACACAGGAGAGGTGTGCAGATGTGCCAAAGCTGGGTCTGTGTTAGCGGTGACCCGGGGGCACAGGAGAGAGATCGCCAGGTCGAGTACCGGAGATACCGCTGGGACCGGAGCATGCACGGGGCACAGGGCCCTAGATCAGACACCAGTTCTACACGGCTTGATAAATACCTGCCCGGTGAGGAAACCTTCATGGACTTCACCAAACCAAATAATCCGGGGGCATCAGCAGCAAACTAGGATTGGGGGGACACTTACCTCCCCACAGGGTCCACACTGCCCGCCGTATGGAGAAAGAGACTGTACCCCAAAAGGGACAATCGGGCCCCAAACGCTCCACGCTACGGGCACCCAACCAACAGAGAGTGCCGGGGACAGAGCAACCTGGGTCACTACATTGGCACTAATACTCCACGGGACCTGAACCAGCCACTCCTGGGTTCAAGTGAGTAGAGACTGTTAAAGACAACCTGGTGTGGTCTCCGTTATTATCCCTCATCATCTCTCAGGCACGGTCCTACCTGCGGAGGGCCTAACACCATTGCTGCAATCACCACCAGCTCTGGGAATACCCACAGTTAGCAGCGGCGGTTCTCTATCTTTAACCGCAACCCGCAGGTGGAGTCCCATGACATTAACTCTGTTCACCCCTGTAAATATCGCCCCTTACAAAAAGGGGTCCAGGGCACGAGACCGGGCAACGGCCACCAGAGTGACATTCCCATTTGTTACCGCCCGGGACCAAGTACCCCCTTCCCTGGGCGCAACAAGTGTCTCCTGTGGGGATTTCATGTTCAATGGTGGGGGAGCAACCGAAATCATCTCCATGTTGCGAGAAGGCCTCTTGGAATTCCCACAAGGTATTCTCCAACTGCCCAAGTTGAGCGGGAGTCAGTATCACTCTGTCCATCTTCATGTGGTCCATAATAATTTGTCCATTCCACTCATTTTGTAAACATTTTTTAGTTGTTTCATCCATATTGAGTATGGGGAGATGTTTTTTGATGATATTGATAATGGAAATATAATCAACACTGTACTTAGAAAATACGACTGTGCTTTTACATTCATTTATTTTGGAGGATTTTTTTAATAAAATTTGGTCCCTAGTAGTATTTTCCACTTTCTCTTTAGCCTTCTGAACTCCTTCTCTTGAATATCCTCTACTAGCAAACCTGTTTTCAATAATACTGCATTCATTGAGATATGCGGTTTTAGTAGTGCAACATCTTTTGGCCCTAACAAATTCCCCAATAGGGATGTTATTAATGACATGTCTGGGGTGGCAGCTCTCAGCATGAAGGAGAGAATTGCCCGCAGTTTTTTTTCGGAAGATCGTGCAGTGAACCCTGTTGATAGAAACATTGGAAAACAATGTATGTCCAAAAATGAAATACAGCTAGTATTAAAGGGAACCTGTCATCAGAAATTTCGCCCAAAAGCTAAAAGATTCCCCCTCTGCAGCTCCTGGGCTGCATTCTAGGAAGGTCCCTGTTATTATTGTGCCCCATGTGAGACCAAAATAAAGACTTTATAAAGTTCTACCTTTTTGTATGCAGCTTCTGTAAATCTGTCACGGGGGCGGGCTCTCTGCCGTCCGTTATTTTGCCCCCTGGTCCTGTATGCCGCCCCCATCGCTCCTTTCCATATCTGATGCACCGCCTACTGCTCCAGCCATCCCCGCGCATGCCCAGTGCCAGTCTCACAGGACTGAGCAGTGTGACCGCTGGTGACGTGTGCGCAGGCAAGTGATTATGGGCGGGACTGTGACTGTTATCAGCAAGTACCCGGCCATAATCTCGTGAGCGCGCAAACCTCTCCAGCATTCACACTGAGCTCAGTGTAGATGCTAGACTGTATGGGCTGCTTCCAGGGATGACGTCCCTTTGTCATGTGATAGTATTTCGAACACGCCCCTATCACATGACAAAGGGACGTCATCCCTGGAAGCAGCCCATACAGTCTAGCATCTACACTGAGCTCAGTGTGAATGCTGGAGAGGTTTGCGCGCTCACGAGATTATGGCCGGGTACTTGCTGATAACAGTCACAGTCCCGCCCATAATCACTTGCCTGCGCACACGTCACCAGCGGTCACACTGCTCAGTCCTGTGAGACTGGCACTGGGCATGCGCGGGGATGGCTGGAGCAGTAGGCGGTGCATCAGATATGGAAAGGAGCGATGGGGGCGGCATACAGGACCAGGGGGCAAAATAACGGACGGCAGAGAGCCCGCCCCCGTGACAGATTTACAGAAGCTGCATACAAAAAGGTAGAACTTTATAAAGTCTTTATTTTGGTCTCACATGGGGCACAATAATAACAGGGACCTTCCTAGAATGCAGCCCAGGAGCTGCAGAGGGGGAATCTTTTAGCTTTTGGGCGAAATTTCTGATGACAGGTTCCCTTTAAACTCATAAGTAAACTGCAAATTAAATGGATTGTTCTATAAATAGGAGACAAAGTTATCAACATCCCTCTCATCACCACTCCAGACCAAGATGATGTCATCAATAAATCTCAAAAAAATTGCAATATTGCTGGAGAAAGGATTATGCCTTACCCATTGTTTCTTGTGTCCTGATGAAGAAGACGGATGCCTTTGAAACGCGTTGACCTGCAGAAATAAAGAAAAGGTTTTTAATACACATCTATGGATTCATGTGGTTTCTAGCGCAGCAGTGAACCTGATTCTTTTTTATCCTTATTGTACATCAGGCAGTCAGCAGTGCTACAAAGAGTTAATCAGTGCGGGGTGCCTGGTGACAAATCCTTATAGATCTCATATTGATGGTCATTGATATCTAATTAGTGGACAACCCCATTAAGAATGTGAAGTCCTACTTGTAGGAAATAAGAAGAATTTTGAATTCAAGTTTATATGTGACTGGAGTATGAAAATTGATGTAACAGAAAACGGTGTTGAAAACTCAATTTGCACTTTGAAATTTATATATTGTACACATCACCTGACATTCAACCCTTATTATTCTTGGGGGAGAACTTTTAAAAGTCAAGAATCGGAATTAGCACTGCATGTCCCCTGCTCTGTTAGACCTGTCCAGATGAGGTCTGTTCTGAAATGTATCCCAATTTCTGTGCCTTGAAATGTCACAATGTTTTATAACATCAAAAATCTCTAAATTGCAAAGATGTTATTTGTGGGTTAAGTGGCTGCAGTTATTAGATTTCATACACCATTACTTGCAGTGACCCATGATTTATGGTTAGGACGTACTTGGCTTCTAATACCGTAGCACTGGTGTGAGGATGGTTTAGTGATGATTTAGGCTATGTGCACACGATGCGTTTTTTTGACGCTGCGTATTTGTGCGTTTTGGCCGCTAAAAACGCACAAAGACGCACCTGTGGCAAAAAAACGCGGCAAAACGCATGCGTTTTTACCGCGATTTGGTGCGTTTTTGGCTTTGTTTTGCTGCGTTTTTGATCTCTGCATTTTTCTGCGTTTTTTCAATGCATTGCATGGGGGGAAAACGCAGAAAAACGCAGGAAAGAATTGACATGTCCATTTTTTTTTTAAGCTCAAAAACGCAGCTTAAAAAAAAAAGTTGTGTGCGGACAGCAAAAATGAAAACTCATAGACTTTGCTGGGGAAGCAAAGTCATGCAGTTTTGAGGCCAAAAACGCACCCGAAAAACGCTCAAAAACGCCGTGAAAAACGCACTGTGTGAACTTACCCCAAAAGGGGTTATGCAGGATTAGAGACATTTTCTATTTTCTTCCTAAAAGTGCTCCACCTGGTCCACTGGTATAAGGCCCTGTCACACACAGAGATAAATCTTTGGCAGATCTGTGGTTGCAGTGAAATCATGGACATATTGTTCCATTTGTACACAGCCACAAACCTGGCACTGATTGTCCACAATTTCACTGCAACCACAGATCTGCCGCAGATTTATCTCTGTGTGTGACGGGGCCTTTAGTGTCTGATTCTTTAGCTAAACTCCATTGAATCGGGAAGGTCCTATTTTAATATTAAAACCTTAAATCTTGTCGCAGTGGGATGACTTTTATGCTTTTTTATCAAATAGTATAACTGAGGATAAAAGTTCCCTGTCTACCAAATAGTGGTAATCCTAGTGGTCAGACCCCAACCCATCAACAAGGTATCATCTTTCCTGGAGATAGGAGATAACTTTTTTCATCAGGCAACCCCTATAATGTTCTAATCACATTGTTTAAACCATTTTTTGTCTATTTTAAGCTAACATTACTAGTTAATCCTCACTTGATGTTGCCATAAGAGACTTTATTTGTATCAGATAATCCATTTCGGTAACCCACTCCTCTTTAGTCGGTACTGATGTTGTTTTCCAATGGCAACTGCGAGCAGCTGCAGGTATGTGCCTAAAGGTTTCTTTTTTCATGCAGGATAGTGTAGCTAAGTGAGGTATAGGTGAAAGTCGCCTTCCTGTTGTAAGAGTACACCGTGCAAAAATGGACTTCTAGAAAGTTTTGATACAGTGGATATAAAAAGTCTATACATCCTTGTTAAAATGAAAAGTCTTGTCATATAAGAAAAATATGATACTGAGAAGAATCATTTCAGGACTTTTTCCACCTTTAATGACACCCATAATCTGTACAATTCAATTGCAAAGTAAACCTGAAATCTATTTGGTTGGAAAATGAAAACTAAAGAGCTAAAATAATGTGGTCATAAAAGTGTGTAATGTGATGGACTGGTATCTGTTGGATTCTTTTCTCTGAAGGCACCAATCGCATTGTTGTATTGTCATGTGAATTGTATCCTGCGCGTTTGTAAATAATGTGATATGTGAATTATAAGGTAAAGTGTGATTTATCCTGAGTCATTATGAAGGTGATGTCATTAATGATGAGCGAATATACTCCGCACTATTTGTTACTCACACGAATAGTACGGTATTCACAATATCTGTTACTCATCGAATATTTACGGTCCTCACCTCATTGGGTAATATAAGGGGTTAATGACAGTTAATGATTTTTTTTTTATTATTATATATGTATCTATATGATGCTTGAACTGAAAAACTACTTTATACACTAATATTTCTCACAAAAATATGATTACGGTTTATTATGAATTTTTAATCATCACTACACTATTTATGGATTTTTTTTTATATAAAATCGCATAGTTATAATTTGTATATTTGTATTGCCACACTGTACACACAGCCTTTGCATGGGTTGTAGTATTTATCACTCTATTTTATTATTTTTAAAATACACTCCATACACACAATTATTTTATGTGGTCTCCATAATGATTATATATATTTGTAGTGACACTATATTCATTATTAATATTTTTATTTACATAGTTGCTCTAATTTTTTACACATTATATTTAATGGGATATGAGAAATATTACATTCACAATACATAAATGTTTTATTAATGATTCACAATTTCGACATATTTGTTTATATAAATTATTTTTGTAAAAAATATATATATTAATATAATTTGCACTTGTGGTACTATACACAACACACTCAGTTTTTATAATGATTATCACTATATTAGATTCATAGAGTATACTTTTATGCACTTAGTTATTCTATGTGGATTTTTACAATAAATATACACATTTGTACATAAATATTTTAGTTATTATTAACACTAATAGTAGTAATTGCTCTTTTAATTTCATTATTTTCATTTTTATTTTATTTTATTTTTCTCACTTATATAACATCCATAGTGATGAGATCTACTATTTTATATCACATATGGAGAGATATACATAATTTTTAGTGACATACACATTTTTTGAATATTCTCACATATCTATCTGCTCACATGATTTATTCCTATATACAAATCATGAACCAATGGATACATTGTTAATATATTATCCATATAATCTATATATAGATTGTGGATATTGGTTGAATACTATATCTATTACTGAAATATATATATAAATATATCAATTTATTTATTCATTCTTTCATATTAATATACAAATGGATGTAATATTTCACATAATCAGCTCCTTTACTTAGTATATCCTTTATTAATGATATATATATATATATATATATATATATATATGTTAATATAATAATCCATGTGTATATATTTTTACTTGATATTTTTCTAATTTTGATAATATGCACATACAAAACAAATCTTACATGTAAAGAACTTGTTTAGTTTAAGGAAATCCACATATAATGTGAATTTAGATACATTGCTTTCTCTGTGCGGTGCGCATATATGGGATCGCGATGCTGTTGCTTCCACACAGTGATATACTTTGATGCAATGGGGCTTCCCTTGTCTAGTGACAAGTGGAACGCAGCGTGCGTCTCACATTCACTGTTAGGAAGCAATCTTTAGATACAGCCCCGTGACCCAGATCATGCGCCGCAATACACAGATGCCGGCAATTCTGAATTATCTGACTCACTATATAAAGACCGCAACCCCTCACCTTAACACACGCCCCCCGAAGAAGAAAAGGCGAAACATATGTTGGGGTGACGGGGCGTGGAGTGAGTCTCTTGTAAGTATTGTGCAATCTGCTTCTTATGCCTCCTATAACTATTTAATGAATACGGCTGAGGTCCGTAAAGCTGGGATCACACTAAACGACAGCGACAACGACGTTGCTGTTACGTCACCATTTTCTGTGACGTAGCAGCGACCTTGTAAGTCGCTGTTATGATCGCTGCTTAGCTGTCAAACAGCAGCCGAAGCAGCGATCATAACAACAGTGCTGCAACATGTGCAGAGAGCAGGGAGCCGCGCACACTGAGCGCTGGCTCCTTGCTCTCCTAGCTACAGTACACATCGGGTTAATTACACGATGTGTCCTGCAGCTACATGTGCAGAGAGCAGGGAGCCGCGCACACTGCTTAGCGCTGGCTCCTTGCTCTCCTAGCTACAGTACACATCGGGTTAATTACCCGATGCGTCCTGCAGCTACATGTGCACAGAGCAGGAGTTGGCGCTGGCAGCGTGAGAGCGGCGGAGGCTGGTAACGAAGGTAAATATCGGGTAACCACCTTGGTTACCCGGTGTTTACCTTGGTTACAGCTTACCACAGCTGCCAGATGCCGGCTCCTGCTCCCTGCTCGCTTCATTTCGTCGCTCTCTCGCTGTCACACACAGCGATCTGTGCGTCACAGCGGGAGAGCGACGACCAAAAAATGAAGCTGGACATTCAGCAACGAGCGGCGACCTCACAGCAGGGGCCAGCTCGTTGCTGGATGTCACACACAGCGACAGCGACGGGATGGGTCACCAGAAAATGGTGAAATAGCAGCGACGTCGTTGTCATTGTCGCTGTGTGTGACACCACCTTTGGGGTGCCTTCACACAGGCAGATCTCACCAGCGACCAGTGACCAGCCCCCAGCCAGCAGCGACGTGCAAGCGACGCTGCGCTTGCACGGAGCCGGCGTCTGGAAGCTGCGGACACTGGTAACTAAGGTAAACATCGGGTATGGTTACCCGATGTTTACATTAGTTACCAGGGCACACCACTTAGCTGTGTGTGCAGGGAGCAGGAGCCTGGACTGGCAGCGTGAGAGCTGCGGAGGCTGGTAACGAAGGTAAATATCGGGTAACCACCTTGGTTACCCGATGTTTACCTTGGTTACAGCTTACCGCAGGCTGTCAGACGCCGGCTCCTGCTCCCTGGACATTCAGGATTGACATTGCTCTATCGCTGGCACACACAGCGATGTGTGCTTATCAGCGGGAGAGCAACAATAAAAAAATGAACCAGGGCTGTGTGTAACGAGCAGCGATCTCACAGCAGGGGCCAGATCGCTGCTCAGTTACACACAGCGAGATCGCTAACGAGGTCACAAAAACCGTGACTCAGCAGCGATCTCAGTAGCGATCTCGCTGTGTGTGAAGCACCCCTTAGGGGTGCTTCACACACAGCGAGCTCGCTGCCGAGATCGCTGCTGAGTCACGCTTTTTGTGACGCAGCAGTGACCTCATTAGCGATCTCGCTGTGTGTGACACTGAGCAGCGATCTGGCCCCTGCTGCAAGATCGCTGCTCGTTACACACAGCCCTAGTTCGTTTTCTTCAAAGGCGCTCTCCCACTGTGACACACAGATCGCTGTGTGTGACAGCGAGAGAGCGACAAATGAAGCGAGCAGGGAGCAGGAGCCGGCGTCTGGCAGCTGCGGTAAGCTGTAACCAAGATAAACATCGGGTAACCAAGGTGGTTACCCGATATTTACCTTAGTTACCAGCCTCCGCAGCTCTCACGCTGCCTGTGCTGCCGGCTCCGGCTCTCTGCACATGTAGCTGCTGTACACATCGGGTTAATTAACCCGATGTGTACTGTAGCTAGGAGAGCAAGGAGCCAGCGCTAAGCAGTGTGCGCGGCTCCCTGCTCTCTGCACATGTAGCTGCATTACACATCGGGTTAATTAACCCGATGTGTACTGTAGCTAGGAGAGCAAGGAGCCAGCGCTAAGCTAAGCGGTGTGTGCTGGTAACTAATGTAAACATCGGGTAACCATACCCGATGTTTACCTTAGTTACCAGTGTCCGCAGCTTCCAGACGCCGGCTCCGTGCAAGCGCAGCGTCGCTTGCACGTCGCTGCTGGCTGGGGGCTGGTCACTGGTCACTGGTGAGATCTGCCTGTTTGACAGCTCACCAGCTGACCATGTAGCGATGCAGCAGCGATCCTGACCAGGTCAGATCGCTGCTCGGATCACTGCTGCATCGCTAAAGTGTGAAGGTACCCTTAAGCTGGGTTTACACACTGCAACATCTCAAACGACATCGCTGTAACGTCACCGGTTTTGTGACGCAATAGCGATGTTGTTTGCGATGTTGCAGTGTGTGAAACCTATCAGCGACCCGGCCCCTGCTGTGAAGTTGTAATCGTTACAAATCGTTCAGGACCATTCCTAGGTCCTTTGTTTCCCGCTGTGCAGCATGAAGTTTCAGTGTGTGAAGCCTTTTCAGCGACTTTGTTAGCAACTTCCCTTTCAAAAGGCTGCTTATCAACGTCCCCAACAACCAGCTAGGTCGCTCTGCAGGTCCGGATCGCTGTTGAGTTGTTGGCCAGGTTTGCCTGTTTGAACGCTCACCAGAGACTTAGCAGAGACTTAGGGAGGTCGCTATTGCGTCACCAAACCGGTGACGTTACAGCGATGTCCTTTGCGATGTTGCAGCGTGTAAACCCAGCTTTACTCTGAACAGGGAGAAAACCTGATGGGGCACACTGTGCAATACTAACAGGCTTATGTTAATCAGTAATTAGAGCATCGCACTTAGCACTTTGTATTAGCACTTTAGGCTATACAGGGCTTCTTTTTTGAACAGGGAGAAACCTGATTGGGCACATTGTGCAATACTAACGGGCTTATGTTAATCAGTGATTAGAGCATTGCACTTGGCACCTTGTATCAGCATTTCTGGCTATAATACAGGGCTTCTTTTTCATGGGTGTTAAATATTTATACATGTTTTAACCTGCTACTGACTGCATGGTTTAAATTTTGATATACTTGTTTTCTTAAAATATTTATATATAGTCAAGATAATACAATTTGCAAATAAACTTTGATTCTTTTATATATAAATATACATTCTTACAATAATAATTACCCCATGCTATTTATATGAACTGTTATCCCTGAGTATTTATGTGCATTAGTGCCAATATTTAATAATCACTGGTTTATATATAAGGGATATATTTTTCTATTTGCATATATTTATATTTTTACAGGAAAAAAAAATTTTTATTGTGAAAATAATCCTTTATTTTGCCTATTGACTCACATTCATGTCTCTGTTGTATTTATGTGGAATTCTTATTGAAATTTTATATTTGTAACAATTTTAATGATAATTGAATAAAAATTAATATTTTATTACTTAGTTTCTATAGCTTCATTGTTCTGAATATACCAATCAGACATTGTGTGTAATGTTCTAGTTGAAGCTTATCCTTATTGGGGAAATAATATTTGTATGGGCACTTTCTTGATGAAATTAGTGGATATAAAAAGTCTATACATCCTTGTTAAAATGAAAAGTCTTGTCATATAAGAAAAATATGATACTGAGAAGAATCATTTCAGGACTTTTTCCACCTTTAATGACACCCATAATCTGTACAATTCAATTGCAAAGTAAACCTGAAATCTATTTGGTTGGAAAATGAAAACTAAAGAGCTAAAATAATGTGGTCATAAAAGTGTGTAATGTGATGGACTGGTATCTGTTGCATTCTTTTCTCTGAAGGCACCAATCGCATTGTTGTATTGTCATGTGAATTGTATCCTGCGCGTTTGTAAATAATGTGATATGTGAATTATAAGGTAAAGTGTGATTTATCCTGAGTCATTATGAAGGTGATGTCATTAATGATGAGCGAATATACTCCGCACTATTTGTTACTCACACGAATAGTACGGTATTCACAATATCTGTTACTCATCGAATATTTACGGTCCTCACCTCACGGGGTAATATAAGGGGTTAATGACAGCTGTGATTTGTCAAAAATGTCATCAAGCGCGAGGTTAATATTGGGGATTGGTCTATGAGACCCTCCCCATTACTAACCCTGTAAGTCAAAAGAAATAAACACAAAACACAGAGAAAAATCCTTTATTTAAAACACAAAAAACAAAACACACTATTTCTCTAATATATTAACCCCCAAAACACACCTGTAGGTCCAACATAATCCATACGAGGTCCCACGATGATGCTGACTGCTGCATTTGAAGTCTCAGTGCGTGGTCACATTAGAAAATGTGACCCGATCAATGCGGTGTCAAGAACACACTGACAGAGCCAGAGCTGTGAGAGGTGATGCCAGTGAATTCACCTGATGTAACAGCTGGCGGTTCCCACAGTACCCCAGCCGTGACTTCAGGTGAACTGACCTGAGGTGAGGTCATTGTACTCAGTGACCCCACCCTCTGTGCCAGCGTCTGTGATTGGTTGCTTTCACACTTGCTGTCTTGGTCAAGAAGTGGAGTGTAAAAATAAATAACTATTTGGAAAAATGGGGATACACAGCCAAAATAACGTGCACAGCTGGGGGCTGAAGTCTGCTTTGTCTGTGCTGGATATCAAAATACAGCAAAAATGGGTCCCTGCAACATTCTTTCCAATTATTTATTTATTTTTACACTCCACAACCAATCACATATGTCGGCACACCAGCAATCTGAGTGGAATGACTCACAGACGCTGTCACAGAGGTTTGGCGGGGGAAGCAGGACTTCAGCCAATCACAGATACTGTTACAGAGGCATGGCAGGGAAAGTAGTACATATTTATGTCCTTTAATTATTGGACCAGTAAGTAGTGTGACAACTGTGGGAACTGTAAGTATAATTCTCCTGCTTTTAATCCCCATAATACTCTCACAACATTATTCCCAGAAACCAACAGAGCCAGAAATGCATTCAAGCATTTTCCTCATGCTGCTGCCATTCAGCTTCAGCACTTTCCATCCATTGCAGCATTTTTACAGTCCTCCCAAACCTACTTCCTTTGGTCCTCCAGAAAAATATTTAAGTTTCCCTTTGACTTTGCATTAGATTTGTTATTCGGTATGTACACACGAACAATAGAAATTATTTGAAACAAATAATTTGAACACAAATATTTGACTATTTGGCCATCTCTACATGTGATATCTTTAATATTTTCCTGTATAATGTGCAACATTGCGGTGTGATGAGGTTGAGTTCTGCCCAGCAACAGTGAGCAGGGTCAGAGCTAGTTAAACTAGCCCACAATGAAAGGGTATTTCTGATAGAGAAAGAGACAGTTCCTTCTAGAAAGTGAGTGAAGACCCATTTTTTGGTAGAAACAGACGGATAATCTGTAGGTCACCAAGAACTCATGCAGGGGGTGACTTATGAAAGAAGAAGGAGAAAGAAGACCAGAGTAAAGGTACCGTCACACATAACGAGATCGCTAGCGAGATCGCAGCTGAGTCACGGTTTCCGTGACGCAGTAGTGATCCCGTTAGCGATCTTGTTATGTGTGACACCTACCAGCGATCAGGCCCCTGCTGTGAGATCTCTAGTCGTTGCAGAATGGTCCAGGCCATTTTCTTCAAAGGTGATGTCCTGCTGGGCAGGACACATCGCTGTGTTTGACACTGTGTGACAGGGTCACAGTGACTGCTGAGATCGTTATACAGGTCGCTACTGCGACCTGTATTGTTCCTGCATCGTTGGTAAGATCTGACTGTGTGACATCTCACCTGCGACCTCCCAGTGACTTACCTGCGATCCCTATCAGGTCGCATCGTTTTCGGGATCGCTGGTAAGTCGTTGTGTGTGACTGGGCCTTTAAGATAGCAAGATCTATAGTGTGGACCGAGACACAGGACAAGAGATAATGCAGAGCCTAGAAACCAACCTTTAAATGGAGTGGCCGCTGATGTGGCCATTGTGTCCAGGATATTTATCTGATGATAATCGTAATGTAAGACAACTTGTAGCACTGGCCAAATGTTATTAACGCGAACCAATCACCAGGATGCTAGACTGTATGGGCTGCATTTCTAATACGTTCCTATCATATGACAGGGATGACTCATACCTGGAAGAAGCCAATACAGTCTAGCATCTACAGAGGCCAGGCAGCAGACAGGGGAAGGAATAGATGGCAAAACCCGGCCCACATATTAGCTATTTGGCACCTGCTGCCAATCACAAAGCTGTACATTTCTGTAACTTTACTTGCCTGTATTTCAAAAACTATACATCCAATCTGACACCTAAAGGTATGTATAGAATCAGTATGATAGCACCAGTATAGCAATGGTTTTAGTTTATATAGGAAAATCCTGGTGATTGGTTCACTTTAAGTTGTCTATGAAATTCCATCAGGGACTCCAAGGGGCCCCCCATATACAAAAAAATGTCATCCATATGGAATGAGTCTGAAAAAACATGTTTGGATAAACAAAATTCTCTTAAAAAATGTCATGTAGCAATTTGCGTATGAGGGGGCACATTGGACCCCATGGCGGTCCCCTGTATTTGTAAGTAAATTGAGTCCTGTAATAGAAAAACAAAAAATTCCTTAAGGATGAAATCCAGGAGGTCCAGACAGAACCTCTTAACATTAGAACCTTACTTGTAATCCATTCTTATGAATGCTTGATGTATAAAAACTGCTGACATCCCATGTGACTAGAAGTGATATTGTTGGTTCAGAGCCCAGTCCTTGAATTAATTAAAAGAAATCCCCTGTGTCTAGAAGAAATGAGGTTGCATCCTTAATGAATGATGTCAAAATTCTTTCAAGAAATATGGCTAGATGGGACAAGATGAAATCGGTACCAGCAGCAATCAATCTCGCTGCGAGATTGTCGAGTGTTATGATCCGGAACCATGGAAGACCACCACAATCATTGGCAAAAGGTGACAAGAGCATTGGCAACTAATCTGGCCGCCATCCCCTTACTAACCATCACAACTAGAAGTAGCCGAGGGGTGAACTAACATCCTGAGCACCATGAACCCAGCCGGAGAACTAACTATCCTAAAGGTAGGAAAGATGAATAACTCTCTGCCTCAGAAAATAGACAAGAATAGCAAGCCTCCCACATTCAAAGACTGCTGTGATATAGGAAAAACACAATACACAGGTAGATGACAGGATTAGCAAAAGGTGAGGCCCCCGCTGACTAAAATAGGAAAGGACAGGAAAGGGACTGATGGTGGCCAGAGAAAAACCCTGCAAAATACCAACTTCCTGATAGTACAAAAAGGTCCTCAGATCGCACGATCTGAACTCCGTCCTATACCAGGTGTCCTTGTCATACCAATGAACAGAAAACAAGAATCATAACAAAGTCAACAAGCCACAAACACATGGACCCAAAGGAGCTATACTCCACACAGAACTGCAGGGAGTTCCCCAACAAGCCACTGAGGGGAAAAAATCCCTGCAAGCGAATAAACTGAAAATAACCACAGCAAATGACAAACCCAGATAAACAAAAGAACCAGACAATAAATAAAGAAATAAAGAGCAAGCACTTATCTGGGGAATATGTGGTGTAGAGCAGGATTAAGCAGGCTGGAGATACAAAGAACTGACATCCGGCAACAGCCTGCAATCAGACCAGGATTTAAATAAGCAGAGAGTTAGCAAAGGAAACACCCACTGCACAACACACCTGGTCCAAGTCCAAACCATTTCTGGCCACCAGAGGGAGCCTCCCAGCAGCCAAAACATAACTAACATTCACAACAGTACCCCCCCTTGAGGAGGGGTCACCGAACCCTCATTCACACCACCGGGTTGCTCGGGATGAGCATGATGGAAGGCGCGAACCAACCTGTCCGCATGAATGTCAGAAGCCACAACCCAAGAGTTATTCTTCTGCCCATAACCCTTCCATTTCACAAGGTACTGAAGCTGATGCCTACTGCGACGGGAATCCAGAATTTTTTCAACCTCATACTCCAGATCCCCTTGTACCAAAACAGGGTCAGGAGGCGCTGCTGGAGGAACTGCTGGCTCCACATGTTTCTTCAACAAGGACATATGGAAGACATTGTGAATCTTAAATGACGCAGGCAGAGTCAAACGGAAAGATACAGGGTTAATAATCTCTGAAATCTTATAAGGTCCAATAAATCTGGGCTTAAATTTAGGAGACGGAACTCTCATAGGAATATTTTTAGAGGACAACCACATCATGTCCCCTACTTTAAACCGGGGGCCAACAGTCCGACGCCGGTTGGCAAACTTTTGGGCAGTTTCTTGGGACTGAAACAATTTATCCACTACCTGCCCCCAAATCTGCTGCATTCTGTTGACCACCGAATCCACCCCCGGGCAGTCAGACGCCTCAAGCTGCCCTGAGAGGAACCTGGGGTGATACCCAAAATTGCAGAAAAAGGGGGACACCAACGTGGTAGAGCTAGCTCTATTGTTAAGGGCAAATTCAGCCAAAGGCAAAAATGAAACCCAGTCATCCTGATCCGCAGAAACAAAACACCGTAAATAGGTCTCCAGGGTCTGGTTAGCCCTTTCAGTCTGACCGTTGGTCTGAGGATGAAACGCCGAGGAGAAAGACAGCTGAACACCCAATTTGGAGCAAAAAATCCTCCAAATCCTGGATACAAACTGTACCCCTCTGTCAGAAACAATGTTTTCGGGAATACCATGCAAACGAACAACATGTTGGAAAAACAAAGGCACCAACTCTGATGAAGACGGCAACTTAGATAGGGGAACCAAGTGGACCATCTTGGAGAATCTGTCACAGATCACCCAAATCACAGTCATTTTCTGAGAGACGGGAAGCTCTGAAATAAAATCCATAGAGATGTGCATCCAAGGTTTCTTAGGTACAGGCAAAGGCAATAATAGCCCACTAGAACGTGAACAACAGGGCTTGGACTTAGAACAAACTCCACACGACTGCACAAAACGACGGACATCTCGGGACAGGTAAGGCCACCAAAAAGAGCGTCGCACAAGATCCCGAGTACCAAAAATGCCAGGATGACCCGCTAAAACAGAGCAATGAACCTCAGAGACAACTCGGTCTCTCCATTGGTCTGGGACAAACAGTTTCCCTGTAGGACATCTCTCAGGTTTATCCCCCTGAAATTCCGCCAGTGCCAACCGCAGATCAGGCGAAATAGCCGAGAAAACTACAGCATCATTCAGGATAGTAGACGGTTCGACAACCTCCAAAGAGTCAGCGCAGAAACTCCTGGAAAGGGCATCGACCTTAACATTCTTGGTGCCCGGCAAAAAAGAGACCACAGAATAAAACCGGGTAAAAAACAAAGCCCACCTGGCCTGCCGAGGATTCAACCTCTTGGCCGATTCCAGCTAGATGAGATTCTTGTGGTCCGTAAGCACCACAACTTGATGCCTAGCCCCCTCCAACCAATGCCTCCACTCTTCAAATGCCCACTTCATAGCCAATAATTCCCAGTTCCCCACATCATAATTCCATTCAGAAGGAACAAACTTCCGAGAGAAAAAGGCACAGGGCTTAAGTTTACCCGAAGTAGCGTCCCGTTGAGACAGAACAGCACCTGCTCCGATCTCTGAGGCATCGATCTCAACTTGAAATGGGCGAGACACATCAGGTTGCTGCAGAACTGGGGCAGAAGTGAATCATCTTTTAAGCTCCTGGAAGGCCACAATAGCCTCAGGGGTCCAATGCTCAGCATCAGCTCCCTTCTTTGTCAAATCTGTCAGAGGTTTGACAATGGCAGAAAAATTGGCTATACATTTACGGTAAAAATTAGCAAACCCTAAAAACCGCTGCAGGGATTTTAGAGAAGTCGGTTGCACCCAGTCGTAAATAGCCTGAACCTTAACCGGGTCCATTTCGATAGCGGAAGGAGACAGGATGAAGCCCAAAAATGAAATCCTTTGCACCCCAAAGAGGCACTTTGACCCCTTAATGTACAGTGCATTATCCTTAAGTATCTGAAAAACATCCCGTACTTGCCCAACATGAAAGTCCCAATCATCAGAAAAAATCAAGATGTCATCCAAATACACAATCAAAAATTTACCAATAAGGTCCCGAAAAATATCATTCATGAAGGCCTGGAAGACGGAGGGTGCATTAGTGAGCCCAAAAGGCATCACTAGGTACTCAAAATGCACCTCAGGAGTATTAAAAGCCGTCTTCCATTCATCACCCTCCTTAATACGGATGAGATTATACGCACCCTTGAGATCCAGTTTCGTAAACCATTTGGCACTCTTCACTCTAGAGAACAGATCAGACATCAGAGGCAAAGGGTACTGATATTTGACCGTAATTTTATTAAGAAGACGGTAATCAATACAAGGCCTCAACGAACCATCTTTCTTAGCAACAAAGAAGAAGCCGGCACCCAAAGGAGAAGATGAGGGCCGAATGTGCCCCTTCTCCAATGATTCCCTGATGTATGACCGCATGGCATCATGTTCGGGCACAGACAAGTTGAAAATCCGCCCCTTGGGAAATTTACAACTGGGCACCAACTCAATGGCACAGTCACAGTCCCGGTGTGGGGCAGAGAATTAGATTCCTGGTCATTAAATACATCACGGAAATCAGACAAGAAGGCCGGAACATCAACTGCCTGAGTAGACGTGGATGACACGGAAAGGTCCTGATGCACACCTTGACAACCCCAACTAGCTACCGACAAGGATCTCCAGTCAAGAACCGGATTATGGGTCTGCAACCACGGAAATCCCAGTACCAATGTATCCTGTAGATTATGCAATACTAAAAATGTACAAGTTTCCTGATGCGTTGGTGCAACTCTCATAGGCACCTGGGTCCAAAATTGGGGTTAATGTTCTGCCAAAGGGGTAGCATCAATGCCCCTTAAAGGAATAGGAGTTTGAAAAGGAACCATGGGGAAACCACAATCCCTAGCAAACCCAATATCCATCAAATTGAGCGCTGCTCCTGAGTCCACAAAGGCAAATGCAGAAAAGGAAGACAATGAGCAAATCAATGTGACAGACAAAAGAAACTTTGGTTGCAAAGAACCCACAGTAACAGAAGTAGCCAATCTCCTTTCACGTTTAGGGCAGATGTTATGAGAAGCGTCTCCACAATAGAAGCACAGTCTTTTCTTCCGTCTGAACCCCTGCCGACTAGCATTAGAAAGGACCCTATCACACTCCATAGGCTCCAAAGGCTGTTCCACAGGCACAAAACCAGCAGGTATCTTCCTGCGCTCACGTAAACGCCTATTAATCTGAATGGCCAAGGTCATAGAGGCATCAAGACCAGAAGGGACAGGAAATCCTACCATTACATCCTTCACAGCATCAGCAATACCCTTCCGAAAAAGAGCCGCAAGCGCATCATCATTCCATTTGGTAAAGACCGCCCACTTTCGAAATTTCTGACAAAACGTTTCTGCAGAATCCAAACCCTGAGTTAAGGACAACAAGACCTTTTCTGTTTGGTCCACAATATTGGGTTCACCATATAATAAACCCAAGGCCTGAAAAAAGGAGTCCACATCACTGAGAATAGGATCATCAGACGCTAAAGAGAAGGCCCAGTCCTGAGGGTCACCACGCAGCAAGGAGATGACAATCTTAACCTGCTGTACGGGATTCCCTGAGGACTTAGGGCGCAGGTCAAAAAATAATTTACAATTATTTTTGAAGCTCAAAAATCTCGACCTATCTCCCGAAAAAAAATTCACGAACAGGAATCTTAGGCTCTGCAAGAGGAGTCTGTGCAAGATAAGACTCTATACGACGAACCTTAGCATCAAGATGAGCAACACGCTCACCCAATTCATCCATGCTAGACAAAAGAAATCTTCCACAGAACCCAAAGAAGAAGAGGAAAAATACCAAAAAAAATAAAAATGTTTTCTCAGCAGCTTTTTCTCTTCTTTTTCTTTTTTTTTTTTCTTCCTTCTTAAGA
Source organism: Anomaloglossus baeobatrachus (assembly GCF_048569485.1). Classification (NCBI taxonomy): domain Eukaryota; kingdom Metazoa; phylum Chordata; class Amphibia; order Anura; family Aromobatidae; genus Anomaloglossus; species Anomaloglossus baeobatrachus. Next base: position 440,140,602 of record NC_134357.1, on the reverse strand, counting down.
GTACCCTTTAAATTTGTTTTCCGGATGTACTGTTATGATCCGGAACCATGGAAGAGCACCACAATCATTGGCAAAAGGTGACAAGAGCATTGGCAACTAATCTGGCCTCCATCCCCTTACTAACCATCACAACTAGAAGTAGCCGAGGGGTGAACTAACATCCTGAGCACCGTGAAACCCAGCCGGAGAACTAACTATCCTAAAGGTAGGAAAGATGAATAACTCTCTGCCTCAGAAAATAGACAAGAATAGCAAGCCCCCCCACATTCAAAGACTGCGGTGATATAGGAAAAACACAATACACAGGTAGATGACAGGATTAGCAAAAGGTGAGGCCCCCGCTGACTAAAATAGGAAAGGACAGGAAAGGGACTGATGGTGGCCAGAGAAAAACCCTGCAAATACCAACTTCCTGATAGTACAAAAAGGCCCTCAGATCGCACGTTCTGAACTCCGTCCTATACCAGATGCCCTTGTCATACCAATGAACAGAAAACAAGAATCATAACAAAGTCAACAAGCCACAAACACATGGACCCAAAGGAGCTATACTCCACACAGAACTGCAGGGAGTTCCCCAACAAGCCACTGGGGGAAAAAATCCCTGCAAGCGAATAAACTGAAAATAACCACAGCAAATGACAAACCCAGATAAACAAAAGAACCAGACAATAAATAAAGAAATAAAGAGCAAGCACTTATCTAGGGAAGATGTGGTGTAGAGCAGGATTAAGCAGGCTGGAGATACAAAGAACAACTGACATCCGGCAACAGCCTGCAATCAGACCAGGATTTAAATAAGCAGAGAGTTAGCAAAGGAAACACCCACTGCACAACACACCTGGTCCAAGTCCAAACCATTCCTGGCCACCAGAGGGAGCCTCCCAGCAGCCAAAACATAACTAACATTCACAACAGTCGAGTCTCTTATGTATTTTATGCAGGACATAAATGGCTGGAACAATATTGTTCTGTAAAAAAATTATGTTCTTTTGTCTATAGTCTGTGTGAGGATTATGCTGAGATATATTATGAGAGTTATGACAAAGGTCAGTCAGCTGTCACTGTACATACCCCCAAACCCCCTTGCAGCTCTGCTTGAACTCAAGGTGTCACATTTCAATTAGGACAGTTCCTGAGCCAGCACATCCCCTGCGCAGTAAATTGTCCTGCACAGGAGGTGGGAGGGGAACTCCAGGTTTATGACCTAGCTTCAATCAGTCTCCCTCAGCCCTTTCGGAGACATTAGAAGAGATTACATTATTGGGGGGTGCGTTGTCCCCACAAACAAGACAGGCACATTTTCAGATTCCTGAGGGCCAGATGCATGTAACACATATTTCGGCAAAACTGTGTGATGTGCGTAGCCCTCAATAATTAATAACTCCCTGAAGGAAGCCCACAGACATATCATATTTACTGTTTATGGGTAGCTCCATTAATAAGGAGAAATATGATGGTCATATCTTCCATGTAAGCAGGAGCAGAGCTATGAACGAAAACTGAAAATCCATACTTTCCCTGGATAAGTGGAAGGCCAGCCTTGCGAGGTCACCAGGTGGGAGGGGCCATGGAATGTAGTCAGATTAATAAGCACAGTGCGGACATTTTGGGTTATTCTTCTTCGGCTGGTCTCATGTGATACACGTGGTGGAAGAACCAAGAAATGTGTGGCTGCACAGCGCCCCCCCCCCCTGTGTCCGCTAGGGAATAAGGTAATTAATACAACTGATATATGCTTGTAATACATAACTAACCTGTAAATGTATTCTGACATATATATTCTGTAAATTCCATCCTAGTAGTAGTAGTAGTAGTAGTAGTAGTAGTAGTAGCTAGTGTGCCCTTAAGGCAATTAAATATATAATAAGTCAATGTTTTGGAGTGGCCATCACAAAACCCTGATCTCAATGCTATTGAAAATTTATGGGCAAAACTGAAAAAGCAAGTGAGCAACCTACAAACATGGCTAGTTACACTAGATCTGTCCAGAGGAATGGTCCCAAATTCCTAACAACTATTGTGAGAGGCTCATGGAAGGATATCCAAAACGTTTCACCCAAGTTATACAGTTTAAGGCCAATGGTAGCAAATACTAATAAAATGTATGTAAACTTTTGACTTTGCAGAAAGTAATAAAAATACCTTAAAACATTATTTCTCTCTCTCTCTCACTCTCATTATTCTGGCATTTGTGGCATTTGTCAAATTTAAATAATTTTGGTTCCTAATTGACCTAAAACGGGAAACGTTTATTGTGATTTCATGTCAGATAGTGAGAAAAACATGTATATGTCTTTTTAGACACGGTATGTAAACTTCTTGTTTCAACAATACATTTGAGGGGGGCCTACGCCATACAGTTCTGTTGGTCTGTACTATTGTTTTAAATGGAGTGAATAAACAGGTGTTCTACCTGGGTGTTACATGGCACCAGGAAGAAGCATGTGCTCGGTAAGAAAGGGCTGTTAAACATACATAGTAGTATGCTATTCACCAATGAAGTAGATGGGATAACATGGTTTTGTGAAAATGCCGATTTTTTTTTTTTCTTTTATTCTAGAAATACAGTCATGTCCAAAAGTGTTGGCATCCTTGAAATTCTTCCAAGAAATGAAGCATTTCTCCCAGAAAATTATTGGCATTCCACATGTTTTGTTATATACATGTTTATTTCCTTTGTGTGTATTAAAAAAACACACACTAAAATACAGGGGTGAAAAAAGGGAAATTGGACACAATTTCAAACAAAACCCTAAAAATGGACCGGCCAAGATTGTTGGCTCCCTGAAATTCATATTTTGTTGCACACTCTTTGGAATAAATAACTGCAATGAATTTTTGTCGAAACACGTTGGATGATGTCTACTACTATATGCCTTGCATCTGCTTATATCTGCTGGATTCCATGCTGTGGACTTTTAATGTAAGAAATAAAGACATTTGAATGTTTATTCGCCTGTGATCCGCTGGATACTTTGCCTCCTGTTTGAATTGTGGATGTCCTCACCTGGGATCATCCGTGCTGGATCAAGTGATTTAGTTCCATTTGTATTGTGGGCAGTGAGCTGGTATTGTGTTTGTTCGTATAACCTTTAACAAGCTTCTTACTCCTCTCAGCTGGAATTTTGGAACACTCTTGTTTTGCAAACTGCTCCAGGTCTCTCATATTTGAAGGCGCCTTCTCCAAGCAGCAATTTTAAGATCTCTCCACAGGTGTTCGATGGGATTTAGATCCGAATTCATTGCTGCCACTTCAGAACTCTCCAGTGCTTTGTTTCCATCCATTTGTGGGTGATTCTTTGAGGCCCTGTGCGCACACTGCAGATTTACCACGGATTTTGCCACGGATTTGCTGCAGAAAATGTGTCTAACATGGCTGCAGTCATTCCCCAGCAAAACCTATGGGTTTTAAAAAATGCTGTGTGCACACTGCATTTTTTTATACCCGCGGATTTACCCGTGGATTTTCCGCTGCGGAGTTAATGAGCATGTCACTTCTTGTCTGCAGGTACCTGCGTTTTTTGCCATAGGTAATGGTAAAAATCCACAGGGACCAACTTGCGGAAAGTCCGCGGCAAACCGTGGCAAAAACGCGGGTGCGGTTTTACCGCGTTTTTTACCTCGGGTGCGGGATTCTTTCAGAGGGTCCGGTTTTTCTTAAGAAAAAGGCACTTTCTAGTGCGTACATAGCCTAAGTATATTTGGGGTCATTGTTCTGCTGGTTGCAAATCCAGCTTTCTGACATTGAGCACTACATTGCAACTCAAAATCCAATGGTAATATTCAGATTTCATGATGCTTTGCACAGTCAAGTACTGCGTTGCAACCTTTCATCAATTTTTCTCTGCCATCCACATTCAGGAAGATTAGCTACAGTGCCCTGGGTTGTAAACTTCTTGATTATGTTGCACACCAAGAACAAAGGAAGATCTCAGGAGGTGGACTTGTAACTTTGAAATTTTTTTTTCAGCAATTTTGATTCTGACATCCTTAGGCAGTTCTTTTTCTGTTATAGTGTTTTAGTTTGGCCCATTTATTAGAGCTTTACTGTTATAGGCTGGATGTAGTATGTGGAACACTCAGGGTCCTCTAGTTCCAAAATATGGCCATATGCAGAAAGTGGAAAAACATGGAAGCAATTTTGCATATATGATATTGTATTGTATAAAAATATTTGTTGTAAATATTATAAATGGCACTTTAAAAGGTACACGCAAGAAACAATAACATCTTAGCATGCAGAAAGTTCTAGACATAATCTACATAGAGTTGAGAAGGTAATTTTCCAATTGAAGGTTGTAACAGACATAAAGCAGATATAGCAAAACAGAAAAAATATCAAAACTAGTGGCAGAACCTACTGAGAAGAGATCGCGAGTGTGAAGAGAGTAAAGTCCAGGAGCCATGGTTGGTTGAGAGAGAAAGTCACTGTGGAACAGAGAGGTGGGACAATGAACTTAGTTTTGTGAAGTTGTCTGCAGTTTCATTGAAGGAATGCTGGGCTTGCTTGAAAGGGACACTGAACATTGTCCACTGAAGCTATATTGAAGGAATACAGTGAAGAAGAATGTGAGGCCAAAATGGTTGTATTGGAAAGCTACAACGGGTAAAGGATTAGTCCACTGTTTGGACAAACCTTTCTGAATCTCTATGTTTCACCACCGTAAAATAATAACACCTACAGTTAGGTCCAGAAATATTTGGACAGTGACACAATTTTCGCGAGTTGGGCTCTGCATGCCACCACATTGGATTTGAAATGAAACCTCTACAACAGAATTCAAGTGCAGATTGTAACGTTTAATTTGAAGGTTTGAACAAAAATATCTGATAGAAATTGTAGGAATTGTACACATTTCTTTACAAACACTCCACATTTTAGGAGGTCAAAAGTAATTGGACAAATAAACCAAACCCAAACAAAATATTTTTATTTTCAATATTTTGTTCCGAATCCTTTGGAGGCAATCACTGCCTTAAGTCTGGAACCCATGGACATCACCAAACGCTGGGTTTCCTCCTTCTTAATGCTTTGCCAGGCCTTTACAGCCGCAGCCTTCAGGTCTTGCTTGTTTGTGGGTCTTTCCGTCTTAAGTCTGGATTTGAGCAAGTGAAATGCATGCTCAATTGGGTTAAGATCTGGTGATTGACTTGGCCATTGCAGAATGTTCCACTTTTTTGCACTCATGAACTCCTGGGTAGCTTTGGCTGTATGCTTGGGGTCATTGTCCATCTGTACTGTGAAGCGCCGTTCGATCAACTTTGCGGTATTTGGCTGAATCTGGGCTGAAAGTATATCCCGGTACACTTCAGAATTCATCCGGCTACTCTTGTCTGCTGTTATGTCATCAATAAACACAAGTGACCCAGTGCCATTGAAAGCCATGCATGCCCATGCCATCACGTTGCCTCCACCATGTTTTACAGAGGATGTGGTGTGCCTTGGATCATGTGCCGTTCCCTTTCTTCTCCAAACTTTTTTCTTCCCATCATTCTGGTACAGGTTGATCTTTGTCTCATCTGTCCATAGAATACTTTTCCAGAACTGAGCTGGCTTCATGAGGTGTTTTTCAGCAAATTTAACTCTGGCCTGTCTATTTTTGGAATTGATGAATGGTTTGCATTTAGATGTGAACCCTTTGTATTTACTTTCATGGAGTCTTCTCTTTACTGTTGACTTAGAGACAGATACACCTACTTCACTGAGAGTGTTCTGGACTTCAGTTGATGTTGTGAACGGGTTCTTCTTCACCAAAGAAAGTATGCGGCGATCATCCACCACTGTTGTCATCCGTGGACGCCCAGGCCTTTTTGAGTTCCCAAGCTCACCAGTCAATTCCTTTTTTCTCAGAATGTACCCGACTGTTGATTTTGCTACTCCAAGCATGTCTGCTATCTCTCTGATGGATTTTTTCTTTTTTTTTCAGCCTCAGGATGTTCTGCTTCACCTCAATTGAGAGTTCCTTAGACCGCATGTTGTCTGGTCACAGCAACAACTTCCAAATGCAAAACCACACACCTGTAATCAACCCCAGAGCTTTTAACTACTTCATTGATTACAGGTTAACGAGGGAGACACCTTCAGAGTTAATTGCAGCCCTTAGAGTCCCTTGTCCAATTACTTTTGGTCCCTTGAAAAAGAGGAGGCTATGCATTACAGAGCTATGATTCCTAAACCCTTTCTCCGATTTGCATGTGAAAACTCTCATATTGCAGCTGGGAGTGTGCACTTTCAGCCCATATTATATATATAATTGTATTTCTGAACATGTTTTTGTAAACAGCTAAAATAACAAAACTTGTGTCACTGTCCAAATATTTCTGGCCCTGACTGTATATTCACCTATATTCATTTCAAGTGCTGTCACAATTCCAGAGGTGTTGGCACTGGTTCTCCCAGTGATTGCGTGACATTATTTTGCCAAACGATCCGTGTGGCCAATCAGCAGTGACTTGTCACACTGTGAATATCAAGGTCATGCCAGGCACAAGGCAAACCCCAACGAGCACCGCCACAAACAGGGTACACCAGGGACACGGTACAATGGTGCGCCCTGGAACTAGGGAGAATGGAGTGGGGACATCTCTTGCATTCACCTGCGGCTGATCACTGCACTTCCTAACGTCTTTCACCCTGTCGCCGATCATGAGCCTTGGACCCCGGTTGCCCTGCTCTCACCCTGGCTAGTGAGATGGCCAGTAAGAGCACTAGTCCCACCACTGCACATAGTAAAACAAAAGAGTAGGCAGACAGCCAGAGTAACAATGACAAAAGGATATAAGACAAATTACTCAGCTACAGCCAGAAACCAAGGTTGCGGACAACACAACTCCAAACAGCAATAGTTCCAGCAGCACCTAAATGCATCCTCCCTCCAACGTACTCAGAACAGAAAGATGAGATTCTATTTCCAGTGTCAGGTGATGGATCATGTGACTATTTAAAGGTGATGGGAGTGGTCACAAACCGGCTGCACATGAGGGAAATTATCCAGGAGCTGCTAGCAAGAAAACTGACATTAACCCTTGCTGCACAAACAAAAAGAAAATGCATTTAATATATAGAGCCTCACAAGTTAATGTGGACCTTAGATCCCAGAGCTGTCACAAGTATCACTTGGTTGGAAGACAATCGTGACACCACTTCACTCATCCCAACTTTGGGAAAATGAGACATCAACAGGAAGTGATTGCTCTCTCTTGTAATGGTGCCAGAGGTGAGCATAGGTGTTATTTTACTGTGGGGAAGTATAGGTATTTTGAGAAGGGTTTGTCCGAGTAGTGGACAATCCATTTAAGCATTGTATTGTCACTTGTAGCTGATAAGCCATCTTCTTAGTTCAATAAAGCAGCCATGTATGATAAATCGTCAGCCTGATATCATCTGTATACCTTTCTACTTGATTGTTACCATAAAAAAATATTTTTAATGACCTGGATCTCCTGTCAAACTTAAGCATTGCATCCCAGGAACTACACTATTGAAAGGAAAACAGCCAGATAGGGAGCAGTAATATGCAGAACATATGCTTTATACACATTTGAGTGTTGTTGTCACCAATTATAAACTCGCTACATTCCAAGCCCACCATCATTAGATATGGTAGCCCTTCCTTACCTCTCAATTTTCAAGACAGTGTCATTAAAGCGGGCTTTACACGCTACGATATATCAAACGATATGTCATCGGGGTCACGTCGTTAATGACACACATCCGGCCTCGTTTGACATATCGTAGCGTGTAACACAAATGAGCGACTGTGAACGAGCAAAAATACTCACCTTATCGTTGCTCGTTGACACATCACTCATTTACAAAAAATCGAATGTCCTTCTGTGCTCCGGTTGTTCATCGTTCCCGAGGCAGCACATGTCGCTCCGTGTGACACCCCGGGAACGATGAACTGCAGCTTACCTGCGGCCGCTGGCAATGCGGAAGGAAGGAGGTGGGTGGGATGTTTACGTCCCGCTCATCTCCGCCCATCCGCTTCCATTGGCCGGCTGCTGTGTGACGTCGCTGTGACGCCGAACGTCCATCCCCCTACAGGAAGAGGATGTTCACCGCCCACAGCGACGTCGTTCTGTAAGTACGTGTGACGGGGGTTACTGACTTTGTGCGACACGGGCAACAAATTGCCCGTGCCGCACAAACGATGGGGGCAGGTGCGATCGCAAATGCGATCGCACGAGATATCGACGCGTGTAAAGCAGCCTTAAGAGTCACTTATTTCATAGTTTGTAATTTTAGGAGGTACAGTGCCTTACGAAAGTATTTGGCTCCTTTGAATTTTTCAACCTTTTCCCACATTCCAGTCTTAAAACCTAAAGATAAAAATTTAAATTTTATGGTGAAGAATCAACAACAAGTGGGACACAGTTGTGAAGTTGAACAAAATTGTTTGCTTATTTTAAACTTTTAGAAAAAATAATAAACTGAAAATTGGGGCGTGCAATATTATTCGTCCCCTTTAAGTTAATACTTGTAGCGCCACCTTTTGCTGCAATTACAGCTGCAAGTCTCTTGGGGTATGTCTCTATCAGTTTTGCACATCGAGAGACTGAAATTCTTGCCCATTTTTCCTTTGAAAACAGCTGGAGCTGAGTGCGGTTGGATGGAGAGCGTTTGTGAACAGCAGTTTTCAGCTCATTCCACAGATTCTCGATTGGATTCAGGTCTGGACTGTGACTTGGCCATTCTAACACCTGACTACGTTTATTTGTGAACCATACCATTGTAGATTTTGCTTTATGTTTTGGATCATTGTCTTGTTGAAAATCAAATCTCGGTCCCAGTCTCAGGTCTTTTGCAGACTCCAACAGGTTTTCTTCAAGAATGGTCCTGTATTTGGCTCCATCCATCTTCCCATCAATTTTAACCATCTTCCCTGTCCCTGCTGAAGAAAAGCAGGCCCAAACCATGATGCTGCCACCATCATGTTTGACAGTGGGGATGGTGTGTTCAGGGTGATGAGCTGTGTTGCTTTTATGCCAAACATGTCGTTTGGCATTGTGCCCAAATAGTTCGATTTTGGTTTCATTTGACCAGAGCACCTTCTTCCACATGTTTGGTGTGTCTCCCAGGTGGCTTGTGGCAAATTTTAAACAACACTTTTTTATGGATAGCTTTGAGAAATAGCTTTCTTTCCGCCACTCTTCCATAAAGGCCAGATTTGTGCAGTGTACGACTGATTGTTGTCCTATGGACAGACTCTCCCACCTCAGCTGTAGATCTCTGCAGTTTATCCAGAGTGATCATGGGCCTCTTGACTGCATCTCTAATCAGTCTTCTCCTTGTTTGAGATGAAATTTTTGAGGGACGGTAGGAACTTGGTAGATTTGCAGTGGTATGATACTCCTTCCATTTCAATATGATCGCTTGCACAGTGCTTCTTGGGATGTTTAAAGTTGTGGAAATCCTTTTGTAACCAAATCCGGTTTTAAACTTCTTTACAACAGTATCAATGACCTGCCTGTTGTGTTCCTTGGTCTTCATGTTGCTCTCTGTGCTTTAAACAGAACCCTAAGAATATCACAGAGCAGATGCATTTATACAGAGACTTGATTATACACAGGTGGCTTATATTTATCATCATCAGTCATTTAGGACAACATTGGCTCATTCAGAAATCCTCAATGAACTTCTCAAGTGAGTTTGCTGCACTGAAAGTAAAGGGGCCGAATAATATTGCACGCCCCAATTTTCAGTTTATTCTTTTTTACAAAAGTTTAAAATAAGCAATGAATTTTGTTCAACTTCACAATTGTGTCCCACTTGTTGTTGATTCTTCACCATAAAATTTAAATTTTTATCTTTATGTTTGAAGCCTCAAATTTGGGAAAAGGTTGAAAGATTCAAGGGGGCCGAATACTTTCGCAAATCAAAAAGTACGTGGAGCCTCTATTAGGAGTCTCGACACGGAAAATAGCCAAATAGATATCCCTCCGGGAAGGACTTAAGGGCACTTTACACGCTGCGATCTCGCTAGCGAGATTGCTAGCAAGCGTACCCACCCCCGTCTGTTGTGAGACACGGGCAAATCGCTGCCCATGGCGCATAACATCGCTTACACCCGTCACACGGACTTACCTTCCCTGTGACGTCGCTGTTGCCAGCAAACCGCCTCCTTTCTAAGGGGGCGGTTCGTGTGGCGTCACAGCGACGTCACACGGCAGCCGTCCAATAGAAGCGGAGGGGCGGAGATGAGCGAGTGGAATATCCCGCCCACCAACTTCCTTCCTCATTGCCGGTGGACGCAGGTAAGGAGATATTCGTCGTTCCTGCGGTGTCACACATAGTGATGTGTGGTGCTGCAGGAATGATGAACAACATCGTACCTGCAGCAGCAACAATATTATGAAAAGGAGCGACGTTTTAACGATCACTGATTTTGATGTTTTTGCGATCGTTGATCGTCGCACCTAGCTGTCACACGCTGCGATGTCGCTAACGACGCCGGATGTGCATCACAAACACCGTGACCCCGACGATACATCGTTAGCGATGTAGCAGCATGTAAAGCACCCTTTAGTCACGGAGTGTTTTCTCTGGCTGGTCTCCCCGAGATCAGTGATTGTTTTGTCTTGAATACTTTCGCAAGGCACTGTACATGTCTTTGAAAAACTCTGTTTAAGAGGTGATGTTAATGGGAAATGCATCACACATGGTCGAGATGGGACATTTTCTTCTCTTAACTTGAGCTTTTGCTAAAATTTGCTAAAATTACTCTAATGTGTCATTGTATCCACAAGTATCACTGACGTTACAGAAATAAATGCGATCTAACACCATGCTAAGATTAAATCAACAAGACGAAGATGACACATAGAGATGATACAGACTGGCCGCAGTTATACAACAGAAAGGTAGCTCCATGATGAATCACAGCTTTAAAGCTGAATGGTAAAAGCCAAGGCCATGTGAAAACATCACAGTGTGTGCAATACATGAAGACACAATAGACGAACGGTACAGTCACCACCCCCATTACCAGAGTAACTAGAGAATCCTCAACTCCTAGCAACATATAAAGTCTATATAAAGTTCTGATGTAGAGACATTTATTCAAACATTATAGTCCATAGAGAATAATGTGCAAGCCACACAACAATATAACTACTATAATACTGCCCCCTATGTGCAAGAATATAACTAAAAAATACTGCTCTTATGTATAAGAATATAATTACTATAATACTGCTCCTATATGCAACAATATCATTACTATAATACTCCTATGTACAAGATCATAACTACTACAATACTGCATCCTATGTACAATAGTATAACTATTACAATACCGCTACCTATGTGCAAAAATATAACTACTATACTACCACCCCTTATGTACAAAAATATAACTACTACAATACTGCCCTCTATGTACAAGAATATATCAACTATAATATCGCCCCTTATGTACAAGAATATAACTACTACAATACTGCCCTCTATGTAAAACAGGGGTGGGGAACCTCCGGCCAGCGGGCAGCATTAATTTTTATGCGGCCCCCTGGGCACATTCCCAAGGAGTTCAGTACTCGGGCGGCAGCCACGGTTGTCGGCTGCTGGCCCTTTAAATCAAGGTGTGTGGCCTGTGCCAGCGTGCTGGTACGTAACTGTGGGCGGGGTAAGCATGAGATGTGTTGCGTTCCCGTCCCACAGAAGAAGAGAAGCGGCAGGTTTACTGGCCTCCCAGCTGCACATGCTGTGAGTCTCCTGCCTCCCTGTTGTGCAAGCCTCCCTGTTGTGCAAGCCCCCCCTTTTGTGCAAGCCCCCCTGCTGTACCTTGTCTCTGCGTGAGCCTTCTGCCTCCCTGTTGTGAGCCTCCTTGCTGTGCATGCCTGCCTGCTGTGATCCTCCTGCCTTCCTGCTGTACCTGCCACCTCCTGCTGTGCAAGCCTCCCTGATGTGAGCCTCTTGCCTCCCTGCTGTACACCTCCTGCCTCTCTGCTGTGCATGTCTCTAACGGTCGGACTGTTGCCTTCAATCGGGACTTGGTTGTTGGGAGACCCGGAGGTCCCCTTCACTGACGGATTTGGTAAATTCACGGCGACTCCTAGCCTTGCCGGGATCCGAAAGGCCCCTGCCAATGGTGCTGGCTTCTCTTCATATACCGCTCCGGTACCGCCGGGCCACCACCCGTCCACGGTCCTTTCGGCAACCTCCAAGTAGCCTCTCCTGCAGACAGTCACCGCCGTCTGCTGACCTTGCTGTTCTCAGTCCGGGGCACACACCCGGACCAACTTCAGGCTTTCTCAACTGTCACTTTCTCTGTCACTACTCTCACTGTCCTCCTTCTCCTTCCTCTCTTGCTCCTCTACCACTTCACTGTTTACTCCTTCACTTTCCTAGCTGAACTCTCCTCTCCAAACTCTAACTCTATCTGCCCGGTTTTCCCGCCTCCAGGGCTGTGAACTCCTCGGTGGGCGGAGCCAACCGCCTGGCCCACCCCCTGGTGTGGACATCAGCCCCTGGAGGAAGGCAACAAGGATTTTTGTGTAGCTTTGGTGTACCTATCCGGGGTGTAGGGTGTGGTGGTGTCATGACCTGTGACCCCTGGCTTGCCCAGGGCGTCACACATGCCTCCTGCCTCCCACTGCTGTGCATGCCTCCCTGCTGTGAAACTCCTGCCTCTCACTTCTGTGAGCCTCCTGCCTCCCTGCTGTGCAGCCTCCTGCCTCCTTGCTGTGTCTGCCTCCCGGTGCTGTAAGCCTCCAACCTCCCGGTACTGTGAGCCTCCTGCCTCCCTGCTGTACCTGCCTCACGCTGCTGTGGACCTCCTGCCTCCTTGCTGTGTCTTTCTCCTGTTTCTGTGAGCCTCCTTGCCTCCCTGCTGTACCACCCTCCTGCTGCTGTGAGCCTCCTGCCTCTCTGCTGTGAGCCTCCTGCCTCTTTGCTTTGAGCCTCCTGGTGCTGTGAGTCTCCTGCCTCCTGGTGCTGTGAGCCTCCTGCCTCCCGCTGCTGTGAGCCTCCTGCCTCCCGCTGCTGTGAGCCTCCTGCCTCTCGGTGCTGTGAGCCTCCTGCCTCTCGGTGCTGTGAGCCTCCTGCCTCCCGGTGCTGTGAGCCTCCTGCCTCCCTACTGTACATGCCTCCTGCTGCTCCATATGGCTCCCACCTCCCGCTGCTGTGTATGCCTCCCAGTGCTGTGCCTGCCTCCCAGTGCTGTGTGCTACCCTCCCAGTGCTGTGTGTCACCCTCCTCCCTTTTTTGCAGCGCCGGAAGGTTGGTAGGTTGGTGGCCCCCCGGCAGAAAAAAGGTTCCTCAACCCCTGATGTAAAAGAATATAACTGTGACGCTAGTCACTTACTCATTGGCTAGACTGTGTAGTTGGATGAGTCAGAGTCAGTATACCAGGAGAGCTCTTTGTGGATACAAGGTGTAAACTGAGACGTAATTGACGCACCCAGGGATAGTGGGGTACTCAGTCTCTGGCCTTGAATCACGGGGACGTGTCACTGGAAAAGAAGGGGTATAAAAATAAAGAAAATGTTTTTTCATGACACCACTTGCGGTTTGCGGCTATGTGAGGAAAATCGCCACTGTAACGTCTCTCACTGCTGGGACTGCTGGTACTGAGCAGCTTGGATGTTATGGCCCTCCACAAGTAGAGCTAAGTCCCAGGGGAGAATAATGATGGTTGTAGTATGGTGAAAGTTGGTGATGCAGGGGTGTAGGAAGAATTCAGACAACACAGGGGCTGCAGTTTAACTTGTTCTTTACTCACTGGTGCTATGAAGCTGCAACCTGGATGGTGCTGGTCTCTACCAATCTGGGCCTCAGATAATCTGATATTCCCTTGTTCCCAGTGCCGGTGTGGTGACCTGGTGAGCTTTACTTCCATGCACCCGTCTACTGTTGGTGGGTCCCCGTGGACTGAAGCGTTCTGGGGTCCCCTCCTGTTGTCCCAGTCCTCGCCCGTATGGCAGGCAGCTTGAACCTCTCTTGGGTTGGACCTCTGTCCCAGTTCCCGGGTTCCCTCTTTGCTGCTGTGCCCCGGACACTAATGTTGGTGAGGAACCTTGATGATTCCCTCACCGGGCAGATTTATCAGGTGAGCTTAAAGTGTCTTCCTGAACTAGGGCTCTGCACCCCGCTGGTGCTCAGTCCCGTGAGTACTCACACCGTACTCTCCCTGGCGACCATACGCCTTGAGCCCAACAAGCCACTTTACACTTTCTGTCTGACTGTCGACTTCTGACTGACTGACTGACTAGGTCTGTGTCTCCCATCAACTGCACTGACTAGCCCCTCCCCCTCCTGGATTTCTGACTAGCTGATTGGATAAGTCCCGACCAATAGGTGGCCATCCATCAGATCTGTGTCGCCAGGGATAGGGGGTACTCAGATCCAGGCCAAGGGGTCACTTCTGTAGGTATCACGGTGGCGTGACCTGGTCTGTGATCCCAGGCTCCACAACAAAAAGGGGATTATGTAAGGGAAATTTGTAAGTCTATGATCCGTGACGCCACCCGTGGTGTGCGGTGAGGTAATGGAACACCGCCGCTGCCGGTCAGAGGATCCCGGGGATGGTGATGGGCAGCAAGGTGATGATTTTCCCTCCACGAGTAGGGTGTTGATGTCCCAGGACCCTGGTGTAGTGGATTGGGGAGTGACGAATGCAGTCCACGGCTTGGACCGGGTGGTGCAGGAGTACTCACAGTATAAAGCAATAACTGACATGAGTCCAGGAATTAACTAAGTTGCTGGTAACTGGTGCCCACGGATGCTGTGAGGACGGGTCCCACACCCGTGTGTGTAATTCAGGTGCTCTTCTCCTGCCTGAGGTCTGTGTCTGCTTCATACACAGGTCCGGACTGTGTCCCGACAGTCGGCACCGGGGGGCCACTACCTTCTCCCGGTCCACTTCGGGTCCCACAAGTGGCTGGCCTATTCCTGAGGCCCTTACTGCCACTTTTCCTAGCTCCACACAGGAGCTGCTTCCAGACTTCTCTCCTCCTGCAGACTGACTACAGCTCAAACTCTGCTCTGCCCTTCCTAAGCTCCTCTCGCCCCCTCCCATTTTCCTGGGGAGGGGGTGAGTAGGGCCTGATTGGCTGGTGTTTATCTGTGTGGGAAACTCCCCAAGGGAGAGTGAGATCTGCACCATGAAGATGGATGCAGACCACTGTGACACCCTGGTTTTGCCAGGGCGGCACAGATCTGTCTCTAGCCTCTTACCCAGTCTGGGAAAAGGGCATAGATGTGTGTGTTTGAATGATATTTATCGGCACTGGTCTTCCAAGAACCTGGGGTTAGCACTGCACCTGTTACTGGGTGCATACTCTGTGGCACCTGACACCTCAGGGGCGCCACATAATCAGGTAACGGTCCAGAGTCAGAATACCAGGTGGACACGTTGTGGGTACAGGGAGCAAGCAGAGGAGTAGTCAAGCCGTGGTCCGGGGTCAGATAGCAATAATCAGAACAAGCACATCACTGGAATGCAGACCAAGCACTCAAACAGAATGCTATGACTGGCAGAGTTCTGGGAGAGACTGCTCAGCTAAGTAACTGGACAATTACTGGGAACATAGAACACCTGAACAGCTAAGCACCTCCGAGAACCACACTGGATAACTGAACTGGCATATAAATCACTTGCTCAGCATGTCCCAGTATCTGATTGGATGACTGAGCTGTTACTCATCAAACTGACAGATCAGCATGCCCGAATTCCATAATCAAAGCAGACAGTCACTCATTGTATCCTAAATGCAATTAGCAGAGGAATAGTGACAGTACCCCCTCTTTTAGGGGTTGCCACCATTTTCCCTAAGGCTTCCCTAATACACCTATGATGGAAGGCCCGGACCAAACTATCAGCAATCACAAAATGAGCAGGAATCCAGGATCTCTCATGGATCCGGAGCCCTTCCAATGAACCAGATATTGAAGGGAATTTCTGACCTTCTGAGAGTCAATGATGCTCTACACATCATACTGTAAAACCCCATCAATGGAAGCAGGAGAAGGCAGGGTTGAGGGAGACAAAGCTGAAGGGACAAATTCTTTCAACAGCGATCTGTGAAAACGTCAGGCATACTTAAGAGACTGAAACAGTTTTAATCTAAAGGCAATTGGATTGACCACCTTCAGAATCTCGTACGGACCAATGAATTTATAACCCAACTTAATAGATGGCACCTTCAGCTTAATATTTTTAGAAGAAAACCAGACCTTATATCCTACCTTGAAGATGGGATCTACTGACCGCATTCTATCGACCTTCTGTTTTTGAAGAAATTAGGCCTCCCCAATATTCTTTTGAACCTCCCTCCACACATCCCTGAGTTTCTGTATGGCTCCCGGTACTCCAGAACACGTACAACCTATCCTAGACAATTCAGCAAAATGGGGATAAAAAGCATAATCACAAAAGAAAGGCGAGGTTCCTTCGGACTGATTGACCCGACTGTTAAAACAAACTCCCCAAGAGGTAAAATTGAGGACCAGTCTTCCTGCTAAGACGCAACAAAACATCTTAAAATTTATTCCAATTACTGATTTGTCCTCTTTGTCTATCGGTTTTAGGGTGATACGCAGAGGAAAATGACAAATCAATAACCAATTTTATACAAAACGATCTCCAACAAACAAATTGCACCCCCCCTATAAAGTACAATGTTCAGAAGAATTCCATGCAATCTTACCTTATAATTGATGAACAACTTGGAAAGTGTTTCAGCATTAGGTAACCCTGGTACCAGAACAAAGTGGGCTTGTTTAGTGAATCGGTTGACTACCACCTAAATCATAGTTCTCCCATCAGACTTAGGCGGGCTTTGCACGTTGCAACATCGGTAACAATGTGTTACCGATGCTGCAGCGATAGTCCCGCCCCCGTCGCACGTTCGATATATAGTGAAAGCTGCCGTAGCGATTATTATCGCTACGGCAGCTTTACACGCACATACCTGCCGTGCGACGTCCCTCTGGCCGGCGACCCGCCTCCTTCCTTAGGGGGCGGGTCGTGCGGCGTCACAGTGACGTCACACGGCAGGCGGCCAATTGAAGTGGAGGGGCGGAGATGAGCAGGATGTAAACATCCCGCCCACCTCCGTCCTTCTCATTGCAGCCGGGAGGCAGGTAAGGTGAAGTTCCTCGCTCCTG
The DNA here is from genome assembly GCF_048569485.1 of Anomaloglossus baeobatrachus. NCBI lineage: Eukaryota > Metazoa > Chordata > Amphibia > Anura > Aromobatidae > Anomaloglossus > Anomaloglossus baeobatrachus. Next base: position 440,123,489 of record NC_134357.1, on the reverse strand, counting down.
CGGCTTCACACACAGCGATGTGTGCGGCCGCAGGAACGAGGAACTACATCGTACCTGTCGCTCCCCCCGGCATTATGGAAATGTCGGAGGCTGCAGCGATGATACGATGACGACGATTTTGCGCTCGTTCATCGTATCATCTAGGATTTACACACTACGACATCGCAAGTGACGCCGGATGTGCGTCACTTTCGATTTGACCCCACCGACATCGCACCTGCGATGTCGTAGTGTGCAAAGCCCGCCTAAGGCAAATCAATATTGAAATCCATGCGTAAGTGAGTCCACGGTCTTTCTGGAATTGGTAATAAAGCCAATTCCCTGACGGGCCATCTATGACAAACTTTAGTACGTGCGCAAGTTTCACAAGCGGATATAAAACCTTTAATATCAATATGCATGGATGCCCACCAAAAGGTTATAGCAATAGCTTTCTCGGTAGCTCTGACCCCAGGGTGACCACTCAACATGGAATTATGAAATTTCTGCAATAGAAATAATCTCAGGTACACAGCAACAAATAACTTGGACTTGAGAGTGGTGGAAACAGCCAACAACTGGGCTTCATGGATCTCTGCTTCCAACTCTGAGGATACTATGGAAACTACAACACTCTGAAGAACATTTGAGGATTGAGGTTCTAGAAGAGGCATGGAATCAAGGCTACTGTCATGAGGGACTATGTGGACATCAGGAAACCAGGGCCCCTAAGCTGACCCTTAGGCTAGGGGGCTCTGTGTTATCCCTATTCTCAGAGACATCCCTAATGGTGGGGATGTCTGAGTCTTCTTCCTGGCTCTGCTCTTGACTGGCACTGATTTTATACCCCTCCTCCTCCCCCAAGGGGGGCGGGGACAGAGGTGTGATTTAACCTACAATAGACAAACAGGGGAAACCAAAACTCTCACACAGCATGCACACAGAAGTATAAGACAATAAGAGATTAGGAGGAAAACAAGAGCAGGGTGGAAGCAACAAGATGATGGGTAACTCCACATAAACACCAAGCACAAAGCAACTCTTTCTTCAGGAAGTCTGGGATACCACAGACCAACACAGTATAACCTATAGTTCACGTAGCTAGAAGATTTCCTCCAGCCTAAAAATGAGTGAAGCAGAAGTGAATGGCTTCCTTACAACATGTGATCAAAGAAGCATAACGAACAGGCTAGCAGAGGTTAACTCTTGCTAGCCTGTTTATGAATGAGCAGAGCAGGTCGACGTCCTTGTGGATTACTTCAGATCTGGGTGTTTTCAGGGTTAATAAAGGGGTGAGGTTATTTGTATTTTATGTCAAATAAATAATTTTTTCGGTGTTTTGTTTCTTTTCACGTACAGATTAGTAATGGGGGGGGGTCTCATAGACCCCTTCCATTACTAATCTAGAGATTAGTGGCAATCGGGATGAGCCAGGTAAAGTGTCGGGATTGTCATGTTTAATGGATACAACAATTTTGAGCGGCTGCAGGTTGCTATTTTTAGGCTGGGGGGACCCAGTAACCATGGGCCTCCCCATCTTGCCTGGGTATCAAAATATTATTTAAATAATTTAAAAAAAGCCGCATTGGATCCCTTGTATTTTGATACACAGCCAAGATAAACACACGGCTGGGGGCTGCAGCCTGTAGCCATCTATTTTAGCTGCCCTGGGTATCAATATACGTGGGACCATGTGCCATTTTTATTTATTTATTTTTACACTGCATTAGGGGACCAAGACAGCGTGTGTGATTCCAAACAATCACAGATGCTGTCATACAGGTTGGGGGCGCGGTCTAACTGAAACCAATCAGAGACACCAGGACTGCCGGGTGGGTGGGGGAAGCAGTGAACATGTATGACGGTTAATGAGTGAACCCAGAAGCAATGTGACAACCGCACAGGAGGTTCAGTAATTATAACTGTCCTACTTTATTCCTTATTTTCTTTCTTTTGCAACCCCCCTAGTCCTTACTAAAACCAGCCCCCCTAGCCCTTACTAACACCAGCCTCCTTAACCCTTACTAACACATACATTTTGCCTCCCATTGAATTCAGTGGTGTTTGGATACGTGAGTCGGGTTGTTTGGCAAACATCGGGAAAGTCGGCAAACTGAACCTTGACAGGTTATCTCTAATTATGAATACGCAACCATGGGATACCCAACATCAACCCCACGGGTAAGTTATCCAATACTTAATAGGAGATGGACTCAGGATGAAGCGTTCTCAGTCTGAGTGTGAATTCCACCATTACCATGTTACCGTTCCTCCATTGTACTGACAAAGTCTAAATAGCTGGGCAATCACTGGGAATTTGCAAAACCTGAACAATCCAGCACCTACTAGAACCAGATTGGACTACTAAGCTGTCATTCAGTTCAGCACATCCTAGTACCTGATTAGGCGAGTAAACTGTCACTCACCAAACTGACAGCTCATCCCACCCTGATTGCATAGTCAAGCAGACAGTCACTCATTGCGTCCTAGATGCAGTGAGCGGAGGACTCATGACAATAACTACTATAATACTGCCTACTATTTACAAAAATATAACTACTATAATACGGTTCTCTATGTTCAAGAATATAATACTGCCCCTATGTACAAAAACATAACTACTATAATATCGCCTCCTATGTTCAATAATATAATACTGCCCCTATGTACAAAAACATAACTACTATAATACTGTCTCCTATGTTCAATAATATAATACTGCCCCTATGTACAAGAATATTACTACCAGAATCCTGCCTCTTACGGAAAAGAGTAGGTTTTACAAGACTGTAGTGACTGCTTTCTTTCCACTACTTTCTGTATGGCAGAAACTTTTCACCATTAAGGGATGCGTCTCTTGGATGTGGTTGTATCAGGACGAGTTGGCGGTACAGTATAACAGACTTCAGCTGTGGAATGTAGGCGAAAAGAGCGGAAGAACGAGTGAAAAGATGTAGAGCTGTCACTATTATCACATTAATAAGCACTTGTACATTGGTAACCACGGTAACGATGTACCAAGCACATTTTATTTCCCAACAAAGAATCTGCACGGTTGAAAATTACGAGTTGCGATTCCTCTTTGTACAGACTCTTCTTGATGTACAGCAAATAATTTAAAGGTCATTAAATAAGTAGAATCTGCATGTTGTAGTCAGAACAGTTATTATATCACAGCATTGCATAAGTATTGGTTACCCTACATTATTTACAGAATTATCTTTAGAAGGTAAAGCGATCTAACAATGACTTGTAAGGCTCATTAACAGGATGGTACATGTCCTAATGTAGTCCTTCCCGCAAAGTGTTTATTACAATGTGCCAGTGCTTATCTGTAACACACTAACTGAAAAACATGGCCTACACTGAACTTATACCAAGACGGAAAAGTAATGAAATTATAGAATTCACAGATTGGATAGACATGTTAGTAATCAGCAAATAAAGAAAATATGGTAACAGACTTTTCACAATTATAGCCAAAGACTGGTCTGAAGGCAAAATGGGCAACACCATGACGAGGAGACACGGACTCATCTTCTGTTATAATCCATCGCTACTAAGAAATAATGAGTCGTCTGTCTACTCGGACACATTAGCTGGACACCAGTTTTGTATCTGGCTGTAATTTCATTGATTGAGTTCCACCTGTTTGTCAGAACTATTCTTGACAATTTCCTCTGATCCGTTTTTTTTGACAAGTCATTTATGTTCACAGGATGCCCTTCTGCTGGATGTTTTTACTTGATCAAAGTATTTTCAGTATACTCCAGGGACAGACTTGGCCACATCGATCGTGATACTATTAAGGCTATGTCCAAATTGTCTCTTCGGGGAGGAGGGAGACAAACTCTAGCGCCACCTATTGGAAGTAACAATCCTAAAATTCAAAAGTGGCCCTTTAACAAGCCTTTTCATATGACCCAGGATTTATCCCAGATCAGAACCTCATTTTGCAGACACAGTGTTTCAGGGTGATTGCCTCTTGTCAGTGCAAAGTATGAGATCTGATCTTGCTGTATGAGAAGCTATAGTGGGGTCTAAGGGGAAAACATTTCTCATTCAGGAGACTGACAAACCAATCTGGCTGCCAGTGAGGAGTCTTATAGCTGCAATGCTCCTCTGGGAAATATTCAAATTGTCTCTTCAGGGAGGAAGGAGACAAACTCTAGTGCCATCTATTAGAAATAGCAATCCTAAAAGTCAAAAGTTGCCCTTTAAAGAATCTTTTCATATGACTTAGGATTTATGCCGGATTTAGTCTAGGGCGATAGGGACAGACAATAACCGCTAGAAAAAAAGAACTGTAGTGTATTTTATTGTCATTGATTTACAAATTGCTACACCTTCTCTTGATAAGCTGTATATAGTTAATAAATGACCACTTGTTTTACTGTACCACTGAGTAGGCACTCTCTGTGCCACTGGATTCTCGTACTTGTTTACAACATCACAGATTGAAGCCACGTGCACTGGTCCACTGCAATCCCAGCTAGAAGGCTACATAGAGACTAAGGTGGATGAGGAACCATGATAAGATATATGGTTTTAAACTTTTTTTCTTATTGGTCCTGGGAGTTGGGTGTGGAGCATCATATGGGATTGTCACTTGGGAACCCGTGTCAATCAAGCAATCTATGGGAATGCCTTCAAATTCAGCACGCATGATGGGACTACCTGCTACCAGATGTTCAGTCTCATACGAGGCGGTCTCCCTTTGGGCTTCCCCCACAGGTTGCCACTGTACTGTGGGGGCTGGTAGTTTAACGGCGGCTCTGGTTTGGCTGTGGGTCCCCTCCGGCAATTTCGGGCCCAATGACCCTGTCCTCCACACTGCCAGCAGATGACATATTCACTCCTCCATGGCCTATTTTGATTGCGTGGTATGATTTCCATGGGGGGTTGGTAAGATCCATATGACCACGGGGAGCCTGGTTGATATGGCCCATGGCTGGAGGTGGCAGTTAAGTCGGATAGGGGTACTGTGGAAGCCGGTATGGAACTTCAGAGGAGGGGCTGCTCCTCAAGTCCATAGCTGGAGGTGGCGGGTAGGCCTGATAGGGGTACTGTGGAAGCAAAAACAGCTCAATATACAACAGTATATACTTTAGCTTTTGGCAAACGGCCCAGGTCACCACAACTGGTAGTACAGTATACAATACAAGTTCAATAGCAATACAGTGATATGCACATATTCAGCATTAACCAGCATTAACCAACCCTGCTCTGTCCACTATCTTAGCTGGTCTCCTTCAAAGGGACGATGCGGATACCACACTGACTATGGAGGCCTAATATGGTTCCCTAACCGCTGCTCCCGGGCAATGCAGGGCTTCTCTTCTATAGTTCCCCGGACAGCCGGGCTCATCAGGTGAGGAACTCTGGCAGGCCGGATGCCGACTCTCCTATCTGCGTACTTCGGTGTCTCCTGGAGCTCTCTGAACCAGCTACTTTCTGCTTCAGTTTCCACTTTCTCATGGCAGATCACACAAGCACACAGCGTTAGGGGAGATCCAGGTCATTCCACTGTGCTCTGCAGAAGAGCCAGTCTCCTAAAGACACAGTGCAACACAGTCATAAAGCCACAGTGACACAACATCCTTAGTAGGGGCTGCAGTCCCCTACATTGGGGTGCTGTGGTGACCATAATATGTGGGCAGCTATGGTGACCATTCTGACAATTCCAGGCTCTCCAGCAGGTTTCTGTTCTTCCTTGCACAAAAGTATTTTGTGACCACTGCAGTCAATGGCATCCAAACTGGTGACTACACTAATATTGACTCTGTTAAAAGGGTTATCCGGCTTCTTTTGACTTTTTTTCATTATTACACTATTGGGCTACATTGGGGCAGGTAAGTAGATAGAGACCACTTACCTGCCCCGCTGTCAGCCCCTCTCCCCCGGCTCAGAGTGGTCATGTGACCGCTCCTGCCGCGATTTTGCTGCTTCCGGTCTTTTCATGTCAACATGGGCAGGGCCATGTTGACATGCAAATCTGGAACAGCATGTCGCCTCCCTGCTGGGCTGTACAGTGTGATGAGCCCCGCCCCCTTCCCTGCACCCTCCCACACATTCCCCTGCACCCTGTACTCTGCCCACAACCTCCCACACACTCCGTAGTCTCCCTCCCCCGCCTCCTGTGCCCAGCTACGTGCGCCCTGAATTCCAGCCGATTCAGTGTCCAGTTCAATAAGGCAAGGAACACTTGCTGTCAGATACACTGTCAGCGCTGTGTCCCCAGCGCTTTATCATGTTTACTGCCTGACGCCCTGGGAACTGTTCAGCCCCCCCCCCCCGTGCGCGCTGTCTGTGTCATCATGGGTCATCTGTGTATGTGCATCAGTCTGTGTCCCGCGCCAGCCCCGCGGATGCCCGCACTTCTCACGCCGCGGGGCTGGCAGGGAGCGGGACACTGACTGCTAAAGGTGGTATCACACACAGCGACAACGACGTCGCTGCTACGTCACCATTTCCTGTGACGTTGCAGCGACGTCCCGTCGCTGTCGCTGTGTGTGACATCCAGCAATGAGCTGGCCCCTGCTGTGAGGTCGCCGCTCGTTGCTGAATGTCCAGCTTCATTTTTTGGTCGTCGCTCTCCCGCTGTGACGCACAGATCGCTGTGTGTGACAGCGAGAGAGCGACGAAATGAAGGGAGCAGGAGCCGGCAGCTGCGGTAAGCTGTAACCAAGGTAAACATCGGGTAACCAAGGTGGCTACCCGATATTTACTTTTGTTACCAGCCTCCGCCGCTCTCACGCTGCCAGCGCCGGCTCCTGCTGTCTGCACTGTGACATGTAGCTGCAGTACACATCGTGCAATTAACCCGATGTGTACTGTAGCTAGGAGAGCAGGGAGCCAGCGCTAAGCAGTGTGCGCGGCTCCCTGCTCTCTGCACTGTGACATGTAGCTGCAGTACACATCGGGTTAATTAACCCGATGTATACTGTAGCTAGGAGAGCAAGGAGCCAGCGCTAAGCAGTGTGCGCGGCTCCCTGCTCTCTGCACTGTGACATGTAGCTGCAGTACACATCGGGTTAATTAACCCGATGTATACTGTAGCTAGGAGAGCAGGGAGCCAGCGCTAAGCAGTGTGCGCGGCTCCCTGCTCTCTGCACTGTGACATGTAGCTGCTGTACACATCGGGTTAATTAACCCGATGTGTACTGTAGCTAGGAGAGCAGGGAGCCAGCGCTCAGTGTGCGCGGCTCCCTGCTCTCTGCACATGTAGCTGCAGGTTAGATTAGATGAGATAATTACCTGCTGTGACGATCTCCTGCCTCCTGACGTCACCGCGGTCACTGCCTTCTCTGCCCGTCTCGCGGGCGGCCCGAGACTGTCACTAGCAGTACGCGATACTGCTGAGAACGCGGCGGGCATAGAAGTCAGTGACAGCGCTGACGTCAGGAGAGCAGGAGATCGTTACTGCAGGTAATGATCTCATCTAAACTCCTGATGGCAGCGCTCGGCATCCCCTGCAGTGACCTGGGCTGACCTATTGATGTTAGCTCAGGTCACTGCATGGCTCTCCCAGCCAATGGGGAACATTTTGTTCTTCATTGACTGGGAGTCTCATTGACTATGGTATGGATCGCCGTGCAACCCCCTTATTGGATTATGCCGGACCCGGATTGGATTGTTCTTGTCAATAAATTGTTGAAAGAAGGAATGTGGGGAGTGTTTTTTCAAATAAAACTTTTTTTGTTGTCTATTTTTTATTTCTTACTGACTGGGTTGGTGATGTCGGGTATCTGATAGACGCCTGACCTCACCAACCCCAGGGCTTGATGCCAGGTGACATTACACATCTGGCATCAACCCCATATATTACCCCGATTGCCAACGCACCAGGGAGCGGGATGAGCTGGGGCGAAGCACCAGGATTGGCGCATCTAATGGATGCGCCACTTCTAGGGCAGCTGTAGCCTGCTATTTTTAGGCTGGGGAGTGTCCAATAACAGTGGACCTCCCTAGTCTGAGAATACCAGACCACAGCTGTCCGCTTTACCTTGGCTGGTGATGCAATTTGGGGGGGACCCCACGTTTTTTGTTTTAAATTATTTATTTAATTTTAAATAGCGTGGGGTGCCCTCTGTTTTGGAGTACCAGCCAAGGTGAAGCTGCCAGCTGTGGTCTGAACGGAACGGATGCCACACAGTTGCATTCGTGAAAAAACATGACCATTTTTTTGCAGACCGCAAAAACGGGGCAGTCCTGTGAATGTAGCCTAATCAAGAGGCTTATGAGGGTGATGTATTTAATTACAAAAAACTGTTTTTTCTTGGTGTATGTGTTTATTTACTGTCACTTACAGATTACTAAGGGGGGGGGCTCATAGACCCTGACGATTAATATCTGGCTTAGAGGCAGCTGTGGGCTGTGATTAACTTCATATTAGCCTGATTGCCACCGCCCCAGAGCAACCAGGAAGAGCCAGGTAAAGTGCTGGGATTGTCACATCTAATGGATGTGACAATCCTGAGTGGCTGCAGGCTGCTATTTTTAGGTACGGGGCGGCTCAATAAATAGGGGTCTCCCCAGCCTGACAATACCAGCCCCCAGCTTTTGTGGTTTATCATGCCTGGGTATGTATTGCAAATATAAAAATGGCTATTTTTGAGTTTATACATTATGTTATACTATAACATATTTGGCGCTGTGAACAGGATTTACGCAGAAGGCTCTGATGTTATTTTTGTTAGTGTGATATTGCGTAAACTATGCCTCTTTTTAAGAAAAAAGTGGTTGTGAGTGAATGCATTGAGATTCCAGGTTGGGAACAGAGTCCCTATGATATTTTAGCAACCAAGTGGTCGCATAGTGTTGGTTTGAGTGAACCATGGGACAAATGTTTGAAAAATGCTGAACCTGTAGATGTGGTTGAATGCTTGCAAAAAGTAAAAGTGGAAAAAGGTAAAGAATTGGGTGCTGTTGCTAGGCGTGGATGGATCCTGTTGTCTGCATATAGAAAACAGCATCAGGAAAAGATACGTATGGTAACAAAAGTTCAGGAATTAGAGAGACAGTTGTGTGAGGTCCAGACTGCATTGGTTACAGCACAGTGTCAGAATAAGTTGTCAGTGGACAAATGTGATGGATATCAGCATGATGCAGACAAGTCTGCTGTATGTATAGAGCAGTATAAATACAGAAAGAAGAGAGGGAAGGAGAATAGAAAGGAAGTAGCTTTGGCCATAGCCAGAACAGGGACAGAGGGGAACTCAGATGAGTGGAATGGTGACGTATGGAGCTCAACTGATTCTGAAAACGACACCGACCCAGAACAGGAGGATGAACATTTCAGTGGGGAGAAGGAAAGTGATCCTCCTCTTAACCCAAGAAAAGTTCATCCTATATACCATAGACGAGTTGTAGAAACAGGTACAGGTAAACAGAACAGGAATATGGTACAGGATTGCAGTCAGCTTCTTGATCGTTTTTCACAAAGGCCAAATGAACCTTTGATAACTTGGATAGTCAGATTATGGGAGGCAGGGGCTCATGGAGTGCATCTGGATGCTGTGGATGGCCCAAAGTTTGTTCAACTCAGCCATGAGCCTGTAGTGAAGGAGGCATTTTGTTCCTTGATGGTTCAGCAACCACATGTGGTGTGTAGTATGATGGATGTTGTGGCTATGGCATTGCAGCATAAATACCTATTTGAGGCGGACTGGCCGCCCAATGAAAAACCATGGTTTACATTGAAAGATTGTGCTCGGAGATTGAAGGAGGAGGCTATGAAAAATGCTATTTCAGCAAGTACATATGACAATTACATGCAAGTTATTGTAAGTGTTTCTATCAGAAATTGTATCATTAGAAATGCCCCTCCAGCTTATAAACATGTCATGATGGCATTAATGGTAAATCAGACTGGGAAACCCATCGCCAATACATTGAAGGCGATCCGACAGTTAGGGGGTCTGGGAGAATGGGGTCCCAAACAGAGAGGTCAGCTTAATTTTGAAGAACAGTGTAACAACGTCAAAAGTAGTAAAAATCGTAGATCCCGCGTTACCAGGAGAGATATGTTTATGGCCCTGATAAAGGATGGTGTTCCCTGGGATAAAATAGACGGGATTAGTACTGACGAGATGTGGAAATTGTATCAAAAGAGAAAATTGTATCAAAGGAGAAGACTCTATAAAAAGTCAGGGGTTTCACATAATAAAAAGGTTGCAACAAAAGATTCTGAATCTCCACAGCGCAGGCAAAGCAGGACACGGGGAGAAAGAGGGCCCACTTTCTTATCGTCACCAGCACAGCCCACAGCACTGGGGTTTGGGGATCTTTACGCTGAAGTCAGATGTTTAGTGCAGGAAATCAAAGCCCAGCAGAAGAGGTTGTCATCATCTTCCACCAAGATGTCTTCATCTGAAATGGAAGATAGATGGGGGGAAAAAGATAAGGGTAATATTGAGACCACAGAGGAGATTGAAAAAGATAAGGGTAATATTGAGACCATAGAGGAGACTGAAAAAGATAAGGGTAATACTGAGGCCATAGAGGAGACTGAAAAAGATAAGGGTAATATTGAGACCACAGAGGAGATTGAAAAAGATAAGGGTAATATTGAGACCACAGAGGAGATTGAAAAAGATAAGGGTAATATTGAGACCACAGAGGAGATTGCCACCAATACAGAATGTACAGAAATATGTAAAGAGAAAAATAATATAAAAGCCATTCCTGCTCATAAACAATACAGAGCCATCCAAATGTTCACAAAGGAGAGACTGGAAACCAGGAGAATCCCAGTGTTCAGTCTATTGGAAGGGCAATTATTTTTGCTATTGTTTGGTTGGTCATATATTTACATACCCATGCTGATAATTAATACAGCAAAATATACCAATATGGTTGGGTAAATAGTGAGCTTTTTTGGCTGCCAAGTTAGATGTGAATCTTTTAGCATATGGATAATGGACTGGATAAAATTGTGTTTTGTGTATTATTTGAGCTTGTATTCTAATCATGTTTGTGCTTTCTTTTTAGACTGGAGACCAGAGTTTTAGGCTATGTGCACACGCTGCGTTTTTTTGACGCTGCGTTTTTGTGCGTTTTTGGCCGTGAAAAACGCACAAAAACGCACCTGCGTCAAAAAAACGCGGCAAAAAACGCACGCGTTTTGCTGCGTTTTTGCTCACTGCGTCTTTATGCGTTTTTTATCAGTGAACAAAAAAAAAAAGGTCTGATGTCATTTCCTTCTTCAATGTGTTCTTCATTCTCCACTAGTGTATGCAGAAGAGCAGACAGCTGCAGAACTACAAGTCTCAGCATCCTCGATCCAATAGTGTATGCAGGAGAGCAGACAGCAGCTGTCGAACTACAAGGCTCAGCATATGCAGAAGAGCAGACAGCTGCAGAACTACAAGTCTCAGCATCCTCGATCCAATAGTGTATGCAGGAGAGCAGACAGCAGCTGTCGAACTACAAGGCTCAGCATCCTCCTTCCAGGACTGTATGCAGGATTTCTTTGCCCCCCCAAAAAAAAAATGACATGGGCTTCGCCATATTTTTGTATGCTAGCCGGGTACAGCAGGCAGGTACGGGCTGCCCCCAACCCCCAGCTGCCTATTTGTACCCAGCTGGGAACCAAAAATATAGGGAAGCCCTTTTTTTTTAAATTATTTCATGAATTTCATGAAATAATTTAAAAAAAAATGACGTGAGCTTCGCCTAATTTTGGTGTCCAGCCGGGTACAACTAGGCAGCTGGGGATTGGAATCCACAGTGCAGGGTGCCCATGCTTTCTGGGCACCCCCGCTGTGAATTGCAGTCCCGCAGCCACCCCAGAAAATGGCGCTTTCATAGAAGCGCCATCTTCTGGCGCTGTATCCAACTCTTCCGGCTGCCCTGGTGACGGGTGGCTAGCCGGGTAATAATGGAGTTAGGGTTAGCTGTATATTATCAGCTAGCCCTAAGCCCGAAATTCATGGTGTCACGCCAATATTAGACATGGCCACCATGAATTTCTAGTAAAGATAAAAAAAAAACACAACTCACAGAAAAATATTTTTATTAGAAATAAAACACAACACAATTAGTGACTCCATCTTTATTGAAATAAAGAAGCCCCCCTCCGCAGTAATCCTGGATCAGGGTCCCGCGCCGTCCAATCTGGATCCAATATCATCTGATCGGTTTGCTGGAAGGCAAAGCGATCAGATGATGTGTCAGGATCAAGTGCCTGAATCACATGACACAGCAGCTGATTGTATAAACGACTTTTATACAATCAGCTGATGCATCAGCGCAAAAAAAAATAAAAAATAATAATACTCACTTATGTGCTGAATACCGGCAGCTCCTGCAGCGATGGGGTGGGAGTCTGATCCTGTCCGATCGCTGCAGCAGCTGCCGGTTATCAGGGATGAAGTCTCCTGACGCATCCGCTGATACCGGCCGGGCGCCCGCGTCATCGCGATACTTACGATCACCTGATGCGTCAGGTGACTGCATCAGGTGATCCATCGCCAGGTCCTGCATCCATCGGAGCCGGAGGTTTCCCGGCCGTCTGCACACAGCCGGAGCGGGGGTGGCGATACCGTGAGAGGAGCTGGGAGCGGGCATGGCACCGAGAGTCTGCAGACAGGTGAGTATAACTTTTTTTTTTTTTTTCTACTGTTAACTTTTGTTTTCGCAGCCGCTTCCACCTCCTGCCTGTACATGGCGCCGCACGGCAGCTGACATGCACAGGACGGGAGGTGGAAGCGACGGTGACGGTACCGGGAGGATTCACGCTTCTGTCTATACTGACAGAAGGAATCCTCTTCCTGTACACGTCACTTTACTACCCACCTCCTGCGTTTATAGCTGCGTTTTTGGTCTTAGAAACGCACCAAAACGCACCAAAACGCAGCTATTTGCGTTTCTCATTGCGTCTTTCAACATCCCATTGAACTCAATGGATGAAAAGCGCAGTGAAAAACGCGGGAATAATTGACATGCTGCGTTTTTGTGGTCACCACAAAAACGCAGCTGAAAAAAAACGCTGTGTGGGGACAGCAAAAATGAAAACTCATAGACTTTGCTGGGGAAGCAAAGTCATGCAGTTTTGAGGCCAAAAACGCACCCGAAAAACGCGCAAAAACGCCGCGAAAAATGCACCGTGTGCACATAGCCTTACATGTTATTAGAGCAATCAGGCTAAAACAATGAAACAAGTAATCATCCCATTGTGATGAATGGGTATTGTATTTACCTAATGGTTGTTGTTTGTTTCATGTGTATGTTCAATCAGGACCACAATAGGCTTGTAAATGCCATCTCAGTATGATGGTCTCATAGTCCAAAGGTCAGATTTGGCCTTCAACTGATTTCAGTTAATAAGAGAAGGGATAGATCAGGATTATTAATTAAGGTAATTCTAATGAATAGTGGAGACAGTGACATGTTAATACAGAAGTGAGATAGAATAGCTCAGTTGATGGTACTGTCTATTTCTAAAATGTAGATAGTCAGAGGGAGGGCTCCTTCAGTTCTGCAGAGAAGATAAATGATTTGGATCTTCACATCCTATCAATGATTGTGCAAAAATTTGGGTGAAACAATTGACTGACAAAGGTATTCCAGAACCTGCTGAAGTCATTGCTCAAGGAGCAGACAATGTGCTGACAGTTATGAAACAAGAAAAGTGGGAATACATCCCAACTGACAGATGAGTAATATGTGTATTTTTGTCCCTTTAGATCAAACTCTGGAAATGTTGCATCATTGGCGCCACCATGGGCATGGATCTACTTCCGTCAGAAGCCAAGCAACCTTCAGACCGAAAACAGAGACCAACCATGGAAAATGTGGCCTTATTGAAAACCAAACAGAATAAGACCTAGAAGAAGAAGATGTGACCCAAAACTTCACCTCCAATCTGTATTGTGCCTATATGAACTGCACTGGGGAACATTCTCTAACAGAAGACATGATTGTCCTAAGGACTCAAAGTGTTACATGAGCTGATTTATCAGAGGACTTGTCAAAGCAAAATAGGCAGATGTCAACAATTAAAAATACAGAATCAGACAGGCTATAAAGAGATTGCTATTATTTGTGGCTCTCATACAAATAAAAAAATGCAAACGTATGAGGGCAGGAAATAATATGAGATTAACAATATAATGACCTTTTTATCATATACACAAGATGTAAAATTGTTAACAAAATCATAGATACAAGGATTATCTATAATAATTGTAGGAACAGTAGCGGCATATGCAGCTAAAGCAATAGGCCGATTCTCTTGTTTGGTGGCTAAATTTATAAATACCACAAGTAGAGATAGAGATATACTAGATTTATTACATTACACAAGATAATGGTAGATGGTGGGAATGGGTACTTTCTTAGTTACCTGATTTTTGGATATATGCATTATATATTAGGAGTAATTTTTTCTATTGTGCATACATTGCTTTGTGTTGTACACAGTGTACGCTAAAACCATGGTGTTAGGGTATGGGACCTTGTATAAATAATGTATGGCTCAAAATAGCCAAGGGTGGAATGTATTGCAAATATAAAAATGGCTATTTTTGAGTTTATACATTATGTTATACTATAACATATTGATTAACCAGACAGACAAAGTGTACATGGTTACAAAATCTTGTATATACTTAAGGATTTCTGTGTGTTTGTCTTGAATATACAGACAGACAATATACCATTGTAACAGAAACCTTATGATTTTCTTACATCACATATCTGATGGTTTTGTGTGTTTGCTATCCATTGAAATAGAAACTCTGATTTAGGGGTGCTTCACACACAGCGAGCTCGCTGCCGAGATCGCTGCTGAGTCACGCTTTTTGTGACGCAGCAGTGACCTCATTAGCGATCTCGCTGTGTGTGACACTGAGCAGCGATCTGGCCCCTGCTGTGAGATCGCTGCTCGTTACACACAGCCCTGGTTCGTTTTCTTCAAAGGCGCTCTCCCACTGTGACACACAGATCGCTGTGTGTGACAGCGAGAGAGTGACAAATGAAGCGAGCAGGGGAGCAGAAGCCGGCGTCTGGCAGCTGCAGTAAGCTGTATCCAAGATAAACATCGGGTAACCAAGGTGGTTACCCGATATTTACCTTAGTTACCAGCCTCCGCAGCTCTCACGCTGCCTGTGCTGCCGGCTCCGGCTCTCTGCACATGTAGCTGCATTACCCATCGGGTTAATTAACCCGATGTGTACTGTAGCTAGGAGAGCAAGGAGCCAGCGCTAAACAGTGTGCGCGGCTCCCTGCTCTCTGCACATGTAGCTGCATTACACATCGGGTTAATTAACTCGATGTGTACTGTAGCTAGGAGAGCAAAGCTAAGCGGTGTGCGCTGGTAACTAAGGTAAACATCGGGTAACCATACCCGATGTTTACCTTAGTTACCAGTGTCCGCAGCTTCCAGACGCCGGCTCCGTGCAAGCGCAGTGTCGCTTGCACGTCGCTGCTGGCTGGGGGCTGGTCACTGGTCGCTGGTGAGATCTGCCTGTTTGACAGCTCACCAGCGACCATGTAGCGATGCAGCAGCGATCCTGACCAGGTCAGATCACTGGTCGGATCGCTGCTGCATCGCTAAAGTGTGAAGGCACCCTTACTTTAGTTCAACAATCTGATGTTTTATGTGTTTGCTATATACACAGACAGACAATATATCCATTTACCTAGTTCAAATACCTGATGTGTATTCTTGGGAGATTTGAATGTCTGTGGGTTTATTACCCCATTGTCTGATGTGTGGTGTATCTCTGATTCATCTATGCCCAAAGACTGGCCATCAAAGGGCATGGATCAATAAGACTACAACACATTAACTTTAAGGCTTGTAATATTGTTCAAGCCTCTATAAGATCAGATGAAATATAGCACAGACAGAAGCTCGTGTTTCCTGCCTCCGTGAGACGTCCGGGCAGTGATGTCCAGGAGTCCCTTGTCTATGTCGTGCTTCTCTGATTCTTAATGTTCCAGGCAGATGATGTTCAAAACTCCTTGGTGATGTACTGTAAGTATTTAACTGTACTTAACCTTTGTATGTTGATTATATAAAAGTGTATGCAATATCATACTTTTCCTTTAAGTTTGTATTTCATATTAACCTTTATAATAAAATTACTTATTTGCCTTCTTTAAAGCCGTATGTGAACCTTAGTGCTAAAAATATTAGCAAAACAGGGTACCAAAATTCGGGGGAACTGAATTTCGTTTATTTTTAAATTATTTTTGTAAATCAAGAAAAAAGCCGCATGCAGTTCCTCTTATTTGGATACACAGCCAAGATAAGCGCACGGCTGGGGGCTGCATACTGTAGCCATATGTTTTTTCTGTTCTTGGTGTCATAATATGGGAGAAAAACACAGTGAAAAATGTTATGCGTTTTATACCACAATAATGATCCACAGAGTTGAATTGCTTTCCCGCTCATCAACCGTCTTGGCGCCCGTGATTGGTTGTAGGCAGATGCTGTCACATACGCTAAGGGTGCGTCTGACTGCAACCAATCACAGGAGACAGGACAGCCGGAGGACGGGGAAAGCAGTGCATATGAATGAGCAGTAATTAGCGGCCCAGCAAGTGAGGGAGAAGCCACGGGAGCAGTGTACAGCTGCAACGGAGCCTCGGTCAGTATGAAGCGCTTTCTTCTTTTTTTTTTTTTACGTTACTATTAATTTTTAATTTCACAAGTGCCTGATCCTGATCACACATCCGGAATCCAGGTCCTGGTTCTGCCCAACAATAGCCTCTGATACTCTGAAAAGAGGGCTGTTTAGCCCTACGCTGACTGATAGAACGAGTTTTTTCAGTAGCTACTCTGAAAAGATGACGCAAAGTTTCGTGAACCTCTATTTTCAACAACCCACAAAGTACAGTTTCATCAACACAGTATGATAGCCCCGACACAACCCACCACATTTTATAATGGCTCACACACAGTATAATGCGCTTCACATAGACATCCAAATACTATAATGTCCCCCTCATACTGCCCAGCAAACTATATTTTGGCCCCTACACAGATCAAAACAGTATAATGGCTGCCCCACCTAATGATTAAAAAAATTACTCATCTCTCCCCATTCTCCCGCTGCTCCAATCTTCACAGCAGGTGTCCTGAATGTTCGGCACTGGTCTGCAGAGGGTGCGTTGAAGTGACATCATTGTGCCCTCTGCACTGAGACATCAAAGCTCATAAGCACAGGGAGAATAATGGAGGAGGGAGCCGTCAGATCATTGCTTTCAATTATATTGGCATTTATCGTTCAGTTGAACGTGCAATACAGGACGGAGGAGGGTCCAGTGCAGGCCCTGGAACTGGCCCCCTGACTCACAGGTCCCTTAGTAGCAACGTGGTCTGCCGCCATGAGCGGTACACAACTGTATATATCTTTCTGTTTTAAATAAATATTATATATATATATATATAATCTAATATATAAAGCTGAGTGTGTGTGTGTGTGTGTGTGTGTGTGTGTGTCCGCTAAAGGAATCCGCACTATCTCATTTACAATAACGTTTTTTTGCACAGATGACCCATGTGACCCAGGGAACGTCGTAGACTACGGTTTCACAGGAAAATGTAACCCTGCGCTTTACAGTTACTCTACAAAAAACATGACTCCATTAAAGTGAATGGAGCCTGGAACTACAGTTTATTAATCTCAGCTGTGATTGGTTACTATAGTAACAAAGGACAGTGTTAGTATAAGAGGTAATAAGATGTCAGTGGGGAGACGGATAGAGAGAGACAGACAGGGAAAGAAAAGAGACGGAAAGCTAGAGACAGACAGAGACAGACGGTGAACGAGACAGACGGTGAACGAGACAGTGTGGAAATGAAAGCCACCTCACAGACCTGCATCATGCTAGTAGTGACATAGCCATGCTGTGATGTATGACAGCATGACCAAAATATCATGGAGCCCAAGGAAAAAATAGTGGTCAAGATTTTTCACAAAAATCTGCAGTAACTATATTTTATTGTAGATGATGATGATTATTATTATCGCACTATTTCTTGCTTGCTGCTACACAGTGCAGATATGTGAATCCTCACATCACATGCAGCAGACACAGTTGTCGACAGTCAGAATGAATGGTCATGTGACCACTCGTATGCAATCTGCACACTCCACATTCTGAGCCCAATGTGTCAATTCATATAGTGACACATAGAGGGATAAGCCTGGAGAATCTATGTGCATATATATATATACTAGAAGGTGGCCCGATTCTACGCATCGGGTATTCTAGAATTTACGTATTGTGTAGTTCATGTATGATTTTTGTTATATATATATATATAGATATATATATATATATATATCTATATATATATATATATATAGATGTTGTTGTGTGTAGTTACCAAGTGTTTGTGTAGGGCGCTGTACATGTTCTGGATGTTGTCTGGGTGTGATGGGGGGTGAGAGCGGTGTTGTTTGTGTGTTGCGTTGTTTGTGGAGCGCTGTGTGTCTGTAGCGTTGTGTGTGTGTTGCGCAGTTTGTGTGTGTGTGGTGTGTTTTGGGGGGAGGTATGTTTTGTGCAATGTGCGTGTTGTGCAGTATGTGCGTATATTTGTGTGTGCAGCGTTGTCTGTGTGTGTGGGTGTCTGTGTAGGGCAGTTGTTTGTGGTTCCCAGTGTGTGTGTGTGGTGTGGTGTGTTGTGCAGTGCGCGCGCGCGCGTATGTGTGTGTGTTGGGGGGAGGTGTGCACTTCCCATCGTGCTCCATCCCCCATGCAGCGCACTCCCCATCGTGCTCCATCCCGTATGCTGCGCACCCCCCATCGTGCTCCATCTCCCATCCTGCGCACTCCCAAACGTGCTCCATCCGCCATGCTGCGCACTCCCAAACGTGCTCCATCCGCCATGCTGCGCACTCCCAAACGTGCTCCATCCGCCATGCTGCGCACTCCCTATCGTGCTCCATCCCCCATGCTGCACACTCCCAAACGTGCTCCATCCGCCATGCTGCGCACTCCCCATCGTGCTCCATCTCCCATGCTGCGCACTCCCAAACGTGCTCCATCCGCCATGCTGCGCACTCCCAAACGTGCTCCATCCGCCATGCTGAGCACTCCCAAACGTGCTCCATCCGCCATACTCCGCACTCCCCATCGTGCTCCATCCCCCATGCAGCGCACTCCCCATCGTGCTCCATCCCCTATGCTGCGCACCCCCCATCGTGCTCCATCTCCCATGCTGCGCACTCCCAAACGTGCTCCATCAGCCATGCTGCGCACTCCCAAACGTGGTCCATCCGCCATGCTGCGCACTCCCAAACGTGCTCCATCCGCCATACTCCGCACTCCCCATCGTGCTGCATCCCCCATGCTGCGCACTCCCAAACGTGCTCCATCCGCCATGCTGCGCACTCCCAAACGTGCTCCATCCCCTATGCTGCGCACCCCCCATCGTGCTCCATCTCCCATCCTGCGCACTCCCAAACGTGCTCCATTCGCCATGCTGCGCACTCCCAAACGTGCTCCATTCGCCATGCTGCGCACTCCCAAACGTGCTCCATCCGCCATGCTGTGCACTCCCAAACGTGCTCCATCCGCCATGCTGCGCACTCCCCATCGTGCTCCATCCCCCATGCTGCGCACTCCCAAACGTGCTCCATCCGCCATGCTGCGCACTCCCCATCGTGCTCCATCTCCCATGCTGCGCACTCCCAAACGTGCTCCATCCGCCATGCTGCGCACTCCCAAACGTGGTCCATCCGCCATGCTGCGCACTCCCAAACGTGCTCCATCCGCCATACTCCGCACTCCCCATCGTGCTGCATCCCCCATGCTGCGCACTCCCAAACGTGCTCCATCCGCCATACTCCGCACTCCCCATCATGCTGCATCCCCCATGCTGCGCACTCCCAAACGTGCTCCATCCGCCATGCTGCGCATTTCCAAACGTGCTCCATCCGCCATGCTGCGCACTCCCAAACGTGCTCCATCCGCCATGCTGCGCACTCCCAAACGTGCTCCATCCGCCATGCTGCGCACTCCCAAACGTGCTCCATCCGCCATGCTGCGCACTCCCAAACGTGCTCCATCCGCCATGCTGAGCACTCCCAAAGGTGCTCCATCCGCCATGCTGCGCCAGCATCAGCCTCTCTACCTGCAGCATCAGCCTCTCTCCTCCCAGCATCAGCCTCTCTGTCCCCAGCATCAGCCTCTCTGTCTCCAGCATCAGCCTCTCTGTCCCCAGCATCAGCCTCTCTGTCCCCAGCATCAGCCTCTCTGTCCCCAGCATCAGCCTCTCTGTCCCCAGCATCAGCCTCTCTGTCCCCAGCATCAGCCTCTGTCCCCAGCATCAGCCTCTCTGTCCCCAGCATCAGCCTCTCTGTCCCCAGCATCAGCCTCTCTGTCCCCAGCATCAGCCTCTCTGTCTCCAGCATCAGCCTCTCTGTCCCCAGCATCAGCCTCTCTGTCTCCAGCATCAGCCTCTCTGTCCCCAGCATCAGCCTCTGTCTCCAGCATCAGCCTCTCTGTCCCCAGCATCAGCCTCTCTGTCTCCAGCATCAGCCTCTCTGTCTCCAGCATCAGCCTCTCTGTCCCCAGCATCAGCCTCTCTGTCCCCAGCATCAGCCTCTCTGTCCCCAGCATCAGCCTCTCTGTCCCCAGCATCAGCTTCTCTGTCCCCAGCATCAGCCTCTCTGTCTCCAGCATCAGCCTCTCTGTCCCCAGCATCAGCCTCTCTGTCTCCAGCATCAGCCTCTCTGTCCCCAGCATCAGCCGTTCTGTCCCCAGCATCAGCTTCTCTGTCCCCAGCATCAGCCTCTCTGTCCCCAGCATCAGCTTCTCTGTCCCCAGCATCAGCCTCTCCGTCTCCAGCATCAGCCTCTCCATCCCAGCCTTCCCCAGGATCAGCCTCTCTCCTCTCAGCCTCCTCCAGCACGCCGTGCTCCTCTGCCGACACTCACAGATCCGATCGCATACACTCACATACACTCACACACACCCCCGATCGCATACACTCACACACACCCGATCGCATACACTCACACACACCCGATCGCATACACTCACACACAAACACACACACACTGACGATATTGCACATACGCGCTGATACTCACAACATCCGGAGATATCACATGCTTCTGGCCATGTGATCCTCCGGCAGGTCCTGGAACGTCACAACAGCACAGTATCGCCGCCGAGAAGCAAGCGATATCCCAGGATGTTGTGAGTATGTGGATGCGATGTGATGTGTGTGTGAGGTGTGTGTGAGAGTGAGTGTGATCTGATTTGTGTGTGTGTGTGCTGTTATGTGTGTGTATTTTCCGCCGCTGCAGGACCTTGATGTGTGGATGTGATGTGATGTGTGTGTGAGGTGTGTATGAGAGTGAGTGTGAGCCGGTGTACACTGGTAACTATGATACACATCGGGTAACCAAGGGACCTTAGTTACCCGATGTGTATAATGGTTACCAGCTTTCACAGGCTCCGTGAGGCTCCCAGCATCGCAAGGTTATGTCTGGCGCTGCTGGGATCCTGACGGAGCCGGTGTAGAAGCAAGCGATATCCCAGGATGTTGTGAGTATGTGGATGTGATGTGTGAGGTGTGTGTGAGAGTGAGTGTGATCTGATGTGTGTGTGTGTGTACTCACCTGGGAATCGGAGCTCCGTGTCAGTTGGGCCAGAGCGAGCGTGCATTGCGTGAGGGGTGCGGGGCCTGCAGAGAGCCGGGACGAGAGGCCAATCCGTGTGGGGGGGCGGGGCCATGGCGAGCCCAGCGGCCAATCAGCTTTGTGTCACCGTAAGGACACAATTTGCATGACAGACAGACAGACAGACAGATAGACAGACAGACAGACAGAATAAGGCAATTATATATATAGATATATATATGTATACACATAACTATATGACACAAACCACGCACACACACACATGTACCATACATACATGGCGTATATATCTACTATAGACTCACATTGGGTGCTATATATAGTCTGCCTTAGGCCCGTTTCACACGTCAGTGAAAAACAGTGACGTTTTTCACTGGCGTGTAAAACACGCACATGTCCCTGCGTGTGCCGTGATTCACGGCACACGTGGGTTGTCTAAGTGCAATCCGGGCTCCGTTCTCCGTGGCCCGTGATTGCACTTAGTAATCAACTCACCTGCGCCCGCTCCCGCTCTCCATGGTGCTGATCGCTCCCGCGGTACAGCATCCGGCCGGCGCTGACCCCCGCAGCAGCTGCTTCCGGGTCGGCTGTGTCGCGCATCATGAATATGCGCGACAATAATGAGCCGGCTCAGAAGCAGCAACCTGCATGGGCTGCAGAGGACATCGCTGGACGCCGGGTGAGTTAAAATGTTTTTTATTTTAAAAGCACGTTTTTTTCTGGCACGTGTTTCACGGACCACACCACTGCGTGGTCCGTGGGACATCAGTGATGCCAGAAAAAAATGGACATGTCTCCGTGCGGCAATCACGCACACGCGGGTACGCCGCACGGAGACACGTGCAGTGAAAAATCACTGACGTGTGAGCAGACCCATTCATTATAATGGGTCTGCGTATGTCAGTGATTCTGGTACGTTTAAAAAAAAGCACAAACGTCCCAGAATCACTGACGTGTGAAAGGGGCCTTACACAGTATTCATTTATCTATAAGGGGTGAGGAACATGTAACAACTATTTCTGTTACCATTGTGGATGGGATGTGAGCTGATTGCTGTGTCACAGATGAGAGAAGCTGGATCTCTGCTCTGTCACATGCTGAGAGGTCAGGTGCTGGGCAGAATACTGACAGCCATTGAATGTGCAGAGGGAGGACAGGGGGCGTTTCTGGACACTGAGGCCGGGCAGGGGGCGTTTCTGGACACTGAGGCTGGGTGGTGCCAGCTCTGACTGAGGTTTGGCAACCAAGAATACAGGAAATTGTCATGTTTGCTGGAGCTGAATGTAAACAAGGTGCTGCAGAGAATAAAGGGTGAATTCAAGAGGAACAAGAGTTAGAAAACTAAAAATAACAATGTAGGGGTGATTTATATGACAATACAGCACAGATTAGCTTACATTTTTTTTTGGAGTGTATGTCGAATAACTCCTTTAATATCTTTATTTTTAATCCAAATCGGTCTTTTTATATTTGTATTAATAACCATCACACCTCTCCCTTCCTTTTGCTTGAAGGTTGAATAAACTGCAATTTGCAATGGGGGATTAATGTGGAAATTTTAATTTCTGGTTGATAAATTGCAATGGGGGGTGAATGTGGAAATTGTCATTTCTGATTGATAAATTGCTTGATAGATTTTGCTTATCATTTAAATGACTTAGAAAAGCACAATATGATTGTGGATGATATGGAGCATATTGTTGTGAAGTGTTAGATAAAAAGGGAGAAGATCTGAATTTTAATGGTATATATCTGCATCTCTGCTCAGTGGCGCGCTTCTGTCCTGGATGCTGCTCAGGCCTCTGTATTCGTCATGGAATTGACTCGCCCACCCCAGGGCTATGGGACACCCGGTGCCGGGCCGGACTAGTCCGGTGGTAGTCAGTGGTGGCTGGGCCCGGCTCCGTGGCCCTGGTGGGTGTCAGTTGAATATGTGGCTGATGACTTTAATGTTTGTGTTCGTGACGCCACCGGTGGTATGCGGCTATTAAGCCGCCGCTGCGGTATGAGGCCTCCGGGATAGTGTTATGGCAGCAATGGTGGTACTGCTCCCCACAGGTGGAGCAATGCCCGGGGCACAGTTGGTGTTTGTGGAAGTCTATGGTGCTGCGTGACTAACACGGTGCAGGGCCGACAAGCAATGAAAGAAACAGGCACAAACAGTAGTCTCTTTACCTTCTCCTCTTTTACTCGGCAGAAACTTAGTCCAGGGAGACCGTCACAGATGGTAAAGATGATCCGGCCGGCCTGGAAGTGCCTGGGGTGATCTTTGGCCAGTTGAGTATGAGGCCTACTCCTTAATCTTTCTCTGCTGTTTTAGGACACTGCACTTTGGGTTCGCAATTGCCCTCTTGCTGCTGGGACTTGTTGTTCGTCCCCTTTTCTGTGTGGTAGACTGCGCAGGCCCTCTCTGGTGCTTCTCTGCTGGAGCCCACACCAGGCCCTTGGGATGCAGTTGTACCTTCAGATTGCTTCTGGGACAGGGGGCTTACAGCTCTCCTGCCCTCCGGATTCAGCTACCAGGGATGGATTTTATGCCCTGGCAACTACAGACTCCGATGTCCGAGTCCCTGCTGTGCCTCTCTGCTCCCCTTGCTTCACTGGGCCAAGCTATCCCAGCTCTAGGCCCCAGTTTACAAGGCAGCACTACTCTGCGTCTGCACTCTTTCACTCCTGTCTCCAGACTAACCACCACTTCCTCCTTCCAGCCAGACTTAAGGAATGCTCCCTGAAGTTCCAGGTTCAGAGCTCCCCCTGCTGGCCGGAGGGAGAACTGTGTTGAGTGTTAACTTACTGGCCAATAGATCTCCCAATTACCTCCAGGCTCAGCATTAACCCTTTTGGGAGGGCAATGCTGTTGTGGCGACCAGGTCCTGGGGCGCCACACTCCCCCTTAGTTAAATTCAGTACTCCCGGACTGTAGAAACAAACATTGACATGTTAGAACATTTCATCCCATTATGGGAGGCGCAAATACTTTAACGTTACAACCTTAAACATTACTATAAGAGTCCAGTGTGGCTCCCTGCCGGGTGTCCATTACACTGCTCCATGGGGGACCCGCCGCGTTCAAACCCCCAACGTAGGCTCTGGGCGTGCGTCAGAGCATTGATGACCCCACTCTATGCACGCCGGACGGGTTTTTCTTCAGGGGTGTTGAGCACACTGGTGCTAACTATGAACAATTTAGGTGTTGGCCACCCATAGTCCAGTGGCCCAATTGTCCATTTTCGCAATCAAAGAAAAAGAAAACATTTTGTACACAACATGACAGACATTTTGCATAACTATTTACATTCTAATAAGTACTCTTTCCCTTATACAGTTGACTCCCTATACCTTAGAGGGGGTTGTCCCCGAGTGCTGCGCTGGGACCTACGTAGCTCTGGTGTTTGCCCCTGACTACGTGGTGCGTCTTCTATCTCAGCACTACAGGTGGGCCTAACCCCCATAGGTAAGCGTGATGGTTGCCTTTGTGATCTAAGAGTCGCCAAGGGTATGACAGGTTCACCACTGACAGGGGGTTGATCCTCCTGTTCCACTGCTGGCGTGTCATCTCGTGCTGGAGCGGACGATTCTTTAGGTGGATCCGGAACCTTTTCCGTTTCTGGCTCGACCAACTGCGGAAACGTCAAAACTGGTACCACTATGGCATTGTTTATTCGGGTCCAAGTTTTGGGGAACTTTCCAAGGATGGTTTGAATCATCTCCCCTTCTTTCTCTTGACTTTGGGGACTTCCTTGTACTCCTTCCATTTCTCTTTGGATTCTGCACCGTTCAGGGCACGCTTTCAGGCGGTCTCGGGAAATTGCTTGATAGGTCTTGCCTTCATCTTTGCTTATGAGGCATACCTTACTATTGTCAAAGTTGGAGGGGATAATGGTGTAGGGCTCGCTTTCCCACTGATCATCCAATTTATGCGCCTTCCGCTTCTTCTTGAGGACTTGTTCTCCAGGTGCTAAGGGAGTTGCTGGGGCTGTTTGATTGTAATGCTGTTCTTGTCTCGTTCTTGCTTGAGACAGGCTCCTCTCTACGCACTCCTGGACCTTACGATACCGCTGCTGCCGTTCTGTATCCCAATCCTCTATTTCTTGAACCGCCTCAGGCGACACAGTCCCCATCTCAAAGTCTACAGGCAACTTGCCTGGTCTGGCTCGCATCAGGTAAGCGGGGCTGCAGTTGGTCGAATTCACTGGGATGTGGTTGTACAGGTCTACCAGATCTGGCAACTTTTCTGGCCATTGGTTCCTTTCCTTCAGCGGTAGGGTCTTCAGCATATCAATAACCACATGGTTCATTTTCTCGCACAGTCCATTGGTTTGGGGGTGGTACGGTGTGGTTCGGATTTTCTTACAACCGTACATGTTACAGAACTCTTGGAACACTTCAGCCTCGAATGCAGGACCCTGATCAGTCAGTACCCTTTCCGGATAACCGTGAGGTCGGCAAAAGGATGCCTGGAACGCTCTAGCTGCTGTCCTGGCTGTCTGGTCCTTCACAGGCACTACTACCAGGAAACGAGAGTAATGGTCCACCATGGTGAGGGCGTACACATAGCCTGACCGGCTTGGTGTTAACTTCACGTGGTCCAGGGCCACCAACTCCAGGGGCTGCTTTGTGACAATTGGCTGCAAGGGAGACCTTTGGCTGGCATCGTCTTTCCGCCTCAGGTTACACGGGCCACAGTCTCGGCACCACTTCTCGATCATCTTTCTCATGTGCACCCAATAGAACCGATCACGGAGTAGGGCCTCCAACTTCTTCCACCCGAAGTGTCCTGCGTTATCATGATACGCTGCTAGGACCATTGGAGCATCTCTCTGCGGAACCACTATCTGCCAGACAAGTTCATTTGTTCGATAGTTGACATATCTCTTGCAGAGCTTGCCTTGGTAGGTGAACAGTCGTCCCCTCTCCTTCCACAGCTGCTGGGCTTCCTCTGGAGCGTCTGGGCCAAGATGGGTCTCAGCTTGCGCTAGCTTCTCTTTGACCAATCGCACGGCCGGGTCACCGTTCTGTGTTTCTTCCCAATTATGGTGGAGTAAGGGGTTGACCGAGACCCCATGCTGGCTTGAGCGCTTCACTCCCACAGCATGCTCACACTGGGACACACCTTGGTGATGGAAAGCCGGTAACTCTATCTCTTCGAGTTCATCCATGTCTTCTCCAGACTCGGGCAAGTGAGGCATTCTGGACAGCGCATCAGCATTGTTATTCTTCTTGCCAGCCCGATACTTGATGGTAAAGTCAAAGTTAGACAGCCGGGCCATCCATCGCTGTTCCATCGCACCTAACTTGGCTGTTGCCAGGTGTGTCAACGGATTGTTGTCCGTGAAGATGGTGAACTTGGCCGATGCCAGATAGTGCTTGAAGCGTTCAGTCACTGCCCAAACAATAGCGAGGAACTACAGCTTGAAGGAACTGTAGTTTTCTGGATTCCTTTCTGTGGGCCGAAGCTTCCTACTGGCGTACGCTATCACCCTCTCTCTGCCTCCCTGTACCTGGGACAGAACTGCTCCCAGTCCCACGTTGCTGGCGTCTGTATACAGTACAAACGGTTGGCTGTAGTCAGGGTAGGCCAGAATTTCTTCTCCCGTGAGAGCCCCTTTCAGCCGGACAAAGGATGTTTCCAGTTGGCTGCTCCATTCAAATGGAGGGCTCTGCTTCTTAGCCTGCTTTGGCTGGCCCACCAGGAGATCTTGAAGGGGCGCTGCTATCTTGGTGAAACCATCAATGAACCTTCGGTAGTAGCCCACCAGTCCAAGGAACTGCCGCACCTCCTTCACTGTGGTGGGTCTTGGCCAGTCCTTGATTACAGTGACTTTCTCCGGATCAGGTGCCACACCTTCTGCGCTGACCACATGACCCAGGTACTGTACCTTTGGCTTCAAGAGGTGACATTTGGACGGCTTGATCTTCAGGCCATATTTCGACAAGGATTCAAACACTTCTGCTAAGTGCTTCAGGTGGTCCTCATAAGTCTTGGAGTAGACTATTACGTCATCCAGGTACAACAGCACGGTTTCAAAGTTGTGGTGGCCCAAGCAGCACTCCATCAACCTTTGGAATGTCCCTGGGGCGTTGCAGAGCCCGAATGGCATACAATTGAACTCACAGAGGCCCATTGGTGTCGTGAATGCAGTCTTCTCCTTGTCCGCCTCTGCCACGGGAACCTGCCAATACCCACTGGTGAGATCCAAGGTGGAGAAATAGTTAGCTGACTTTAAGGCTGTTAGTGACTCCTCTATTCTGGGCAGTGGATAAGCATCTTTATGTGTAATGCGGTTAATTTGCCTGTAATCTACACACATTCTCATTGTACCATCTTTTTTCTTTACGAGCACTAGTGGAGCTGCCCAGGGGCTACAACTATCTCTGATAACCCCAGCCTCCTTCATTTCCCGTAACATTTCCTTGGCACACTGATACTGTGCGGGGGGTACAGGGCGGTATCTCTCTTTAATGGGATGATGATCACCCGTGGGGATTTGATGTTTAACCCCTTTCACCTGCCCAAAATCTAGGGGGTGTTTGCTGAAGACCCGCTCGTACTCCTGTACCACCCGGTAAACCCCATGCTTTTGGTGCGAGGGGGTGGAGTCGGTGCCTACATGTAATTTTTGGCACCAGTCTTCCGGCTGCCCCTTGGAGCCATTGTCTTCCGCCTGGTCGGACGGGATCAAGGGTTCCACTGCTTTAATGGTATTGTTACTGACAGTGTACAGTTTTGCTACAGTGGCGTACCGGGGCAATTTGGCCTCCTCCTCCCCACAATTCAGGACACGGACGGGCACTCTCCCCTTGCGGACGTCCGCTACCCCTCTGGCTATCAGGACTCCAGGCCTACTGTCTGAATACACTGGTTCTACCAAGGCATGGTAATCCTGACCCTTGAGGCCTATTGCTGCCCGACACCATATCAACATTTCACTTCTTGGGGGTATTACAATGGGGAGGGGGTCACTTACCCTCACACTGCCAATTTCTCCTCCGGCTAGCTCTACTTGCTGCCTCCTCATCAGGGCTCTGATCTCCCTCTGTAGGACACGCTGCTGCCCGGAGCTGGCAGTTTCAGACGCCTGTTGCAACAAAATTATCACTTCGGCAATACAATTTTCTATCACATTTGTACCAAGGGTTAGCAGTGGGTCAGATTCTTTGAGATCAATATCTACAATTATCATCCCCTGACATGGCAATTCCACCCGCCCCACTTTAATGGTTACTTCTTTGTACCCAATTTGAGGTAAGGGCTGACCATTACTAGCCACAATCGTTAAATCATCATCTGGGCCATGGTCAATGTCTGAATCAGCCCAATATCTTTTGTACAGTTTGTGGGGGATGGTTGTTACCTGGGACCCCGTATCCAGGAGGGCATTCAAAGGGATCCCATCCAGCACAATGGGAAGGACCGGTCGTCCTCCCACATACTTGCTGCGGCTGGGGTTTGAGCCGGGCTTCCTCACACCTGGGGGTTGGCTCCTGGCCCCAGGCTCAGCCCGTTTAAAGGACAGCGTCGTGCAATGTGGCCCGCCTGGTTGCAGTGGCGGCAGATCGGTTGTCCTGTTGAATCATACCGGTCTGTGTCTCTGCCTCGGGTCGGCGGAATCCTCCTCTGTCGCATCCATGGGACGTCTTCTGGGCTGGAGGCCAACTCGATTTTTGCAGGCGAGGGGGTCATTTGTAGAGACTGCACGGTCTTGGCAAGGGCAGCCACAGTCTTGGTCAGCTCCTGGAACTGCTGTCTGAGCTCCGCAGTGGGATCCTTATCCAGGGACTGCGCCTCAGCCCCTGCAGTGGCTCGTGTTGCAGGCACCACCCCGGGGTACGTGATAGCAAGAGGCCGGAGGGGTACTGGGTCATTCGGTGTAGATTCTCTCAGTACCCTGATGGCCTGGTCCTTAAACTTGGCAAAGTCCAGAGCAGGGTTCTGCAGGACCAGGATACGCAGCTGGGTCCTGTGGGCATCTGACAGGAGCCCCTCTATGAACTGCTCAGTTAGGAGTTTGTCTTCTTCACGTACACTCTCTGGGTCCACCTGTTTAACTGCTTTCAGGGCCTCCTGCAAGTTTAAGGCATAGTCCCTTAGGCTGTCTGTGGCCCGTTGCTTGCACCCAAAGAATCTCATCTTTATCTCTGCTGCGGTGCGGGTGTCAAAAGTACTCTTTAGCTTGGCCAGTATCTGGGCTGCTGTCCCTTTATCTGTATCAGGCCAGGACTTCGCTTCACGCTGGGCTGCGCCGGCTAGCTGTCCCATTAATATGCCCACCTTCTGGCTCTCAGTCAGAGGATACACCCGGAACAAGCTGTGCAGGCTTTCTCTGAAGTCACTCAAGGTATGGGACTCCCCGGAGTACTGCGGCAGCCATTCTGCTCCTGGTATGTACGGCATGGTGATCGGCATTACCGGCGCTACAGTGGGGGCTGGGGCGACGGCGACTGGGACTACTTCGGCCGGTGCTGCGGCGCCCTGGGCGATGGCAGCCACCTGCTCTCCCTCGGAGTCGGACATCTTCCTCCCCCTTAGTGAACCTTACCAGGCTCCGTTCACTTTTCAAATTTTCTTCCGGGTCGCGCGGGGTTAACAGCGCTCTGCTCTGATGGCGCGCTCCCTTCGCGCTCTTTGTCAGGCACGCCCCCCTTCTTCCTGCGCTCGGCGCGGCTAATGGCGGCGGCAATTTACAACCAGTACACAGTCTTTTACACAGTTCTTCAGGCGCACAGTACCCGGTGTGACCGGGCACGAAATCCTGTTCGTGACGCCAAAAGTTGACTCGCCCACCCCAGGGCTATGGGACACCCGGTGCCGGGCCGGACTAGTCCGGTGGTAGTCAGTGGTGGCTGGGCCCGGCTCCGTGGCCCTGGTGGGTGTCAGTTGAATATGTGGCTGATGACTTTAATGTTTGTGTTCGTGACGCCACCTGTGGTATGCGGCTATTAAGCCGCCGCTGCGGTATGAGGCCTCCGGGATAGTGTTATGGCAGCAATGGTGGTACTGCTCCCCACAGGTGGAGCAATGCCCGGGGCACAGTTGGTGTTTGTGGAAGTCTATGGTGCTGCGTGACTAACACGGTGCAGGGCCGACAAGCAATGAAAGAAACAGGCACAAACAGTAGTCTCTTTACCTTCTCCTCTTTTACTCGGCAGAAACTTAGTCCAGGGAGACCGTCACAGATGGTAAAGATGATCCGGCCGGCCTGGAAGTGCCTGGGGTGATCTTTGGCCAGTTGAGTATGAGGCCTACTCCTTAATCTTTCTCTGCTGTTTTAGGACACTGCACTTTGGGTTCGCAATTGCCCTCTTGCTGCTGGGACTTGTTGTTCGTCCCCTTTTCTGTGTGGTAGACTGCGCAGGCCCTCTCTGGTGCTTCTCTGCTGGAGCCCACACCAGGCCCTTGGGATGCAGTTGTACCTTCAGATTGCTTCTGGGACAGGGGGCTTACAGCTCTCCTGCCCTCCGGATTCAGCTACCAGGGATGGATTTTATGCCCTGGCAACTACAGACTCCGATGTCCGAGTCCCTGCTGTGCTTCTCTGCTCCCCTTGCTTCACTGGGCCAAGCTATCCCAGCTCTAGGCCCCAGTTTACAAGGCAGCACTACTCTGCGTCTGCACTCTTTCACTCCTGTCTCCAGACTAACCACCACTTCCTCCTTCCAGCCAGACTTAAGGAATGCTCCCTGAAGTTCCAGGTTCAGAGCTCCCCCTGCTGGCCGGAGGGAGAACTGTGTTGAGTGTTAACTTACTGGCCAATAGATCTCCCAATTACCTCCAGGCTCAGCATTAACCCTTTTGGGAGGGCAATGCTGTTGTGGCGACCAGGTCCTGGGGCGCCACAGAATCAATTCTTAAAGGAGAATTACTAGAGATGAATGAATCAGGCGTTCATGTGACTGCAGTATGCGATTTGCATACTTCCAGCCATATACAGACTAGACTTGTATTGAGAAAGGCCGCACAAGTCTAGTCAGGGCGTGACCGCATGGATGCAAATCACATACTTGCAGTCACGCACCTGCCCGTTCTCAGCACCAGCATGAGAATCCTGACAGATTGCACTGTACATGCTGTGAGGATTCAGAAGTCACCCAGAGTGACTGCATACTTGAGCTCCAAGCCTGAACAACCATTTTATGGCTGAATTCATAAAGTCCGTATGCACATAAAGAAGTGTCCTGACCCAGATTAATAGCCTCACATATATCTGCGAGGCAGTCAATTTGTGTCAGGAGACTGACTGTTGGTTTGGGATTTGCAGTCCACATAAAGACTATGAAACATAAAGTGACTGCAGACTTCAGCACCAAACCTGGAAAACCCCTTTAAACAAAAAATCATAAATAACTTTACTTTTTCATTCCAGCCCTTCCAGATTGTTCTTGCTTTTTCTTTTATATAAAAGCCAAGAAAGATCTAATTTTTCATTTTAATTACTTTGTTCTGCTGTTGTGTCTATCTATTTTTGCAAATAAACAAAGAAGAGGAAAACAAAAAATAATATTTAAATACTAGCTGTACTACCCGACTTCGCCCGGGTTAATAACTGCTGTTAACAAAATAGAATGTATTATCAAAAATGTATTCTGCACACAAAAACCACAAAACAAATAGATATAAATGTAATTATAATTTCTGTCTCCCCCTCTGTATATATCTCTCTCTCTATCTCTTTGTCTGTCTGTCTGCCTCTTTCCCTGTCTGTCTCTGACTGTCTCTGTCTCTTTCTCCATCTGTCTCAATCTCTTTCCCTGTCTGTCTATCTCTGTCAATTTCCCTGTCTGTCTCTTTCCCTGTCTGTCTCTTTCCCTCTCTTTCCCTCTCTTTCCCTGTCTGTCTCTTTCCCTCTCTTTCCCTGTCTGTCTCTTTCCCTGTGTCTGTCTCTTTGTCTGTCTCTTTACCTGTCTTTGTCTCTTAACCTGTCTCTCTCTTTCCCTCTCTTTCCCTGTCTGTCTCTTTCCCTGTCAGTCTGTCTCTTTGTCTGTGTCTGTCTCTTTGTGTCTGTCTCTTACCTTGTCTATGTCTGTTTCTTACCCTGTCTGTGTCTGCCTCTTTCCCTGTCTGTATCTGTCTCTTTCCATGGCTGCATTGTGACACGCCAACATTCCATTTAAGGGCGTGGATGCGCATTCTTCTGAAGTTCTGGCTGCACTGTGGCTCCCAGCTCCATTTGCTTTAATGCAGGCAGGTTTTTTGGTGAATAACTGTAAAGCGCGGGGTTAAAATTTCCCTTCAAAATATAGCCTATGACACTCTTGGGTCCAGAAGTGTGAGTGTGCAAAATTTTGTGGCTGTAGCTGCGACGGTGCACATGCCAATCCCGGACACACACACACACACACACACACACACACACACACACACACACATGCATACATACACACATTTAGCTTAATATATTAAATAATTGAACGGAAATGTGAGAAATACACATAAAACAAAAATCCTCAAGATTGGTGTAAGCAAGATCACCATGATAAGGAAATAGTGACAAGAACAATTGTGTATGATAAAATATTAAATTTTATTAGTATAAATATTAAAAACTATTAAAGCAATACTTGATAAAAGACAGAGATGTACTCTATAAACAGCAAGACAGGTATAAATAACAGTGCAAAAAAGACTATATAATATTATTACAAGGCAATAAAAAATGAAAATTTTATATCTAAAAATAAAGTTAAAGGCATAGAATGCCGTATCTGCCCAAATTATTTTTTACTCTTTTGTAATATTAATAATAATATAACAGGATGGCATATAGCAAAATGTATTTAATATAAAGTGGGCTAGTAAAAGGGATTTTAACTCAAAAAAAACCCCACAAAGTCAAGAAAGGTGTAAGAAAGCAGACATGCTGGCAGTTGGTGAACACCCAGATGTAAACAGAGTTATATGGTTGTGAAATGCAAATCCATATTTTTTTACCTTAGTAAATGGTCAGTTGAACCTGCATGCTGCTGATCCCGACGTGCGTTTCGTCCTACTTCCTACTTCCCCAGGAGGTGCCCCTAGTAGGCCGAAACACATGTTGGGATCAGCAGTACACAGTTTCCACTGACCATTTACTAAGATAAGAAAATATTGATTTGTATTTCACAACCATATAACCTTGTTTACATCTGGCCATTCACTAACTGCCAGCATGTCTATTTTCTTACACCTTACTTGAAATTGTGTTTTTAGGGGTTAAAATCCCATGCACTAGCACACTTTCTATTAAATATATTTTACTATATACCATCCTGTCATATTATTATACAGTAAAACATAATTTGGGCAGACACGGCATTCTATGCCTTTTATGTGTATTTTTAGAAATAAAACTTTATTTTTCTATTGCCTTGTAATAATATTATATCATCTTTTTTGCACTGCTATGTATACCTGTCTTGCTGTTTATAGAGTACATCTCTGTCTTTTATCAAGTATTGCATTAATAGTTTTTAATATTTATTCTATTCACTATTTCCTCATCACAGTGATCTTGCGTACACTGATCTTGAGGATTTTTGATTTGTGAAGTTTCTAAGTGACCACATACAGAGTTTTCAAATATAAAGATATTAATTATTTTTAAAAAAAAAAGTATCAGAAAATGATAAGGCATTCACGAACTTAAGCTGGTGTCACACATAACGACAACGACAACGACGTCGCTGCTACGTCACCATATTCTGTGACGTAGCAGCGACCTCAACAGCGACGTCGCTGTGTGTGACACATAACAACGATCAGACCCCTGCTGCGAAATCGTTGCTCGCTCCGGAACGTTCCAGGTAATTTTTTGATCGCTGCTATCCCGCTGCGCCATGCTGATAAGCTGATAATCCTTGTGTTTGACACCGCAGCAGCGACGATCGCTACGCTACGCTAC
Source organism: Anomaloglossus baeobatrachus (assembly GCF_048569485.1). Taxonomy (NCBI): domain Eukaryota; kingdom Metazoa; phylum Chordata; class Amphibia; order Anura; family Aromobatidae; genus Anomaloglossus; species Anomaloglossus baeobatrachus. Next base: position 440,089,024 of record NC_134357.1, on the reverse strand, counting down.
GTCTGAAACCACACAACGACCGTCGACGTCGCTATGATCGCTGCTCCGTCGCTGCTTTATATAACATGTTTGTCAGCTTACTAACGATCATCTATGGTCGCTGCTACATCACAGAATATGGTGACGTAGCAGCGACGTCGTTGTTGTTATGTGTGACACCAGTTTAACTCTGAATATTTAGTACAGCACATTATGTGGTGCTATCCGTGTTTTTTTTATCTCTATGGAGTTGCATTTTTTTTTTAATACTTTTGCCATTTTGCAACTTACTCAACATCTGATTCTGAGCACACCAAGGTCAAGCAAGGAAATTCAAGGATTATTGAAAGCACAACTGGGAGTTTGAGCCATGGCAGAAAGGTTTTTGTTATATTTTGTGCACTTTTGATTAAAAAAAAAAAAAAATTCTCTCATTGTTATCTCTTTCTTATGAAGCAATTCAATGAATTGAAATTAATTTCTTCAAACGACTGCGACTCTGTATGGAATAAGTGAACTGCTCAATCATTTGTAATCCACCACATGGGAAGCAAGCAAATGGAAAGGAAAAAGACGGCACTGTCATCTTTCATCTCTCCATTTCAAAAGAAACAACAAAAAATTATTTTTGAATTTTATGCTACATAAAACGTTGTGAATTTGAATCTCAATGGAGGGACAGGGATGAAACCTTTGTTTAATAACAAATTTTATTGTGGTTTACATGGTGTGTACAGGCAGCTTAAAGGATGGATGATGATTAAAAAAAAAATCGAATGAAAGTATGCATCTTATATCACACAGTGCTAGTGCAAGGTAAACTATAAAAGTGACAGTGCCAAGCTTACTTTAATCATCTTTCTTGAGTTTAAGCAATATATATATATATATATATATATATATATATATATATATATATATATATATATATATATATATATATAATATATATTATATAATATATATTATATATATATATATATATTTAAAGTTTATTTTTCTAGGGCTACAAATATCTTTTACTATTGGGTTTTATTAAAAAGTTGAAACGTTTGGCATCTACAGCCGCTTTCATACCAGTCTATAGAATAAGTTGACAGTGAACCAGTCAGTGAGCTCATTATGACTGCAAATGAGCTTGTCCCACAAAATCAAATTTGAACATTGATATCATGTTTGTAGGTATGCATTATTCGACTCCTCCTGTCACATTTTCTTGCCAGTCTACAGGCCCTAGGAGAATGGAACAAATGTAACAACTGCTGAAATAAGCTACACAGGGTTTGTTTGTTTGCAATAATTATTATTATTATTTATTATTATAGCGCCATCAATTCCATGTCGCTTTACATGTGAAAGGGGTATACATAATAGGGACAAGTACAATAATCATAAACAATACAAGGCACAGACAGGTACAGGAGGATAGAGGTCCCTGCCCGTGAAGGCTCACAGTCTACAAAGAGAAAGCAATCAAAATTCAACTTTGATATTATGGTAAATCAGCAGTAAAGAGATAAGAGTTACAGACAACTCACTCACTAATTCACTGTTAACTCATTCTGTAAACAGCTATGTAATCTGATACATTAAGGTTAAAGAAGCCAAACAGTTCAAAATGTATAATAGAGCTCCATTGGGGGGAAAAAAACTATAAAGAAAACAATATCCTTTAAAAGGGAACCTTCAATGAGTTTTTTTTCCTTATTCCAGTAAGCCCTTATATACAGCATTGTACAATAAGGTATATAAGTGCACAGCCCACTCTGAATAACATAAAAGACACCATTATTATACTCACCTGCGGAGCGGTCCGGTCTGATGGGCGTCGGTGGATTGAGTCCATCACCCTCTCCATCTTGTGCGATCGCCGTCCTCCTTCTTGCTTCATGTGGATGACGCGTCCTACATCATCCACACAGAGGTCTCAATTGCGTTCCTGCGCTTGCTCAGTTTGATCTGCCTTTCTGAGGGCACATCAAAGTATTGTAGTAAACATGGGCGAGTGGTCTTTGACCTTTCCTCACGCCTGTGCATTACAGTACTTTGCTTTGCCCTCAGCAGTGCAGATCAAAGTGCACATGAGCGGAATGTCGGCCTGTGTGGATGACATAGAACGCGTCATCCACATGGGGCTGAGCATTAGGCCGGCTTCACACTTGCGATTAACTTGCATGAGTGCAATGCGAGAAAATCTCGCACTGCACTCGGACCAATGTTAATCAATGAGGTAGCTCCCCTCTGCTATTTTTTTTCTCAGTCCAAATCGGACTGAGAAAAAAATCGCAGCATGCTGCGTTTTGGTGAGTTTCTCGCGCGTGTCAAACGGATGTCACACGGACGGCACACAAACCATCCTAGTGACATGCGTTTTTCTAAATACATTTATCGCATGTTGCAGAAAACATTGAAAATGAGTGAGGTCTGTCGATGTCGGTCAATTTCTATCTCTGTCAGTCGGTCTGTCTCTCTCTCTGTCGGTCTCTCTGTCTCCCTGTCGTCGGTCTCTTGAAAAAATCACAGAATCGCATTGCTGTTGCATTGCACACTGATCAAGACTTGAACAGAGCTCATGCTACTTTCTAGCATGAGACTCGGTCTGATTTTACACGCACAAGTGTGATTCCCGCCTTAGGCCCCTTCTCCACTAGCGTGTAAAAAATCGCAGCGATACTCGGCTCAAAATGTGAGTCCAATATCCTGCGTGTGATCTGCGTGTGGTGTGTGTTTTTTTTCCTCACATAGCATCCGTATGACATGTGAGCGTCAGGCGGGTGCTATGTGAGTTTTTAGGAAAGCAGCGTCAGACTGGCTACAGGAGAAATCTCCTGTAAAACCAGTCCTGGCCGCGGTTACCTGCACTCAGCTCCAGAGCTGTAATCTGAGCTCCAGCGTCTGCCTGATCTGTCCGCAGCTGTGCTGACCTGACCAGCAGTCGCCGGGGAATCCATCACTCGGCGCTCGCTGTTCAGGCTGCAGTCTGGAGCTCAGGGGACAGCTCCGGGGTTCAGTGCAGGTAACAGCGGTCAGGCCTGGTTTTACAGGAGTTTCCTCCGGTAGCCAGTCTGACCCTGTATGCAAGTGTCAGGATCCGTGTGACATGCGCATGCCACCCGGATTCTGACTTGCATGAGGGTGACAGAGCTGAGAATCGCATCAAATCGCAGCATGCTGCGATTTCATGGAGAGCCTGTGTAGAGTCCTTAAAAAATGGGGAAATGGAGACAGCCTCATAGGAAACCATTTGCAAGATTGCAATCCGTTTCTCAAGGCGAGGAAATATGCAGGACAAAAACGCTAATGGAGAAGAGGCCTTAGAACGGCAATCACACAAGATGGAGGAGGCACTGGACCAAAAGCAGCGACACCTATTGGACCAGACAACCCCTAGGTGAGTACTGTATAAAAAAAAGTGTTTTTTACATTCTATAGAGTGGCCTGAGCTCTTATATACAGCATTCTGGAATACTGTATATAAGGGCAAACTGGTGGTGACAGACAGGTTATAGGGGAAAAACATGATGACAGGTTCCCTTTAAAAGGAACCTGTCAGGTCAAAAAAACGTTATAACCTACAAGCAGGAGCATGTGTGAGCTAGTAACCCCTTCCTACCCATCCCTGTGTTGTAATATTGTGTAATATAAAACTAATAAAATACGTTTTGTTACTTACATATTCCCTATGTAAATGAGCAGGTCTCTAGCCCCATGGGTGTCGCATCGCCCTGTGGGCGTTTGCATGTTTTCCATAGTATCACGCCCCTGTGGGCGTGATACCATGGATTTACATGAGCAACGTCACGTCTGCTCCTTCAGAATCCCGCGTGTGCGCGCTTACCATTCTCGCCGCCTTCTCATCCTAGTTTTTACTTGCCAGGTTCAGACACACGCTGTGCATAACCGGAACCGCAGGAGTCTTCTGAGCATGCGCAGTGCGCATCTGAAGCCGACAAGCAAACACCAGGATGAGAAGGCGGCGAGAATGGTAAGCACGCGTGCGCGGGATTCTGAAGGAGCAGACGTGACGTCGCTCATGTAAATCCATAGTATCATGCCCACAGGGGTGTGATACCATAGAAAACAAGCAAACGCCCACGGGTCAATGCGAATCCCATGTGGCTAGAGACCTGCTCATTTACATAGGGAATATGTAAATAATAAAACATATTTTCTTACTTTCATATTACACAATATTACAACACAGGGATGGCTAGAAGGGGTTAATATCTCACACAGGCTCCTGCTTGTAGGTCAGAACGCTTTTTTGACCTGACAGGTTCCCTTTAAGTATGTTTTTCTTATTATCACTATATATGAATTCTGAAATAATTAATGTAGGAATATATTAAAGTTTGAAAAATTAAAAATGAATTATCTAAGTAAACACATTTATTTAAAATGATCCTACCGTTTTTTAGTTTTTAGCTGCCATGCAGGCAAATATTACTCTTTTCCTTCTGCCATGTTTTCTTGCCAGTGTAAGGAGATAGACATGCTGCCAACGTTCCACCTCGAGGACATGAGTTCTTCATACTGGGTTCTTCTGCATGTTCAGTGGTCTCATTGAGGCCTACGTCTGAACCCTTCGCAAAATGGGATTCATATGTATTTGCCAATGGGGCCATTGACTATAATGGCACAGAGAGAACCATTCTGTGCTTTTTTGTGCACCATTTTTGGATGTATAAACCTACTGTAGGCGAACAGCGATCAATCTGTGCTAGGGTGGATATCTGACTCCTCCCCTCTTCCAGTCACATCACATGACGAGTTTTCCAGGCCTCGATCTCAACCTTCACTATAGTATAAAGATGGCCGTAGACCATGCACATTCAGGTATCATCCTCATCCTCAGACTTTGGCGCACAGCTGTCTTTCTTGGAGTCTCGGTATCTGGGACCCCTGAGTATTGGTTGTCTATGTCACCTGATGACCCCCGGTATATTGGCAACTGGGGAGAAACGCGTCGGGATGCCATGAGAATGATTGCTACTGAACATGATCGTTCAGATAAGTACCTCTAATTCTTAATACTTCTGGTGATAGGTGCTTCAGTTTGGGCAGGATCACTGTAGGGCTGCTCTAGGGCTTCCCGACGGTAAATGGGGGCGCCCAAAACAGTTAAAGTGTCATACCCTCATTTCTAGGTAGGGACTTCTAGGCCTCATTAGGGTCAGTTTCCTATAAAGTGCCTAGCAATTGGAGGTGGTAACCCGTTTCCTTTTTAAAAGCTGTAACTGCATGTTAATGTGATAATTTGGTCACTATTTAATTTTTTCTTTTGTTTTACAGCTTTCTTATATGGGAATTTACCTAGCACATGTGATTATACGTATGTGATTTATTACAAACTAACCTTTCTATTAACTGTTATTTCCTCCTGAGCTATTATGGTACCGTGCTTCAAATTTTAATTAATGTATGTGTGTCTTCTATTTTGGGCTAATTTTTAAGCTTATACATTAAAAGTTTAACAGGGTTTTTGGTTTAAATGTGTATTAATGTGTATTTTATAGTATAATTTGTCATGCGTGACTAATGTGTTAATCGTGTAATGGTAAGTAGGAATGTTAGTAGATAGGTATTGGAGTAAGAGAGGATTTTAGTATGTCTAGTGTAACGGATACATCCTGGTTGCTGAGGGAACTAGAGCCAGGATAGGAGGAGTGTCAGAGAGCAAAGGGTTGGTTAGTGAGACAAGCCAGGAAGAATGTAGTTCTGCAGAAAGGTTCCAGGTGTGTGGACCAGCTCGGTAACTTGGGCCTGTCAGGGAACTGGGTGGTATCCTCCATTGTATCCAGAGCCTACGGCTCACCTCGTGATGGGCACAGTATAGCCATCTGAGGCAGCGATTGGACACGGAAAGCAGTGTAGACAAGAAACGGGGAAAAGCAGAAGTTTAAACTCGGCTGCTTTCAGGCTAATACCCAGGGCGATGGTTAGACAGGAAAAGTACCCAAAAGAACAGCAGCAGCAGAACAGGATTGTATGACCATGTCCGTCCAGAAGATTGAAGAATTAATAAATCAATTGTTGTTTTGTAAAGGGTCTCTCTGTGTGATGTGTTGCTCTGCTATGTCTATGATGGTGACAGGATGCAGGAAGGAGGATGCACCCCTGAAGATGGAAGTAAGTGTCGCACAACTTGGCCAGGGCGGAACACAAACACAAGCTCAATCTAGTGAAGTAGAGCAGAGCACTACTGACAATTCGTTGGCTTGCCGTTACACCTGCAAGGGCGTAGTGACCCCATAGCACAAGTCTGAACACCCAGACAGGACCCCTACCATCATGTAATGTGCCGGGACATAGGAGAGAGGTAGCTTGCCCACTGGCGGACACAGACAGAAAAGAACCTCTGTGCAGATGTGAGGGTGGCCTGATGCTGTAGTCGCGGGTGAGGAGCATCTCAGAGTCAGCACTTCTTCGGTGGTCCGCACCATGGCCACCTCCACAGGGCAAAGGGGAAGGGATTAGTTGTGGTGATCCTGGCTGGGTGTGTGGTGTTTGTATGTGCAAGCCATACCTATGACTAGACTATTGTGCAAACCAGGATTCTTCCACTGGATAGTCATCTACATGTAGGAGGTCGTCGCATTACTCCCACTCCTCCTGTATTATACTGTGTATACAATGTAGTGTAATGTGTTATGTGCTATAGGTGTGTTAGTTATATATAGCAGAGTGGAGAAGGTTAAGTAGGATGTAGTGTGAGGTAAAGGGTTCAGGAATGTAGGATTTGGTGTGAGGTAAAGGTTCAGCAATGTTATGCAGATAGGCTTGTTTGTAACTGTATATATTAGCCAGTATTAATGGGGTAAGACACTTCCTAGTTAGAGCGGGAGCTTAGAGTAAAGGTGGGAGGAGTGACAGATGGCCAGTGGGTTGGTTAACAAGACGGGCCTTGTGAGATGCCCGTTCTGCAGTGGGGTTTCTGGAGTCAGGATGTGACCTTGTAACTTGGGAAACCAGAGGTTTCCTTCAAGGGTCTGGAACCTATGGATCACCTTGGGATGGGCTTAGAAATGTACAGGGACTAGAAGGCTGTCGGGCAGAGAACCTCGGATGGGCAAAGAGAAGTGGAGTGAGGCTGCTTTCACATCAGCGTTTTTTGGCAGACGGCAAAAAAACGCAAAACACATATGACTGGATCCTTTACAAATGCGTTGTCATTTCAATGCATTTGCAATGGAATCGCGGCACTATGCGTTCACTTGCAGTTGCGTGCGGCATACACTGGATCCGGTGAGATGCAGTATTTTATCTTTTTTTCAAAAACGCTATTTCTAGCGTTTTTGACCTCCAACAAAATACTGCAACTCACCGGATCCTTCATATTGCGGCAGTACCTGCAATGCTTTTACATGAGCGCCAGATCCTGCTCTACCAAAAGTCACCGCATTCTGGTAGGCAGGATCCTGTTTTCTGTACAGAGCATGCCCAAAAAGCAGTTCCTCCACTTATTTTTTCGTGAAATTCATGAAATAATTAAAAAAAGGGCTTCCCTATATTTTTAGTTCCCAAATAGGCAGTTCGGGGTTGGTGGCAGCCCGTATCTGCCTGCTGTACCTGGCTAGCATACAAAAAATATGATGAAACCCACGTAATTTTGTTTGTTTTTGGTCACAAAACTTAAAAATAAAAAGGGCTTTCCTGGATCTTCCATTGCTAGTGAAGGTAACACCAAGTAGTGGGGGTTGCCAGTAGCTGCTTGGGTTACACTTAGCAATAGAAAATACGGCGGGAGCCCACACATTTTTTTTTTTACCCCTAACCCTGTTTAGGGTTTTTTTTACTCCTAACCACACAGCCAGAAAAATAAGTAATCAAATCAGCTGACTCCAGTGTCGGCCGACTACTTGTTCTGTGTCCCCCTGCATCAATCGCAGCGTGTACGGGCTGTGAGTTCAGCTGAGTTTGGCCGGCACACTCTGCGATGGATGCAGGGGACATAGAACAAGTAATCGGCCAACACTGGAGTCAGCTGATCTCAACTCAGCTGAACTCCAGACCACGCAGCCCGCACACGGTCACATGTGATCGGCAGCAGCCAGTGACTGCTGTTAGCCTGTATCCATTGCAGCGTGTGCAGGCTGTGAGATCAGGATTCAGCTGACTCCCGATCAGCTGACTCCAGTGCCGGACAATAAATTCTGTGTCCTGCTGCAGAAGGATCTGGTAAAATAACAATTGTGGTTGCTTGCATTGCACATGCAATCCACAGGATCCGGTCATATGCGTTTTGCGTTTTTTTGCCAACTGGCAAAAAAATGCTGATGTGAAAGCAGCCTGACTAGAAGCCATCAGGGGCAGTGAGAGGACCATGGATAGCCGAAGAGAGAAGAGGGGGAAAGTGGCGACAGCTGGAGGACTAGGTCCCAGTTAACAGGATAGGCTAGACCGAGAATCCTGTAAGAAAGCGGCAGCAGAACCGCATAAGTGTGGCCATGACTGTCATGAAGGTAGTTTGCCAAGCCTCCTCCAGTGTCCTGTGTCTCTCTGCTACGTCTATGACGGTGACTGGCTGCGGGGTGGTGGACGCTGCCCTGAAGAAAACAGAACAGTAAGGGTCGCACACCCCGCCCAAAACGTTTTAAAAGCACTGGCCCTCTCTGGTGAAGGATGCAGAGCCCTCACGGCCCGGCGTCCACACCTTCCTTCAGGCAGAAACGATGGGAAGAGAGTAACACAACTGCAGAATCATATAAACCCGGATTTGTTTGTCTGCGGTGAAGCTGCATACACAAAACGGAACCTTTTTTTTAAAATCAAAATTATTTGCTGTTGCGCCACTTTGTGCAGAATATTATTTTAGATTCATTTGAAGAATAAAAGGAGTATTTGCAATATGCTACACAGTCATTTAAGCCCTATCTTTTGTCACTTTTCTAACAAAAGAAGGGGATCAACAAGAATCACTTTTCTGAACTGAAAGAAAATAGTCTAAGAAAACCTGAGGATCACCACGCAGGGGCTGACAATCTACCGATTCTTTGCACAGGTGTACATCATGTATGTCAATTAGCACCATAGGTTTGCAGCAACCATTAAAAATGTTCACGTTGCATGAAGGAGCAGCTGTTATTTGTAAGTCTGTGGTTTAGGCCCTGTCATTCAACACAGGGATGCAAAACGCATTGGTTTGTGCTCTGACCTCCTGCTGCCCCTTTAAAGTTGAATAATTAAGCTGCACCTGTCATTTTTTTGTATGAGAGCAGAGCTGTCACTCCAACACTAAATATGATGTCTCAGCCAGAATTTCTGACTTTGTTCTGCAGAGTGTAGGAGGAAGAAATCATTAGCAGAGTTTACATCTGTCTGTTTCATGTCGTCACATTGCAAATACAAAGCTGCTCTCTCTTTAGTTTATGAAGAATTTTCCACTTCCTTAGGTAGGAAAGAAAGACCCTTAATGGATGATTAAAATTAATTGTCCTCCATCCACCAAAAGAGGTCTGAATTATTGTGCAAATTAATTTCTTAATTTATTTTTATAACCGCATATATCATAAAAAATGTTCACTATCCACAGTCACCACTAGAGGGAGCTTACTGCATGCAGTTTATGGCCTGAATTCAACAATAACACAGTATGCAGTAAGCTCCCTCTAGTGGTGACTTAAGGTAGACAGAATTTTATCATGTACTAACTATTTTTACAACGGGAATTTTACTCTCTGATTCAGAAAAACAAATCTCCATCCACTGTGAAAATATATGAAGAAATTAAGCATGGAATGAAGAAAATCAACATGTTACATGTAAATAGGAGTTAGTGTGCACTTTAAGGTGTACCTCATGTAAAAACAGAACACTTAAAATGCAGCAGAACATATAAAGCCTCTATATACATCACTAGATCTTAATTACATTACAATATTTGTCTTGAATGAGCAATAATTAAAGTGCACCAATCACCAGGATTTTCCTATATAAACTATAGCCAGTGCTAACTGGCGCTATCATGCGGATTCTATACATACCGGTAGTTGTGAGATTGGGTGTATACTTTCTGAAATACAGGCAAGTAAAGTTACAGAAATGTACATCTTTTTGATTGGCAGCAGCTGCCGAATAGCTGATACGTGGATCGGGTTTTGCTCTCTATTCTCGCCCCTGTCTCCCTAGCCTGTGTAGATGTTAGACTGTAGGGGGGCATTTCTAACACGCCCCTTTCACGAGACAGAAATGACTCATACCTGGAAGGAGCCCATACAGTCTAGCATCAAAAAGCTGTACATTTCTGTAACTTTACTTGCCTGTATTTCAAAAACTATACATCCGATTTCACAACTAAAGATATGTATAGAATCAGCCTTATAGTGCCAGTATAGCACTAGCTGTAGTTTATATAGGTATAGGAAAATACTGATGATTGGTTCACTGTTAAGAAGTTGTCAAGCATTACAAACACATGGCTGCTTTCTTCCAAAAAACAGTGCTATGTGTGCGCACAGGATGTGTTCGGTATTGCAGATCTATTTCATTCATGTTATTGGAGCTGAGCAGCAATAGCAGAAACAATTTATTGATATGTATGGTGCAGTTTATTGAAAAAAGCAGCCACATTTTTCTACTTGTAGACAACCCCTTTAAATGACTTAAAATTAGTAAATAAAAATCCCAAAATTAGCTGTAGATGGATATTGATGTAGTTGAGAGAGAAATGTCTGTATCCTGCATTTTTACAGTCATCCGGTTCCTGTGAATGAATACTTTTTCTTTCGGAAGTGGTCAGTCTCTTCGGGATGTAGCAAACCAAATTAACCAGCTAGGGTATATAGTTTGTCCCAGACCAGATTATACTCTTGGGATTAACTGTCCGCGGCCAAACTATACCCCTCCAGTCCAGAATATACCCAACTAACATGGAACCCGGGTAAAGTCTGTCCAGGCCACAGTATGCCCCAGGGAATAAACTCTATACCCGGGGGTGGAGAATAATACGGTGCTTACATTGAACTGACAATAGATGGTGCTGTCCCATCAGTGAATTGTTAAAGTGAACCTGTCAGGTGCAATATGCACCCAGAACCACGAGCATTTCTGGGTGTATACTGCTAATTCCTGCCTAACTATCCCAGCCTATAGTAGCATCTGACACTGTGCATTCATTAGCATGTTAGTACACCCACAGGGGTGTGCTAATATGCTATGTGGGCCAACTAGCCAAGAGAACGAATGCCCTTGCCACTAGTCAATAGCCTCATTAGCATATTATAAAAGATCTTTAGAAATACTTTTTCTAAAGATCCCTTTATCTATGCTAGTGTATACAGGGACAGTTAGGCAGGGATTAGAAATATGCACCTAGAACTCTGCTCGTGGTTCTGGGTGCATATTGCACTTGACAAGTTCCCTTTAATGTAATGTACTGTAAGTTGTTACGTACTGTATTTTTCGTTTTATAAGATGCACCGGATTATAAGATGCACCCCAAATTCAGAACAAAAAAAGGTAAAAAAAAAAAATGGGGTCCGTCTTGTAATCCGGTGGTGTCTTACCGGAGGGGCAGTAGCCGCTCCAGCCGCCGGAGACCCCGCACAGTGGCTGCAGACACCGCACAGCAACCGCAGCCCCTGCACAGCCACCTCAGCATTCCCCCAGCCTCTTGTGACCTCTCTCCACCACCCCGTTAAGCTACATTCGGATTATAAGACGCACCCCTCACTTTCCTCCCAAATTTTTGGGAGGAAAAGTGCGTTTTATAATCCGAAAAACGCCAAACTTTTCCAGTTTTGACAACCATGGAAGACCAGCTATATGACCAGATTTTGAAATTCTCACCCCATATAAAGCTAAATATATAAGTTGAAGTTTTAAGACTTTATGACATTTATTTTATTATGAATGATCACATTTTTCGTAATAAAACTCTGTGTGTTTAGAGTTTTAAGATTTAAGTCAGATAGCTTTCTCACTAATGTACAAAGCTGAATCCCCAATAAAATGTTAAAAAATTAAAGGGAACCTGTCACCACTTTTTTGGCATATAAACTGCGGCCAAAACCACCGGGCTCTTATATACAGCATTCTAACATGCTGTATATAAAAGCCTAGGCCGGGGGTATAACATAAAAAACACTTTATAATACTTACCTAACAGTCGCTGCAGTGGGCCTTATGGACGTCTCTGTTGTCCGGTGCCGGCGCTGCCTCTTTTGTCCATCTTTGTTCTCCTTCTTCTCTAGCCGCGGTGCATGACGGGTCTGACATCATACAAAGTTGCCAGCATTCAGGTCCTGAGCAGGGCAGATCAAAGTATTGTAGTGCGCTTGCGCAGGACCGGCGAGAATGCATGACGCAGCTACGTCATGCACCCAGGCTTCAGAAAGTGGACGAAGATGGCTGAAAGAGGAGGCGCCGGCACCGGACAATGGAGACGCCCATTAGGCCCACCGCAGCGACCATTAGGTAAGTATTATAAAGTGTTTTTTATGTTATACCCCCGGCCTGGGCTCTTATATACAGGATGTTAGAATGCTGTATATAAGAGCCCGGTGGTGGTGGCCGCAGCTTATAGGCTAAAAAAGTGGTGACAGATTCCCTTTAAGTAATTATTGTGTATATCACTAAATGCTGATGGGGCAATAATATCACCTGAAAGGTATATTTTGGTTTAGGCCAATATATACCCCTTAGTATAATCTAGCCTCGACTACTTTAACCTCAGGTATAGTCTGGATAGTGTGTATACTCTGGCTCTGCCAAATGCTCTAAAGCATATCATCAGATATCTCACTCTGCTGCCTCCTAGCATGAAGTCTTAGGCTATGTGCGCACGTTGCGTACTAGCCCTGCAGAAATTTCTGCAGCGATCTGAAGAGCACACGTGCGCTTCAAATCGCTGCAGAAAATGTCCGTAGAAAAAAAAAAGCTCCTCCCATAGACAGAGCAGGAGCTGCCGGCAAAGCGCACGGAAGAAGTGACATGTCACTTCTTGAACGCAGCACTTCGGGCAGCAGCCGAAGCGCTGCGCTCTAAGACGCCACGTGCGCACGGCCCCTGCACAATCTCCATAGATTATGCAGGGGACGCAGGACACATGCAGTTACGCTGCGCTGCAAAGCGCAGCGTAACTGCATTAATTACGCACACGTGCGCACATAGCCTTACACATACACACTATGGAAGAAATACTGCAGCTGCATCCCCCTCCTCCCCTTTCTATTCTTTTCTATTTACTGTTTTTACTCTAGATGGATTTTATGGTGACTGAGGAAGTTGCTGAACATCTACTATTACAGACATTTGGGAAAGGTCGATAATCAATTACAAAAGTATCAGCAAATAAAAACTTTTTGTATAAATATTTATAACAGAACATTAAATGATTTTCCTCTCAGGGTAACAATAATTATATTGAAATCTTTGTTGTTTTCTTCCGATGACGATTTCCTTGCAGACTAATTATTATGATAACCTGTGATCTCGCTCTGCTGGTTCTCAACAATTAGGAATCACATTTTACCCATTCTCCTACTTCACTGGTAAATTAGGTGGAAGTACGGTGCAGCTGAACAAATTGTCTCAGTTGGAGGCATTACTGGTGCGTGTAAATAAATCACCCCTCAGGGTATCAGGATGACTTCTCTTTACTGAGCTCAGCGGAGCAGGGGAGATGAAGTGTGGTGACATAGTGGTCCACAATCTTGCATTAATGACCCTTGCTAACAGCATGAGGTGCACAAACTTTTCACGCGATCTCACAGACGAGTTATGAAACATTTTTACACTTCAAAAAATTTCCTCATGTCAAAATGCTTTCAAGTTATGATCCTGGACATAGGGGGCAGCATTATAGCAGTTACATTGTTGTATATTTGAGGCATTATTTGTAACTGTTTGTTTTATCCTTGTTCATAGGGAAAGTATTATAGTTGTTATATTCTTATACATAGAGGACAGTATTATAGTAGTTATATTTTTATACATGGGCGATATTATGGTAGTTATATTCTTGTATATAGGAGCAGTATTATAGTAGTTATAGTCATATACATAGGAGGAAGTATTATAGTAGTTATATTCTTGTAAATAGGGGCTTGTATTATAGTAGTTATATTCTTGTAAATAGGGGCTTGTATTATAGTAGTTATATTCTTGTACAAGGGGGCAGTATAAGGCTCTGTGCGCACTGGGAAATGGAATTTTCTTGTGAAAATTCCGCATGTCCTCAAAGATTACCGCACCCGCGGTAAAAAACCGCGGGAAACCGCATCCGAAAACCGCATGCGGTTTGCCGCGGTTTTACCGCGGTATTATTCGCGGTTTTGCCGCGTGCGGGTTGGGATGTGCTTTATTGCATTCAATGCAATAAAGCACATTGAAGAAAAAAAAAAAAAAAAAAAAGGTCCTTTAATTCTGAGATAGTAGATAGACAGAAGAATAGATAGAGGGATAGACAGATAGACAGAGGGATAGATAGATAGAGAGATAGATGACAGATCGCTGCATTTCCCATGGTCGGCAGTGAGTTCACATTACCGGCCGTGGGAAATGACCGGTAATTACCTCTGCTGCTTTCATTCAGCGCTGTGTCTGTGACAGTCGCGGCTGGATGTCAGCAGTGCAGGACCCTGTGGATTACGCCGGAGGTTTGCTTGGGGGGGGGTTAATAAAAGGGTGAACGAGGCTTGTTTGTTTTATTTAAAATAAAGGATTTTTCGGTGTCTGTGTCTTTTTCACTTTACTTACGGGTTGATCATGTAAGCTGTCTCATAGACGCTGCCATGATCAAGCCTGGAGTTAATGGCGGTGGTCCCCCATCACCATTAACCCCTTGTATTACCTTGCCACCACTGCTACACGGTGGCAAGAAGAGCCGAGGACACGCCGGTATTGTCGCATATTGCATGCGACAGTGCCGGGGCAGCTGCGGCTGATATTCTCGGCTGCCGGAGGGGGAGTGAGGCGGGGGACATTACCCCTGCCCCTCTCCCTCCCCAGCCTGAGAATACCGGCCCGCCGCTGTGTGCTTACCTCGGCTGTGTAACGGGGGCAGGGGGCGCCTCAGGGGGTGTAGTCGTGGCCCCTTTGGGCGACAGGCTGACCCCCGGCCCGGCCGTCACTATTAAAACAGGGGTGTTGTTTGTGGGGCAGAGTGTGGGTGGCAGGGACGCGTTCGTGCCGGTACCTGAGTTCTCCGTTACGCCGTTTTCCCTCGGCTCGCCAGCCCCTTCATCAGTTACAGAAAAGAGCCACTGACAGGCAGCTGGTAAACTAAGAAACATTTTATTGAACGAGGCTTCCATTTTCTGTTACACTTCTCAGCAGCAAGTTACTTCAGTACTTCACTTTAACGTTACAGATTACGTTCCTTCCTGACGGTTTCCCCTTTTTGCTGACGGTCACTCTCCTTCACCTGCAGGGGCCACTTGTTATCCCCCTGATAGCTGCACTCCACTCTAGTACACACCACCGGCTTTGGGACTAGTCTTGACTCTTCCACTTCTTCTGCCACTGCACCACTTCCACACTCTGCCCCGGCACCTCAGACTCCTCTCTTCAGTCACATCCGACTACTACACTGTCCTGCACACACTGCTCTGCATTCAGAGACCTCCCTTCCTTCCTTCCCCACCTAGGCTGCCCTCCCCTCCTTCCCTGCCACTGTTACCAGGGGAACCACTGCTCTACACTGGCACCTAGTGGGGAAACAGTTTATGACAGGTAACATTTTACCATCAACATTTACAATTTGCCACCATACTACTGTGGCGTCTTCAGGGGGGGAAAAACCGCTCCTTCACTACCAGGGGTCCGACTACCCCTTACATTCCTCCCCTCTTTAACCTCAGCCTCCTGGCGAGGTTCGTACCTGCAAAACAATACATGTAGGAAAACACAATACTTAAAACACACAGACTGGCACACAAGTTTGGTGCCCGGAGTCCCTCCAGGGAAGCTCCTGGTCTTAGTCGCACATCTGCCCGGAGGCCCTCCTCAGGCGCTCCCAGTCTTAGCTGACCTTCTGCCCGGAGGCTATTTCCAAGCGCTCCCGGTCTTTGGGTGGGCAGAAAATAACAAGACAACAAGATTCCTTCTTAACAGTCACGGAAGGAGTCCACGCACAGCTCTGCATTAAGTTCCTCCCGGGTTCAGTACTTTTAACGTTACTGTAACTGGAAACATTCACCGGCTTTCAACAGTACTGGTTTTCAACGGCAAACAAATCACTCTCTTCCGGACGATTACCTCTGGTTCTGGGATATCTTGCCAGTACGGGGCCTTAACTCCTGAGGGGGGCAGTGGGCCTACCTTAACAGACGCGGGCGCCTCCGGAATCTGTACGGATGCTCCTGGTGGCCCGCTCCCCAGAGTCAGCCGGGACTTGTAGGTGGCCCAGACTTCCGTCGTCGTTTCCACGGTAACGGCATCCCATGAGGTAAAAAACGTGACCTTTGCTGGTTTCTCCGAGACTCCAGTCACGGCCGGTATCATGCTTGCCGGCAACGTGATGGTGGGTAACTCTCCCACCGAGCTCTCCATCGGACGTTCTCTTCTGCGTCCTACGGGCACCAGCGCGCCCGCTACGGCTTGCTTGTCTGTCCTGGCCTCCATTCTGTTTAGCGCAGGTAACTGGAACTGTTGCTTCTGCTGCTGGGATTGCAATGGCGCCGGGGAAGGTGGAGGCGGTTCTTCTTTTCCCGCTTTAGCACACACTCTGCCCCCGGCTTCACCCACCAGGTCTGCATAGCGTTGATGACGCCTTTTCTTTCTTGCGGCGCCGCCCACGTCTCTAGACCTCTGCAGCTTCTTGGGGCAGGTACCTCCCCTCTTTGGGCGGTGCACTCTGGGCTTCTTCCTCCCAGGCCAGCCCAGCGTTTTTCGTTTGGCGCCAACTTTTCGCGCCTCTGCTGAGTCCATGAGGACGGCCGCCATCTTGCCGCCATCTTGTGGCCTGTTCAGCACGTCAGGCACCACTTGATCTTCCTCACAGTCTCTGGTCGGGGTTTCTTGCATGCAGGCTTGATCCTGCCGACTACGCCAGTTTGTAACGGGGGCAGGGGGCGCCTCAGGGGGTGTAGTCGTGGCCCCTTTGGGCGACAGGCTGACCCCCGGCCCGGCCGTCACTATTAAAACAGGGGTGTTGTTTGTGGGGCAGAGTGTGGGTGGCAGGGACGCGTTCGTGCCGGTACCTGAGTTCTCCGTTACGCCGTTTTCCCTCGGCTCGCCAGCCCCTTCATCAGTTACAGAAAAGAGCCACTGACAGGCAGCTGGTAAACTAAGAAACATTTTATTGAACGAGGCTTCCATTTTCTGTTACACTTCTCAGCAGCAAGTTACTTCAGTACTTCACTTTAACGTTACAGATTACGTTCCTTCCTGACGGTTTCCCCTTTTTGCTGACGGTCACTCTCCTTCACCTGCAGGGGCCACTTGTTATCCCCCTGATAGCTGCACTCCACTCTAGTACACACCACCGGCTTTGGGACTAGTCTTGACTCTTCCACTTCTTCTGCCACTGCACCACTTCCACACTCTGCCCCGGCACCTCAGACTCCTCTCTTCAGTCACATCCGACTACTACACTGTCCTGCACACACTGCTCTGCATTCAGAGACCTCCCTTCCTTCCTTCCCCACCTAGGCTGCCCTCCCCTCCTTCCCTGCCACTGTTACCAGGGGAACCACTGCTCTACACTGGCACCTAGTGGGGAAACAGTTTATGACAGGTAACATTTTACCATCAACATTTACAATTTGCCACCATACTACTGTGGCGTCTTCAGGGGGGGAAAAACCGCTCCTTCACTACCAGGGGTCCGACTACCCCTTACAGCTGGACGGTAAATATGCAGCGGAGCCCACGTTCTTTTTTTTCTATATTTCCGTTTTCTTTCTATGTGTATTCTATGTGTCTGTGTCTATGTGTTCTATGTGAGTGTGATGTGTGTGTGTTTACTCTCTGCTTTGCTTCCTCTTCCTGTAATGACATCACTTCCCTGCAAAAACGCAGACAGGCGATGCACATTACCGGAGGTAAACCGCGAAATACCGCAGGGAATAACGCAGGAAAACGCAGTGAACCGCACAGAATTTGCTGCCTGCGTTATTCCCTGCGGGATTTCATGATATCCCGCAGCGATGTGCGGAAAAGAAGTGACATGCACTTGTTTTTGCTGCGGGATTCCCGCAGCAAAACATGCAGCTGTCAAATTCCGCCCAGTGCGCACAGGATTTTTTTTCTCCATAGGATTTGCTGGTGATTCACTGCAGAGATGTTATGAACATTTTCTGCAGCGAAACATGCAGCAAATCCGTGAAAAATCCGCGGCAAAATCCGGTAAGTGCGCACATAGCCTAAGGGCTCATGCGCATGTTGCGTAATTACATGCATTTACGCTGCATATTGCACTACAGCGAAAATGCATGCGTCCTGCATCCCCTGCACATTCTATGTAGATTGTGCATGAGACGTGCGCACGATGCTTTTTTGAACGTAGCGATTTGGGTGCTGAAATTTTGACCCAAATCTGTGCGTTCATAAAAGCAGCATGTCAATTATTCCGCGCGCTTTGGCTGCAGCTCCCGCTCTGTCTATGGTGGGGGCAGCAGCCATAGCGCATGAAATCAGCTTTTTTTCTACAGCAAAACTGCTTCCTTTATGCAATGTTTCTGCAGCGATTTGAAGCGCACGTGCTGTCAAATCGCTGGTACATGCGAACTAAGCCTTATAGTAGTTATATTCTTGTATATAGGAGCAGTAATTTAGTAGTTATCTTCTTGTACATAGGGGCACGATGCTGAAGTTGGTTTCTTATTCGTCCAGTTTCTTATTCGGGGCTGAAGTTGGTTTCTTATTCGTCAGTTTCTTATTCGGCAATTTAGTTTTTTCAGCTTTTTATGCATTTAACAACAAAAATAACACATGACAATAATAAAATACAATGCACTGATGAGCCCTAATATAAATACACTCAAAATCAGCTGCAAAAATTATAAAACTGGCATAAAAATGGGCATCAAAGTGGGCACCAAAGTATGTTAGTGAAAGGGTTAAATGGCTTTGGGCCACTGATCTAACACCAGAATTGCATATCTAGTGATGCCTCTAATCAAACTGAAGTGACTCCAGCCTGGCCCAAAGGGGTTCTGGGCATCAGAACTGGCATCAAAGTGGGCACACAGCCAATTTTCACAGATTTGAATAAGTAACTGGTGTTTTTGAGGGGTTAATTGGCTTTGGGCCACTGATCTCACACCACATTTACATACCTAGTGCTGCCACACATCAAATTCAGATCACTACAGCCTGGCCCAAACAGGTTCTGGGCATCAGAACTGGCATCAAAGTGGGCAAAAACCCAGTTTTCACAGATTTGAATAAGTAACTGGTGTTTTTGAGGGGTTAAATGGCTTTGGGCCACTGATCTCACACCACATTTACATACCTAGTGATGACACACATCAAATTCAGATCACTCCAGCCTGGCCCAAACAGGTTCTGGGCATCAGAACTGGCATCAAAGTGGGCAAAAACCCAGTTTTCACAGATTTGAATAAGTAACTGATAATTTTGAGGGGTTAAATGGCTTTGGGCCACTGATCTCACACCACAGTTACATACCTAGTGATGACACACATCAAACTCAGATCACTCCAGCCTGGCCCAAACAGGTTCTGGGCATCAGAACTGGCATCAAAATGGGCAAAAACCCAGTTTTCACAGATTTGAATAAGTAACTGATGTTTTTGAGGGGTTAAATGGCTTTGGGCCACTGATCTCACACCACATTTACATACCTAGTGATGCCACACATCAAATTCAGATCACTCCAGCCTGGCCCAAACAGGTTCTGGGCATCAGAACTGGCATCAAAGTGGGCACACAGCCAATTTTCACAGATTTGAATAAGTAACTGATGTTTTTGAGGGGTTAAATGGCTTTGGGCCACTGATCTCACACCACATTTACATACCTAGTGATGCCACACATCAAATTCAGATCACTCCAGCCTGGCCCAAACAGGTTCTGGGCATCAGAACTGGCATCAAAGTGGGCAAAACCCCAGATTTCACAGATTTGAATAAGTAACTGGTGTTTTTGAGGGGTTAAATGGCTTTGGGCCACTGATCTCACACCACATTTACATACCTAGTGATGCCACACATCAAATTCAGATCACTCCAGCCTGCCCCAAACAGGTTCTGGGCATCAGAACTGGCATCAACCTGTTTGGGCCAGGCTGGAGTGATCTGAATTTGATGTGTGGCATCACTAGGTATGTAAATGTAGTGTGAGATCAGTGGCCCAAAGCCATTTAACCCCTCAAAAACACCAGTTACTTATTCAAATCTATGAAAATTGGCTGTGTGCCCACTTTGATGCCAGTTCTGATGCCCAGAACCTGTTTGGGCCAGGCTGCAGTGATCTGAATTTGATGTGTGGCATCACTAGGTATGTAAATGTGGTGTGAGATCAGTGGCTCAAAGCCATTTAACCCCTCAAAAACACCAGTTACTTATTCAAATCTGTGAAAATTGGCTGTGTGCCCACTTTGATGCCAGTTCTGATGCCCAGAACCTGTGTGGGCCAGGCTGGAGTGATCTGAATTTGATGTGTGGCATCACTAGGTATGTAAATGTGGTGTGAGATCAGTGGCCCAAAGCCATTTAACCCCTCAAAAACACCAGTTACTTATTCAAATCTGTAAAACTGGGGTTTTGCACACTTTGATGCCAGTTCTGATGCCCAGAACCTGTTTGGGCCAGGCTGGAGTGATCTGAATTTGATGTGTGTCATCACTAGGTATGTAACTGTGGTGTGAGATCAGTGGCCCAAAGCCATTTAACCCCTCAAAAACATCAGTTACTTATTCAAATCTGTGAAAATTGGCTGTGTGCCCACTTTGATGCCAGTTCTGATGCCCAGAACCTGTTTGGACCAGGCTGGAGTGATCTGAATTTGATGTGTGGCATCACTAGGTATGTAAATGTGGTGTGAGATCAGTGGCCCAAAGCCATTTAACCCCTCAAAAACACCAGTTACTTATTCAAATCTGTAAAACTGGGGTTTTGCACACTTTGATGCCAGTTCTGATGCCCAGAACCTGTTTGGGCCAGGCTGGAGTGATCTGAGTTTGATGTGTGTCATCACTAGGTATGTAAATGTGGTGTGAGATCAGTGGCCCAAAGCCATTTAACCCCTCAAAAACATCAGTTACTTATTCAAATCTGTGAAAATTGGCTGTGTGCCCACTTTGATGCCAGTTCTGATGCCCAGAACCTGTTTGGGCCAGGCTGGAGTGATCTGAATTTGATGTGTGGCATCACTAGGTATGTAAATGTGGTGTGAGATCAGTGGCCCAAAGCCATTTAACCCCTCAAAAACATCAGTTACTTATTCAAATCTGTGAAAACTGGGTTTTTGCCCACTTTGATGCCAGTTCTGATGCCCAGAACCTGTTTGGGCCAGGCTGGAGTGATCTGAGTTTGATGTGTGTCATCACTAGGTATGTAACTGTGGTGTGAGATCAGTGGCCCAAAGCCATTTAACCCCTCAAAAACACCAGTTACTTATTCAAATCTGTGAAAATTGGCTGTGTGCCCACTTTGATGCCAGTTCTGATGCCCAGAACCCCTTTGGGCCAGGCTGGAGTGATCTGAATTTGATGTGTGGCATCACTAGTTATGTAAATGTGGTGTGAGATCAGTGGCCCAAAGCCATTTAACCCCTCAAAATTATCAGTTACTTATTCAAATCTGTGAAAACTGGGTTTTTGCCCACTTTGATGCCAGTTCTGATGCCCAGAACCTGTTTGGGCCAGGCTGGAGTGATCTGAATTTGATGTGTGTCATCACTAAGTATGTAAATTTGGTGTGAGATCAGTGGCCCAAAGCCATTTAACCCCTCAAAAACACCAGTTACTTATTCAAATCTGTAAAACTAGGGTTTTGCACACTTTGATGCCAGTTCTGATGCCCAGAACCTGTTTGGGCCAGGCTGGAGTGATCTGAATTTGATGTGTGGCATCACTAGGTATGTAACTGTGGTGTGAGATCAGTGGCCCAAAGCCATTTAACCCCTCAAAAACATCAGTTACTTATTCAAATCTGTGAAAATTGGCTGTGTGCCCACTTTGATGCCAGTTCTGATGCCCAGAACCTGTTTGGGCCAGGCTGGAGTGATCTGAATTTGATGTGTGGCATCACTAGGTATGTAAATGTGGTGTGAGATCAGTGGCCCAAAGCCATTTAACCCCTCAAAAACACCAGTTACTTATTCAAATCTGTGAAAATTGGCTGTGTGCCCACTTTGATGCCAGTTCTGATGCCCAGAACCTGTTTGGGCCAGGCTGTAGTGATCTGAATTTGATGTGTGGCAGCACTAGGTATGTAAATGTGGTGTGAGATCAGTGGCCCAAAGCCAATTAACCCCTCAAAAACACCAGTTACTTATTCAAATCTGTGAAAATTGGCTGTGTGCCCACTTTGATGCCAGTTCTGATGCCCAGAACCCCTTTGGGCCAGGCTGGAGTCACTTCAGTTTGATTAGAGGCATCACTAGATATGCAATTGTGGTGTTAGATCAGTGGCCCAAAGCCATTTAACCCTTTCACTAACATACTTTGGTGCCCACTTTGATGCCCATTTTTATGCCAGTTTTATAATTTTTGCAGCTGATTTTGAGTGTATTTATATTAGGGCTCATCAGTGCATTGTATTTTATTATTGTCATGTGTTATTTTTGTTGTTAAATGCATAAAAAGCTGAAAAAACTAAACTGCCGAATAAGAAACTGACGAATAAGAAACCAACTTCAGCCCCGAATAAGAAACTGGACGAATAAGAAACCAACTTCAGCATCGTCATAGGGGCAGTATTATATTCGTTATATTCTTGTACATAGTGGGTAGTATTATATTAATAATATTCTTGTACATAGGGGCAGTATTATAGTAGTAATATTCTTGTACATAGGGACAGTATTATAGTAGTTATATGCTTGTATATAGGAGCAGTATTATAGTAGTTATATTCTTGTACATACAAGGCAATATTCTAGTAGTTATATTCTTGTACATAGGGGCAGTATTATAGTAGTTATATTCTTGTACATATGAGGCAGTATTATAGTAGTTATATTCTTGCACATAGGGCAGTATTATAGTAGTTATATTCTTGTACATAGGGCAGTATTATAGTAGTTATATTCTTGTACATAGGGGCAGTATTATAGTAGCTATATTCTTGTACATAGGATCAGTATAATAGTCGTTATAGTCTTGTGAATAGAGGCAGTATTATAGTAGTTATATTCTTGTACATAGGGGCAGTATTATACAAGTTACAGTCATATACATTCAAGGCAGTATTATAGCAGTATATTTTTCTAGTATATTCTACAGTACAGCATATTCTTGCACATGGGTAGAGGTTACTGAAGTTGTCTGTGATTTTGCTGTGGCTTTATAAAACTCTATGACTGTTGATTAGGAGCTAATTACACGTTTTAGACAGCTTGCTGGATACCATTGTGGTAGCTGGGTGCAGAACTCACTGGCATTTCTCAACTCATTTCAGGTGATGGCGGGTTTTTTTTATTTATCTTTTCGAGAAAAGACTACAAAAGAATTAGGCTGTGTTCACACACTGCGTTTTTTACCTGCGTTTTTGGTCCGTTTTGGGTCCGTTTTTGCTGCAGAAATTTCTTGAGAAATTCTTGTAACATTTCTGCAGACATTCCCCAGCAAAACCTATGGCAAAACAAATTAGCTGTGCACACACTGCGTTTTTTTCTTAAGAAAATTCTTTCAGTAGATTTTCTTAAGAAAAAGAATGAGCATGTCACTTCTTTTCTGCAGCTAACTGCGTTTTTTGCCATAGATAATTGGCACAATAACGCAGGGAGCAACCAGCGGTAAAAACGCACCAAAAACGCACCGAAAACGCACCAAAAACGCACCGAAAACGCGGCAAAAACGCAGGTGCGTTTTTGGTGCGTTTTTTAACACAGGTGCACTCTTAAGAAATTTCTTAAGAAATTTCTTAAGAAAAATCATTTTTCTAGTGTGAACATAGCCTCAGTCGTCTTGGAGATGGCGGCAAGGAGATAGCACATTTTCTCCTCAGCGCTCATTATTCTAGAAGCTGACAGACGCTGCACAGATCTCTCAGTACTGCTGCGTCCTGTGCTAAGTGCACCATGTTGAGCAGCATAATGCCTTTCCATTTACACCTTCTGTAACCTGATCAGACTGGTCAGAAAACTTGAGACTTTAGAAACCCCATCTCAGCAGACAGCACAGGGCAGGCTTAGATACATCAGTCAATAAACAATACTAGACATGATAGGTTTGGATACATTGGTTGAGCAAACAGACACACAAAATGATGAGGTACACTGGCTTACCAGACACTATCACATATAATAGGCTTAGATACAGGGACCTCTCTCCTCCTGTACCAGTCTGTGTCTTGTATTGTTTATGATTATTGTACTTGGCCCTATTATGCACACCCCTTTCACATGTAAAGAATTGATGGAGCTATAATAAAAAATAGTAATAAAATAATAATAAAAAAAGATACATAGGCTTGGATACATTAGCTCAGCAAATTGTATGAGCATATGTGTGGCATATACCGTATACATCAGCTCGGCAAACAGTATCATGAATGATAGGCAGGGGCGAATGTACCGCCCCGCACTCGGCTGCAGCCGAGCCGCTCGGGTCCGGGCTCATTGGTGGGTGGCTCGAGCGCCTCCGGACCCGGGGTCACTTCGCTCTGAAAGGTGTGCTGGCGCTTTTGGAGGGGGGTAGGTAGGTGCATGGCCGGAGCCGTGTTTGAGTTTGTGACGCCACCCACGGGCTGTGGTGAAGTTGGACACCACCGCTGCGATTACTGGGCACCCGGGGGAGATGGTAGTGCAGCAAGATGTTAACCCCTCCGTGGGTAGGGATGATGGCCCCGGGACCCGTTGGGGAGAGCTGGGAGGTGCAGGGCGGTGCACGGTCGGATGGCACTGTTGTACTCACAGTTATTGACACACAGAAGTCTCTGGTAAACAAAGTTGATGGTGGTCGGTGCCCGCAGCTGGCTGCGTCTGGTCCCCCACCCGGTTCGGTGGTCTTGGCCTTTCTCCTGCACCGTGTTGTGTAGAGGTGAGCGCGGTTCGCGGTTGGAGGTTCTCCAGTATGCGGCTCAAGTGATTTTGGGGGCTGTTCTAGATCGAACTAGAACTCGAGCTTTTTGCTAAAGCTTGATAGTTCTAGATACGTTCGAGAACGGTTCTAGCAGCAAAAAGACAAGCTAATTAGTAGCTGGCTTTCCGCTGTAATAGTGTAAGTCACTCTGTGACTCACACTATTATGACATTTCAGTGTATAGTGTGCGGGAACAGTGCATTCAGATCACTGCTGTTTGGATAATGGCGATCGCCATTTTTTTTTTTTCCTTGTCTTCCTTCCCTAAGCGCGCACGTGTAGTGGGGCGGGCCAGCATGTCAACCAATCCCAGATACACACACAGCTAAGTGGACTTTTAGCCAGAGAAGCAACGGCATGTGTGATAGGATGTCCATGTCACATGTCCATGCATTATAAAAACGGACATTTTCCTCCAGCACGCCATTATCTGCCTTCTGCGTCTTGGTGTCAATCACCGCTGGCGTAGCTCCTGTCTCCGATACTGCTGTTTACGCTCTATACACAGCGCTATACAGAATAGGGATAGAAGTTTCTATTAGTCCTTGTAAGGGCTAATACCGGCAGGGTCAGAGCCATAGGTGACAGTCAGGTCCGTGAAAACAGATTTTAACAGCTACACAAGATGACAGCGTCTGTGTAGCTAAGGTCAGGGATTTCCTCGCTGCATTTCCCCATTAGGAGGGATAGAAAGGGAGGCTTCCTTTCCTCTACCCAGACCCACAACCCTGCCACTGTACCCTCCTGCCCTTTGCACACTCAAACTCATTCTTACTAAGCCATTATACTAGCAAACACTGAGTAAACTTAGTGGCATCCTAAAAGTGGCTGTTGGACTTCCATTATTGTCCCACTGGTGCAAATCTATGTGCAGCACCTCTGCATTGCACAATCAAACTCATTGTTACTAAGCCATTATACTAGCAAACACTGAGTAAACTTAGTGGCATCCTAAAAGTGGCTGTTGGACTTCCATTAGTGTCCCAGTGGTGCAAATCTATGTGCAGCACCTCTGCATTGCACACTCAAACTCATTGTTACTAAGCCATTATACTATCACACACTGAGTAAACTTAGTGGCATCCTAAAAGTGGCTGTTGGACTTCCATTAGTGTCCCACTGGTGCAAATCTATGTGCAGCACCTCTGCATTTGTCACGCTCCCCGGGTCCCGACGTCGTTTCTCACTCACCGCTCCGGTCCCCGGGTCCCCTGCCTCCAGCCACACGTCCTCCTCGGCACCGCTCCCTGCTCTGGCCTACGGCACCCGGGCGTCACGCATGTGCATTAGGGCGCGCGCGCGGTCACTGACCTCCTCTTAAAGGCCCTACACTCCCTAACAGGATATTGCATCAGTCAGGGTCAGGTATATTAGGAGCTCCCTGCCTGGAGGGCGTCGCCTGTTCGTCGAGTTCTGCAAGCTAGAAGTCCAGGTCCCCTTGTGTCTTACTCATACTAAAAACTTTGTCTCTTCCGTAGAGCCTGCTCTGCCTCCGTTACCGGTCCCTGAATCCAGTCTTGCCAAGAGGTCCTCCGGTGTCCGTCGGCGGGGAATCCAACCACCGTTTCGGCAGCCTGTGCCTGTCTGGTATCTCCGACTTCACCCAGCTGCCTTCCATCATACCCAGCTAACCCGGATCCCGCCTGAGCTTCCTAACCGTCACCCGTACTGGACTTCCGTAATTATCTCCGAGGACTCTGTGGCTCCAAAGACTCCGTTTTACCCGTTCCCTGTGGGACGCTACCCCGGTTCCGCTAGTACTCCGGCTACCGTGTGCCTAGGCCCTCTGGTGGGGTGACTGGACAGTCCCTGTATAGGGGTTAGCTCCAGGTTGCCTCACTGGGGGAGTCCGGTACACGGCCCAGAGGATCCACCATCACCCGGACCTAACAGCATTGCACACTCAAACTCATTGTTACTAAGCCATTATACTAGCAAACACTGAGTAAACTTAGTGGCATCCTAAAAGTGGCTGTTGAACTTCCATTAGTGTCCCACTGGTGCAAATCTATGTGCAGCACCTCTGCATTGCACACTCAAACTCATTGTTACTAAGCCATTATACTAGCAAACACTGAGTAAACTTAGTGGCATCCTAAAAGTGGCTGTTGGACTTCCATTATTGTCCCACTGGTGCAAATCTATGTGCAGCACCTCTGCATTGCACACTCAAACTCATTGTTACTAAGCCATTATACTAGCACACACTGAGTAAACTTAGTGGCATCCTAAAAGTGGCTGTTGGACTTCCATTAGTGTCCCACTGGTGCAAATCTATGTGCAGCACCTCTGCATTTGTCACGCTCCCCGGGTCCCGACGTCGTTTCTCACTCACCGCTCCGGTCCCCGGGTCCCCTGCCTCCAGCCACACGTCCTCCTCGGCACCGCTCCCTGCTCTGGTCTCCGGCACCCGGGCGTCACGCATGTGCATTAGGGCGCGCGCGCGGTCACTGACCTCCTCTTAAAGGCACTGCATTCCCTAACAGGATATTGCATCAGTCAGGGTCAGGTATATTAGGAGCTTCCTGCCTGGAGGGCGTCGCCTGTTCGTCGAGTTCTGCAAGCTAGAAGTCCAGGTCCCCTTGTGTCTTACTCATAGTAAAAACTTTGTCTCTTCCGTAGAGCCTGCTCTGCCTCCGTAACCGGTCCCTGAATCCAGTCTTGCCAAGAGGTCCTCCGGTGTCCGTCGGCGGGGAATCCAACCACCGTTTTGGCAGCCTGTGCCTGTCTGGTATCTCTGACTTCACCCAGCTGCCTTCCATCATACCCAGCTAACTCGGATCCCGCCTGAGCTTCCTAACCGTCACCCGTACTGGACTTCCGTAATTATCTCCGAGGACTCTGTGGCTCCAAAGACTCCGTTTTACCCGTTCCCTGTGGGACGCTACCCCGGTTCCGCTAGTACTCCGGCTACCGTGTGCCTAGGCCCTCTGGTGGGGTGACTGGACAATCCCTGTATAGGGGTTAGCTCCAGGTTGCCTCACTGGGGGAGTCCGGTACACGGCCCAGAGGATCCACCATCACCCGGACCTAACAGCATTGCACACTCAAACTCATTGTTACTAAGCCATTATACTAGCAAACACTGAGTAAACTTAGTGGCATCCTAAAAGTGGCTGTTGGACTTCCATTAGTGTCCCACTGGTGCAAATCTATGTGCAGCACCTCTGCATTGCACACTCAAACTCATTGTTACTAAGCCATTATACTAGCAAACACTGAGTAAACTTAGTGGCATCCTAAAAGTGGCTGTTGGACTTCCATTAGTGTCCCACTGGTGCAAATCTATGTGCAGCACCTCTGCATTGCACACTCAAACTCATTGTTACTAAGCCATTATACTAGCAAACACTGAGTAAACTTAGTGGCATCCTAAAAGTGGCTGTTGGACTTCCATTATTGTCCCACTGGTGCAAATCTATGTGCAGCACCTCTGCATTGCACACTCAAACTCATTGTTACTAAGCCATTATACTAGCAAACACTGAGTAAACTTAGTGGCATCCTAAAAGTGGCTGTTGGACTTCCATTAGTGTCCCAGTGGTGCAAATCTATGTGCAGCACCTCTGCATTGCACACTCAAACTCATTGTTACTAAGCCATTATACTAGCACACACTGAGTAAACTTAGTGGCGTCCTAAAAGTGGCTGTTGGACTTCCATTAGTGTCCCACTGGTGCAAATCTATGTGCAGCACCTCTGCATTTGTCACGCTCCCCGGGTCCCGACGTCGTTTCTCACTCACCGCTCCGGTCCCCGGGTCCCCTGCCTCCAGCCACACGTCCTCCTCGGCACCGCTCCCTGCTCTGGCCTCCAGCACCCGGGCGTCACGCATGTGCATTAGGGCGCGCGCGCGGTCACTGACCTCCTCTTAAAGGCACTGCACTCCCTAACAGGATATTGCATCAGTCAGGGTCAGGTATATTAGGAGCTTCCTGCCTGGAGGGCGTCGCCTGTTCGTCGAGTTCTGCAAGCTAGAAGTCCAGGTCCCCTTGTGTCTTACTCATACTAAAAACTTTGTCTCTTCCGTAGAGCCTGCTCTGCCTCCGTAACCGGTCCCTGAATCCAGTCTTGCCAAGAGGTCCTCCGGTGTCCGTCGGCGGGGAATCCAACCACCGTTTCGGCAGCCTGTGCCTGTCTGGTATCTCCGACTTCACCCAGCTGCCTTCCATCATACCCAGCTAACTCGGATCCCGCCTGAGCTTCCTAACCGTCACCCGTACTGGACTTCCATAATTATCTCCGAGGACTCTGTGGCTCCAAAGACTCCATTTTACCCGTTCCCTGTGGGACGCTACCCCGGTTCCGCTAGTACTCCGGCTACCATGTGCCTAGGCCCTCTGGTGGGGTGACTGGACAGTCCCTGTATAGGGGTTAGCTCCAGGTTGCCTCACTGGGGGAGTCCGGTACACGGCCCAGAGGATCCACCATCACCCGGACCTAACAGCATTGCACACTCAAACTCATTGTTACTAAGCCATTATACTAGCAAACACTGAGTAAACTTAGTGGCATCCTAAAAGTGGCTGTTGGACTTCCATTACTGTCCCACTGGTGCAAATCTATGTGCAGCACCTCTGCATTGCACACTCAAACTCATTGTTACTAAGCCAGTATACTAGCAAACACTGAGTAAACTTAGTGGCATCCTAAAAGTGGCTGTTGGACTTCCATTAGTGTCCCACTGGTGCAAATTTATGTGCAGCACCTCTGCATTGCACACTCAAACTCATTGTTACTAAGACATTATAATAGCAAAAACTACTGCAACTTAGTGACATACAAAAAGTGGCTGTTGTACTCCATTTGTGCCCCACAGGTGCCAAGCTATTTACAGCACCTCTGCATTACACCCTCCTGCTCTGTTTTTAAAAGCTATAATAATAGCAAAAAATGCTGCAACTTAATGGCATACAAAAAGTGGCTGTTGTACTCCATTTGTGCCCCACAGGTGCCAAGCTATTTACAGCACCTCTGCATTACACCCTCCTGCTCTGTTTTTAAAAGCAATAATAATAGCAAAAAATGCTGCAACTTAGTGGCATACAAAAAGTGGCTGTTGTACTCCATTTGTGCCCCACAGGTGCCAAGCAATTTACAGCACCTCTGCATTACACCCTACTGCTCTGTTTTTAAAAGCTATAATAATAGCAAAAAATGCTGCAACTTAGTAGCATACAAAAAGTGGCTGTTGTACTCCATTTGTGCCCCACAGGTGCCAAGCTATTTACAGCATTTCATCATTAGGAGGAATAAAATGTGAGGCTTCTCTTACTGTCCTGGTACCCACAGAACACGGCCACTGTACTCACCTGCCCACTTTTGCCACGCTATTTTATTTGTCCAAAGAGCTGACTCTTTTTCTACCATCATAAAATTGTCTGGAATACTAAGTTATTGTTCGTTTGCTGCCAAGCAAGGTGCAACACCTGTGCATTCTTCACTCCTTTCCATTTGTGGAACGCAATTATTAACTGCAGGTAGTCCAGCCAATCTGTGACGAAGGTGCAGGCATGGATATAATGTTTCCTTCATCCAATGGTGGTTCTCTCGATGTCTGACAGCTCAACAATAACATCTGTTTGCACTTACAAAACAAGTGATGACCTGCCACTCACACTCCCGCTTACGGGTAATGGGGTGGAAGTTCAGTGTGAGAAAGCATGTGTGACTGCTGTCCCCACAGTCACAGAGGATGAAGAGCACGCAGATGCACGTGATGGGGCAGGCGGTGGTTGCACAGCCCCGCTAAGCCGCATTGTAGCACAGTGAAATTCTCATTGCGACTTATGCTTCATTTTAAGTCTTGTATTTGGTGTGATCCCCAGTATGCAGCAAAACTACGCAACATGAAAAGCACTGTATGTAGTTGAGTTCATAAATGATTGTTTCACTTTCTGAAAACAAACAATAAGAACCATGCATTAAATTGAAATAATAGAACAATCTATTCAGTTGCCTACTGCTCGGTAAGCCCTCTGCGTAGCAGCAGTAATTGTGTGTTTGTGTGTGTATGTGTGTGCGCGCGAAGACAACTTACTAGTGGCGCATCACAAGAGCTTCCCAGTTATCTACCTAAACATAGACAAAACACATTACCCACCCTGAATACCCTTGTTAGCTGAAGCCTCACAGATAAGGCAGATGATAACAGTGTGAATACAAACCACACAGCTCTGCAACACAGTCATGCAAATCTTGTAAAGCAACATTCAATGCAAACATGTGTCGCTGTCCCTCTATGATTTAAACTGTACGTGACAATTTGACAGTGCAGAGGCAGCAAGTGTGATTGTCTATATAGTCGTCCTACCAAGAACAGATATGTGTTTTTATAATAAAACAAAGTGTTGCGTGCACGCATTACTGTCTGGGCACAGCCTACCGTACCCGGGTAATGTGATGTCCAGTTGCCATAAATACAGACTTTACGCTCCTATCATGGTTAACAGTATAGACAGCACCGGAAGAATGTTGGTCTGTGGCACAGGATGCTGCTCACTGGTGTTACGGTACTCCTCACCAAACTTCACAATGACTCCCCTCACAATTGAACGAAGTGTTTACGCAGTTGCTCCTTCCTCTGTGCCGATTTACCCCAGCCGCAGCCTAACTCCAGTGTTTCGCCAACTGAGCAGGCTCTGCCTGACTGTGTCATTCCTGAGGCAAAGTATTAATTTTGGGCTACAGCGCATGCTCGTTTGGACTGTGCCTGAGTCATTCTGCGACCTGCGGCTCAACACACTTACACAGGGCCCTGGTGCTTGACTCACTCTCGGGAGGCCACTAAAACTAACTGCACCCAACATCAGCCCCAGGTGTCCCCTTACACTGCAGTGGCAGTCCCCACTGACCGCAATACTGAGAGTGGCATCACGAAAATACATATAAAGAAGCAACCTAAGTGTGACCAGACTCTTCCTCCACGTGGAGTCCCTGAAGGTAATGCACCAACACAACACCTGTGGGGCTTCACACTGACTGAGAAAAGCCTCTTTGCACAGGTACTTGCACTCCGTGCAGGGTCTAAGTCCTGTGTTGTGCCTAGACAGCATGCTGAAGCGGATAGTCTTTTTTTCAGAAACTGTATTTCATGCTACTGAGCATGCTCAGGCACTTACTGAATCAGAGGCTAGGTCGGGTAATGAACTCTTTGGCCCTGCCCCTGATGAGGGGAGCCCATATAGACCACAGGGAATCAGGTGTCCTGACAATTTGACCAGGCTACTCCCAACAGGCTTGCAGAGGGCCGCCCCTATGACTTGTCACCTGATTGTTGTTGGTCAGACGATGACTGTTGAGGTGTTTTGGTTGTGGCAGCCATGAGGTCATCATTCAAGTGGCGGTTCAAAATAGGACGCTAGTTATGCCACTCATGACGTGTCACTCTGCTTTTGTCTCCAGGAGGTGCATTCTGGTCCACCCTGGTTTGGGACGGACACAGGTTATAAAAGGGTCTGGAGCCAAGAAGAAGGTGCCCAGTCTTCTATTATGCTCCGAAGGAGCACACCTCCATGTGTTGAACCCATTGCGGCTTTAGGCCAGAGGTAGGCAGGGATAGGTCATCGATGCAGGCCGCCACCACAGTTGGTAACGCAGAACGTTTAAGAACAGCTCCTGTCCTACCAGTCCTGCTAGTGCAGCCCAGTGGCATAAACAGGCCTGCTGCTGCTGATGCGCCTGCTGTCCACAGGTGTGTCCCCTACGCACACGGACTGCGTAACCAATGGCCCCTGTGTTGTTAACAGGGAGTTCCGGGGCTGGGTGGTCGTGTGGACCCTGTCACGCTAACAGGGCTCCAAGTCTCCAGATCCAAGTTGCGTCTAACTCGGTTCAGGCTACTATTTGTTTGAGAGTCAACCTGCTCTGTATCCTCCACCTAACCTTCCAGTTGCCAACCTCTCCTTTTCCATCTATGAGCACGGTGGACACCGAATGGCGATTGGGATATCTACCTTTCTCTTTCTTTTCTTCTTAATATTTTTGATATAGCGATAACATAGTATGTAACACCTTATCCAAATCTGCCAGTCCCACCATACCAGATGTTGTTTCTTCAGCAACTGTTAATGTTGCTTAACCACCAAACCCACGGACACAAACTTTTTTACCCTTTCCAACACACCTGTTCCCCTTTCCACCAGCATCTGTCCTTTTTCAACTCAGTTTGTATATGACCAAAAATGCAACTCTGCAGAGACACCATACTCAACGCCGTCTCAGCACAGCAGCCAGCCCTCGGTCCCTCAGATGTGGACAAGTAAGACCATTTCCTCCTATCGATGAAAAAGCGTTGAGATTCACTCTGTGCACCCCAAGTGTTTAGTGGAAAAGCAGATGTAAGATTGCGTACCACCTTCTGCTGATACTCCTGCATACGTGCGTCCCTTTCTATGGCAGGAGTTATTTCTCAAAATTTTGTGTTGTACCGGGGATCTAACAGTGTGGCAACCCAGTAGTCAGCATGACTTGTAATTCGTACAATCCGAGGGTCATGTTGTAGGTAGTGCAGCAAGAAGGCGCTCATGTGTCTTGAGCATCCAGGAGGACAAAGTCCTTGGTGTATTGGTGGCGGAGAGGTGAGAATCGTGCCTCCTTCCTCTGCCCTCTCCCCACAACCTCGCACAACCAAAATGTGAGCAAGCTCTCACTAATCTGCTGAGTCTTCCATGCCCATCGCCAGTTCGTCCTCCATTTCTTCCTGGGCTCCTGCACCTTCCTCAACTGTTTTGTTGATACTATGCTCCCTTGATAATCCCTCTCCCCCACTGTACCATGACTGCCGACAAGGTGCCGCTGAACGTCTGGACCTTGTAGATCTCGTTATCCCTTCAGCATATGACTCCTCCAGTACTTCCTCCCTTCCTCTTGGACCAACACCTGACTCCGAATAATACTTACAGTGTGTTCCATCATGTAGATTACCTAAATTGTCACGCTGAGAATGTCATCGCTAGTGTTAAACATCTGCGTCGACATTTGTAAACTGTGTAGAACGGTGCATACAGTTAGGTCCAGAAATATTTGGACAGTGACACAAGTTTTGTTATTTTAGCTGTTTACAAAAACATGTTCAGAAATACAATTATATATATAATATGGGCTGAAAGTGCACACTCCCAGCTGCAATATGAGAGTTTTCACATCCAAATCGGAGAAAGGGTTTAGGAATCATAGCTCTGTAATGCATAGCCTCCTCTTTTTCAAGGGACCAAAAGTAATTGGACAAGGGACTCTAAGGGCTGCAATTAACTCTGAAGGCGTCTCCCTCGTTAACCTGTAATCAATGAAGTAGTTAAAAGGTCTGGGGTTGATTACAGGTGTGTGGTTTTGCATTTGGAAGCTGTTGCTGTGACCAGACAACATGCGGTCTAAGGAACTCTCAATTGAGGTGAAGCAGAACATCCTGAGGCTGAAAAAAAGAAAAAATCCATCAGAGAGATAGCAGACATGCTTGGAGTAGCAAAATCAACAGTCGGGTACATTCTGAGAAAAAAGGAATTGACTGGTGAGCTTGGGAACTCAAAAAGGCCTGGGCGTCCACGGATGACAACAGTGGTGGATGATCGCCGCATACTTTCTTTGGTGAAGAAGAACCCGTTCACAACATCAACTGAAGTCCAGAACACTCTCAGTGAAGTAGGTGTATCTGTCTCTAAGTCAACAGTAAAGAGAAGACTCCATGAAAGTAAATACAAAGGGTTCACATCTAGATGCAAACCATTCATCAATTCCAAAAATAGACAGGCCAGAGTTAAATTTGCTGAAAAACACCTCATGAAGCCAGCTCAGTTCTGGAAAAGTATTCTATGGACAGATGAGACAAAGATCAACCTGTACCAGAATGATGGGAAGAAAAAAGTTTGGAGAAGAATGGGAACGGCACATGATCCAAAGCACACCACATCCTCTGTAAAACATGGTGGAGGCAACGTGATGGCATGGGCATGCATGGCTTTCAATGGCACTGGGTCACTTGTGTTTATTGATGACATAACAGCAGACAAGAGTAGCCGGATGAATTCTGAAGTGTACCGGGATATACTTTCAGCCCAGATTCAGCCAAATGCCGCAAAGTTGATCGGACGGGGCTTCATAGTACAGATGGACAATGACCCCAAGCATACAGCCAAAGCTACCCAGGAGTTCATGAGTGCAAAAAAGTGGAACATTCTGCTATGGCCAAGTCAATCACCAGATCTTAACCCAATTGAGCATGCATTTCACCTGCTCAAATTCAGACTTAAGACGGAAAGACCCACAAACAAGCAAGACCTGAAGGCTGCGGCGGTAAAGGCCTTGCAAAGCATTAAGAAGGAGGAAACCCAGCGTTTGGTGATGTCCATGGGTTCCAGACTTAAGGCAGTGATTGCCTCCAAAGGATTTGCAACAAAATATTGAAAATAAAAATATTTTGTTTGGGTTTGGTTTATTTGTCCAATTACTTTTGACCTCCTAAAATGTGGAGTGTTTGTAAAGAAATGAGTACAATTCCTACAATTTCTATCAGATATTTTTGTTCAAACCTTCAAATTAAACGTTACAATCTGCACTTGAATTCTGTTGTAGAGGTTTCATTTCAAATCCAATGTGGTGGCATGCAGAGCCCAACTCTCGAAAATTGTGTCACTGTCCAAATATTTCTGGACCTAACTGTATGTCCTTGATCTGACACCACTCCAGCAGCGTGATCTGCATCACCTCTGGATCAAGTTAGCCCAGGGTATACGTCATAATAACGTATTTCAGCTGGGCTCTGCGGTGCTGCCACAGACGCTGCAACATGTGCAGATTAAAATTCATGCATGTCGGAACATCGCATTTCTGACGTTTAACCGCCAGACCTTAAGACTTCAGGAGTGATGAAAGTTGTTGAGCTACTGGGTGCGAACGATGGAAGTGAGCACATAGCGAGCGTGCCCGCTGTACAAGGCCGTGTAGGCCGGGATGCTGTTTTAAAAATTGCTGGAGAATCAGATTAAACACGTGAGCCATACAAGTCACGTGTGTCACATGGGCCTGACGAAGGCACGCTGCCATGTTTGCATCATTGCCGCACACAGCTGTTAAGTCACCACCGTAGTCCGCTACGTCAATTTGTACTCCTGTCGCAGGGTGACAACGTGTTCCTTTCGTGCATAGTGCTGATGATGGGAGAGGAGTCGACGCCAGCGGCGCAGGTGGACACAGGTTATGCTCACCCACTGGGATGCGTTACCTTGACAGATGCAGAACCACAGGCTGAATGCAGGTGGTGGGTATCTCACAGATGAAGTACCATCATTCAGCTACAACCAATGGGAAGACACAACACCCTCTTTTAGGCCCCTCCTGTCTGAAGACCACTGCCAGACATAGCTATGAACCTCTGGTTACTGTTACTCCCAGTTTAGTTTTATGAGTTTGTGTGCTTGTTACCTGACTACTTTTCCTGCTTGCTGTTTAGGTACCTCGTTGCCCGATTTGCATTTCACCTCTGCTTGTTTTCTGATTAAGTCCTGTCCCTCCCATTCTGTTCCTCTTCCTCAATTAATGTTTTGACCCTGCATGACTACTATTCTCTGGAACTGCAGCCTTCCACAGGTATTGATCAACTTGGGCCCTGTGTCATTCAACATCACTGTATAGGGATTAAAGGGTTTCAGGGTTCTGGGGGTCCAGCTTGGTGAGTGGGTTCCCTCTAGCCTATCCTTTACAGCCCGTCTGAGTGTTTCAATCCAGGCAGGCGTTACACCGTGCCCTCGACAGAAGGACATGTAGGCCGGGATAGTGTTTTAAAAATTGCTGGTGATTCGGATTCAACACGTGAGCCATACATGGCACGTGTGTCACATTGCCCTGAAGAAGGGCCACAGACTGTTTAGCATCATTGTCGCACCCGGCATTCCCTGGCTGCTGGTTGAGTGGAGACAACCATTGATGAAACTCGGTCTCACTCTACAGAGCTAACCGTCCACAATTCCTCAGCGGTGTCTCACATTTCCCCTACATTTCAAAGTAAACATTTGACCGCCTGATGGCCTTGAGCTCTGCTGCCAGCATAGTAAGGAGGTGTGTGGGATTCCTTGAGCGCAGTTATAAGGAAGGGTGGCCTGACCACACAGGGTTTGGGCTGAGGTGCAGGAACAACACGAGGTTGATGAGGCAGAAGCAGTGGAGGAACTTGCACATACAGAGGAAGGATTTAAACACACAACTCGTGGGGACGGAAAGACTTGTACAGCAGACACTTCTCCATCTATCACCATAGTTACCCAGTGCCCAGTCAGCGACATGTAACGCCCCTGTCCATGCTTACTGTTCCAAGTATCTGTGGTGAAATGCACCCTGTCACACACAGAGTTTCTCAAGGAAGCGGTGATGTTGTGTGCGACCTGCTGTGTTAGCGCGGGCACCCCTTTCTTGGAGAAGGATTGGCAAATGGCCATCGGCTCTTGGGGCACTGCAATGGGCATAAGGTCTCGAAAATCCTCGGTGACAAAAGGGTGTAAAGGCAGCCTTTCTGTAGCTAACAAGTTTGAGATGCCGAAACTAAACCTCTTAGGCATGTCATGCACTTCGAAAATCATGTAAAAAACAGCGAGGGGACTCCAACCACAGTCTCCCTCGTTGCCACTAATTGGGCCACACACCCCACTTGACTGGCATCAGTTGATGCCCCTTTTCAAAATGAAACAGATGCTTTGCATGAAGCACTCTCAAAAATACGCGTGCCTTTCGCCTCCCCTGGCTGAGCCAGGGGAAGAAAAGTCCTCTGAGAGCCATGACTTGTTCATCTTGGTTCTTTTTTCAAAAGCGAGGGGACTCCAACCACAGTCTCCCTCGTTTCCACTAATTGGGCCACACACACCCCACTTGACTGGCATCAGTTGACCCCCCTTTTGAAAAAGAAATAGATGCTTTGCATGAAGCACTCTCAAAAATACGCGTGCCTTTCGCCTCCCCTGGCTGACCCAGGGGAAGAAAAGTCCTCTGAGAGCCATGACTTTCGCCTCCCCTGGCTGACCCAGGGGAAGAAAAGTCCTCTGAGAGCCATGACTTGTTCATCTTGGTTCTTTTAGAAACACAGCGAGGGGACTCCAACCACAGTCTCCCTTGTTGCCACTAATTGGGCCACACACACCCCACTTGACTGGCATCAGTTGACCCCCCTTTTGAAAAAGAAAAAGATGCTTTGCATAAAGCACTCTCAAAAATACGCGTGCCTTTCACCTTCCCTGGCTGACCCAGGGGAAGAAAAGTCCTCTGAGAGCCATTACTTGTTCATCTTGGTTCTTTTAGAAACACAGCGAGGGGACTCCAACCACAGTCTCCCTCGTTGCCACTAATTGGGCCACACACACCCCACTTGACTGGCATCAGTTGACCCCCCTTTTGAAAAAGAAAAAGATGCTTTGCATGAAGCACTCTCAAAAATACGCGTGCCTTTCGCCTCCCCTGGCTGACCCAGGGGAAGAAAAGTCCTCTGAGAGCCATGTCCACATTGTCAGTGGACAGACACGTGTGCTTATCTGCCAGCAGACCCCCAGCAGCACTGAAGACAGGTTCAGAGAGAACGCTGGCTGCAGGACACGACAAGATCCCCAAGGCGTACGTGGCAAGCTCAGGCAATTTATCCAGATTGTAAGCCTAAAATGAGCAGGGCTCAAGTTGCACAGTAATGGCATCGATGTTTCCTTGCATATACTCATATATCTGTGTCTCCTCCTCTTTTTCCTTGTCCAGCTCTTTTGTTTTCGCATGAGTATATGTCCTTGTCACTTTCCCATGTGTTTGTGTTGTGTTGTGAGTTGTTTGTCACCTTTTGGACACCTTTGAGGGTGTTTTCTAGGTGTTTTTATGTGTTTCTGATTGCCTGCCATTGTTTCCTATGCGGTTCGAGTTCGGTTCGTCGAACGTTCGCCGAACCGAACTCGAACAAGACGCCCGTTCGGCGAACCAAACTGGAGCCGAACCGCGACCGGTTCGCTCATCTCTAGTGTTGTGTACTTGGGCTGCCTGCGCTTCAGCATCAGTAGTCCGCTCCCCGGCCTGGTAGATGTTGGGAGAGCCCTTTTTCCCGCAGACGCTGGCCCATGGGATCTCTCTGCCTGTGAGGTGGCTTTCTATCCCCCTTGTTGGGCTGTTGTCTTCAGTCGGGACTTTGGGTGGGAAAGGACCTTTAGACCAGACCGCAATCAGTTAATTAACTCAGTCCAGTGGGTTCTGGACCTCGTTTCAGGGTCTGAGTACCCCCCTTTTGTGCTCCGGTTCCCGAGTCTGTTCCCCGGGTCGGTACCGGCGGGCCACTACCCTGTCCCGGTCCACCACGGTTCCACCGAGCCGTCTTCTCGGCTCCTGCAAGCTAAGAACACCGTTTGCCTCCCAGCCAAGGTACCAGGGCTCCAACCCTGGCACCTGTCAGACTGCTGCAGTCCTGGGCACAGGCCTGCTTCCACTACTGACCACTGACTACTGACTGACTATATAAAATATATATAAAATGTGTGTGTTATATTCTAGGTTCTTCAAAGTAGTCACCTTTTGCTTTGATTATTTACAAAAAATTTAAATCACTACTCTCTGTGTATGTCTTGTCTGTGTTGTGCATATAAATAAATATCTTTATATATTCATAAACTTATTGTGCATTTAGCCTTTATCAGTGTCTTATAAATGCTTTAGGCAGAGTCAGTTTTTTGTAAATAATATATGGTATGGTGACTTTGGTCAACTTTAATAATTGATTTGCATATAATGGATCCATGTATTCTATTGAATCTAACCTTTTGCTTTGATTACTGCTTTGCACACTCTTGGCATTCTCTTGATGAGCTTCAAGAGGTATTCACCGGAAATGGTCTTCACTTCACAGGTGTGCCCTGTCAGGTTTATTAAGTGGGAATTCTTGCCTTATAAATGGGGTTGGGACCAGCTGGGGTTGTGCAGAAGTCTGTTGGATACACAGCTGATAGTCCTACTGAATAGACTGTTAGAATTTGTATTATGGCAAGAAAAAAGCAGCTAAGTAAAGAAAAACGAGTGGCCATCATTACTTTAAGAAATGAAGGTCAGTCAGTCCGAAAAATTGTTAAAACTTTGAAAGTGTCCCCAAGTGCAGTGGCAAAAACCATCAAACGCTACAAAGAAACTGGCTCACATGAGGACCGCCCCAGGAAAGGAAGACCAAGAGTCACCTCTGCTGCAGAGGATAAGTTTATCCGAGTCATGAGCCTCAGAAATCGCAGGTTAACAGGAGACCAGGTCAATGCCACACAGAGTTCTAGCAGCAGACACATCTCTAGAACAACTGTTAAGAGGAGACTTTATGCGGCAGGCCTTCATGGTAAAATAGCTGCTAGGAAACCACTGCTAAGGACAGGCAACAAGCAGAAGAGACTTGTTTGGGCTAAAGAACACAAGGGATGGACATTAGACCAGTGGAAATCTGTGCTTTGGTCTGATGAGTCCAAATTTGAGATCTTCGAATCCAACCACCGTGTCTTTGTGCGACACAGAAAAGGTGAACGGATGGACTCTACATGCCTGGTTCCCACCGTGAAACATGGAGGAGGAGGTGTGATGGTGTGGGGGTGCTTTGCTGGTGACCGCGGTGGTTTGCAGGGGATTTAAGTTCGTGACGCCACCCACAGGTAGTGGTGAATGGATGGACACCACCGCTGCCGTTGACTAGGCTCCCGGAGACGGTGTTGCGCAGCTTGCTGTTGACTCGCTCCGTGGGTAGAGGGATGATGGTCCCGGGGGGGCCCAAGGGAGGTGCTGAGGCGAGGGGATGGATGCGTGCTGGGGTGTCGGGGCGGTGCGCGACCTGAAGGCACTGGTGTACTCACTATGATAAACACGCTGGAGTCTTTGGTAAACCAAACAAGATGGTGAACGGTGCCCATAGCCGGCTGCAGTTTCTCCTTAACAGGTTGGTGGTTTCCGCCTTTCTCCTGCACCTCTCTTGTGTAAAAATCACGACTCTTATGCCTAAGCAACGGTAGTCCACTCCCTGGCTTGTTACGTGTCGGGAGAGCCCTCTTTGCCCGTAGACGCTGGCCCCTCGGGTCTCTATGCCTGGGCGGTGGCTTTACCCCTATGGTTGGGCTGTTGTCTTCAGTCGAGTCTTAGGTGGGAAAGGTCCTAAAGTCCAGTCCTCAATCAGTTGATTTGACTCAGCTCAGTTGTTTCTGGGCCTCGTACTGGGTCTTAGTACCCCTCCTGGTGCTCCAGTTTCCAATCGGTTCCCCGGGTCGGTACCGGTGGGCCACCGCCTGTCCCCGGTCCCTACGGTTCCACCGGCTGTAATCCCAGCTCCTGCAGGCGGCCACCACCGTCTGCCTCTTTGCCAGAGGTGACTGGGCTCCAACCCAGACACCTGGTGTAGACTTTGGCAGGCCTGAGCACAGGTCTGCCCTTGAACTTGACTCCACTTCACTCCACTGTCAAAGCTCAACTCTCACTAACTGTTTTCCCGCCTCCGGGTCTGTGAACTCCTCGGTGGGTGGAGCCAACCACCTGGCTCCGCCCCCTGGTGTGAACATCAAACCCGGAGGGAGGTGACAAAGGCTTTGAAGTTTGGCTGCTGTCACCTTACTAAGGGAGGGGGGTGTGTATGTATGGGACTACCTGGGACGACCTGGCTAGTCCAGGGCGTCACATTCCCCCTTGGTTTAATGCAGACCGTCCGCGGGCTGCCCGTCCACCATTGGTTTATTTTCTTTGTAACTGTAAAAAGATTTAAAAACATGTTACAAGCATAATAACTTTTGTATAAACTTCAAGGATTTTTTTTTCAATTCTTCCCTTGCGGGAGGCACATGCTTAAACGTTGCAAACATAACATTTTTATTAACACGGGAACGGGACCAAATCCTTCAGTTACCCACCCAAACAAACTTAGCCTTGATGCTGCCCCTAAGAAATGGGCAGCACCCCTTTTCCCCAGTCCAGGAATGGGCCCAATTGTTGTTACATGGGACGGGTGAAGGTTTTCACACCTGTTTGTCTTTCAGAGGCCCCAGGTCTAGGGGGCCCCTGACCCGGAGGATTGCAACCAGTTGCATTAGTGACGGGGTCTCGGCCATCCCTTTCCCGCAGGCCCATCCTCCAGTCTGCCTCTCTGGAGGTTGTGAAACGGGACAAGCCGGTAAGGGAATTATTTACAAGCCCAATATTGGGTTGGCCTGCAAGTTGTTGGCCTTGTCTTTATGAAAAGGGGCAAAACAGAGTCCCAACAGGGATGGGCAGTAGGGTCCCAACGGGGACTGTGTTCAGCTTGGCAGCTGGGATCCGCTGCCTTTAACCTTCATCTTCCTCATACTCCTCCTCCACGGTAATGTCAGAGTTGTACGGCGGGGGAGGGGACCTGGAGCGCCTCGGGCCTTCTTGGTGTGCCCTCCTCTGCACGTCAAGGGCAAACCAGCCCCTCTCCCCACAATGACGAGTATAGCTGACCAGCTCTCCGGGGATCAGGTCACGGTCCGGGTGACCCATGGGCAGGTGGGGGTAGACATCCCGACGGGACACAAAGACTTCCACTTCCAGGCCGGGCTCAAACACGAACCCCCACCCTTTGTCGGGGTCAAAACGCCTGACCTGGCCTTTGTACCGCGGGCCCCGCACCCGATAGTTGGCACTCCGGAGGTTCTCCTTTTCCTTGATGGTGCGGGCCAGGATCTCCGCCTTCTTCTTTTCCCGGGCTGCGATCTCCCAGCCCAGCTGGCGCTGCTGTCGCACCCAGTATGGGGCGTCCAATTGCCCTCTTTGCGCGCGGGTTGGGCCCAGCCGGAGCTCCCCCATGCCGGCCACGACCTGCACCTCATCTGGGGAACCCCGCTGTGTCGCGGCCTGGAGTGCTGCCTTGCAGCAACAACCCTGCGCTGCCTCAGCCGAGGCCTGGGGTCGGGAAGCGGCCAGCTTTACCTGCTGGGCGGGTCTCCGGTTAGCAATCACCTCCCTCTTGGCTGGGCGGACTGCCGGGGCCGGGGTCTCTCTGGGCATCGCTCCCTCCGGGACTGGCGGGACTACGTCCGAGGCGGGCACCTTCCAAGATAGCGGGGTCGGTGCTGGCCGAACGTACGGCCGTCCGCGAGCTGCTTCTGCAGATGGGTCCTCAAGGGCAGTTAGGACGGGTTCCGCCGCCGGTGTCGGGGGCGACAGACTGAGCGCAGAAGCAGCCACAACTGATATGGGCCGTGGAGGAGGTGACAGGGGAAGCAGGGGCAGACCGTGTCCCTCAGCCGCAGCGGCCGGTCCCTCAAGGACACAGGGGCATGGGTCGCTCACCCGCTCCTCCAAATTCGTCTCCATCTCACGTGCCCGCACCGCCGAAGCTATCTCCCCCATCTCGGCCGCCCATTGCTCCATAAGGTACCTCACCTGCACCTGTAGGCAGCAACACATCAGGGTCGTCCGGGCTTCCACCCACGCCACTGTTCCGGGCGCGGGCTCGGGAAATTCTGGCTCTCCGGACGGGGCAAACATGTTATGGCTTGCACTTCCAGGAACCAGACGGGTGGCACAGTGCTGGAGTCCTTGCCCTTTATCCTCTCAGTCACATGAGGCTGGATCTTCACCCGCCCCCCCTTGGTCTTTTCGGGGCACTTCACTTGCCTTTTGCACCGCTCTGCTCTCAGGGGGCGGGGCCTTTTTTTCGCGCCCTTTCTGCTTGGAGAAGACAATAGAAAAAACTGTGGAAAAAGAAGCGCAATAGGGTCTTACCCCGGTGGATTGGGGGGGTGTCAAGAGGGGTAATGGTACTCACCTATAGGGGTTGTGACAGTCACAACGCCTATAATAGCATGTATGTAACTCTACAGTCACGGCAGCGGTCCCCGGGTATGGCAGATAACAGAGAGTAGTAGAATCGGGTGTCGAAGCCACGCCAATGACTAGCCGATCATGGAAGTAGGAGATAATTGTAGCTTTAATTATGCCTAAGTCAACGCGTTTCAGAAAACACAGCTTCCTTCCTCAGGACAAAAATGGCAAAAGTACAACAAATGTACTTTTGCCATTTTTGTCCTGAGGAAGGAAGCTGTGTCTTCTGAAACGCGTTGACTTATGCATAATTAAAGCTACAATTATCTCCTACTTCCATGATCGGCTAGTCATTGGCGCGGCTTGGAAACCCGATTCTACTACTCTCTGTTATCTGCTTGGAGAAGACGGCTTGGGTGGGAAACTTCGTGCCACAGGAAGGTGACAAGATGGCGGCTTCTGCAATTTTTCAACGGGGACTCCGCTGACAATAACTTCAAGGCGCACTTCCACAGGTAAGTGGATGGGTTCAATCCTGTTCGTGACGCCAGAAGAGTCGATGTGTACCGCCCCAA
This sequence comes from Anomaloglossus baeobatrachus, assembly GCF_048569485.1. Classification (NCBI taxonomy): domain Eukaryota; kingdom Metazoa; phylum Chordata; class Amphibia; order Anura; family Aromobatidae; genus Anomaloglossus; species Anomaloglossus baeobatrachus. Next base: position 440,044,573 of record NC_134357.1, on the reverse strand, counting down.
AGCTTGGTCGGCTGCCGAGCCACTCGGATCCGTGCTCGTCGGTGGGTGGCTCGAGCTCTCCACGGACCCGGGGGTCACATCGCTCTGAAAGGGGGTTGGCGCTACACATAGGGACTTCAGTGAGGAGGTCCACGGCCGGAGTCGTGGTGGTTTGCAGGGGATTTAAGTTCGTGACGCCACCCACGGGTTGTAGTGAATGGATGGACACCACCGCTGCCGTTGACTAGGCTCCCGGGGACGGTGTTGCGCAGCTTGGTGTTGACCCCCTTCGTGGGTAGGGGATGATGGTCCCGGGGGGCCCGAGGAAGGTGCTGAGGCGAGGGGATGGATGCGTGCTGGGGTGTCGGTGCGGTGTGCGGCCCGATGGCACTGGTGTACTCACTATGATAAACACGCTCGAGTCTCTGGTAAACCAAACAAGATGGTGAACGGTGCCCACAGGCGGCTGCAGTTTCCCCTTAACAGGTTGGTGGTTTCCGCCTTTCTCCTGCACCTCTCTTGTGTAAAAATCACGACTCTTATGCCTAAGCAACGGTAGTCCGCTCCCTGGCTTGTTACGTGTCGGGAGAGCCCTCTTTGCCCGTAGATGCTGGCCCCTCGGGTCTCTATGCCTGGGCGGTGGCTTTACCCCTATGGTTGGGCTGTTCTCTTCAGTCGAGTCTTAGGTGGGAAAGGTCCTAAAGTCCAGTCCTCAATCAGTTGATTTGACTCAGCTCGGTTGTTTCTGGGCCTCGTACTGGGTCTGACCACCCCTACTGGTGCTCCGGTTTCCAATCGGTTCCCCGGGTCGGTACCGGTAGGCCACCGCCTGTCCCCGGTCCCTACAGTTCCACCGGCTGTAATCCCAGCTCCTGCAGGCGGCCACCACCGTCTGCCTCTTTGCCAGAGGTGACTGGGCTCCAAACCAGACATCTGGTGTAGACTTTGGCAGGCCTGAGCACAGGTCTGCCCTTGAACTTGACTCCACTTCACTCCACTGTCAAAGCTCAACTCTCACTAACTGTTTTCCCGCCTCCGGGCCTGTGAACTCCTCGGTGGGCGGAGACAACTGCATGGCTCTGCCCCCTGGTGTGAACATCAAACCCAGAGGGAGGTGATAAAGGTTTTGAAGTTTGGCTGCTGTCACCTTACTAAGGGAGGGGGGGGGAGGTGTGTGTGCATGGGACTACCTGGGACGACCTGGCTAGTCCAGGGCGTCACACCAACAAGTGCTAAGCATCTCTGGGAACTCCTTCAAGACTGTTGGAAGACCATTTCCTACCTCTTGAAGCTCATCAAGAGAATGCCAAGAGTGTGCAAAGCAGTAATCAAAGCAAAAGGTGGCTACTTTGAAGAACCTAGAATATAAGACATATTTTCAGTTGTTTCACAATTTTTTGTAAGTATTTCATTCCACATGTGTTGATTCATAGTTTTGATGCCTTCAATGTGAATCTACAATTTAATTTTCAGAGTCATGACAATAAAGAAAACTCCTTGAAAGAGAAGGTGTGTCCAAACTTTTGGTCTGTACTGTATATATTCAGCAGAGTCACGGAAGAGCATGTCTCACAACTCTGCAGCCATTATAAAGTAATTTTCCTCCTGTTGATGCTGTCAAATTCCTTTTTTATTGCCCCCATAGAGTGTGATGGCAACTAAAGAACCCCCCCAGAGTATGATGCATCTTTTGTTCTTTTATGAATTTCTCCACATACACAGTATGATGACCTTACTGTAAGTCCCCCAGCAAATTACAGTGACCCCAACACAGCATGATGCCCCAACTGGGACCTCCACACAGCCCTCTGTACATTATAATGAGTCTCTGTAGTGATGCCATCATGTCCTCTGCGCTAAGACGTCAACTCAGATGTAGCTGGAGGGTGATGGAAGAGGGAGCAGACAACTTTCTATTTCATGATTTCTTTCAACGGTTTTGGTATCCACAATGCCGATACAGTTGAAAGTGCAATACCAGTGGGGAGGGGGTAGTGATGGCACCCGTTCCCCCCTCCCCTAACTTACGGGCCCCATAGTCGCTGCATGCTCTGCCGCCAATTCATGCAGCCACTATGGGGCCTTGAGGGGGGAATGCCAATATACCACTGATGATAGGCTTAGATACAACGAGCCGCACAGTGCTGCTCATTGCTATTTATGTAAATATGCTCTATAGTGGGCTCAGCATACAGTTAAGTGTATAATATATTGTCAGTGCAGTCTTTTTCTTTCATGCACGCCTGCTGTAATGTGGAAATTTCTGCCTGGAATGCCGCAACAAGCTTCCCACCATCTCATTACATTATGGCCACTCCAGTCCTCTAACTGGGTGCATTTGACTGCTGTGACCAGCATTGATGGGGTTAATCCTGTCCCATGCTAGCTCTCCTCCCCCTTGCTTAATGTTGTCCAGTAAGAATCTTCCCCCACTTTTTTCCTCCTCCTTATATTCCCAGTGTCCAGCTTGTCCGGTCTCTTCTTGCTGTTGTGTCGCGGGCGGAGGAGGGGACGCCGCGCTCTCCCTCTGCTCGGGTCCGGCTGCCGCGGCTGCTGCGGCCTGCTGCTGCTCGGTGGCTCGAGCGATGGGCCGGATCCCGGGGACTCGAGCGGCGCTCCTCGCCCGTGAGTGAAAGGGGATTGGTTTTTGGGATAGTTTATTGTCTGTGACGCCACCCACGGTTGTGGTGATTGTGTGGACACCACCGCTGCTCTGTATGGGGATCCCGGGAGCGATGACAGGGAGCAGCAAAGTTGTTAGTTCTCCCCTCCGTGGGTAGGGGGGTAGTTGTCCCGGGGCCCAGTGATGAGGTGGGTGATGCGGGGCTTGGTGAGGTGCAGGGACGTGGGGGCAGCGCTGTGCCTTGCGGCACTGTGGTACTCACTCAGCCTGAGACGATGACACAGTTCTCGGTAAAACACACGGCTGGAAAGACGGTTCCCACGGACGGCTGCACTTGCTTTCCCCAGTAGTTGACGGTCCCTTTTTCCTGCACCTAAGATGATGATGGTTGCGATGGGTTCCCACCGGTAACCCGCTCCCCGGCTTGGATATGGGCCGGAGGAGCCCTACTTTGCCCGCAGGCGCTGGCCCTGAGAAACTGGTGCCCTGGCGGTGGCGGTGTCTCTCTGTAACGGTTGGACTGTTGCCTTCAATCGGGACTTGGTTGTTGGGAGACCCAGAGGTCCCCTTCACTAACGGATTTGGCAAATTCACGGCGACTCCTAGCCTTGCCGGGATCCGAAAGGCCCCTGCCACTGGTGCTGACTGCTCTTCGTATACCGCTCCGGTACCACCGGGCCACCACCCGTCCGCGGTCCTTCCAGCAACCTCCAAGCAGTCACCCCTGCAGACAGTCACCGCCGTCTGCCGACCTTGCTGTCTCAGTCCGGGGCACACACCCGGACCAGCTTCAGGCTTTACAAACTGTTCCTTTTACTTCAGCTTCACTCCTTTGCTCCTCTACCACTTCACTTCCTTCTCCTAAACTCATCTCCTCCCCAGACTCTAGTCTGGCTTCAACTGCCTGGTTTTCCCGCCTCCAGGGCTGTGAACTCCTCGGTGGGCGGAGCCAACCGCCTGGCCCACCTCCTGGTGTGGACATCAGCCCCTGGAGGAAAGCAACAAGGATTTTTGGTTAGCCTTGGTGTTCCTAACTGGGGTGTAGGGTGTGGTGGTGTTATGACCTGTGACCCCTGGCTTGCCCAGGGTGTCACATTCCCCCTTAGCAAAATGCAGACCGTCCGCGGGCTGCCCGTCCAACACCGGTTTTATTTTCTGAAAAATATATAAAAGGGTAAACATAATACAAGTTATGACATCATCCCACATCAGGAGGTTCGGTTCTTAAACGTTGCAAACGGTAACATTAAAACGGTTGCGGCTGCCGCTCTCTCCCACCCAAGTAACCTGGCCTTGATGCTGCCCCTAAAACCCAGGCAGCACCCCTTGACCCCAGTCCAGCACAAGTTACCCGAGCGGGATCTGTCCTTCCCCTCCAGAGGGTAGCCACCGGTTCCTGTGGTGGCTGGGCCCCAGCCTGCTCCACTGCGGGCCCTCCCTCCAACCTGCCTCTCCGGAGGCGGTAACGGTCAGCTGCAACAACAGATTTTTATTTACAAGCCACTTAACGTTTGTGGTTGCCCTGCAAGTTCACGGGCTTGTCCATAGGAGTTCCTATGCAAATTTTTCAAACGGTCCCCACGGGGACAACGGTGCCGGCAACGGCCGGTTTCCAAATCACGGTGCAATCAGGTGACTGTTCGGTAATCAATTCTTCATTTTCACAACTTTTTCAAACAAACACAGTAGTGGTCCCAACGGGGACGGTGCAACGGGGCTCCGCTGCCTTACTCAGATTCTTCTGCTGAGGCGGACCCATCCTCCACCACCAGCATATCAAACATGCACTGACATGCCTGCTGCGACAGGGATACCCGGTACCCATTTCCACCGGTACGCGGGGTATGTAAAACCACGGGGTCTCCTACATAGCGGGAACACTCACTTGCCTCTTCAAACTCAGCAGCGGACCCGGGGCTGGGGCCGGAGTCATCATCTCTTGTTCCTGCGCCAGGCGGGTTGCCGCCAGCTGCCGCAGCCTCCCGGCCTCCAGCATCCAGCACATCAGATCCCTCTGCAGCAGCACGGGGCAGCAGGTCAGGTGAGTTTACACTGAGGCGCCCCAGAAGTAACGGCAAGGATGATGCATAGGTCGAGACTAGGCCGGGCCCCTCAGCCGCAGCGGCCGGTCCTGGTAGGACATAGGGACGTGGGTCACCAGTCGGTTCTGCTACATACGTTCCCCCTCCGTACATCGGGGCAGTTGCAATCAGCATCTCCACCTCGTTGGTCCACTGCTCCATCATCCTGAAGATCTGATCCTGCTGACGCTGGTGGAATTGAATCACCCGGGCCTTCATCCATGCCACGGTCCCGGGCTCGGGGTCTGGCACAATCACTGCCGGGGCTTCTGGCACATTTTCATTACAGGGCCGCGGTTCCAGCGGTTCCCCCGGGAACGATTCGGGGACGTCCTGAGTGTCTGCAGCCGGTTGGTCCGCCGGGGCGGATTGGCAGGGTATCGCTACCAGTTGGGCAGGTAGTGGGCCTAGTGGTGGGGCGGCAGCAGCTAACGCGGGTAGTGGGGCGAGAGGCAGGGTGAGCGGAGGCAGGCCGGGCCCCTCAGCTTCAATGGCCGATCCCTCGGGAATACAGGGGCGTGGGTCTCTTACCCGCTCCTCCAAATCCTCTTCCACCTCGCGTCTCCGCATAGCTGCCACCACGTCCGCCATGTCGGTCTCACACTCCTCCAGGAGGAGTTGCATGTGGGCCTGCAGACGGTTACTCAGCGGGACGGTCCGGTCCCTCAACCACGTCGCCGTGCCGGGCGCTGGGGCTTCCTCGTTGGGAGTTGGGTTGTACATCTTGGCCATCGTGCCTTTCAGGAACCCAGTATTGCTGCAGAGTCCTGGCATCTCTGCTTTTATAGCCGCGGCTACATGTGACCAGTCGCCATTTCGTCCCCCTCAGCCTCTTTCCGGCCCCTCCTCTATCGGGGCGGGGTTTTGGCCTTCGCGCCTCTGCTACTCGAGAAGACGCTCGAGCGGGAACTTTTCGCGCCAAAGATGGCGACTTCTGAAATTTTCCGGCCGGATACCTCCGGCGGTCACAAGGCGCACCTCTACCCAACGGCAGAGCGGTAAGATCCTGTTCGTGACGCCAAGTTGTCGCGGGCGGAGGAGGGGACGCCACGCTCTCCCTCTGCTCGGGTCCGGCTGCCGCGGCTGCTGCGACCTGCTGCTGCTCGGTGGCTCGAGCGATGGGCCGGATCCCGGGGACTCGAGCGGCGCTCCTCGCCCGTGAGTGAAAGGGGATTGGTTTTTGGGATAGTTTATTGTCCGTGACGCCACTCACGGTTGTGGTGATTGTGTGGACACCACCGCTGCTCTGTATGGGGATCCCGGGAGCGATGACAGGGAGCAGCAAAGTTGTTAGTTCTCCCCTCCGTGGGTAGGGGGGTAGTTGTCCCAGGGCCCAGTGATGAGGTGGGTGATGCAGGGCTTGGTGGGGTGCAGGGACGCGGGGGCAGCGCTGTGCCTTGCGGCACTGTGGTACTCACTCAGCCTGAGACGATGACACAGTTCTCGGTAAAACACACGGCTGGAAAGACGGTTCCCACGGACGGCTGCACTTGCTTTCCCCAGTAGTTGACGGTGACGGTCCCTTTTTCCTGCACCTAAGATGATGATGGTTGCGATGGGTTCCCACCGGTAACCCGCTCCCCGGCTTGGATATGGGCCGGAGGAGCCCTACTTTGCCCGCAGGCGCTGGCCCTGAGAAACTGGTGCCCTGGCGGTGGCGGTGTCTCTCTGTAACGGTTGGACTGTTGCCTTCAATCGGGACTTGGTTGTTTGGAGACCCAGAGGTCCCCTTCACTAACGGATTTGGCAAATTCACGGCGACTCCTAGCCTTGCCAGGATCCGAAAGGCCCCTGCCACTGGTGCTGACTGCTCTTCGTATACCGCTCCGGTACCGCCGGGCCACCACCCGTCCGCGGTCCTTCCAGCAACCTCCAAGCAGTCACCCCTGCAGACAGTCACCGCTGTCTGCCGACCTTGCTGTCTCAGTCCGGGGCACACACCCGGACCAGCTTCAGGCTTTACAAACTGTTCCTTTTACTTCAGCTTCACTCCTTTGCTCCTCTACCACTTCACTTCCTTCTCCTAAACTCATCTCCTCCCCAGACTCTAGTCTGGCTTGAACTGCCTGGTTTTCCCGCCTCCAGGGCTGTGAACTCCTCGGTGGGCGGAGCCAACCGCCTGGCCCACCCCCTGGTGTGGACATCAGCCCCTGGAGGAAGGCAACAAGGATTTTTGGTTAGCCTTGGTGTTCCTAACTGGGGTATAGGGTGTGGTGGTGTTATGACCTGTGACCCCTGGCTTGCCCAGGGCGTCACAGTTGCAAGACCCGGAGGCAGCTGTGTTGCTGTGCACCTGGAGAGAGTGAGTAATGGCGGACGCTCTAACCGCTGCCATCCTTGAGCGCATCAGGAGGGAAGGGGATGCATGGCTCTCATCACTTGTTGTTAGCCAGCGTCCCGTCCTTCCTGATAATACAGCTCCTGCCCCTGTGACCATCGCTGCCAGCAGGCGGTCAGCGCGGCGCGCTCGCCCCCCTGTCCGCTTAAGCCCTGATTCTGCACCCCAGCGCCGTGCGCAGCGTTCCCGGTCCCCGGGTTCACTTAGCCCCCCTTCACAAACCCAGTGTTCACGCCGTACTGTTAAGCCGCCTGCAGTCATAGTCGCGCCCCCTGCAGCCATAGTCGCGCCCCCTGCAGCCCCAGTCGCTCCCCCTGCAGCCCCTGCACCGCCTACCTGTCAGTTAAGGAGCGCTCCGCTCCCCTGCTTCTGCAGCCGCAGCGATGTGAACAAACGCCCACTTACCCGGCCACGCCTACGCAGCGGTCACGTGGGACGCGACCCGCTCTTTTTCAAAATGTACAGTTTCCCCAAGCACGATTGCCTCCTCCCACCTGTCAGTCACTAAGCGCGGTGGCCTTGCCTCCTGTTTGTCACGCTGGGAGAGCGTTGCCGCCATCATCAACTGTCGCTAGCACTTACATTAACCCCCTCACCCCCCCAGCTCTGCTGCAATATCCTCCTTCATTGCTAGCTGGTATAATAGGAGCTCAAGCCAGCTCAAGTGGATCCTCCAGCGAGGTCCCTGTTTCTCAGCCTCAGCCAGTTGCTGAGGCTGTTACTATAAACCCATCTATATTAAATTCAGCCGTTGTTACTGCTCCTGCTGTCATTAACCCCCCCACCCCCCATCCCCTTTCTGGCTGCTTAGATGCTGCTCCTTTACTACCCCTACCCCCTCACCCCTCTTTCTTAACCCCTTGTCTGCCTGTGATGCCCCCTGCTGGTACGGCTGCTACCATCCTACCCCGAGCCACCGATCCCGAACGTGCGGGTGCTGGATCCCTGTCACACCGTCATCGCCATCGTGGTTGTGGTTGTGGTACCCGCTCCGCACGATCCTCCTCTGCTTCTTCCTCGCTCTCTTGCACCGCTGGCCGGCGTCGCCCGTGTAGCCGGGTTCATGGTAGTCGGAGCAGCCGTTCGCGGCGTCACAGGGCTTCAGGCAGGAGCCATCGTTTAAGATCTTCATGGTGGCGATCGCCTTCTTCTTCTGACAATTCGTCATGGTCATCAGAGAGTCCACGCCGCAGCGCGGGTCAGAGGTCTCATCGGTCGTCTCGCCATAATAGAGCTGAAGTGGACCTGCTGATGTCACCCGCTGCCACCCAGCCTCCCCCGGTTCCTCAAGGAAGTGGTGAGTACTCTTATGCCGGGGCTTGGGGGAATAATCCGTCATTCCTATTTTAGAAGCCTTAACCACTCAGGTCCAACCCCCTGGGCCTAATAAGGTTCACATTAACCCCTTACATTTCAACCAAATTACTCAAAAACCCCCTCCGGTGCGTGCTGACATACACAAGGATGCATTCTTCTGTGGTGTTTCTCCTCTTGGCTCCCACTTAGACCAGGAAACAATAGACAAAATTTGGGCTAACGACTACGTAGATATTTGGTCCCTGGTGTCTACTGATCAGCATGCGATCGATAAGGAGCGCAGAGCGGGCGATAAGCCTTTTGAACGTAGACCGAAGGTTGCCCGTACCATGAACAATTGGCTTCAGGCCTTTGCGGTTTTAGGTTGTGTCATGGGGCAGAAACACCCTGAGCGATGTTCTGAGTTATTCATTTAATTAGACTCCATTTATAATTCATATAAAGCCCATGGTGGTTCGGCCTGGTGGAAGTATGATGAGGAGTTTCGCAGGCGTCTGGCACTCCAACCACACTTAGGTTGGGGTGTGAAGGCGACTGATTCGTGGCTTCGCCTTATGTTAGCTCAAAAACATACAACCCCCTTTCACGCAGCGGCCCCTGGTCATGCAGCCGGGTCAGGGCCAGCGGCCGTCCGCAGGCCCGGCTGCTGCTGGTTATACAATGAAGGTCACTGCAGATTTTTCGGTCTCTGTAAGTACAAGCATGAGTGCTCTGCCTGCGGGGGCCCCCATGCTGCAGTCAAATGCAATCTCGCCCCCTCAAAACTGCCGTCAAAATCTTCACAACAATCCGAAGCCAAGGACCCCGGTGAGCGTAGCCGTGATGGGGCCTTGGCTCGACCGTTACCCCAATAAAGACGCAGGTTCCCAATTACCTTTCGGTTTCACGTTTGTTTTTTTCATCCCCTTTCATTTTTCTAAGAGCCCTGTTTTTGCAACCAATTTGAAATCCGCAAAGGACGCACCTTTTGTGCTGCAAGAAAAGCTGCAGCACAAAATTTTAATGGGCCGAATCATTGGCCCCTTTCATAACATCCCCTTTTCTAATTTGTGTGTTTCTCCTTTGGGCGTTGTCCCAAAAAAAGAAGCAGGCAAGTTTCGCTTAATCCACCATTTATCCCACCCAAAGGGTTCTTCAGTGAATGACGGGATTTCTGAAGCAGATGCATCTGTCTCATATGTTTCTTTTGACAGAGCTGTCACCCTACTGAAGGAGGCAGGGCCAGGGGAGTTGATGGCCAAGTCTGACATCGAGTCGGCCTTTCGCCTTCTGCCAGTGCACCCGGATTGTTACCACCTACTAGGTTTTTTCTATTATGACACCTGCCTCCCCATGGGTTGTTCTATCTCTTGTCATTACTTTGAATTTTTCAGCTCGTTCCTAGAATGGGTCCTCAGGTGTGAAACGGGAATTCGATCTGTCATTCACTACCTCGATGATTTTTTGTTTGTTGGCCCTCGGGATTCCCGGGTCTGCTTGACCCTTTTGGATTCTTTTCGTTCCCTTATGTCCGTTTTTGGTGTCCCCCTTTCCGCCGATAAAACTATTTGTCCCGTGACCTCGCTGTCCTTTCTCGGAATTGAAATTGATTCCATCGGCATGTTTTTTCGCCTCCCACAGGAGAAGGTTGCTAAGCTCCTTGAGCTCATTCAAGGCTTTTGTTCCGTTCGCAGCGCTACTCTGCGGCAAATGCAGTCTTTGCTTGGGCTCTTAGTTTTTGCTTGCCGTGTAATGCCCATGGGCAGGATTTTCTCTAGGCGTTTGTCCTTTTTCACCAAGGGTATTCGCCTTCCACATCACAGGATTCGTATAACACCCCCTCTTCGTTCGGATCTAATGGTTTGGAGAGAATTCCTATTGTCCTATAATTGCCAGACCTACTTCCAGACATCAGAGGTGTTTAATGACGAATTACCCCTTTTTTCTGATGCGGTGGCATCCTCTGGTTTCGGGGTTATTTTTGGTGATGAGTGATGTGCGGAGCCATGGCCCGCACGCTGGCACAGCTCAGCAGTCATAGGTAATGATACTCTCCTTGAGCTTTTTCCCATTGTGACAGCAGTTGTCATTTGGGGATCTGAGCACCGCAATAGAAAAATATGTTTCTTCTCTGATAATTTGAGTGTTGTCCATGCTATTAATTACTTGACATCTTCTTCCCCCCCGGTTATTAGGCTTATCAGATTTCTGGTATTGAAATGTTTGTTTTTGAATATCTTGCTGCGGGCCCGCCATGTTCCCGGCGTTCATAATGCTTCTGCTAACTCTCTTTCTCGCTTTCAGTGGCAGGCATTCAGAGAGCTATCCCCTTCAGCCCAGTTGGAGGGTCTTCCGTGCCCATCGTGCATGTGGGATCTAGTGGAGCCCAATTGATGCCGTTAATGAGATCTTCGGTGACACAGTCAACCTGGCAAGCATACGGTAAGGCATGGTCCGAGTGGTCTGTTTTTGCTGGTGATAGGCTGGTTATGTCTTCTGATGCTAGTCGTCTGGAGGCCACATGTGATTATTTATTCCACCTTTTTCAGTCAGGCTTTTCAGGTTCTGTGGCGCAGCATCGCATCTCAGGCATGTCTTTCCATTTTCGTCTTCGTGGTTGGCCGGATGTTACAAAAGTATTTTTCGTTTGTCAGGTGATCAAAGGTTGGAAAAGAAGCAGAGTCTCGGTAGAGAGCAGGCGCCCTATTTCGATTGTTTTGTTTGCAGCGATTGATTGCAGTCATTCCCCGCCTTTGCTCATCTCCGTTTGAATCCGCCCTTTTTTCAGCTGCGTTTGCCTTGGCGTTTTTTGGTGCACTTCGCATTGGGGAGCTGGTCCCTTTATCAAAGAATAGACCTAGCGGTTTGCGTTTTGACGACGTTTCTTATTGCGACGGGGGCCTGCGCATTCGTATAAGGAAGTCCAAAACGGACCCTGCGGGCGTTGGGTCCTGGCCCCTGGGTTCCTTTGTATGCCATCCAGGGCGCGGTTTGCCCTAGAATGTTGGTTGCTACATATCTATCCTTACGGCTAGAGTTGAGCACGGTTCGCGGTTCTCCAGTTCGCGGCTCGAGTGATTTTGGGGGCTGTTCTAGATCGAACTAGAACTCGAGCTTTTTGCTAAAGCTCGATAGTTCTAGATATAATCGAGAACGGTTCTAGCAGCAAAAAGACAAGCTAATTACTAGCTGGCTTTCCGCTGTAATAGTGTAAGTCACTCTGTGACTCACACTATTATGAAATTTCAGCGTATAGTGTGCGGGAACAGCGCATTCAGATCACTGCTGCTTGGATAATGACGATCGCCATTTTTTTTTTTTTCCTTGTCTTCCTTCCCTAAGCGCTCGTGTGTAGTGGGGCGGGCCAGCATGTCAGCCAATCCCAGACACACACACAGCTAAGTGGACTTTTAGCCAGAGAAGCAACGGCATGTGTGATAGGATGTCCATGTCACATGTCCATGCATTATAAAAACGGACATTTTCCTCCAGCACGCCATTATCTGCCTTCTGCGTCTTGGTGTCAGTCACCGCTGGCGTAGCTCCTGTCTCCGATACTGCTGTGTACGCTCTATACACAGCGCTATACAGAATAGGGATAGAAGTTTCTGTTAGTCCTTGTAAGGGCTAATACCGGCAGGGTCAGAGCCATAGGTAACAGTCAGGTCCGTGAATACAGATTTTAACAGCTACACAAGATGACAGCGTCTGTGTAGCTAAGGTCAGGGATTTCCTCGCTGCATTTCCCCATTAGGAGGGATAGAAAGGGAGGCTTCCTTTCCTCTACCCAGACCCACAACCCTGCCACTGTACCCTCCTGCCCTTTACACACTCAAACTCATTGTTACTAAGCCATTATACTAGCAAACACTGTGTAAACTTAGTGGCATCCTAAAAGTGGCTGTTGGACTTCCATTAGTGTCCCACTGGTGCAAAGATATTTGCAGCACCACTGCATTGCACACTCAAACTTATTGTTACTAAGCCATTATACTAGCAAACACTGAGTAAACATAGTGGCATCCTAAAAGTGGCTGTTGGACTTCCATTAGTGTCCCAGTGGTGCAAATCTATGTGCAGCACCTCTGCATTGCACACTCAAACTCATTGTTACTAAGCCATTTTACTAGCAAACACTGAGTAAACTTAGTGGCATCCTAAAAGTGGCTGTTGGACTTCCATTAGTGTCCCACTGGTGTAAAGCTATTTGCAGCACCACTGTATTGCACACTCAAACTCATTGTTACTAAGCCATTATACTAGCAAACACTGAGTAAACTTAGTGGCATCCTAAAAGTGGCTGTTGGACTTCCATTAGTGTCCCACTGGTGCAAATCTATGTGCAGCACCTCTGCATTGCGCACTCAAACTCATTGTTACTAAGCCATTATACTAGCAAACACTGAGGAAACTTAGTGGCATCCTAAAAGTGGCTGTTGGACTTCCATTAGTGTCCCACTGGTGTAAAGCTATTTGCAGCACCACTGTATTGCACACTCAAACTCATTGTTACTAAGCCATTATACTAGCAAACACTGAGTAAACTTAGTGGCATCCTAAAAGTGGCTGTTGGACTTCCATTAGTGTCCCACTGGTGCAAATCTATGTGCAGCACCTCTGCATTGCGCACTCAAACTCATTGTTACTAAGCCATTATACTAGCAAACACTGAGGAAACTTAGTGACATCCTAAAAGTGGCTGTTGGACTTCATTATTGTCCCACTAGTGCACAGATATTTGCAGCACCTCTGCATTGCACACTCAAACTCATTGTTACTAAGCCATTATACTAGCAAACACTGAGTAAACTTAGTGGCATCCTAAAAGTGGCTGTTGGACTTCCATTAGTGTCCCACTGGTGCAAAGCTATTTGCAGCACCACTGCATTGCACACTCAAACTCATTGTTACTAAGCCATTATACTAGCAAACACTGAGTAAACTTAGTGGCATCCTAAAAGTGGCTGTTGGACTTCCATTACTGTCCCACTGGTGCAAATCTATGTGCAGCACCTCTGCATTGCACACTCAAACTCATTGTTACTAAGCCATTATACTAGCAAACACTGAGGAAACTTAGTGGCATCCTAAAAGTGGCTGTTGGACTTCATTATTGTCCCACTAGTGCAAATATATTTGCAGCACCTCTGCATTGCACACTCAAACTCATTGTTACTAAGCCATTATACTAGCAAACACTGAGTAAACTTAGTGGCATCCTAAAAGTGGCTGTTGGACTTCCATTAGTGTCCCACTGGTGCAAAGCTATTTGCAGCACCACTGCATTGCACACTCAAACTCATTGTTACTAAGCCATTATACTAGCAAACACTGAGTAAACTTAGTGGCATCCTAAAAGTGGCTGTTGGACTTCCATTAGTGTCCCACTGGTGCAAATCTATGTGCAGCACCTCTGCATTGCACACTCAAACTCATTGTTACTAAGCCATTATACTAGCAAACACTGAGGAAACTTAGTGGCATCCTAAAAGTGGCTGTTGGACTTCATTATTGTCCCACTAGTGTAAATATATTTGCAGCACCTCTGCATTGCACACTCAAACTCATTGTTACTAAGCCATTATACTAGCAAACACTGAGTAAACTTAGTGGCATCCTAAAAGTGGCTGTTGGACTTCCATTAGTGTCCCACTGGTGCAAAGCTATTTGCAGCACCACTGCATTGCACACTCAAACTCATTGTTACTAAGCCATTATACTAGCAAACACTGAGTAAACTTAGTGGCATCCTAAAAGTGGCTGTTGGACTTCCATTAGTGTCCCACTGGTGCAAATCTATGTGCGGCACCTCTGCATTGCACACTCAAACTCATTGTTACTAAGCCATTATACTAGCAAACACTGAGGAAACTTAGTGGCATCCTAAAAGTGGCTGTTGGACTTCATTATTGTCCCACTAGTGCAAATATATTTGCAGCACCTCTGCATTGCACACTCAAACTCATTGTTACTAAGCCATTATACTAGCAAACACTGAGTAAACTTAGTGGCATCCTAAAAGTGGCTGTTGGACTTCCATTAGTGTCCCACTGGTGCAAAGCTATTTGCAGCACCACTGCATTGCACACTCAAACTCATTGTTACTAAGCCATTATACTAGCAAACTATGTTGCCAGTTTAAGGGCCGTAGTTGCATTGTCAGGGATAGTTATTGTTGTTTATTCTGCTGTTAATAAAGATAGACCACCGCTGCAATCTACACCACCTCTCAATTTTTACTACCACATTTTAAGTGCACAATCTTGTCGCAATCAAAATGAGTGGCAAAATGACAGATGCTGGTGGAAAGGGGAAGAGGCGTGTTGGAAAAGGAAAAAAAGGGTTTGTCCGTGGGGAAGGTGGCAAAGCTCCATTAACATCTGCTGAAGATAGACCATCTTCCAGCAAAAGTAAGATGTCTACTACTTACCGTGGACAATCCGATGTGCTCCCTTTTTTATGGACACAAACAACTGGAACAAAGGTAGATGATGGCCAAAAAAAGAAAATGCTTGAATGGATCTCAAGTGGTCCAACAAGTGCCCTCTCCTCCACCTCAAGTACCGCATCCAAAAAACACCTGTCCTCTGAGTTGTCATCCCAATCACACTTGCTTTCTCCCAGCTCTGAAGTCTCCATCCGCCCTGCCCAGTATGGTGGAACTGAGATGGCTGAGTCTGCAGAGCTGTTCAGTCACACTATAGCCTGGGAATCAGAGGTCTGCTCCCAAGCTACAGTGAGTACAGACCAGGAAATGGTCTGCAGTGATGCCCAGAACCTTTGTGACTCAGATTCAGGCCGTGATGACCAAGTTTCTGAGCATAATGTTGACCCTTATTCACAAACTGAAACACCTGTTGGAATAGACAATGAGGAACATACTGATGATGATGAGACGCAGATACCAGATTGGGATGACAACTTAAATATTCGGTCAGGGCAAGAAGAGGCTCATTCTGAGGATGAGGGGAGTGCAAACACAACAATTGATGAGGAAGTTCTAGATCCCACCTGCTGTCAACCCACAGTCAGGCCCTCGAGGAGGTCAACAGAGACGGTGGAGGAGGATGCAACTGGCGACGAAGTTACCTTGCGCCTTCCTGGACAGAGTCGGAGTACTGGTAGCACATCTACAACTGCATCCTCAGCCACCACTGTGCCTCTGAGCACTAGTCGGGGTGGATCAGCAGGTCGCATGCCCTCTAAGCCTTGCCTAGCCTGGTCCTTTTTTGACATAGCAAAAGATCGCCCAAATTATGTGATCTGTAAAATTTGTCGTGATTCTGTTAGTAGAGGGCAAAACCTCAGCAGTTTGACAACTTCTTCCATGAATCGTCACAGGAATAAATATCATATGTCCCAGTGGGAAGCTCACCGTGCTGCAATGCGGCCTAGCTGAGCGAACCATCCACCGCCTGCCCCTTCCAGTGCATCCGCGCGCTCTTCATCTTCTAGGACTGTGGGGACAGCTGTCACACCTGGTTTTCCACGCACAACTTCCATCACTGTAACCGCAACAGGCAGTTTGCTTAATAGGTCGTCAGTTGGTTTGGAAGGGGAAACAAGTGCGTGTGTACAGCTCTCTCAGACATCGATAGCACCAACGTTGGATGAAGGCAACATCATGTCTACGCCTGCACTTTCCTCACAAAGCTACCACTTATACCCTCACACCAAGGATATATACGATGCTTCTATTCCTTAAAAATAACACTTTTATTTGATCACAGAATTAAAAGCACAAATACATACATACAAAAGGGCACAACAGGGCAGAGAAAAGTATAACAGTGACTCCCACAGATTGGGGGAGGGTGGAGGGGCCCGCTGGGTCCCTATAATTGCTCAATCAAAATTACTGGTCTGTATACAAGTCACTTTACTCCAAGACTGATATATATATATATATATATATATATATATATTTTTAGTGGAAAACATGTGAATCTCCGTTATGGCCAAAAGGTCGCATAAAAGATTGTAATAACAACCTAACAGCATCATTTACCACCAGGGTGCACAGGGAGTGGAGGAGTCTGCGCCTGCAGGCTCCTCAGAGGTTAATTAACCATACAACGGCTTGAGGTGTATATCACCTAACATGTGCAGAATATACACTCACTGCGCCACACCTGTATGTTAAATTCATTAACAGTGTGCTGCAGGTTAGTGACCTTCTGGCAACACATAAAATCCACAGTGCAAATAGTGCCAAAGTCACGAGCAGATCAAAAAAATACCCATAGTGTATCCTACAAGCAGTTTGTGACCTGCTAGCTGTACATAAATTCACAGCACAACATAATGCCAAAGTCTAAAGTAGATTCAAGAGTAAACATGGCGTGTCCTACAGACCTGAACCAGATGATTGCGGCTCCCACCCCACCGCGCCTTAACGCGTTTCTCCACTTGGGCTTTGTCAGAAGGCAGGTACATACCTCTACTGGCTGCAGCCCCTTAAGTATCCTCCCGTACAGGCACCGCACGTGGTGGGTGATTGCCTGCTCCACTTCATGTTTGCATCGGCGCGGGCATAGTTCCGGCCGGAGGATAAACCGGAAGTTACCTCACCCCAGTTCCAGCCGGAGGAGGGATACACGCAGGCCCACAACCACGGCAACGCGATGCCAAAGTCACTGGGCATGCGCGCACCCCGCACCTAGTGGCCGTACTGTGAGGTAAGGAATCCCCCAGCCGGATACCAGCCGCGCACAGCATGAATGACTCAGCGGCAGCAAACTGCTCCTGCATGCGGGTCACCTCCAGGATCGAGACCACCCACATTTCACAGAACCCAAAGACAGTGCTTTACAAATCAAGTTCAGCTTTTAATTTGCAGGGGAGCCGCAATCATCCATAGGACAATTTAGCTAAGGACTATATTATTTTATTGTTATTCGTATGGCCTGATTAATAAGGCAGTATTATGGTGCTGCTGCCAACAGACATCAATGCGGCATATATACATATATATGCACTTAATGTACACATCACATAAATAGATGGCCTGAAATCCCACTACATAAATCATGCCATCATATTTTATGGTTTACAAAGAAATTTATGAAAAATGGAAATTTCTGAAAAAATGGAAAATTGTGTGGTATGAAAAAATTACTGCATCCCACAGCCCTAATAATCTACAGAAAGGCAGTATTGGACCATAATCAGGCCCACACTACCTACCTCATAACTACAAATACTTTTCTTATTAAATATGAAATACCGTATGTGTCACAGGCGAGCCACTTATACCAAGGCCCACCCTCACCATATCAATACGGATACATGTTACATCCACAACCATAAACATAAATAATACCATTGCCGGTCTGCCAGCCCCAATACATATTCCAAAATAAATCTCATGGTTGGGCCTTATATCATACATCTAGCAGGCCACAGTCTAAACAGTGTAGATCCCAAAACGGCATATGCCGACATACAATAGGTTATCCAATATCATATGGATTCCCCTTATAGTCCAGAAACAAGAATGGTCAATTTAGGGTCCACAAATTATGTGAACTGAGATGAGGACTGAGATGATAGTAGTCCATCATTCGGAGGGGTCCGCCTGGACAAGAACCATATATATAGCAACCCGATTTTGATCCGCTTTTTTATGTATACTGCTGTTTCCTGCCGGCATCCTATTCCACGTGTAGATAGCCAAAAGGGATGGGTTCTTCATTCCAAAAAGGGACTCCGTAGATGAAGAGTCATCACTGGTAAAAGGTAGATATACGTTCCAATAACCTCAAAAAAATAAATAAAGGGCAAAGGATTAATTCACAGCCAGATAAGGTATGCACTCCCCGTATTAAAGATTGTAAATGTGCCAATATATACACACTACACAATAAAATAAAACAGTTAAAAACAGCGACGTCTCACCTATATAGGTCAATATGTTCACAAAAAAGCACCAAAACCAAAATTCTCATTAAGGCCCTCTGGGGCCACAGTGCCCAGACGATAAATCCAACGACTTTCCAGTCGTGCAAGGGTTCTACCAACATCTCCACCCCGGGTATCGGTTCTAATCTGATCAATAGCCTTTATGGTCAGATGCCGGGAGTCCGAGTCATGGTACTCCTTGAAATGTCGAGGGATGGTCTTCAATTTTTCATTACTAGATGTTTCTTTAGAGTTTTTTATGTCCCTGACATGTTCCCCAACTCGGATCTTAAGCTCCCTAGTGGTCATGCCTATATAGTACAAGCCACATGGGCAGGAAGCCTGATATACCACGGCTTTGGAAGAACAGTTCAAGAATGCCCTGATTTCGTATTCTCTGCTATCCCTAGCACCATTAAACGTTTTAGCCTTGCGCATGTTGCTGCAGGCTTTACATAAACCGCACGGGTAAAAACCCACCGTACTTACTTTACGTTGATTCTGTGGTATGGATCCATAATGGCTACGCACAAGGTGGTCCCTCATATTCCTCGCTCGCCATGCCATAACCAATGGATACTCGGAAATGTTATGTTTAAGTGTTGGGTCTGTTCTTAAAATATCCCAATGCTTCTTAAAAATATCCACCATATCATACCAGCGGTTGTTGTATGTTGTAATAAGACGGACCACGTCTTGTTTTTGTTTTTTAGATTGTACATAGTTAGGATACAGGAGCGAGTTCCTTGTGCATTTTTTTGTCTGATCAAATCCACATTTCATTGTTCTTCTGCTATACCCTCGGTGCAGGAACCTCTGTGTCAGGTCCTCTGCCTGCACCGAGAATGTTTCTTCAGAAGAACAAATCCTACGGGCTCTCAAAAATTGTGCTGTGGGAATGCTCTTAATTGTCGCCGGAGGATGTGAAGATTGGGCATGTAAGAATACATTAGTCGCCGTAGGCTTCCTATATATTTCTGTTGTTAATCTTCCGTCATTAGTAGTTTTAATTTTTAAGTCCAGAAAATCGATCTCCCGACCGAACCGATATGTTAGAAATATGTTGTTGGGATTATCATTAAGTCTACCAATAAATTCCGCAAGCTCACCAGGGGTGCCATCCCACAGGAACCAGATATCATCTATATACCTCATCCAGTTGTTTACTCTATAGCTATCGATATCTGGTTCCGTTAGGAATATCTTCCTTTCCCATGCCCCCAGAAATAGGTTGGCATAGGCTGGGGCGCATGCAGCCCCCATGGCAGTGCCCTGCTTTTGGATATAGGTGGCACCCTTGAAAATAAAGACATTGTGAGTCAAAATGAACTCTAACAATGTCAGTAGAAGTTCCACCAATTTGCCCTCCAAGTTACTGGCATTCAAAAAATATGCCACCGCCCTGAGTCCGTCATGGTGACCAATCGACGTATATAAACTTTCTACATCGGTAGTCACCATGACGGTGCCAGGTTCAAGCACAATGTTGTCCAATCTTATTAATGCCTCGGTGGTATCCCTGATGAAAGAGGGAAGGGAGGCAGCCAGTGGTTTAAGATAATAATCTAACATCTGGCATACTCTCTCACATAACCCATCTAACCCTGATACGATTGGGCATCCGGGTGGGCAGCAGCTGTTTTTGTGCAGCTTCGGTATCAGATACAGAGTTGGCATCCTCGGGTATTTCATAACAAGACAGTCAAATAACTTCTTAGGAATAATACCTTCCCTCAAAGCTTTTTCCAAGATGTTAACAAGATCATCCTGGAATCCCGGTAGCGGGTCCATATATAGTCTTTTATAACATGTCTTGTTGTTCAGCTGCCGATCGGCCTCTCTCTCATAAAGGGTATTAGGCCAGATGACAAGGTTGCCACCCTTGTCAGCTGGCTTAAACTGCACATCTGTCCATCCCTTCATCTCTTCTAGGGCCCTTCTTACTTGCATACTTAAATTCAAAAATCGGTTGGGCCTACAATTTAGTTGTTCAATATCATGGGTCACCATTTTCACAAAAATCTCCACCGCAGGGCATAAGCTAAGGGGTGGGAATCTTTTAGATTTAGAGTACAGGTGGGTGGGAAACTTACTCATAGTAGCACCGTCCGCTTCCTCTGATAATGTCTCGAGCGCCTCTAGTGCTTCTTCTTCACTCTCCATCTCTGTTGGCCCCCCTGTGACAGATTGATTGAGCATACGCTTGAATAACAACTTTCGGGCAAACAAATGCACGTCTTTTATGGCTGTGAACGTATCAAGCTGCATAGTAGGGGCAAAAGATAAGCCCCTACTAAGCAGCTGGATCTGAACATCAGACAGTACATGGTCTGACAAATTTATTACATTTTAATGATCCAACCTTTCGCTCACAGCCTGAAGTGCATGAATCCCAGATTTTCTAATGCCTCCAGATCTTGTATTAATCGTGCTTACAGATGCTGATTCTTCCTCAGATTATTCTGCTTCACTAGCTGTGGTAACCGAAGATATAGAGCCTGTTTTATCCCTCTTTCTTTTTATCGGGCCTGCTGCAAACTGCCACTTGAAAATCTTTTTGTTAGTATAGTCGGAGATATCTCTTTGATGTTTTTTTACTTTTACTGTGCTTATCTCTTTCTCCCACTTCTGGGTATCCTTTTCGACTTCTTCCAGAAATTTATTAAGCACATCTGCAGGAAGATCCTTGAGTAGGTTGGTCTCCAAACCTGCTATCTCATTGTCTAAAGCTGATAATGATGTTTTATTTTTATCAATGATGATCTCTAGGAAGGTTCTTGTACAGTTTTCTGCCGCTTCCTCCCACCTTTTAACATAATTCTCATCTTCTAATGGGAATGATGGATATATTTGGATCCTCAGTCCCCTCGGGGTGATTTTATTGGACAGATAGTTCTCAAGGGACATGTTTGTCCACCATATATTAATTCTCTTGTGGACACAATCCCTATATTGGTTGCAAATTTCTTTACTAGTAGAAGACGTCTGATTTAAAAGCAAAGAGGAGTCACACTTAAACAAATCTGCCGCCCTGCTACGCCATGCCATTTCTTTTGTTTTGAAATCCATTTTATACAATTGTGGAGTAATTCCTGTAAAAATACAGGTAACTATTAACTCATATAACCACATAAACCACATTTTTGTTCCAATACTCTTAGGATCACATCTTATTATACAATGATACCACTTATACCCTCACACCAAGGATATATACGATGCTTCTATTCCTTAAAAATAACACTTTTATTTGATCACAGAATTAAAAGCACAAATACATACATACACAGATTGGGGGAGGGTGGAGGGGCTTGCTGGGTCCCTTTAATTGCTCAATCAAAATTACTGGTCTGTATACAGTTCACTTTACTCCAAGCCAGTGGTGCAGTGAGTGTATATTCTGCACATGTTAGGTGATACAACGGCTTGAGGTGTATATGGTTAATTAACCTCTGAGGAGCCTGCAGGCGCAGACTCCTCCACTCCCTGTGCACCCTGGTGGTAAATGATGCTGTTAGGTTGTTATTACAATCTTTTATACGACCTTTTGGCCATAACGGAGATTCACATGTTTTCCACTAAAAATATAAAATATATATATATATATATATATATATATCAGTCTTGGAGTAAAGTGACCTGTATACAGACCAGTAATTTTGATTGAGCAATTAAAGGGACCCAGCGGGCCCCTCCACCCTCCCCTAATCTGTGGGAGTCACTGTTATACTTTTCTCTCCCCTGTTGTGCCCTTTTGTATGTATGTATTTGTGCTTTTAATTCTGTGATCAAATAAAAGTGTTATTTTTAAGGAATAGAAGCATCGTATATATCCTTGGTGTGAGGGTATAAGTGGTATCATTGTATAATAAGATGTGATCCTAAGAGTATTGGAACAAAAATGTGGTTTATGTGGTTATATTCCTCACAAAGCTGCATTTTTCCAGGGACACCCTACTCAACACCGTCTACACACAGCAGCCAGATCTCTGTCCCTCAGATGTGGACAAATAAAAGGCCATTTCCTGCGACCCATGACAAAGCTAAGAAGTTGACTTTATCCCTCTGTAAGCTCTTGGCTACCGAAATGCTGCCTTTCCACCTGGTGGACACACAGGATTTTAGAGACCTTATGTCTGTCGCTGTGCCCCAGTACCAGATGCCCAGTCGCCACTACTTCTCTAAGAAAGGTGTGCCCGCGCTACACCAGCATGTCGCACACAACATCACCGCTTCCTTGAGAAACTCTGTGTGTCAACGGGTGCATTTCACCACCGATACTTGGACCAGTAAGCATGGACAGGGACGTTACATGTCACTGACTGGGCACTGGGTAACTATGGTTTTAGATGGTGAAGGGTCTGCTGCACAAGTCTTGCCGTCCCCACGACTTGTGTGTCAATCCTCTGTCTGTCCAAGTTCCGCCACTGCTTCTGCCTCCTCCACCTCATCTGGGTCCTCCACCTCCGCCCCAAGCCTGCCTGGTCAGGCCACCAGCGTTCACACTGCGCAGAAGGAATCACGCACCCCTCATTACTATGCTGGCAGCAGAGCGCAATGGCATCAGGCGGTCTTTAGCTTGACATGTCTTGGAAATAGGAGTCACTCAGCGGCAGAGTTGTGGGCAGCTCTGGAGACTGAGTTTAATAAATGGTTGTCTCCACTCAACCTGCAGCCTGGTAAGGCCGTGTGCGACAATGCTGCAAACCTGGGTGCGGCCCTTCGCCTGGGCAAGGTGACACACGTGCCTTGTATGGCTCACGTGTTGAACCTTGTTGTCCAGCAATTTTTAACACACTATCCCTGCCTAGATGGCCTTCTGACCAGGGCACGAAAACTGTCTGCTCACTTCCACTGTTCAACCGCCGCAGCTGAGCGACTTGCATCGCTCCAGAAGTCTTTCGGCCTGCCAGTTCATCGCCTGAAATGCGATGTGGCAACACGCTGGAATTCGACTCTCCACATGTTACAGCGACTGTGGCAGCACCGCCGAGCCCTGGTGCAGTACGTCATGACGTATAGCCTGGGCGAACGAGATGCAGAGGTGGGTCAGATCACCCTGATGGAGTAGTCTCAGATCAAGGACCTATGCACCCTACTGCACAGTTTCGACATGGCGACGAATATGTTTAGCGCTGACAATGCCATTATGAGCATGACAATTCCAGTCATTTACATGCTGGAGCACACGCTAAACACTATTCGGAGTCAGGGGGTGGGACAACAGGAAGGGGAGGAACTACAGGAGGATTCATATGCGCAAGACACAACAACATCACCAAGGTCCAGACGTTCATCATCACTAACGCGGCAGGCATGGGACCATGGGGGACAGGGATCAACAAGGGCGCATGGTGGCAGGCGAAATGTTAAGGAAGGTGCAGGAGAACATGAAGAAATGGAGGACGAACTGTCCATGGACATGGAAGACTCAGCGGATGAGGGAGACCTTGGTCAAATTTCAGTTGAAAGAGGTTGGGGGGAGATGTCAGAGGAAGAAAGAACGGTTAGCACCTCTATGCCACAAACACAGCGTGGACTTGGTCCGTATGGCTGCGCAAGACACATGAGTGCCTTCTTGCTGCACTACCTCCAACATGACCCTCGTATTGTCAAAATTAGAAGTGATGATGACTACTGGCTTACCACACTATTAGATCCCCGGTACAAGTCCAAATTTTGTGACATAATTCCAGCCATAGAAAGGGACGCACATATGCAGGAGTATCAGCAGAAGCTGTTACTCGATCTTAGCTCGGCTTTTCCACCAAACAACCGTGCAGGTGCAGGGAATGAATCTCCCAGTTGTAACTTGACAAACATGGGACGGTCTCGTCATCTTCAACAGTCTACCCATACCAGTAGCACGGTATCTGGTGCTGGTAACAGCAATTTTATTGAATCTTTTCATAATTTTTTTAGACCCTCCTTTGCAAGGCCACCAGAGACAACAAGTCTGACACATAGTCAACGGCTGGAGAGGATGATACAGGAGTATCTCCAAATGAACATCGATGCCATTACTTTGCAAATGGAGCCTTGCTCATTTTGGGCTTCAAATCTTGAAAAATGGCCAGAGCTCTCCACTTACGCCTTGGAGATTTTGTCGTGTCCAGCTGCCAGCGTTGTCTCTGAACGTGTCTTCAGTGCTGCTGGGTGTGTGCTGACAGATAAGCGCACGCGTCTGTCCAGTGACAATGTGGACAGACTAACGTCCATCAAAATGAACAAGTCATGGATCCACAAGGAATTTCTACCCCTGTGTCATCCTGGGGAGAGTAAATGCTTGTGTATTTTGAATGTGCTTGATGCAAATCTAGCTGTGAAGTGTACAACTAGGGCACAAGTGCTGCCACTGATGGGGTGTCTGTGTGGACCAATTTTTGGAAAAAAGGGAGACTCCGCTTGGAGTAACCCTTGCTGTGTTTTTAAAAATGATCCAAGATGCACAGCGCTGGGATCAAGAAAAACTTTGCTACCTACCCCGGTGTCATCCTGGTGACGGTTAAGTATGGCGTATTTTTGAATGAGCTTGATGCAAATCTAGCTGTGAAGTGTACAACTGGGGCACAAGTGCTGCCACTGAAGGGGTGGGTGTGTGTGGGGCCCAATTTTTGGAAAAAAGGGAGACTCCGCTTGGAGTCACCTTGCGGTGTTTTACATGATTTTAGAAGGGCGTGCCATGCCTATATCTGTGTCTCCTGCTCTTTTTCCTTGTCCAGCTCTTTTGTTTTCGCATGAGTATATGTCCTTGTCACTTTCCCATGTGTTTGTGTTGTGTTGTGAGATGTTTGTCACCTTTTGGACACCTTTGAGGGTGTTTTCTAGGTGTTTTTATGTGTTTGTGATTGCCTGCCATTGTTTCCTATGCGGTTCGAGTTTGGTTCGTCGAACGTTCGCCGAACCGAACTCAAACGAGACGCCCGTTCGGCGAACCGAACTAGAGACGAACCGCGACCGGTTCGCTCATCTCTACTTACGGCGCGACGGTTTTTGTTTTTTCTCCCATGAAGATGGTTCCCCCCTCACTCATTTTCAGTTTTTGTCCATTTTTCGTAAATGCTTGCGTAATTTGGGCTTACAGCCGGCGGAATTCTGTACCCATTCCTTTCGGATTGGCGCGGATACTGAGGCCGCTCGCGCAGGCCTCTCCAATCAGGAAATTCAGAGGATTGGTCGTTGGCGTTCTTCATGCTATGCTCGATATATTCGACCTGAGTTATTACTGTTCTAATATGTGTTTCTTTATAGGTTCAAACCCAGTGGTCTGCATATTGGGTCACTCGTAAGTGTTTTGGGCGTCTCAGCGTGCGGAGCAGCGCCCCGGTGGAAGATGCCTTGGCCTTCGTGGAGTGGAAGTGTTCTGGAAGGGTATTCGGGGCCTTACATGGCCTGAGGTGCTGCCAGAAGTGGTTTCATTGTCCCGCATTGTTTCAGCCCCGCTAATTCTCATTATTTATGCTGGGGGAAATGACCTATGTTCCTTCCGCTTCGCCGAGCTGTGGACCATGATGCGCTCCGACCTTGAAAAATTCCATGGATTTTTTTCGGAACTTATCCTGGTCTGGTCGGAGATAATTCCGCATGCCGTTTGGCAGGGTGCTCGGAACGCAGAGGCGGTGGAGCGTTCTAGACGCAACCTCAATGCCAGAGTGATGCGGCTAGCTTGATTTAGAGGTGGCCTCGCCATTCGGCACAGACAGCTTAAGGGTAACAATGTGTCCCTCATGTTGCCCGATGGGGTGCACCTTAGCGACATAGGCCTTGACATTTTTCTTTCCGACCTACAGGACGGAATTGAGCAAGCCCTTCTCTTCCTGGGTGGGGGTCGGTGCACAGTATAAATACTCTGCTCCTCCTTGGCGGTCATGTAAATGTTTACAACGCTGATTTGCTGCTCTTCCGCCGGGAGTCCGGCTGGTGCTTGATATTTGCACTGAGATGTGCTTTGGCCTTTGGCCCGTTATGAGAGTTTTATAATGTTTACAATTTTATGGCTGTGACCGACCTCCATCCATTAAAGGAGTGTTTTGTTAAAATTTTGGTGTGGTCTTTTCCTTGCATGGGACTAAGGGGTTTTTTAAGGGGTTCATGGTTCGCAGCAGTCTTATCATTTCTTAGGGGTCACCTAGAAGTTTATTAACCCCCTTCCTTCCACCCTAGACCGCTGCTTATTTAGGCGTAAACAAGACTGTTGTCATCACCAATCCAGAGGCGGCTTGGAGCGGATATTGTCTCCTAAGCCTCCTCAGGGGGGAAATGGGGATTGTGACATAAAGGCGGCTCCAAGCTTGTCTCCCAGCTAAAACCATCAGTATATCACTGTAGCCAGAGCACAGGACTGACTGCACCGCTCATCATTGTGGAGGGTGCAGACAGCTCAGCGCTGCCCCCAGGACAGAAACAAGGAGGAGGCGGGTACTGCAGCTTCATTCTTCTCCAGTCTTGCTGTATACACCTCTTGTGACCCTACCGAATAGAGCAGAGAGGTCACATTGATAAATTTATATGCACAAGGCTAGATCAAGGACAGTGGATAGTCAGTGGCCCTTTAAAAGGGGATTTTTAAGTTTGAAAATGACTTTATGACCCCTGAAGGTCCACACGCCTTGGGCACTGAAACAGAAGAGCCTCTGCTGAATGGAGCAGTGATCCATCATGTGAACTGCCTCTCCATTCGCTCTAACGGGACATCAGCCAAATGCCACGCTCAGCTACCTCTGGTGCTCCTATTTATACAAAAGGGACAACTATCAAACTGGAGAATATCTCTTTAAGTTAACCTATGGCACTTGATGGAAAATGTAGGAAATAGCTTCAAAATCCTTAAAATGTTATTCCAAAATAAGAAAAAAACTAAGGTCAAAGAAGAATTAGCAGATAGTGAATACAGATAAAGCAAGTCCTTAGGGTACCTTCACACTTAGCGATGCAGCAGCGATCCGACCAGCGATCTGACCTGGTCAGGATCGCTGCTGCATCGCTACATGGTCGCTGGTGAGCTGTCAAACAGGCAGATCTCACCAGCGACCAGTGAACAGCCCCAAGCCAGCAGCGACGTGCAAGCGACGCTGCGCTTGCACGGAGCTGCCGTCTGGAAGCTGCGGAGACTGGTAACTAAGGTAAACATCGGGTATGGTTACCCGATGTTTACATTAGTTACCAGCGCACAGCTGTGTGTGCAGGGAGCAGGGAGCCGCGCACACTGAGCGCTGGCTCCTTGCTCTCCTACCATAGCTACAGTACACATCGGGTTAATTAACCCGATGTGTAATGCAGCTACATGTTCAGAGAGCAGGGAGCCGCGCACACTGCTTAGCGCTGGCTCCTTGCTCTCCTAGCTGCTGTACACATCGGGTTAATTAACCCGATGTGTACAGCAGCTACATGTGCAGAGAGCCGGAGCCGGCAGCACAGGCAGCGTGAGAGCTGCAGAGGCTCGTAACTAAGGTAAATATCGGGTAACCACCTTGGTTACCCGATGTTTATCTTGGATACAGCTTACCTCAGCTGTCAGATGCCGGCTCCTGCTCCCTGCTCGCTTCATTTGTCGCTCTCTCGCTGTCACACACAGCGATCTGTGTGTCACAGCGGGAGAGCGGCTTTGAAGAAAACGAACCAGGGCTGTGTGTAACGAGCAGCGATCTCGCAGCAGGGGCCAGATCGCTGCTCATTGTCACACACAGCGAGATCGCTAATGAGGTCACTGCTGCGTCACAAAAAGCGTGACTCAGCAGCGATCTCGGCAGCGAGCTCGCTGTGTGTGAAGCACCCCTTAGGTATAAGTCAGAAAGTGCTGCTGGTAGCTGGAAGTTACTGTCACCACTAGAAAAACAGAAGATTTTATCACCCTGACTCCTGTACAGGACTTTGAGCTTGAAAAATAACCTAGAGCCATTATCACTTTGTGTCCAAAAGAACATCAGTCCTGTCCTAGAATAGATAAAGAGAGACACAGAACTTGTAACACTGCCCTCTATTGTGGAGAAGTGCCACTAGACTGACGGGAACAATGCCATTTTATAATCCCCTATGTCATGTAATTTTGTGCTAAATAATTGCATCATAAGGTGCCTTCAAAAATTACAATCTAGTGAGCAAACAATACAGTCATATGTTGTTCACATAATACTACCGTATAGTTTGCACATGACAAAGACATACACTATAAAGGAAAATGTATTGGAACACATACCTCCCAACTGTCCTGGATTCAATGGGACTGTCCCGATTTGAGGGCTCCATCCCACAGCATCTGCTCTTGTCCTGGCTCCTCCTCTGCAATGAATGTTTGAACTCAAGAAGAGCAGTGTATAAATTAATTTTTTATCTGTTTTGGTTTCCTGCAAACAGGACTAGAACTCATAAGCTCTTTGGCTATAGGCAGCAACACTACCATTGAGCCACTGCCTGTACTCAGGGACTGAGGAGGATTTGCCTGTATTGCAGGCAGAGAATTCTGAAGCAGATTATTGAGCTACAAAGAGATATAGATAGATATATACTGCATCTCTAGGTAGGTAAAGGAAAAAGTCAGATTCTTTTGTTCATAAAAAAATTGCTATAAAGAAATGAGAAAGAAAATAACAAAAAATATAATTCTATTGCTCACCTCCCCCTTGGAATCAAACCAGAAACTTTTGAACACATTACAGCAACCCTAACTGTGGAGCCTCAGGCTCTGCTGATGTCAGAGAGAGGATTTTACATAGATGCTGCTGCATTGCAGCCTCTGACACTACAGCAGATTACACTGGACATAGAGATCCATTGTAAAGAGCAGAGTATCTCTATGTCATGTATTCTACAGGGAGCATAATAGTTTTTTTTTCTTCTAATAAAATTACTAAAAATATTAACAAATAAAACAATGTAATTTTTAATGTGCTTTTTTAAAAAAAATAATAAATAACACAAATCAGAAAATAACATGGACATATTTGGTGTCCCTGTAATCGTATCAACCTGCACAACACAGCGATCAGATTATTTATGGGGATCAGTAAATGGCGAAAAAAATAGCACAATAGATTCCACATTCACTGTAAATAAAGGAACTGTACTGCATCTGTGCTGGATTCCGTTTCCGTCAAAACGACGCAAATGTGAAACCGGCCTAACAGAGGCTCCACAGACCTTTTTGATTTGCATACTTCCCAGGGGGCAATGCACCTAGGATTTCACTGTGTTGAGCGCCTTCGTTGGCTGCTGGCAGTGTTTTCTCTGGCTGGTCTTCCTGAGATCGGTGATTGTTTTGTCTTTTTGTTCTACTAGGCATTGCTCCCAACTGGCCAGAATCCTACATGAGCGCTGCAGAGGCAGGCAAGCTCCAATCTGCTCCAGGCCCAGACGGAAGAAAATACCTGCTAGATGTGCAGGACCTGTGATGACGTCATGCCCATGTGACTCGTGTGGGAGAAGCCAGGTGATAAAGGAGAAGCTGTAGAAGATAAGAGCATGTGTCAGGTAATGAGGGAAGAGGAGGACATGGGGGTGAACAGGGTGTGACATAGGGATGGAAGGAGTGGCAGAAGGGTGCAGGCTGTGACAGAGGGATGCAGGCTGTGACAGGGGATGCAGGTTGTGACAGGAAGGTGCAAAGTGTGACAGAAGGGTGCAGGGGTGTGACAGGGGGTGCAGGCTGTGATGGGGTGCAGGCTTTGACAGAGGATTTGAATGCTGTGATATGGAGGTGCAGGCTGTGACAGCGGATGCAGGCTGTGACAGGGGTTCAGGCTGTGACAGGGGGATGTATGGTGTACAGAGGGGTGCAGGCTGTGACAGGGGGGTGCAGGCTGAGACAGAGTGGTGCAGGCTGAGACAGAGGGGTGCAGGCTGAGACAGATGGGTGCAGACTGTGTGAAATAGATGGGCGCAGGCTGTGACAGAAGGGTTCAGACTGTGTGGGATAGAGGGGTGCAGGCTGTGTGGGATAGAGGGCCGCAGACTGTAATAGAAGTGTAAACACAGTTACCTGGTTAGTTAGGGGCCCATTCAGAAGTTTTGCCCCCCTTGAGTCAAACACCTAGCTACACCTCTGATTAAGAGATAAGGTCATAGAACTTGATTGATTTCCTATATGTTTTGTTTACACTACTGTTAGTAACTAACACAGTAGAAAAACAAATGGTTTGGCACTAGTTGGTGCTGTGTTTTGGTGTGTCAGGATAACTATATAAACAGTTTTAAATGTATAGTGCACACACACTCCTTCTACCCTCTACACAGAGATGAACTGTGACTGTCTCTTTGTATACAAGTGTGGCGTCCCTGAGGCTTCCGTCGCCACAGAGGTGCTGCACCTCATCCAGAGGTGTAATATGCCATCCCAGGGTAAGGAAGGGGTCATCCACCGATTGACATGACACATACATGCAGACAGACTCATCACAACCCTCCACTAAACCGCGGTTAGGGCCTAGTGCAGCTGGACTTGTATAGTGGCTAGCACCGTCCCCGAAGCCAGCCTGGTCGAGCTTAGTGGGTGGGGTCACGGTGTTTGAGGTGAGTGGGCAGAGCTGAGTTGACAGTTGACAGTGAGAGGTAAATGGTCGAGTGGTGTGGCGAGGAGGCGACCAGAGCGTAGAGACCGGGGTCCTACTTGACTTGGTGACACAGAAGAGGGGGATCCTAGAGACACGGGAGTGCGGGAAGCACCCATGGGCTTGCTCCACAGAACACTGAGTGGAAGGATCTGGCTGCAAAAACGGGGACCCGGTCTCTAGACTAAAAGAAAACTAACATACTCTTTAGTAACACCGGGTGCCTGGGTGGCTACAAGCATTCAGGGCCAAAAATCAGCACACAAATCCGCTGGAAGGGGGCCACAGAGGATTAGGGGGCCAAGCAGGCTGAAAACCTGCGGCCCCTGGATCAGGGCACTGTGTGCAGAAGCGCGGCACAGGAGGGCAAGAGTCAACGCAGTAGAGGCGACCAGGAAAGACACATCTGAGGGGTGCACCGGTATTGACCTCTGAGCTGCCCGGGAGTGGCAGGAGCCCATCACGGTGGATCCCAGCATACCACGGGTGATTGCCAGCTTACTGTACATTTGTGGAACTTTTACCGTGAGTAAAGATTTTGACTGCAACCCCCAGTGTCGTCTATGTCCTTCTCGCGTCCTCTCATGATCCCCGGGCCTCAAGCTCTACCTGTTGGGAGCAATATCACCTCAGCTGTGCCATCAACATCTGCACCGGGGAATACACAGCGCAGCGGCGGCCCACATAGCCGCAGTACCACAGGTGGCGTCACAAACTTTTACTTTTAACTACAACTCCCATCATCATAATCATCACCCCTTTATTATTGAAAGGCACCGCCAGGGTCACGGGAAGGGCCACGCCGCCGCGACATCACCGGAGTAGTCCGGCCCGGTAACAAATACCCCCCGGCCCTGGAGCTGGGCGTGTCACAAGCAATAAACCTTGCTGCAAACTCAGACCCTCTGGTCATTTATTGATAGAAGAAAATTCTCCTGATGTACCGCCCCTGCAACAGTCGGACTGCTCGGATCCGGGGTTGCCGTGGCTCGAGGGTTTCCACACCCAGGGGCTCGGGGTCACCCGAAAATGAAAGGGGGGCTATTTACAGGGGATTAATGTTCGTGACACCACCCGTGGCTCGCGGTAAGGGGAGTACCGCCGCTGACGATGGGAGTACCCAGAGGAGATGGAATGGGGCAGTCAGATGACATTCCCTCCACGGGTAGGGGAGGCCCCGGGACTCTGGATGGTGGAGGCGTAGGGGAGCGTGGTGCAGGCTAGGCAGGGAGATTCAGGGGAGAGCGTACTCACTCAGGCCGTATGGATGTGGGTGCGACCATTAAGCAGACTCTGACACATAAGTAAACCAAGTCTCTGGGTGCCGCTGCCGCTTCAGGGGGAGCTCGTCTGGGAATCCATCCCCGTGGGTATTGCTGATGGTTCTGGACCTGTCTCCATGCACTAATTTAGTGTTTCTGAGTGACCCCTCAGCCTGAAGCTTTCGGGCTCCCGCTCCCTACGGTTAGTTAGAGGAGCTGTGCTCTCGACGGCTGATACTTGGGATCTCAGTGGGCCGCATAGGCTGGAAAGCCCTATCCCCCTCGTTGTGTTGCTGCCTTCGATCTCTGAGCTCTTGGGGAAAGTTCATAAAGAGACTATCCTCCACAGGTTAATTATCAGGTTGCGTGAAGCTACTCCCTGATCTAGGGTCCAGTACCCCGCCGTGCTCAGTACCGGTTTGGTTACTTGATTTTCCAGTGCCGACCGTTCTCCCAAACTAAGTTTGTCACCCCTCTCTAATACCCTGCAACCGGGTTTCTGACTCCTCCGATCCCAGACCACCATCTGCGACCTAGCCAACGTCTCCCAGGGAGCTCCAATTCTCTGAGGGCTACTATTGTTCTTGTGCCGCCCCCGTGCCAGCAGCCGCCGCTGCTCGGATCCGGACCTTCTATGGGGGTGGCTCGAGGGTCTCCGGATCTGGGGGTCTCGCGGACACGCCTAATAAAAGGGGGGGACGTAGATGTACGGGCTATGCCGTATTGAGTTCATGACGCCACCCACGTTGTGTGGTGAAGTGGGACACCACCGCTGCTGTGATGGGGCACCCGGGTGAGATGGAGTGGCAGCTGGATGTTAACCCCTCCGTGGGTAGGGATGGTTGCCCCGGGGCCCGGTGTCTTTGTGCAGGGTATGGCGATGGCAAGGGCCACCGTGCCTGAGCAGGCAGGGGGACATTTGGTTACTCACAGTAAATGAATCACACAAGTCTTTTGGTAAACCAAGGTGCTGGTGGCTGGCCGCCGTGGCCGGTTGTATTCGGGTCCCCCACCCAGGCTAGTGGTCACTGTCCTTTTCCTCTGCACTAGTTTGTGTATGGTGGACTTCCTAGAAACTCAGGAGTCCGCTCCTGGCTGGATGTGGCCAAAGGAGCCGTTCCCGCAGACGCTGGCCCGTGGGATCTATGGGCCATGGCAGTGACCTCCTATCCCTATCGGTGGACTGTTGTCTTCTATGAGGGACTTTAGGTGGGACAGGACCTCTAGTCCTGTCCTCAATCGATTAATTAACCAGGCCGCTGGTTTCCGGTCCTGGCTTCAGGATCCGAGTACCCCCCTTTGTGCTCCGGTTTCCAGGTCGGTTCTCAGTGTCGGTACCGGCGGGCTACAACTCTGTCCTGGTCCACCTCGGTTCTGCCGAGCCATCTTCCCGTCTCCTGCTGATGGAGACCACCGTCTGCCTCCTAGCCAAGGCACCAGGGCTCCAACCCTGGTACCGTTCAACTTGAACCTCCTCTGCTGGAGCTACACCTAGCTCCAGCCCACACTCCTTTCAACTTGAACTTCAAACTAATCTGCTTGTTTTCCCGCCCCGGGCTGTCTAGACCTCGGGGTGGGCGTGTCCAACCGCCTGGTCCCGCCCACTGGTATGCCTACCTTTCCCTAAGGGGGGGTGACTAGGGTTTCAGGTTGGCTTTGTGTTACCTGGTGAGGGAAGGGTGTTATGCGGGGGCCTATCTGTGACTACCTGGTTTTTGCCAGGGCATCACATTCCCCCTTGGTTTAAAACAGACCATCCGCGGGCTATCCGACCACCATTTATTGAACTCGAACTGGAAAAGATGAAAAAGGTAAAACATAATACAAGTATACTAACTTATTTACATCAAAGTATATTTGATTTCTTCCCTTACGGGAGGCACTTTCCTTAAACGTTGCACATATAAAACCGGGACGAAACGGACCGGGTCCTTCTCACCTCACCCACCCAAAACAACTTAGCCCTGGTGCCACCACTAAAACACAGGTTGGCACCCCTTGGCCAAGTCCAGGTTATGTCCGGGTGTTGCCCATATGGGCCGGATAAAAAGTTCATTACCCGGCAGTCCTTATTCAAGGGCCCCACGTCCAGGGGACCCCTGACCCGGAGGATGGTCACCGGTTTTGGTGGTGACAGGGCCTCAGCCGACTCCACTGCAGGTCCTTCCTCCAAACAGCCTCTCCAGAGACTGCTGCAGGGTGAGAAGGTTGGTCAGGGATTATTTACAAGACCCAATAGTTTATGGGTTTGGCCTGCCAGTTCACGGCCATGGTCCTTTAACTATGACAGGAACTGTGAAACAATAGACGATGCCAACGGACACTTCACTTAGGGTAGCCTGAGAACCGTTACCTAAACATCAACTTCGGGGCTGAAGAGTGGCGGAGAGGGGTGGAGGTAGTATCTTTCTCCTTCGCTCACCCATTTCTTTACATCCAGGGCGAACCACCCCCTCTTTCTGCAATGTCGGGTGTACCAGCTCTCCAGGCTCCAGGTCCCGGTCTGGGTGGCCAACAGGTAGATGAGGGGCCACGTACCTCCGGGACACGAATATCTCGGCCTCCAGGCCCGGCTCATAAATTAAGCCCCACCCCTTCTGGGGATTAAAGTGCCGGACCTGGCCTTGGTATGTCGGCCCCCGCACCCGGAAAGTGGCTTCTAAGGTGATCTTTTTCACTGTAGGTCCGGGACAGGACCTCCGCTTTTCTTTTTTCCCGGGCTGCAATCTCCTTGCCCAGCTGGCGCCGCTCCCGCTCCCAGTACGGAGTATCCGATGCCTGTTCCACTTCTACCTGCACGGGGGCCGGGACTAGCCGGAGTCCCTCCGTGCCGGCTACGACCGGCACCTTTGGCAGAGGAGGGCCCCACTGTGACATGGCCTGCTCTGCTGCCCCGCAGGTGCATCCCTGCTGTGCCTCAGCCGAGGCCGGGATCTTGGGAGCGGTCAGCGTCTCTGGTGGTGCTAGCTTCCGGTCGGGGACTGTCTCTGCTGCGGTCGGGCGAGCTGCCGGGGCCGTCGTCATCGCGGGTGCTGCCGAGCTCGGGACTGGACGGGACACCTTCCGGGCTTTATGCTGGCGTGGAGCTGGCACGGGTTCCGGGGCGGTGACGGGCTTGCTGCTGGCGTCCTCCGCTGGTGGGTCTTTGCGGGCAGACGGGACGGGTACCACACGGTGTGTGGTGAAGTGTGATACCACCGCTGCTGTGATGGGGCACCCGGGGGAGATGGAGTGGCAGCTGGATGTTAACCCCTCCGTGGGTAGGGATGGTTGCCCCGGGGCCCGGTGTCTTTGTGCAGGGTATGGCGATGGCAAGGGCCGGCATGCCTGAGTAGGCAGGGGGACGTTTGGTTACTCACAGTAAATGAATCACACGAGTCTTTTGGTAAACCAAGGTGCTGGTGGCCGGCCGCCGCAGCCGGTTGCATTCGGGTCCCCCACCCAGGCTGGTGGTCACTGTCCTTTTCCGCTGCACTAGTTTGTGTATGGTGGACTTCCTAGTCTGAAACTCAGGAGTCCGCTCCCGGCTGGATGTGGCCAAAGGAGCCGTGCCCCCAGACACTGGCCCGTGGGATCTATGGTCCTTGGCAGTGACCTCCTATCCCTATCGGTGGGCTGTTGTCTTCTATGAGGGACTTTGGGTGAGACAGGACCTCTAGTCCTGTCCTCAATCGGTTAATTAACCAGGCCGCTGGTTTCCGATCCTGGCTTCAGTGCATATTACTATCAGAAAATGTACCATATAGTGTCTACAGTAAAGGCCAGAGTTATGTAATTGTGATGCCCTGGCAAAACCAGGTAGTCACAAAAGTGTACATCCTCCTTGTCACCACCGAAAACCCTTGTACACTTAGGTACAACACACAACCATAAAAGCCTAGCCACCCCCTCATGATAATAAGGACACACCAGTGGGCGGGATCAGGCGGATGAGAACGCCCACCTAGGGGTCATGAGGTGTCAGAGGCAGGAATACAACAGTAGTAGTTGTTGTCGAGTCGAGTGGAGTTAAGTGGGGGAGGTGACGGAGTGAAGTTAACACCAAAGTCAAGTACAGACAGTGGAAGGGAGAGTTCAAGTCTGACAGCAGCGGAGTCAGGGGTAGGGGCCCTTGGACTACCCGGCTAGGTGGCAGACAGTGAGCAGGGCCACAAGCGACGGAGATCCGGTCGCGGGTGACCTAAAGTGGACCGGGGCAGGGTTGTAGCCCGCCGGTGCCGACAGCGGGAAACCGGTCCGGAGGCCGTGCACAGTCGGGGTGCCTGGACCCTAGAACGAGGAAGGTTGCATGTCCCTTGTTAATTCACCAGCAGAGGATGAGGTTTCAGGCCTTGTTCTCCCGAAGCCCAGAGAGCGAAACAGAAGCCCAACGAGGGGGAAAGGGTGTCCGTCAGAACCCATAGAGATCCCAAGGGTCAGATTTCGCAGGCCACAACTCCCAAATACATACAGAACCGGGAATGGACTTCTCCGTTTCATGCGAAAGTCGTCCAACAGGAGAGACAAACATAACGTGCAGGAGGAAGGGACACCTGTTCAGTAACTAGGGTGTGGGATCCGAATACACCCTCCAACGGCAGCCGTCACTGGCAACTTGGTTTACTACTGGACTTGTCTGAAATTACTGAACTGTGAGTACACCATTGACCCCCAGTCCAATCCGGCGCGCCACCTCCAGCAGTCATCACTCCCGTGTACCGAACCAGGGCTCCAGGACTACACCTCCCCTACCTGTGGAGGGGATCCCATCTAGCTGCCTCGTTCCACCAGCCCCGGGCGCCCCATCACCAGGCAGTGGCGGTGTCACCATCCCTCACCGCAACCCACGGGTGGCGTCACAGACAATTCCCTCCTGTACATAACCCCCCTTTTCTGACAGTTGTGAGGACGGGCGGCTGTGCGAGCCCAGGTCTGGTCACCAGTCGAGCCGCAGCAACGAACCCGGATCCGAGCAGGCCCTCCAGAGAAGCGGCAGCGGCCCCCTGCCCGCAACATAATTCCCAATATACAGAGCTGTGTAGTTACTATATGGGAGGCGAGAATCCCAAGTCTATGCTCTGGGACCATAGCAGGAGATGAGACTAGACCAACACTCCAAGAAAAGTGAAGTCTGGCACTCTTGTGTGGATAAAAAGTATAGAAACTTTATTTCTGATGGGATAAAATCCATAACACAGACAAACAAGTAATTCTTCTAGTCTAGCACATACCCCACCCCCGATCTGCACTGCTGCAGATAATAGACAGGGTTCTCCCTTACCTAGAGACATGTCAACACTGGCATAATGACTGCGGTTGCAGAAGTCGCCATTGCGACCGAGCCCGGCAGGTTAGGGGCCCGCCCTGCAGATCAGCAGCTGACTCCTCTCTGTGAGAGAGGAGCTGTGCTGTTCTGTCGCAGACTACGCGGCTACTATATCACCCATGAGTCATGGGGGCTCGATGTCAGAGGCAGCGGCACTGGGCCCCCCTCGCCAGTCATCGCATATAGCAATGATGAAGCCTCGAGCAGTGAGCGCCGCTCTATGCTTCCTCATTCTACCCATGTGCCTGTGTGGTGACGTCACTCCTGTGTGACTGCTGTGCTGAGGTATGCAGAATGCAGGACGACGGAGGACACTGACCGGAGCAGCGGGGGAATGAGGAGAGAGGTGAGGACAGAGCAGCAGTGAAACGAGGAGAGGTGAGTACTTTTGGGGTTTTTTTTAAATTAATGAGTACACGGTGGCCAGAGGCATGGGGGGCTGCATTATACATGGAGGCCTGGGGGGCTCCATTATACAACATAAACGACACGTTATACATGGACTATAGGGGTGAATTATACATGGAGGTCTATGGGGCTGCATTATATATGGAGGTCTATGGGGATGCATTATACAATATAAATGACAACTTATACATGGATTATAGGGGTACATTATACATGGAGGAGTATGGGTGTGCAGTATAATATATGGGGGACTATGAGACATGCTTTATAATACATGGAGGACTATGGGGGTGCATAATAATATATGGAGGACTATGTGGTGCAGTATAATATATGGAGTACTATGGGGTTGGATTATAATATATGGGGAACTATGGGGTGAATTATAATATATGGAGGACTATGGGAAATGCATTATAATACATGGAGGACTATTGGGGTGTATTCTAATATATGAAGGGTTATGTGGGACCCTTTATACTATATGGAAGGCTATGTGGGGGCCATTATTGTATTTGGAGAACTATATATGAGGGGGGACAAAGATACAAGCATGGGATGGGAACATTTTGTGCTTAGGGAAAAAGGCTCTTTCCCTCATCACTCAGTTTTCCCATGATCTGCTATACATCTTCTCTCAGCACCCAGCTTTCCCATGCTCTGATATGGGAAAGCTGGGTGCTGAGGGAAAGATGTATACCAGAGCATGGGGAAGCTGGGTACCGAAGAAAGGATGGATATCAGAACATAGGAAAGCTGAGTGCTGATAGAAAGAGGGGTTTCAGATCATGGGAAACCTGGGTGCTGAGGGAAAGAGCCAAGTGTCAGTGTCATTATCCCGTACCCCAAGTGTCGGTGTACGTGGAGGGGGAGACCCAGGTCCAAACTTTGCACCGGGTCCCATCAAACGCTAGTAACGCCCTGCATGTCAATCACCTACAGTGGCACTGAGAGAAGCATGCTGGGGATTGCACCAGACAAGTCTTGTCTCCGGCTTTGGTCTGTGGCTGAATCTTTAAAATATATTTTCTCTGAAACACTGAGGTGTTCAAAAAAAATGTACCTGGCTGTAATTGTGCAGCCAGGCTCTGACTCATGCTGCCCTTGGTTTGAGCAGTGTAATCAGGGACAGGTTTCCTTTAAATAATAAACTGAAAATAAAGTGGTAATGAAAGATCAAAAGGGTAAGATCACCATCTAGTGGACAGATTTGGAAATGAGTTAATACCGGCAGAAGGATATAAATACGCTTTGAGGACTTTGCTCAACTTCAACCAAAACCATCTAGCTGAGGAAAGCAACCATGTTAACCCTAGAATGCATACCTGGGGTTTCGCAGGCCTGCTAGGTTACTTGTTTTCTATGGTAGATTTCTATGGTTGCGCGTTCTAGGGTTAAAGACGACAAATTTTCTCTGAAATAGAAAAACATATTGGTTTTGGAACGCCCATTTTGTTTATACTGTCCTCACATCTCCATTTAAATGGCAAATCATCATTTTCAGCTGTACTTATTCCTTAGTATTTCTAAAATACTAATTGCTGAATGTGCTGTCATTCTTAGAATGTACTACACAGTATGTAAAAAAGTAAGACGTAATGAGACTTCAGCTTACCCTAGGCAACTGCGCTCCTGGACTTGCGGGTACTCGTGGTTCTCCAGACCGGCCAGGTTGGTATATAGCTGAAAAGAAGTGAAGGGTGAACCCATCACCACAATCCAATATATTAAAATATCAAAAATTTATTAGGCATTAAAAATTAAATGGATCCAAAACTTAAGAGAAGACGCATAAGTGCACCTTACGCGTTTCGGACAATAAATAAAAACAAGTCCTTAAAAACAAGTCCTTATTCATAGGTGATTAAGGACTTCTTTTTATTTATTGTCCGAAACGCGTAAGGTGCGCTTATGCGTCTTCTCTCAAGTTTTGGATCCGTTGAATTTTTAATACCTAATACATTTTTGATATTTTAATATATTGGATTGTGGTGCTGGGTCCACCCTTCACTTCTTTTTAACTACACAGTATGTCCAAGTATAATAGTAATGGTTCATTCTGGCACAAAGAGACGTCTTCCATCTGTGACCGATGGGAGCCAGCACCATAGGGAGAGCTGCCTGCAGTTTCCCTCACTGCAGTCTTCTGGAGTCCAGTCTCTGTACTTCGATATTTTCTCTGATGAAACCCACTTCAGACTGTTTGCGACATCTGGAACAATGATTGTCTGGAGAAGAAATGGTAAGGTGAGTCCTGAGACCATTCATGTGTGGGGGTCTCTTCATCCAAGAGAATGGGCTCACTTGTAAGGGTTGAATGAGTCAAAGTATTGCGCTGCGACCCGAGGAACTAATGAAACAGGTTCCTTTTCAGTGTGTGTTCTTAGTGCATTCAGATGTTCTCCATTTAGGCCGCAGACCCTAAGATATTGCAGGGACCCTCTGTATAATACAATCACAAGGAAAAAGACAGTCCATTTCCATAACTCTTGTACATACAGTTAGGTCCAGAAATATTTGGACAGTGACACAAGTTTTGTTATTTTATCTGTTTACAAAAACATGTTCAGAAATACAATTATATATATAATATGGGCTGAAAGTGCACACTCCCAGCTGCAATATGAGAGTTTTCACATCCAAATCGGAGAAAGGGTTTAGGAATCATAGCTCTGTAATGCATAGCCTCCTCTTTTTCAAGGGACCAAAAGTAATTGGACAAGGGACTCTAAGGGCTGCAATTAACTCTGAAGGCGTCTCCCTCGTTAACCTGTAATCAATGAAGTAGTTAAAAGGTCTGGGGTTGATTACAGGTGTGTGGTTTTGCATTTGCAAGCTGTTGCTGTGACCAGACAACATGCGGTCTAAGGAACTCTCAATTGAGGTGAAGCAGAACATCCTGAGGCTGAAAAAAAAGAAAAAATCCATCAGAGAGATAGCAGACATGCTTGGAGTAGCAAAATCAACAGTCGGATACATTCTGAGAAAAAAGGAATTGACTGGTGAGCTTGGGAACTCAAAAAGGCCTGGGCATCCACGGATGACAACAGTGGTGGATGATCGCCGCATACTTTCTTTGGTGAAGAAGAACCCGTTCACAACATCAACTGAAGTCCAGAACACTCTCAGTGAAGTAGGTGTATCTGTCTCTAAGTCAACAGTAAGGAGAAGACTCCATGAAAGTAAATACAAAGGGTTCACATCTAGATGCAAACCATTCATCAATTCCAAAAATAGACAGGCCAGAGTTAAATTTGCTGAAAAACACCTCATGAAGCCAGCTCAGTTCTGGAAAAGTATTCTATGGACAGATGAGACCAAAATCAACCTGTACCAGAATGATGGGAAGAAAAAAGTTTGGAGAAGAAAGGGAACGGCACATGATCCAAGGCACACCACATCCTCTGTAAAACATGGTGGAGGCAACGTGATGGCATGGGCATGCATGGCTTTCAATAGCACTGGGTCACTTGTGTTTATTGATGACATAACAGCAGACAAGAGTAGCCGGATGAATTCTGAGGTGTACCGGGATATACTTTCAGCCCAGATTCAGCCAAATGCCGCAAAGTTGATCGGACGGCGCTTCATAGTACAGATGGACAATGACCCCAAGCATACAGCCAAAGCTACCCAGGAGTTCATGAGTGCAAAAAAGTGGAACATTCTGCAATGGCCAAGTCAATCACCAGATCTTAACCCAATTGAGCATGCATTTCACTTGCTCAAATCCAGACTTAAGACGGAAAGACCCACAAACAAGCAAGACCTGAAGGCTGCGGCTGTAAAGGCCTGGCAAAGCATTAAGAAGGAGGAAACCCAGCGTTTGGTGATGTCCATGGGTTCCAGACTTAAGGCAGTGATTGCCTCCAAAGGATTCGCAACAAAATATTGAAACTAAAAATTTTTTTTTGGGTTTGGTTTATTTGTCCAATTACTTTTGACCTCCTAAAATGTGGAGTGTTTGTAAAGAAATGTGTACAATTCCTACAATTTCTATCAGATATTTTTGTTCAAACCTTCAAATTAAACGTTACAATCTGCACTTGAATTCTGTTGTAGAGGTTTCATTTCAAATCCAATGTGGTGGCATGCAGAGCCCAACTCGCGAAAATTGTGTCACTGTCCAAATATTTCTGGACCTAACTGTATGTTACACCAGATGAAACTATTGTGACGTATGTACAAGAGATAGCATGCACAAAACTTAGTGATCACATCTTCATCTGTGTTGCATATGTGATGCCCCAGCGCTGTGGGGTACTCGATCCCGGGCTCTGTAGTTTTCGGTGGGGTCATTCGTGGTCGTGGCCCGGTACCGTGGCCCTTGGGGTGCCGTCCCTCAGAAAAGAAAAAGTTTTTTTTGGTAAAAATAAAAGAAAATAATAAAAGTGTTTGTCGACTACGCCACTTGCGGTGTGCGGCTAGGTTAGTAGGGCCGCCGCTGCAGGTTTCTGCTGGGACTGATGGAGTGATGCAGCCTGGATGGTTAAAGCCCTCCGCAAGCAGGAACAGACCCCAGCAGTGAATGATGGTGGTGATAGTGGGGAACAGTCTATGTGAGCACGCCGCCAAGGAAACAGTCCACACCAGCGTTGGAGTTTAACTTGCCTTGTTTACTTTTGGTACTGGAACAACGTGTACCCGCTCCCCTTGTTCTCCGTGCCAGCTGGACCTGGAATGGTTGTCCTACGTGAATACACGTTGTGATTAGACTCCCGTGGCATGGAGCTACCTGGAAGTTCCTTCTTTTCTCTCTGGGCCCTAATGCAAGCAGCCTGGACTATTTAAGGGGTTCAGATCCCGGTCCATTCTTTGCTGCTTGTGCTTCAGGCTTCTTAGGTTGGCGATTGACCCTGGAGATCTTCTCACCCGGCAGAGTTAACAGCTGACCATAAAGTGTCCCACTGTCCTAGGGTCTGCACCCTGCCTTGTGCTGAGTCCTGTGAGCCTTGGTTCCGAACCTCCACAGGCCCTCCGTGGTTCCTGGAGTCTGCTGCTTCCACAAGCAACCCACGGTACCTGGAGTCTTGGTTTTGTACTCCACAGTTCTCACTCCTTATTACAGCTCTCCGTTGTCTCTGCAGGTCTCTCTTTCAGTACTTTACTCTCTCCTTCACATCACTCCTCACTACACTCCTACTACTCCTCAACTGACTGAACACCACTTCCTGCCAGCTTCACACAACTGACCATTGACCCCTCCCCATACACTGGGTCTCTCCCTACAGGCTGGGTGGCTACATCTTGGGCACCCCTGACCTGGTCAGGCACCACTGAGTACTGCACCCATGCTGGGACAGTGCAATACAGGTAAACCAGAAGGCTGACCGAGGTGTGGTTACACAGGCGCATAGTAACAGGGTCTCCCACATTGACCTTTGAAGAGACCCCTGCGGAATCCAGGAGGTGGCGTGGCCTCCATCTCCACTCAAGGGGTGTGATAGAGAGCCTGGTTGCTAGGTTGAGTAGGCAGGCACAGAGGGGAGGGAGTAGTGAACCAGTCCGTTAGTGCAGCTCAGGGAGAGCAGTCGCAAGAAGCAGACCCTGCAAGCTGTCACGATCCTGACAACGCACGTGCAGTGGTTACTGACAGAGGAGAACGGTTACCTGGTAGTGCCGCCCGAAAACCACCCGAGGCTAGAGTGCAGAGCAGTGGCTGAGTACGGGGACTGCCAGGGAGGTACCAGGCCCGCACGGGTTACAGGTTCCCAGAGCAGGGGCCCATTCAGTTGGCCTGCTTAACCTGCAGGTGGGGGTACTTCATACCCTCCACCGAACACCACAGAGCCCACAGCCACATAGCAAAGAGAGGGCCCATAGCTCACAAGAGGCAAGCAGCCGGAGTGAAGCTGGTCCAGGCTACAAGTAGACGGGCCGAAGAAGGGGAGAACAGGCAGCAGTAACTTCCCTGGGTGATCCCAGCAGGACTTCAAGTCGGGGTCAGTAGCCACCCTTACAAGTCAGCCTGAAGGAGCTTAGTTCCCTACTTGGTGCATCATAGCTAGGCCAGGGTTTCTCACCCTGCCACCTGATGTGAGTAAAAACCCTGAAAGACACTCTGGTTGTGCGTGTGAGTCATTCTGCGACCTGTGGTTCCACACACCCAAACTGGGCCCTGGGGCTAGCCTCACTCTTGGGAGGCCAGTACATCTAGCTGCATCCAACATCAGCCCCAGGCGTCCACCTAATATGCAGTGGCGGTCCCCCTGACCGCAATATCGAGAGTGGCGTCACGAATCCTAAGAAGACAACCTACCTGTGACCAGACTGTCCCTCCACGTGGAGTCCCTGAAGACTCTGAAGGTAATGCAGACCTGGGCTGGGCTCCACACATCCAGTCAGTGCCATCCCCTTTTACCTGTTACTAGACAGTCTCCCAGGTTAGTGTCAGGGTTGTGTATGTGGCCTGAAGGTGCTGGTGTACTTACTGGCATGGATATTCTGGGGTTTGGGTTTCCATGGGT
Source organism: Anomaloglossus baeobatrachus (assembly GCF_048569485.1). NCBI lineage: Eukaryota > Metazoa > Chordata > Amphibia > Anura > Aromobatidae > Anomaloglossus > Anomaloglossus baeobatrachus. The sequence continues at coordinate 440,000,372 of NC_134357.1, read as the reverse complement.
TACATTTGTGGCACCTGGTACTGCAGGGGTGCTACACATAGAGGCACAAACATTTTGGTTACATGTGGCAAGCACTTCACTTGTAAATTACATTTTAGCAATTTGGTCTTTCTGACTATGGCCCTCTTCATTTATATCCTTGCCCCAGCCTGGCAAGTCCACTATTTATTCACTAAGACTTCCAGATCTGGTCTACAAGTTGCTTCAGCCCACTCCTGTACTAGATCTTAACCCACAGCTCTGTTTCTGGTTTCAGGCCATACAGCAGAACTCTATTTCTGTGTCTTTTCCACTTTACCACACAGGGTCCAGGATACTCTGGCCGTATTACTCTGCCACTGGAACCAGTTAAAGAACATCGGGAGCCACCACTCCAGTGACAGTGAGAGACAATAAAATCTCTTAATGGCTCTCACCGTGCGTAATATTATAGCCTTCAGTGGGCATGGGTTTCAGCCTTGTTAACTTAATGTCAAATATTTGTTCACCTGTACGATCCATAAGAGTTGGCTCTTTTTCATGACCATAGCCAAGGTAGCCAGATCACTAAAAGAGCTGGACTACTCATCGCTAACGTCCCTACTAACTGCTGACCCCTGTAACATACCTCGTCCTAACTTTGAGGAATAAAATGATGGACAAATTATATGGCATGCATAGAGCACCACAACAGATTTTAACCACGCCCATAGCCACTTACATTTGTACTTTCTTTCTACCCTGAATGGAGGAGGTGTCAGAGAGCTGGCGGCAGAGAGGGACATTCAGAAGACACCCGAGATTGCAGGGCGTGGACCGAAATCCAGGATTGTCGTACTGTATCTGGGATGGTTGAAACTGTGATGAGTGTATCGATTCACAGGGCTCTCTTACTGAATCCTGGTCAATGGTACCTGGCGGCTGGACGGGAAGCTCTGAATCTAATAGCTTCTGGCATCTCTGGCTTAGCTTTTGATCTTCCAGGGCTGGAGCAACAACATCTATGTGTACTGATTATCTCTAGTTGGAGATTTGTTTTTTTTGTTCTTTCATTTATAGTCATTGAATGCAGAACTTTTAAAACTGCCCAGTTCAGCAGCGTCTTTAAGAAGTACAGTGGGCGCAGTGCTCATGAACTCACATCCACTTTGCTTGGAAAGTTAAACAGTAGAATTTCTGTGCAAAAAAAGTAACAGAAAACGCAGCATTTGCGCTGCATGTGAACATTGTCAAAATGTTCAAAGTAAATGATGCGATTTCATAAAATTACCACCCTCGACGTGTCTGAAGCCTGTTTCACACGTCAGTGAAAAACACAGACGTTTTTCACTGACTGGTTAAAAACGCATATGTCCCTCCATGTGCAATCCGTGATACCTTATCCGTCATACATGATTGCACATGGAGATAAACTCACCTGTCCCCACTCCTGTTGTCCATGATGCTGAACTCTCCAACTCTGCTGCATCCGGCCGCTGTGTCGCTCACCTCTGCAGCTACTTCCAGGTCAGCTGTGGCTGCATAGCTGAGTATGCATGCCAGTAATGAGCTGGCCAGGAAGAAGCAGAGAGCAGCTGTCGAACACAGCATCGCTGGAGAAGGTGAGTTTAAAAAGCTTTTTATTTTCAATTTCTGCGTTTTTCTGGTACGTGTTTTATGGATCACACCATAGTGTGGTCCTTGGGATATCAGTGATGCCAGAAAAAAACAGACATGTCTCCGTGCGGCAATCACGGACACGCGTGTACGCCGCACAGAGACATGGCCAGTGAAAAATTCCTAATGTGTGCGCAGACGCATTGATTTTAATGAGTCTGCGTATGTCCGTGATTCTAGTACGTATAAAAACTAGCACATATGTACCAGAATTACTGAAGTGTGAAAGAGGAATAAAGATGCTTTTGCTTTAGCGGTTTTGGTGCTTTTTCCTCTATAAACTTCTATGTGGAGCCTGAAAAAAAACACAACTAAAAAAAAAAAAATGCTTTTGCATTTCTAACCCCTTCACGACCTATGACGTTCCGGTACGTCATTAGTTGTGTCTATCCATTGATGCAAGCTCGCAAGGAGAGCCTGCATGTTTCCTCGCTGATCTTATCAGCTGACATGTGCAGCTAACAGGCGCAGGTGGATGTCCTACTAACTAGTTAAATCCCGCTGTCAATCTTTGACAGCGAGATTTAACGCACACCAACAGGGAGTGCGCCACTATCGGTAGCCCCGTGATGTGATCACAGGGTATAAAGGGCTGTCATGACTGCTGGTGGTCAGCAGATGACCCCTGTCACTGTCATGACATACAAGTGTATTTCAATAGATTAGAATGTCATCAAATAGTTAATGTATTTCAGTAATTCAATACAAAAAGTGAAACGCATAGATTATATAGAATCATTACACAGAGTGATCTATTTCATGTGTTTATTTCTGTTAATGTTGATGATTATGGCTTACAACCAATGAAAACCCAAAAGTAATTTTCTCAGAATATTAGAATATTATATAAAACCAACTGAAAAAATGATTTTAATCTCAGAAATGTTGGCGCCTAATGAAAAGTCTGTACAGTAAATGCACTCAACACTTGGTCGGGGCTCCTTTTGCATGACTTACTGCATCAATGCGGCGTGGAATGGAGGAGATCAGCCTGTGGCACTGCTGAGGTGTTATGGAAGCCCAAGTTGCTTTGAATTATTGAAATAATGAACTTTTTGATGATATTCTAATATATTGAGATGTAATTGTATTTTGACACAGTCAAAAATGCCTGATCTTCCCAAAAATGGTATAATTAAAAACCAGGCCATGATTAAGTCAGACAGACGAAACATGTAGGCCTACATCTACAGCTATATTTTGTGCGTTGCCTTTGCATTATATTTCACCTTGCCAATATTTTTGTATTTTTAATAAGAAATAAATGCTCAGTTTTATAACATTTAACTCAGAAGTAAATCCTCTGGATCAAAAACCTTTTTCTATAATTAAAAACGTCAACTCAGTACGTTTTTCCATACCCCAATCGCCTCTCCAGTGCAATTAAGTATTATCAATACGGTCTCTTGGTGAGACACAAAGATGGACACTTTCACAGGTTTCTTCAACATCTTTACTGACAATCTTCAAACAGGAATCTTCATCACACTTTAAGCGGGCACACTCTTGACCCCTGAGGGGGTTGCCATTAGCAACAGGATTACAATTAGTTTTTCTGGCTGACCGCTTCCCTGGTACTCGGGCTTCCAGTAGAGATCCCAAGCCCCTCATCCTCTCCCTCAGCTTCATTTTACACAGCAGAACCAAAAAGTCCTTCAGGTCAGGAATTTAGCAAAAGCTATTGAAGGGGCCCCTGTTGTGAATGTCATTCGAGTGGGTGCTGGTGTGGAGCTCCCTCTGGTGGCCAGGAATGGTAATGAAGCTGAGTCTGAATCTGTGACTCAAACAGGTGATGGACTTAATTAGGAATCCAGGAAATCCTATTGCAGATCAGCCTATTATATTTAGGAGGGCAGTTTCTGCCTGGCGGCCGCCGGTGGTGTATGTTTCGTGCTGCTTCTGGAGATGGCTGGGAATTTTCCCTTGAGTTTCTCCCATTTATTCTGTGCCTGAATCTACTCCATATAAGTTTACTAGTTTCTGTGCTTAATTGCTGGAATCTGCTTATTCCATTTTGTTCTGTGTTTTGGTTTCTTGTTTGTGGGGATCTGTCGCTCTGCTTTTTGTGAGCAGGGCATTTCCTCCAGCAAGTATGGGAGCTTTCTCCCTGCTCATTTTTGGATTATTTGCACTTTAGAATATTATTTGTTCTGTGATTTTGTTACTTCCCATTATATCTGCAGTTCTGTTTAAAGTGTCTGGTACAAGAGTACCTGATATAGTGGGGGTGAGACCGTGTGGTCTTAGGATTTTTATTTATCAGGAGTTTGGTATTTTTTGCAGGTTTTTTTGCTGGCCGCAATAAGTTATCTTTCCTGTCCTGTTATATCTAGTAAGTCGGGCCTCACCTTTGCAAATCTATATTTTCTGTCTGTATATTGTGTTTTCTTACATCACCGTGATTGCATGTTGGGGGCTTGCTATTTCTTTGGGGACTGCTCCGAGGCAAGTTAGGATTCCTCATTTCTATCTTTGAGGTGTAACAAGTTTCTCCATCAGTGACGAGGTGTCTAGGTGTGTTAGGAACATCCCACTGCTATTTCTAGTGTTGTCCGATAGAGAAAGGATTGCGGTCAGCTTAGTTTCCAACTACACTTGTGGTTTTGTTTTTTTCCTGATTAATGGGATTTTTGTGATCGTCCACGGTTACCAGTTCATTATAGGCCCCATTGTGACAGCACTCCTCTGCCCAGTTGTTTGGTACCTGTTCCTGCTTTGGAGCCCACTGACCTTCCACCAACTGAGGGGGGTTCATAGGGTATACGCCAGGGGAACGGACACCACCAAGGCCACACAAACCCAACCCACACCTTCCACAGACGCAGCCTTGAACTGTTCACTTGGGACTCACCTGCCATTTCCTGTGTCCCTGACCTTTTTGATACCTAAACTCCTCCCTGCATTTAACTCTCCCTAACCCGAGAGTACCAGCAAATCAGTTACTGCACTGTGGCCACCTAGTGGCTGCATGAACACATTACACCATCCTATAAAATTTATATATTACACCACTACATAAATACATGGTGGATTGCAGGACGGGGCAGCTGAGCCCTACACCCCTTACACTCCTTCCATCTATAGGACTGAATAACTGTTAACTCTTCCTTTCCCAGCTGTCTAATCTACCAAAGCTTTAATGGGAGGCATTACATTAAAGGGGTTTTCCCCACCAAGTACATTTTAATCAAACTATCTTGGAATAATAAATTTCAAAATTGTATGTGATAAAATAAAATGTTCCTGTGCTGAGATAATGTTCTATATGTGTCCCTGCTATGTACTGTGTAATGGATGTGTCTGACCGTAGAGGGACATGGTCTGATCATACTACATCTGCTGGACAGTTTGGTCTGGAATTTAACCATCAGAGTAGTCATGTGTTATTGTAGGTGAGCCTGTACAGTTGCAATTAATATTATTCAACACGTCCCGTTCTCTTTAGGACCCTGCAGATTTCTTCACCTTTTTAGCTGTTAATATTCAGCACTTCCCTTTGTGTCTTTAAATACCCTCACCCCCCTTACTCTGTGCTAGTGATAGGTGAAATCAGGTGGCTTGTATTCCTCTGGAGAAAATTTGTTGTTGTTGCAGCTCTATCTCGAAAGAAGTTATTTGTTTACTTTCTGCTGTGTCTTAGTTAGAGCTTAGTGTGGTTCACTAAGCGCTCATCCCATCCATTCCCTACCAAGAGTCTATTTCAGGTTCAGCCATGGTCAAGTATCCGGTTCCGTGCATATGTGCGGAAACTATCTAGGGTGGTAAGGGAAGCCAGAGGCCAGTGGTAGATTTGGTCAGGAGTCACCATCTCCCTCTTCCCTAGACACTGTGTTTCCCATCCCTTCACTTTCACCGTTCACTTGGCACTTCCCCGTACCTAGCATGACATTATCACCAGCCACACAATAAGAACAAAAAACTGACACAAGGATTGTTTTTTCTATTTTTTTGTTGTTGCTGTGGGTTGTTTTTTTCCATGGATCTCGACACTGTTCTGGCTGATCAACTTCAGAGTCTGTCCCTGGAGGTAGCAGACCTTCAGCTAGCTGTTCAGCAGCAGCAGCGGTCACAAACAAATAATTTGGGGGATTCTGCGGGTAGGCAGGCCCACCCAGAGCCCAAAATTGCTTTCCCAGACAGGTTTGCAGGGGGTAGAGACAAACTTTTGGTGTTTAAAGAGGCCTTTAAATTGTACTTTAGGCTTCGACCTTACTCTTCCAGGGATGAGGAGCAGTGGATGGGGATTGTGCTCTCACTGTTGCAGGGGGATCCCCAATCCTGAGCTTTCTCTGACACATGGCTCTGGTTGCATCCTGTTGGTGGATGGATTTTTTGAGGCCTTGGGTCTCATCTATGATGATCCTGACAAAGTCTCCTTGACTGAGTCCAAGTCTTCATCTAAGTCTCGGTCGGTTTGTTCTAACAGTAGAGGTGGTGCTAGAGAGCAGGACTGAGAGTGTTTGTGGACAGTGGAGCAGGAGTCAGCATGGTGGATGATCCGTTCGTAAGGACTCATGGGCTTAACTGTAGTATGTTAACTAATTCCATCTCCATCTATGCCATCGACTCAGCGCCACTTGCTCAGAGATGCCTGACAGATTGTACATTATAGAAGACTGAGGGTAGGACCCCTGCATATTGAAGCAATTTCCTGTTATGTCCTGGAGGACCTTGCCACTTCTATTGTAGTGGGTCTACCCTGGTTGGTGAAACATAATCCTGTAGTAGATTAGCAATCCAGGGAAATTGTTGAGTGGGGAAATTACTGTCTTGATAATTGCCTGAACACTTCTCGCTCTGCGGATTCTATGGAGATCTTACCTGCATTTTTGTCTGGTTATAGGATGTATTTCAAAGATGGGATGTTAGGATTTTCCTCCCCATCGTGAATATGACTGTCCCATTAAGCTGCTTCCTGGAGCAAAACTACGCCAGACTGTATAATCTTTCTGGCCCAGAGACACACGACATGAAAGATTACATTGCTGATAGTTGGGAGAAGGAGCATATCAGATCCTCCACTTCGTCCATGTGGCAGGGTTCTTTTTCGTTAAGAAGAAGGATGGGGTCTCCACTCTTGTTTGGATTTTCGGGAATTGACTCAGATCCTCTTCCTCTGATTCTAGATCTATTCAACTAGATTGTTTAAGCTAAATGGTTACAATCTGATCAGAATCAAAGAAGGGGATGAATGGAAAATGGCTTTCAATACACCTGAGAGCACTTCGAGAGTCTAGTCATGCCATTTGGCCTCACTAATGCCCGGCTGTTTTCCAGCACTTTGTGAATTATATTTTGCACCATTTGGTGGGCAGGTTTGTCGTGGTTTATTTGGACGATATCTTGATCTACTCACCTGATATTGAGACACATCAAGTACATGTTAAAAAGGTATTACAGATATTAAAAAGATCTGTGTTTCTTTTATCTGTGTGCCACCTATTGTTTACTCATACTAAAGGGTTTATTGCTCTGTGATTAACATTGGTATGACTCCTCTGCCCTTGCAGAGCAGACCACCACACCCCCTGCTGTGATTGTGCACTGACTGTGAGGTGTCAATCACTATTGAGAGCCTGGTGTGGGCAGGGACTGCTCACAGATCTTTTACACTCGATTCTGAGATAATGTCAGAATAGCTGCACCCTGTAATCTAAGTTAAACATGGTTTGTTTCAGAATCTCTTTGCCTACATTATGTTGCTCTCAGATGAAGTGGCAAAAACCTGGTGACAGATTCCCATTAAAAATACCAAAGCAGAAGCATTATCCCGGAGCTAACCTGGAGGTAGTGATCATGTGAACCCTGTACCCTTTTTGAAAAAGGGGGAGGGGGTCATCTCTGCCTTGTGTACCCTTAACAAGTCTTTGGTGCAAGCAGTCAGCTTGTATTCATCTGGAGAAACTTTGTTATTGTTGCAATTCCTCTACCTGAGTCATCTGGAGATAAGTTATTTGTTTATTTGCCCTGTGTGGTATTCTCTGTGTATTCTTTAGAGCTAAGTGGGGTTGACAAAGTGCTCTTCCCATCTGTACCCTACCTAAGGCCTATTTCAGGCTCAGCCAGGGTCAGGTATCAGGCTTGGCACATACTTGCAGAACCTATCTAGGGTGGTGAGGGAAGCCAGGGGCAAGCGGTAGGTTTTGTCAGGGTTCACCATCAGCCCCTTCATTAGACACAGGGTTTCCCTTATCTTTCGCTTGGTACTTCCCTGTACCTAGCATGACAAATACTTTTCCATCATGCCATATCATCAGGGAGGCCTCGGATTGGCTCCAAAACGTTTGCACAGTACTGTATATATGTATTTTATATCTGGGCACAGATATTGGATTATGCTGCTGTTGATTCAAATCAAGAACCAAGTGGATATACTGTCATCTTGTGGTTACTTTTTATATTACCTTTATGCTTTCGGGATCTACATGATTTTACTTTAGTTATTGCTACATATGATGGATAGTCTCCGGCTAATTACCTGACCGATCTGATGTATCATTTGATATGTTGCTCTCTTTTGAAATATGGACTCTTATGGTCTCTTTCCCATTATAATTTGACTTTTATGTATAATTTTCTCCCAATAAAGATATACAGTACATTTTTGTTAATATACATTCGTGCTTGTTGGTCTTTTTTTTTTTCCTTTGCTGATTCTGTGAGGGATGAACTCTGGTACTAATTTTGCATTAGGAAATCAACATAAAGAACATAATGATACAAGATGACTACATCAAAGATTTGGGGTTAGAAATGCCCATACTTTTAATAAAAAAAAATCTTTACACAGTGCCACAAACACATTTATACAAAAAGTACAGAAAAAGAAATACAGTCTGTGAAATAGCGTCAACAGCACAGCGAATTCGAGTCATACACCGTTACTGATATAGCGTGAACATATTGTGAAGTGCTGTACACAGATTGTATGCATCACACAATTCTCATGAAGTCCCACAGACACATTATCATACTGTTCACCTTTTAACACTATTTAGTTGGTTTTTAGGTCTCATAATCTCTGTTGGTTCATTTCATATTATATCTACATAGCGGTTGCAGCTGAGTTTCTTAAATTCCTCTGCACAGATATAGATCCCGATTCATCAAAGCTTTCACGCCAGAAAACTTTGAAAAGTCGCAAAATTTAGGTACAAGTCTGAGCTGACAATAAATTTTGCTACTTTTATCATGTGCACGTCAGTTTCTCACAGCTCCGCCGAAAAGGGTGGAGTTAGGGCATGACGGGGTGCGCAGTGGGGACATGACGCCACAACATTCATGATGAGCGGTGACATTTCCTACACCAGAAATCTTACTCTCAGTACCTGACTGGAGTGAAGCTCCTGGTGTAGCACGTCACTCGTCTGATCCTCCAGACTGGTAAATGAGGAGCTTGACTCCAGCATGCCTCTATCGTCCTCCATCAAGACCTGTATGAACAATTCAGGACCTTGATGAATTGGGTCCAGAGTTACATAATTTGATTTTGTCTGCCTGCGTAACCACTAAGGAGAGCAGAAGAGCTTCTGCAGACTGCTATGCTATTCAGTTGAATGCATAGACTGAATACAATAAGCTCCCTCTAGTGGTAACTTCAAAAATGTTATTTTTCTCTTCATCTATACACGGAATTTCAAACTTTGTCAGAAAATAGTGCTCCCACTGCTATAATATATTATATAGATATTATGTGAAATTAACCAGCATAGAATATTGGAATTATTTAGATATTCAATTTTAGGGGGTCTTTACATTGTGATAATATACTAACCATTAGGTAGGTACACCATTCTAATAGGCCACCGGTGTATCAATCCCATGGCTTGCTTATGGCACAGAAATGTAGAAGAGCATATCTTAGATATACCTTACACATACGAACCACCCCTAAATTATCCCAGTGATAAAATTTCATTGGTCCCGTTGCTGGCCTCACTGCTGCAGGTATATGTGCGAGTATGGGTAATACACCCTACAAATCTGCTATTTTCTTATAACCCATTGGTAAAGGTGCACTGTAGGCCTCACTGCTCCTGTACATGAATAACATATTATATACATATTGTAAACTCAGAACCTTTATATAAGAATGATACAAAACTTTAAAAAAGGATAAATAAATGAAAAAATCAAAGTAAAAAAAAAAATTGTGACATACCATTTATCACCATTCTGCACAATATATATATATATATATATATATATATATATATATATATAAAAATCACATCTACACTATTTATTGTACAATTGGGTAATGCCAGGGGTTCATCCGCAATATATTACTAGGCCAGCTCATCTCTGTACAGTGCATGTATGTAGATATAATGTATACAAAATACTGAATCGCATTACAAATCCATTATATTTCTCTTGTACTGACCCCAAAGTACTGTACTCCAGAGCTGCACTCACTATTCTGCTTAAGGGATCACTTTGAACACTCATTACATTACTTACCAGATTCTTAGTCATGCTCTGCATTATATAGCTGCATTCACTATTCCAGTGGGTGCTGTTACTTTATTGCACACAATATTCTATAATGTATATAGTACAGATTGTAACAACGGTAAAATATATGGTAAATAATTTAATGAGTGAACACAGTGACTTCTTTAGCAGTGATAAAATTTCATTGTTCTTCCCTTCATCTCCAAACTCCTGGAACGTCTGGTCCACTCCCGTTTAATCCGCTATCTGTCAGATAACGCTCTCCTTGACCTTCTACAATCCGGTTTCTGCTCCTTAGGGCTGGTTCACACTAAGCGACAGCGACAACGAGGTCGCTGTTACGTCACCATTTTCTGTGACGTAACAGCGACCTTGTAAGTCGCTGTTATGATCGCTGCTTAGCTGTCAAACACAGCAGCCGAAGCAGCGATCATAACCGCGAGAGCAGGGAGCCGCGCACACTGCTTAGCGCTGGCTCCTTGCTCTCCTAGCTACAGTACACATCGGGTTAATTAACCCGATGTGTACTGCAGCTACATGTGCAGAGAGCCGGAGCCGGCAGCACAGGCAGCGTGAGAGCTGCGGAGGCTGGTAACTAAGGTAAATATCGGGTAACCACCTTGGTTACCCGATGTTTACCCTGGTTACAGCTTACCGCAGCTGCCAGATGCCGGCTCCTGCTACCTGCTCGCTTCATTTCATCGCTATCTCGCTGTCACACACAGCGATCTGTGTGTCACAGCGGGAGAGCGCCTTTGAAGAAAACGAACCAGGGCTGTGTGTAGCGAGCAGCGATCTCGCAGCAGGGGCCAGATCGCTGCTCAGTGTCACACACAGCGAGATCGCTAATGAGGTCACTGTTGCGTCACCAAAACCGTGCCATAGCAGCGATTTCGGTAGCGATCTCGCTATGTGTGAAGCACCCCTTACACTCTGCTGAAACTGCTCTTACTAAAGTCTCTACAGATCTACAAACAACTAAATCTAATGGTCACTACTCCCTGCTGATTCTCCTGGATCTCTCTGCTGCATTCGATACTGTGGATCACTGGCTCCTTCTCACTATGCTCCACTCTATCGGGCTCAAGGACACCGTTCTTTCCTGGTTCTCCTCTTACCTCTCTGACCGCTCATTCACTGTATCCTTTGCCGGCTCCTCTTCCTCTCCTCTTTCCCTTACGGTCAGGGTTCCTCAGGGTTCAGTCCTAGGCCCCCTCCTGTTCTCTCTATACACAGCCCCTATTGGACAAACAATCAGCAGATTTGGTTTCCAGAACCATCTCTATGCTGATGAGACCCAACTGTACACATCGTCTCCTGACATCACCCCTGCATTATTACAAAATGCTAGCGATTATCTGTATGCTGTCTCCAACATCATGTCCTTCCTCTATCTTAAACTGAACCTGTCAAAAACTGAACTTCTCCTGTTTCCTCCCTCCGCCAACCTTCCGAAACTGAATATTACCATTTCTGTGTGTGGTTCTACCATTACGCACCAGCAGCACGCCTGCTGTCTTGGGGTTTTATTTGACTCCGATCTCTCCTTCACTCCCCACATTCGTTCACTCGCTCATTCATGTCAATTCCACCTCAAAAACATCTCTAGAATTCGTCCTTTTCTTACCGTTGACTCTGAAAAAACTCTTACTGTCGCTCTCATTCATTCTCGCCTGGATTATTGTAATTCTTTACTAATTGGTCTCCCTGTTACTTAACTCTCCCCTCTCCAATCCATCCTGAATGCTGCAGCTAGGATCATTTTCCTCTCCAACTGCTTCACTGATGCCTCTGCTCTGTGCCAGTCATAGCACTGGTTGCCTATCCGCTGCAGAATCCAATATAAACGTATCACTCTCACCCACAAAGCTCTCCACGGTTCTGCACCACCCTACATCTCCTCTCTCATCTCTGTCTATAACCCCACCCATGCCCTCCGTTCTGCTAATGACCTAAGACTGATATCCTCAACAATTCGAACCTCCCACTCCCGTCTTCAAGATTTCTCACAAGCTGTGCCTATGCTCTGGAACACACTACCAAGAACAATCCGATTAATTCCCAACATCCACACCTTTAAGCAGGCTCTAAAAATGCATTTCTTTAGACTAGCCTATCAACTCACCGCCCTCATCTAATCTAGTCACTTTCTGCCCTTCATAACATTTCCTTCCAATTTTTGTCCCCTGTATTTTCTGATTGCATTTCTCTCCATATACTTTTTTACACTCTGTACCTGGATAAATTCTGGCTGACGACCGGTCCATGCAGCTGGTTTTGAATCCCCTATTAAATCAATGGCTGGACCATAGATGACAAGCTTTTCTCCACCCCCCATTCACCTTTTGTGCCTCCCCTATATCCTCATAGACTGTAAGCTTACGAGCAGGGCCCTCATTCCTCCTGGTATCTTAATTTTGTTATTTTGTATTGTCTCATATTGTCTGTACATGTCCCCTCTGAATTGTAAAGCGCTGCGGAATATGTTGTTGCTATATAAATAAAAAATATTATTATTATAATGAGTGCAGCTCTGTACTATATTGCAGGATGTAACTGAGGATCAGTACAGGATAAGTAATGTAATGTATGTACACAGTGACTCCACCAGCAGAATATTGAGTGCAGCTCTGAAGTATAATACAGGATGTAACTCAGGATGAGTATAGGATAAGTGTTGTATGTACATAGTGACTCCACCAGCAGAATATTGAGTGCAGCTCTGAAGTATAATACAGGATGTAACTCAGGATGAGTATAGGATAAGTGATGTATGTACATAGTGACTCCACCAGCTGAATAGTGAGTGCAGCTCTGGAGTTTAATACAGAATGTAACTCATGATCAGTACAAGATAAGTAATGCATGTAGTAAGTGCAGCTCTGGAATATAATACAGTATTTAACTGAGGATCAGTATAAGATAAGTAATGCAAAAGCGATTCAATTTTAGTGGAACATTTGAAATATACACATGAATATATTAGAACATGCCTTAAATTTATAAAGCTAAGCCAGCTGCAATAATAATATACATACATACATATACATATTTTATATATATATATATATATATATATATATATTTATTTATTTTTTTTTAATATATATATATATATATATATATATATATATATATATATATACACACACATACAGTATATCACACATATACATACACAGACCCATCAATATTGAAATTGGAACAATAGGAGTGGAAAGTCTTGGAATTATGGAAATCACAGGATGGATAGACATGATAATGATATACAAATGATGGAAACATGGAAAGGAAATTTTAAAAAGTCTCAATTTATTCAGTATCGAGTATAAGCGCCATGTGCAGAAAGCCCCACTCTTACACGTCTTGGTTGCTATCAATGGGGTTATTATTGGTTGTCTGAGGAATGTTATGCTGCGCTGAATGCACTTTGGCAAATCATCAGGATCCATTGCTGGCAGCTCCTTTGCAATTGCTGATCAATGAAGTCCCAGATGTGCTCGATGGGAGACAAGTCTGGAGACGCTGCAGGCCATGGTAGCATGTTCAGACCACGCAGCAACATGTGGCCTGGAGTTGCCATATTGAAAAACAGCTCCTGAGACACTTTGGTGAAACGGTCATGCTACATACACACTTCTCAGATCTCGACATGACTGCAACTGCATGGGGTTAATCTTTCTCCATTAACTCAATTTTGCATTTGCCCTCCAATTCTACTGCCATTTATGCTCACATGCAGCCTAACACAGTCCACACAACCCTGATACACCACACGCTGCCACCTCTCATCAAATAGGGTGAGGAGTCCCCACAATACACACTGGTGACCGACAGTCAAAGGACCAAACACTCTCCAACAGCCTATGAATTGTTTAGCTCATCCAAGGACCAAACTTATTAAAGTTTTAGGCCCAGATTTATCATTTTCTTTTTTATTTTAAAAGGGAATCTGTCAGTAGGATCAATCTTCCTAAGCTGTCTATATGGGCATGTAGGTCATAGGAATCTAAATAAAATGATACCTTGATATGTGTGACCCAATGTCTTACTGCAGAGGAATCCACTTTTTCTTATATACAAATGAGCTGTTAAGATCTATGAGCCGGACACAAATCTCCCTGATAATCTGCCTACAGATATTATTGTAAATAAAAAGGAGGTGCTACCCATGTGAGACATGTAATGACTGACAGTCTGTTCTCCTGATCTCACTGCAGAGCTGTGTGTCATCATAACTGACACATCTGCAGATTCCGCTCTAATTCTCAGCCTCCATTTCACAGGTAGACAAGGATCCAATATTGTTACAATACAGCAGAGCTGCGAGAACTACAGCTGCTAATGTGTTTGGTAGCATCACTATTTATTAAAAATAAGCCCAAGAGGCAGATTCTCATGCAGATCAGTGTCTCGCTCACAACTAGAACAGCTTATTTATGTATGAGAAAAACGTGGATTTCTCTGGAATAAGATAATCGGATCACAGATATCAAGGTGTCATTTTATTCAGCTTCCTAGGACCCACATATACATATACAGAAGGCTTAGAAGGGTTGACCCTACTTATAGATTCCCTTTAAGTCACTTTCCTTTTTGTGTCTTGGGGTTTCCATTGCCATTTCTTACACCAAGTTATTCAAAAAGGCAGATGTTCTTCATAAATTTTGCGAAAAATGCAAAAATTGTACCAAAATAACTGGCATACAAATAACTGACATACATAAAATAACTCCAGGGTGGGACTAAAGTACATTTGCTCCAAATTTTAAAAAGTTCCATTTTCATGAATCAGTCTAAATCATCTGTTAAGCCGAGAATGATGTAAAAAATCCAAAAGCTAAGAAAATACAACTTTTAAAAAGTGGCAAATCTTTTGATCAATTTATTGTATATGAAAAAAAAGAGTTATTCATTAAAAACTTGGAAAAATGCAATGAAGAATTGGGCCCACCCAAAGCTTCAACCGGAATCTGTTGCCAGGTTTTTGCTATCCCATCTGAGAGCGGTATATGTAGAGGTAGAGACCCAGAATACAAACATGTGTCACATGTGTGTGGGCTGTTTGCTGCAGTTTTGGGAAAATCAGTTTTATCTGCTGCAGATCTACCAGTTTCACACCTGGAGGACCACCACCTTGTCATCACAGTCAGACCTAGTTGACCCCTACTAATGCAATCACAATCAGACCTGGCTGACCACCATCAAGTAATCACACTAAAGGGGGCTTTACACGGTAGCGATATCGCTAGCAATTTGTAGCGATAGCGAGCATGTAAGTACCCGCCCCCGTCGCGCATGCGATTGTTTGTGATCGCTGCCGTAGAGAACATTATCGCTACGGCAGCGTCACATATACTTACCTGGTCGGCGTCGTCGCTGTGACTGCCGAACAATCCCTCCTTCAAGGGGGAGGGACGTTCGGCATCACAGCGACGTCACCGCAACGTCACTAAGCGGCCGGCCAATCAAAGCTGAGGGGCGGAGAGGAGCAGGACGTAACATCCCGCCCACCTCCTTCCTTCCGCATTGTGGCCGGCGGCAGGTAAGGAGACGTTCCTCGCTCCTGCAGTGTCACACATAGCGATGTGTGCTACCGCATGAGCGATAAACGACCTGGATAAACAACCCTTACTGATTTTTGAGTTTGGGACGACCTCTCCATGGTGAACGATTTTCACCATTTTTGAGGTCGCTTAAGGTCGCTGGTCAGTGTCACACGCTACGATATCGTTAATGACGCCGGATGTGCGTCACTAACAACTTGACCCCGACGACAAGACATTAACAATATCGTAGCGTGTAAAGCCCCCTTTAGACCTGGCTGACCCTCACCTTCTGATTACAGTCATGGGGAAATAATGTTCAGGCCCCTCTAGTCTTCATTCCAGATATGCTAAGAGCCTTATATTGATTTGGTTGTGGTACAGCCAATTCTTCAAAGTGTTCAAGGAGCCATTCTTCAACAGATCAACGCCAGGCCAGGTGTGCTACTGTGAGCAAACTACATGACCTAAATGTGCAACCACGGCCAGTGTCTCTGAACTTGTCTCCCTTCAAGTACATCACCAAATGCAGTGCAAGCTGACAGCAGCGGATCTTGATGATTGCTATGCCCATGCATTCAGTGTGCCAGAACATTCCTCAAACAACCATTACTAACCTCATTGATAGCAGGAAAGGTGTTTAAGTGCGGGGATTTCTGTATGTGGTGAATAAATCCAGATATTGTGAAAATGTTTACATATTTCCTTAACTTACATATCATTACCATGTCTATTAATCCTATTATTTCAATAAATTCAACGCCTTTTCTTTTTAATGTTGCAATTTCACTGTTGAGGAGTATATAAACAATACTTTGCAAAACGTTTAGACAGTTGTGAAAAAAATGCTGCAAAGTAAAAATGCTTTCAAATATAGGAACGTTAAAGGTTTATATTCATCAAATAACAAAATGTGACAAGTTAGAGATTTCCTGTAGATGCAGGATTATGCAAATCCTTATCTCTTTTCATGTAGTCCCAGAAAGACTCCATGAATGTCTGTGGAGGCCAAATCATTGCTATTAGGACTCCCTTGTTCTCCTTTACGCAGAACATAGTTTCTAATGACATTTGCGGTACGGATGGGGGATGTTGTCCTGCTATGTGCACACATCATTTTTTTTAGGTGGATAAAAGTGACCATAGTGCACAGCAATGTTAAAATGACATTGCTGTGCACATGTTCAGTTTTTTTGGAACTTCTTTTAATACCTTCAGAATTTGGAAAACATCCACAGGTTAAAAGAAGTAGGATGTTCATTCTTCTGGTGGCTTATTCAAGCTATAGAAATAAAAGACACCGGCAGAGGAGCCTTCGCACCGCAAAAATGGCGTCAAAATCACCAGTAAAGCCACTGAAGCAATTTCACGTAGTGAAACCTCAGCGGGTTCAGAACTGATGGCACTGCTGGACATTTTCCAATTTTGAAGGTAAGTAAGCAAGATGTGTCTTTCATCTGCTGCATCAAGTTTCCTTTAACAACCACTACATTTAAGGTCCTAAACATTACACATTTCTTGGTGCTTCATCATGTGACGACCATCTAGAAGTTCCAGTGTGCTTTCCAAATTTTGTCTGGGAGAGACCTTGCTGTTGATGCAATATAACTACCTTGTGTCTTGTTGCTGTGCTCTATCATGCCATAGTACATGAACTGTGACAACAAAAGAATAAGGACTCCTAGATGTGAACATTATCGAGTAAGGGGAACTTTACACGTTGCGACATGGCTAGCATCGGCTAGCGATGCCGAGCGCAATAGTACCCGCCCCATCGCACATGTGATATGTGGTGATTGCTGCCGTAGCGAACATTATCGCTACGGCAGCTTCACACTCACATACCTGCTCGGCCACGTCGCTGTGACTGCTGAACAATTCCTCCTTCAAGGGGGAGGTGCGTTCGGCGTCACAGCGACGTCACTAATCGGCCGGCCAATAGAAGCGGAGGGGCGGAGATGAGCGGGACATAACATCCCACCCACCTTCTCCCTTCCGCATTGCCGGTGGACGCAGGTAAGGAGATGTTTGTTGCTCCTGCAGGTTTACACACAGCGATGTGTGCTGCCGCAGGAGCGACAAACAACATCGTACCTGCGGTCGACCCGACATTATGAAAATCACCGACGCTACACAGATCACTGATTTACGATGCTTTTGCGATCGTTTATCGGCACATCTAGGATTTACACGTTGCAATGTCGTTACCGGCGCCAGATGTGCGTCACTAACGACGTGACCCCGACGATATTTCGGAAGCGATGTTGCAACGTGTAAAGCCCTCCTAAGTCTGGGATTACATGAAGAGACAGAAGGATTTGCATAAGTCTACATCTACAGAAGATATGTGGTTAGTTCTCCAAGATGTTTGGAACAACCTTTGGGCCGAGTTCCTTCAAAAACGGTGTACGATTGTACTGAGAAGAAGTAATGCTGTTTTGAAGACATTTGGAGGTCACATTAATATCAATTTGATTTCAATTACTCTGTTCTTGGTTCACTATGCACTTAACTGATAAAATTAAATTAACACTTCCATGTTTTCAAGCATTTTTATTTCTTAACAGTATCTTTACCACACAAGCCTAAGGCTGTGTGCACACTTTGCGTTGAGTTAAGCCCGCTTTACACGCTACAATATATCTTACGATGTGTTGGCGGGTCACATCGTAAGTGATGCACATTCGG
Organism: Anomaloglossus baeobatrachus; assembly: GCF_048569485.1. Taxonomy (NCBI): domain Eukaryota; kingdom Metazoa; phylum Chordata; class Amphibia; order Anura; family Aromobatidae; genus Anomaloglossus; species Anomaloglossus baeobatrachus. The sequence continues at coordinate 439,982,046 of NC_134357.1, read as the reverse complement.
CATCGTAAGGTACATTGTACTGTGTGACAGGCACGTGCGATTGCGATTGAACGAAAATCCGTTCATCACATGCACGTCGTTCATTTCTCATGAATTGAATGTGCGGTTGTGCAATGTTCCCGAGGCAGCACACATCGCAGTGTGTGACACCCCGGGAACATTGAACGACAGCTTACCTCCGTCCGCGGCTCCCGCCGACAATGCGGAAGTAATGAGGTGGGCGGGATGTTTACGTTCCGCTCATCTCCGCCCCTCCGCTTCTATTGGCCGGCTGCCACGTGATGTCGATGTGACGCCGAACGTCCCTCCCACTCCAGGAAGTGGACGTTCGCCGCCCACATCAAGGTCGTATGGACGGGTAAGTACGTGTGACGGGGGTTAATCGTTTGTGGGGGAGTTGCAAATCGCATACGATACCGTATGCGAAATTGCAACGTGTAAAGCAGGCTTTACTCGCAGTTGTAAACGCATCCTCTGGCAGAAATTGTTTTTGTCAAATTTGGTTTTGACCACAAAAATGCTAAAAATACGCTTGCGTTTTTACTGCATTTTGACCGCGTTTTGACCGCGTTTTACATGCTTTTTCCTTACTTAAAGTCAGATGCGTTTTGAATACAAATACACTACTAAATAAAGTTTAAACATACATACACTATGAAAAAAAGGAAAAAAATGATAACAAATATCATGATTAAAATCATACACAAAATAACTAATTTTATTAAAATTATAACTGTGTTCTAATATTTATGTATAAAATAACGGTAAATTATGGATTTTCATTAAGTTAATTGTCGGACTATGTGTGTGTGTGTGTAAAGGGACATATCATGCCCTTAATATAAATTCAAAAACGCATGCGTTTATTTTTTCAAAAAAGCATGTAAAACGCTAGATTTTGATTTAGGATGCGTTTTGAAAGTTCTCATTGACTCTAATGTTAGCAAAACGCTGCCAAAATGGCAAAAACAATTGACATGCTGCTTCTTTAAATGCTGAGATTTTGACAAATTTTCTGCAACTGAAACGCAGCGTTTTTAACAACATGGTGCACACAAGAAATCCCTATTTCCCATAGGCTTTGCTTGAAAATCAAAACGCATGCATTTTGCCATTAAAACGCTGCAGTTCAAAAAGCTGCGGAAACGCATGAAAAAAGCAAAGTGCGCACATAGCCTAAAAGTTTTGCACAGTACAGAATATATGTGTTTGTGTACATGGGGATATATTACTTTTAACACACACACATACATTACATATTCTGAAAATACTTGGGATATAAAATTCTGCATAGATATATAAATTTTCTTGCTTTATACATAGGATGGAGATAAAACAGATCCCAGATACGGCCTTGTGCTTGTGGATGCATAGATCTCTGTGCTTCTGACTGTTTCTATAGCAGTCTACAATATTGATCTATATTTAAATTGGTTCAAATATTGCACTGATAAACTATAATAAAAAGAGAAATTTTATTTAATGTTTATATTGTTCGGAAAATCTGATTAATGTGGCAGTAAGGGACAAATAAAAGCCTAGTTTGAGCACAGCGGAGTCTCCAAGCCATTTCAATACCCTTGATTCAATGTCAGTTTAGCCTTCAAAGCAAATGTCATTAGAAAATGATTAGGGTACTCCTATCAGGTTTCATGCTGGGCTACATGACGATATTTATCGAGTGATAGCAACTCTCAGAAAAAAAACATCTGTGCAACTTGTCTGCGACTTGCTGTCACGCCGCTATTTTAGTGCTCCGATTTTGCTGTAAAATAAAACGGACAAGTTGCGACAAGTCACATGCTGCTTGTAACTTACATTGAAGTGTGCCGCTTGTGACTTGTGACTAAGGGGCCCTTTGCACACTATGACATCGCAGGTGCGATGTCGGTGGGGTCAAATCGAAAGTGACGCACTTCCGGTGTCGCTCTCGACATCGTGGTATGTAAATCCTTTATGATACGATTAACGAGTGCAAAAGCGTCGTAATTGTATCATCGGTGTAGCGTCGGTCATTTCCATTAATTGGGAAATACCGATGTTACGATGTTGTTCCTGGTTCCTGCGGCAGCACACATCGCTGTGTGTGAAGCCGCAGGAGCGAGGAACATCTCCTATCTGCGTTCTGCGGCTCACGCCGGCTCTGCGGAAGGACGGAGGTGGGCGGGATGTTTACGTCCCGCTCATCTCCGCCCCTCTGCTTCTATTGGCCGCCTGCCGTGTGACGTCACTATGACGCCGGCCGACCCGCCCCCTTAATAAGGAGGCGGGTCGCAGGCCAAAGCGACGTCGCAGGGCAGGTGAGTGCATGTGAAGCTGCCATAGCGATAATGTTCGCTACGGCAGCTATCACCATGATATCGCAGCTGCGAAGGGGGCGGGGACTATCGCGAACGGCATCGCAGCATCGGCTTGCAATGTCGTAGTGTGCAAAGTGCCCCTTAGTCTACCTCTTTTGGAAACATTTACAACTCTTTGTTAGGTTGCAACATGACACCATAGGAAATCATCAACTACGATGTCGCAGCGCTATTTCACATTTTCAAATGTCGCCGTGTAGTCCTAGCCTTAAAGGGTTTGACCCACGAATAAAGTTCATTTTAGTCAATAGATCTTGGAATAATAATAATTCCACAGTTGGATATGTTTAAAAAAAAAAATGTCCCTTTGCTGAGATATTCTTATATATGTGCCCCTGCTATGTACTGTGTAATGGCCGTGTCTAACCGTACAGGAACATGGTCTGATCATACCACATCTCCCCTGGACAGGGAAGTAAAAAAAAAGTATACAGACGTTACAGCATGGGATCACAAATAATTCTTTATTTGAGATCAAATATTTTTTAAAAACAGGAAAGGAAGTGTTTTACCTCACAGAAAGAATCAGCTATGATCCCATGCTGTGGTAGTTGTATACTCTCTTTTGCTTCCTCCCCATCCCAGGAGATGTGGTATGATCAGACCATGCCCCTGTAAGGTCAGACACGACCATTACACAGCACATAGCAGGGGCACATACAGTATATAAGATTATCTCAGCACAGGAACATTCTTTTTTAAACACATCCAATTGTGGAAATTATTATCAATTTTAAAATGAACTTTGTTCATGGGAAAACTCCTTTAAATGTATTTTTTCTATACATTTTTTACTTTTTTTTTGTACTTTTAATATCACGATTACAAAAGTTCTGAACTCCTGCAGACTGACTTACTATGGACAGGCTAGCAACCCTGTATTAAAAATTGTGGTTGTTAAATAGAGTAGTTATAATAAGCAGACTGTCAGACATGACTTATCATGGCACCAATTTAGCATTAAGTTACAATATTTTTCGATTTAAAAGACGCCCCAGTTTAGAAGACGCACCCCAAATTTAGAAGAAAAAAAAAAAAAGAGGGATCTGTCTTATAATCTGGTGGTGTCTTACCTGGGGGAGGGGTCATTATGTTAGGGTATACTCACACCAGCATATACAAAAATCCGCCTTATATTCATCCAGAAAAGTGGGACGATTTTTCTTCTCACTTGTCATCCAGGTGAAATCTTTTTTACAGCAACAGCTACAATCATTTAGTTTCCTATGGTACAGAATTACAATGTATCCAAAAATTTTGAATGCAATACTGTGGCATCAAATTTTTTTTCTTGCACCCTTAAGGGTGCTTTACACGCTGCGATATCACTAACAATATATTGTCGGGGTCACGTCGTTAGTGACGCACATCCGGCGCTGTTAGCGACATCGCAGCGCGTGACACCAAGGAGCGACGATCATCGAGCGCAAAAACGTGAAAAATTGTTGCTCGTTGTCACATCGCTCCTTTCCTTAATATCGTTGCTGCTGCAGGTACGATGTTGTTCCTTGTTCCTGCGGTAGCACACATCGCTATGTGTGACACCACAGGAGCGAGGAACATCTCCTTACCTGCGTCCACCGGCAATGCGGAAGGAAGGAGGTGGGCAGCATGTTCCGGCCGTTCATCTCCGCCCTTCTTCTGCTATTGGACGGCTGCCGTGTGATGTTGCTGTGATGGCGCACGAACTGCCCCCTTAGAAAGGAGGCGGATCGCTGGCCAGAGCGACGTCACAGGAAAGGTAAGTACGTGTGACGAGTGTTAGCGACGCTGTGCGTCACTGCCAGCGATTTGCCCGTGTTGCACAACCGACGTGGGCAGGTACGCTCGCTAGTGATATCGGTACCGATATCGCAGCGTGTAAAGTACCCTTTAGACTTGAATGTGTGAGCCTTATCCAATTTCCGGAGAAAAAATGTGCATGCTGCAATTTTTTTCACGCACATATTCTGTCAATGGAAAAAGTCATCTGCACTGTCACATTGTATAACATTGGTCTTAGTGCTGTCTGTTAGCATTTGGACCCCCCAAAAAATGGTGTGAACAAGCCCTTAAGCTGCTGTATTAATCAGATTTTCCTTTTAAAAAAATTATATACTTTTAGGTGAATAACTTCAAGCAGAGAAGCTCCCGCTCTATGAACAGTTGGTCCATTGATTTTAATGGACGCTGGGTAATAGTTGCTGATTTCCAGTGACCCCAGCAGCCTGACCTATGATCAGCTGTACATGAAGCACCAGCTCACATAACAGGGGTAGTACAGGTATCTCACAAGACCTAAGAAATATATGTACATCCCGGGGCAAAATTTACTGCTGGAGCATAAAAGCTTTGGCACCAAGATCAATGAAAGAACCTGATCTTGGTATTTGTAACTTGCTGGCAAAAGGGTGGTACACCAAGTATTCCTCCTTAAAAATAAAGCTTACAGTATGTCACAAAAGTGAGTACACCCTTCACGTTTTTAGTAAATATCTCATTATATCTTTTCATGGGACAATATTGAAGATATGACTCTTTGATACAATGTAATGTATTCAGTGTACAGTAAACGTCAGTGTACAGTAAATGTAAAGTAGTCAGTTATTTAGAGGGCACACCAAATTTACACGGTTATACAAGCTGTACACTGACTACTTTGCATCGTATCAGTGTCATATCTTCAGTGTTGTCCAATGAAAAGATATAACAAAATATTTACAAAAATGTGAGGGGTGTACTCACTTTTGTGAGCTACTGTATGGCTGTTCAAATCCATCCACATAGCTCCACCAATGAAAAATAGTTGGCACCAATGAGTTCTAGTAGATATGCTATACAATGTATTAAAAGGGGTATTCAGTATTATATATCTAAAGCTCTACCGGTATGGTATATTTTTTTCCCAATATAATTTGTATTTCAATTCCTCACCTCGCTGTATATCTCTGCTTGTTGTCAGTGAGCAATAAACTTCTTGTTTACAACCAGAAACTGAAAATGTGCACAGACCTAATACTGCCTACAATTTAGTGGAGGTTTGCTACAATTTTTTTTTTATCATTCTATTTTATCCCCTTGTTATATTATACCGTAATATATAATTATTTTCCTATCTTAATAAAGGATATAATTCAATGTGGCCACTAGAGGGAGCCCCATGCATATGGATTCATATGCTCATATGGGAGCTGTAGAAATTTGTGTACAGAGCTCCCTCTAGTGGCATCTGCAGGTACAGCTTTTCAGAAAGTTGCCAATTTCTGCTTGCTTTAGTGAATTACAAGCAGAGACCACTGATGTGGCGAATTGAAGTACAAAGTAAATGAGAAAATTTTAGAAATTTTCATTTACATAAAGTGGAGGAAAATTAGGTATAAGCCACATTTTATAAATTATGTGTAATTTCAATAAAATGTAATAAAATATTAGCATAAATTATGTTTTTAGTGCTTGTCCACATCATATTACAATGACTATGTGCTGTAAATACTCAGACAAAGAAACAAGAGATTGCTGATCAGTATCTGCATAAAACACGTACGGTCCCGTGTCCTGTGATGTCATTGCAGTGCTCGAAGTAGCCCTTTCATGCGGTTTGTAGTAAATGTCACCTGTGACAACACAGTCTTGATGACTGGAGGAATGCCATGTGATGCATGAAGGCAATGGAGGAAGCGTGGAGGGATTTACGAGTAGGGGGGCTCAGGAAGGATTGCCCAATGAGGGCACCAACGTTTCTCCTTGAGAGTCCATTGCTGAATGCCCATTGGCTGCCTTGTCCACACTACTTGCCGGGGAAACTGGGGGAGGTTTATATAGTAACAGGGCAAGTAGGAAGAACACCAACCCTATTACCTGGAAATGAGAGAGAGGAGTGTTAATTCTATACTGAACGAAGCTCAAAAATATATTCGAGAATTGCTTAACTAGTAATTGCCTATCATAATGGAATTACTGGAGTCCCTCACTTTAGGTGCAGGAACTATCCAGCAATTTCCCTGCCGATCTGACAACAGACTAAATAATCTTTTAGGACATCCAGTAGCCTAAATCACATAAGCAGAGTAAAGGCTGCCATAAAAAGCAGCCTGTAGCCTGTCGACGAATTTAAAGGTTATCTGTCACCACTTTGACCTTTTTAAACTGTTAACATGGGTGTGCAGGTTATAGAATGCTGGATAATGTCATACGTTTCTGTCTCATATCAGATGCTTTGTTGTGGAAATATCATCTTTTATCACTTTATGTGAATGAGCTCTTCCAGGCTATGGGGCGGATGCTGCCTGAAAGATAACTTTGCCATCAGAGCTTATGTTCAATAAAAGGGGCGTTACCAGTGTGATGGCCGCTATCTGCTCTCGCTGCAGAGCTGTATGTGATTATAACTGACACTTCTGCCGATGCCTCCAGATTGCAGGCAGCCAGTGTTGCAACATTGTTGCAATAAAGCAGAGCTCAGGGAGCTGCAAAAAAATGTATATGAAAGAAGACAAATTTCATTTATCCTGTTCTGTGTCAGTTACTTGTCTCACACTGGTAACACCCCATTCATTTAAAATCTCTGGAGGCGGAGTTATCCTTCACTCAGCATCCGCCCCATAGCCTGGAAGAGCTCATTTACATAAAGTGATAAAAGATGATTTTTCCCACAACAGGGCATCTGATATGAGACATAAGGTATGGATTTTTTTTGCATTCTATAACCTGTATGCCCATAATTACAGTTTAAAAAGGTCAAAGTGGTGACATATTCCCTTTAAAAGTCTTCAAAGGCATGCAGGATATAACATCACCCCTACAGCTTAGTGAATAGTGCCATTAGGTCATGGAAATTGCATTCTCCATGAAACAATTCTAGGACATCTTTTCTTAGAACTTCTCCTGTTATTCCTCCTGGAAATGTCTGGATGAATTGACTGTGTGCATACACAGCACTGATTGGACAGTCTCAGTAGTGACAAATCTTAGAAACAATTTATCCAGACATTTCTGGGAGGATTAACAGAGGAACTACATAACGCAGGGTTCTAAGAAAATATGCTCCAAAATTGTTATTTTATGGAGAGCACAAGTATTTAGTAAAACTGACATGTCAAGAGAGAAGATCGGTCTTTAAGTAACTCTCAATTTTTTTTCAGGCCATGCCATGGTGTCACAACTTTTATAATGGCTTGTAACGTGATCACACTTCTTCTGAACAATGCAATTTTACATACAGCTTCAGATACGTATGGGAGGAGCAGACACAAACCGCGCTCACCTTGTAAACTAGACCCGCTATGAGCATATAACTGCTCATTGCTGAATTTTGGTACATGTAGCACGACCCTCTTTCTCCACTTTGGTTTTGCCAGAGCAGGCACGAAATGTCAATCATGGAGCCAAAGGCAATGGGTCCAGGGATTCCACCTGTGGAGGGATCAGAAGGTGGAAATCAAATAAGATCTCAGCAAGACACATATAAAAGAAATAGCATCAACAATAGTCTTACATGTGACCCCATATGTGAGCCCATGTTTACTGTGATATGGTGCCTGAAAGTCAAAAGTTCAAAGCATTGTTACCCTTTTGCTCGTCGGTGTAGAAGCACCTCAATTGCTTAATCATAACTAGCTTCTCCTCCTAATGGTACTAAATACAAAAATATAGTGTATGTATGAATATGTTTAAGATCGCAAGTGGGGCCAAAAAAGAATAAAAAAACAGTTTACTAAAAATACATATGACAGGCCAGATAACAGATTCACTTTAATATTTTTCTAAAATTTTGTAATTACTAACTCATAACAGCAATTCTGGAGCATCTTTTATTATAACCTCATTGTACTTTTCCTCGGTTACTCCTACTAGAATTTTATTGACAGCTGACAATGTCCATTCAGTACTGTAATGGCAGACGGCCCCTTTATAAGGGAAATGGTAACACTCGGGTACCTATTGATTTCAAATTCTTTTGGCGGAATTACAAAGGACAAGCAGAACACATAGTTCTAAGAAGAGATGCTTCAGAATTGTTACTTAATAAAAATAAAAGTATTCAATTGGACAGATCCTAAAGCTTTAAAATTACCATTCTTTTCCAGGTTGGTGAAAAAAAAAAAACAAGAAAAAAAATTAGCACAATTGGTATAATCATGGGCTATTTTAATACCAAAAAATTCTGACTTTTATGGACAAGTTTTATCCACAAGGTAAGAGCTCCCCAAAATGTAAGAATTCCCAAATTGTTCTTTTTTCTTCAGTCCTCCTCCAAATCAAAACAAAATATAAAGTTTTGCATGTTTGGCAAAATGGTACCAATGAAAAGTACAGATAGCCCTGAGAAAAAAAGCCTTTAGGCCCTGTGCGCACGCTGCGGAAATTGCCACGGATATCGCTGCAGAAATGCTGCAGAAAATGTTTATAACATTTCTGCAGTCCTTCTCCAGCAAAATCTATAAGGATTAAAAAAAGCTGTGCGCCCAATGCGTTTTTTTGTCCGTGCGGATTTACCCGCGGAATTTCCGCTGCAGAATTAATGTGCATGTCACTTCTTTTTTTGCAGGTCCCTGCAATTTTGCCATTAAATATTGGTAAAAAACCGAAGGGACAAACCTGCGGCAAAACCGCACAAATTCCGCACCAAATCCGCACCAAAACCGCATGCGGATTTCATTGAGGTTTTTGTGCGTTTTTTCACCACAGGTGCGGGATTCTTTCACAGGGTCCAGTTTTTCCTTAGGAAAAAATCATTTTCTAGTGCACACATGGCCTAAATCAGTAAATTAAGTATTTTCAAAAAATGTATTTTAAATTACGGTACTTTGCAGAAATTAAATTTTTCTTTTATTATTTATTTATTTTTATTTATTTTATTTTTTTTTACACACCTGCCTAAAATTTTTGCAAAGTAAAAATGTTTTCAAAAACAGAAATATTAATAGTTATTTTTTTTATCAAATAACAAAATATAAAGTGAATGAATAAAAGAGAAATCTATATCAAAATCAGTATTTGGTGTGATCGCACATTGTCTTCAAAACAGCATCAATTCTTCTAGATCACAGTTTAGAACACCATTCCTGACAAGTTCTTCACAAACATCCTGCAGAACCAACCACAGATTTTCTATGGTTATTGGCTTGTCTCTTCATGCAATTTCAGACAGACTGGATGATGTTAAGATCAGGGCTCTGTGGTCATATCATTTCTAGAAATCCTTGCTCACCTTTCATATCACAGGTTATATACATGATGGCTCGGCTGAACACAAATCACAAGGTAGTTACACTGCATGTTATATGGGGCAGCAACACGGTGGTGATTGAACCACTAAGCTCGCTGATCTGGGAGAATACACAGCCAGCGGCGCAGTAGTCATGCAGGTGATATTCAAGCTCTTTTGAAGAAGCACCAGGAATCGGGCAACGTTGAGGTTTGTATTCACAATGATCACCCAAGGAAACTTCATGTAGCAGATAAAAGGCACATTATACTTACTTCCCTAGAAATTGGAAGATGTCCAACAGTACCATCAGCTCAGAACTGGCGGCATCCAGTGGGAAACAGCTATACTCATCTACTGTTTGGAAAACTTTAGTCTTCATGGAAGAATTGTAGCCAAAAGCCAAATCTTCTTTACGGAAGCAAGGCCATGTGCCTCAACTATGCATAAAAATATAGAAACTGAGATGCAAAAAATGACAGCAGGTGATTTGGACCGAAAAGTAAAAATCTGGAGTTTGGCTGTAACGGAAGGCAGTTTGTTTGCCAGAGGGATGAGTACAGTACAATAATGTGTCTGTAGGAACAGTGAAGTACGTTGGAGGGTTCTGCCAGTTTGGGGCTGCTTTCAGCAATTGGAGATGGGGCTTTGGTCAGGATTAATGGTGTCCTCAATGCTGATCCATCATGCAATACAATCAGGGAGGCGTCTTATTGGCTCCAAATTTATTCTGCAGCCAGACAACAACCCCAAACATACAGCCAATGTCATTAAGAACTATCATCAGCGTAAGGAACAAGGTGTTGTAGAAGTGATGATCCGGCCTCCACAGAGCCCTGAATTCAATATTGTTAAGCCTGTGTGAATTACTTTGAGAGACAGAAGGATTTGCACAAGTGATATCCACAGATCTGAGGTTGGTTCTTCATGATGTTTGGAAAAACCCTGTGGAGTTCCTTCAAACACTGTTTGAAAGTGGACCTAGAAGAACTGATGCAGAAGACAAAGAGCGATCACAGCAAATATTAATTTGATTTACCGTAGATTTCTGTTTTGTTCATTCCCTTTGCATTTTGCTAATTGATTAAAAAAAAACTAACATTTCTATTTTGAAAGTTTTCTTACTTTGCAGCATTTTTTTTCCAAACAAATTAAGCGTTTAGGAAGTTTTTTATTTTATAAAAATAATAAATAAAAAACCGTGGAGTTGATTTTCATCATTTTGCATGAGAAATCTGGTGTAAAACTGTTCGAAAGATTTAACATTTTTTGCACAACTTTACCTGTGCAAAAACTCTGTAACTTGTGGCATTTGTACACCTGCAACATTTGGAAAATTGAGTGGAGCTCAGTTGGGAGGGCAGTGGCCAACAAATACATTATAGATTGAAATAGTCTTCAGGTGAACCCCTCTTAAAGAGCTTGGAGCGTCTTTCTTTAGCGCACTCTTTGTTTTGCACGCCTGAGGAAGAGTCAGTAAATCGCGCCCTTTACTAGTTCAGCTGAAGATGGTAATGGAGTATTAAACTCATAGCTGATTACTTAGGAGAAAGCACTTTGCTCTGAGTACAAGGCAGAGTAGATAAAAATCTGAGGCCGAGCCGATAGGAAATGCTGAGTTTATCAGTAAGGTTATTGAGTCCATTAGCGTAAGTGCTTCTTGTTATTCCATACCTAATGTCCGCACTAATATCCACTGGATCCCGAGTGCAAAGGAGCGCTGACTATCTGAGACACACCTAGAACACAAAAGCATCATGGGAAAATACGCAGTTAACAACTCACATGTCACGGATCAATAGGGTTGGTATTTGTGAGAAATGGCTTAAAGGGAACCTGTCATTTCCAGTAAATAGGTTATAAATTTTTATATGATGTAAATGCCTTTGTTCTCCTGAATTTGGTGTTTTGCTTTTATTTCTTCACCTCTTCATTCTTGAGATATGGCTCCCTCTTCCCTGTGTGGAAATATCATAATTTTAGCCAAATGGGAGTGGTCATAAACTCTTCTGCTTAAGGACAACACCCACCTGGCTAAAAAAAAAAGATAATTTATATATGGCAAAAGGGGGCCATATCTCAAGATGGAAGAAGCACTGAAACAAAAGAAAAAGAAGGCTGGATTCAGGAGAACAGAGGCAGTTACAAATTTCTGGCAAGTGACAGCTCCCCTTTAAAAGGGACTTTTCATATTTATCTCATTGCATAATAAATAGTTGCACCAGTTGCTGACATACTTTGCATATGAATTATTCACCATTTTTAATATTACTGTTTACAGTCACTGAAAAGTAACATTCATGTTTATACCCAAAGGCGTGCCAGGATTAGTTAACCAGCACCACAAATCTCCTGCGCTGCTATATTGCTACAATATATCAGAGATGGTAAAATAGAGGATTGTCTTCCCTGAAAGTAGCCAAATTCCTGACATGTCGGGAGTACTTGATTTTTACAGCCAAGAAAACCCGTTTATTAAAGTAATTTGGGCTCGATATAGAAAAATACAGTAGAACCTTGGATTACGAGCATAATTGGTTCCGGGAGTGTGCTGTTAAACCAAGTTATCAAAGCAAATTTTCCCATAGGAAATAACTGAAATACAGACAATTCATTCCACAACCCAAAAATATTTACTGTATTTATACAACTTATTACAGTAATAAAAAATAATGTACTGTATTCATATAAAATTATTACAGTATACTAAATACTGTACAGTAAAAAACATATAAAGCAGATTAAACTGCACGATAGCTTACAATAAAATTGTTGGTGTGCGAGAGGAACAGTACAAGCAATGTGCTGCACTGGTTAGCAGAGAGTACAGTACTGTATCCACAAATGCAAATTGAAAGACATGCTACCTAGTATATACTGTACTGTACAATGGTATACTGTATACAGTACATATGGACAGAAAGTTACCTCCAGAGCGGATCAGAGTGTGGTGAAAGGACAGGACCATACGTGTGCACGGTGAGTATTTGCTCTTGTTGCAAAGCATTGCTCTTAAACCAAGTTACAAATTTGTAAAAATCTTTGCTTGTCTTACAAAACACTCTCAAACCAAGTTACTCTTAATCCAAGGTTCCACTGTGATACATTTCAGATTCTGCCCTGGTTCTCCTCCTGGCTGTCCATAGTGATGACATGTCAGGTGGCTTTTGAGACCAACTGCTGGTGACAGTAATGACAACACTGATGTCCACTGGGACAACACAGATGGCCATAGCTGCCAATTACTGACATCAGAGGGGACACTGCAGCCACCATGGTCACCAGACAGTGACTGTGGGAAGCACAGGATGGATCATGGAGGAGCTATAACTTAAAAAAAATTGAGATACTTCTTTAAAAGCAGCAATGGAGCTAAGAGACCAACTCTGACGTGAAAGTGAACTCCCAGTGACTGGGGGATTAGTGATATGATGACAACGGTAAGTCATCAGTAAATGCATTTACCCACAGTCTTTTCCACTGTATGGGAAACAGTATTGGGACACCTCCTCATTACACCTGCAAAAGCTTTTATCACACCCTGTTCTAAATCGAATAATGCATAGTCATTAATATGGAGTTGGTCCCTTTGAAACTATAATAAGAGCTTCCTCTATTCTGGGATGGTTTTCTAAAACATTTTAGAGGGGTCTGTGGGAATTAAACTATGAGACTGAGTGGCGGCGGCATTACACCACTACATTTGACTCTTGGCCTTGTACTTGGTGATGTACGGCTTGCATTCAGCTGCTTGGCCATGAATATTCATGTCATGAAGCTTTAAGCACACAGTTTTGGTGCTGATGTAAAAGGGGTTGTCCCCAATCCACTAGTTGGATGGTCCCTTCTTAAATGCTAAAGTCCCTCATGTAAAATAAAAAGAACTTATACTTCCAGCAAATAGAGCTAGGTCTCCCTGTGCTCACATGACATTGTTATATCAAGTGAGCACTGCAGCCAATCAGTGGACGCTGATGGACTGTTCTGTTCACAGTTCCATTGGATGACCAAGTTTCATCCAAGGGAAGTGTGAAGTAGCCCATCAATGGCCACTTATTATTATATCATCTGAGAACTCCAGGCATAGTCATGCAAGTACTGGGATACCCAGCGCTGATATTGCTGGAACAGCTGTTGTGAGAGGTTGAGTATAAGGATTTCATAACTTTACATGAGGTACTGCGGCAATTACGAAGGGGCTGTCTAAGAAATGGACAACCCCGGTAATGGCAGAGAAGGTTTGGACTCTGTAGTTATGGAGTCAGCAGAATGTTGGTGACTTTGATGCACTATGTTCCTCAACTCTGGGTGACCTTGTCGTCTGCACTTCATGGTGGAATTGTAGTGGTTCCTTCCACTTTTCATCACTGACAGGTGATGGTGGAATGTTTAGGGGGGAAGAAATGCTATGAACGGATTTGTTACACCAGTGATGTCCTATTATAGGATTGCGCTGGTATCAGGGAGCTCTTTAGAACGAGCCATTCCATCGCAAGTGTTAGTAAAGGCAGACGGCACAGTGAGACCACATACTATAAAAGTCGTGTGTCCAATACTTTTCCCCATTCTACACATATTAATGGTACAATAACTAAGATCCCCATATATCTAAATGCAGGTTCATACAATTTGTCATTCTTCCCCTCATACACTCACACGTTCCGCATAAACCTCTGACACGACTAAAGGTACCGTCACACATAACGAGATCGCTAGCGAGATCGCTGATGAGTCACAGTTTCTGTGACGCAGTAGCGATCCCATCAGCGATCTCATTATGTGTGACATCTACCAGCGATCAGGCCCCTGCTGTGAGATCGCTAGTCGTTTCAGAATGGTCCAGGCCATTTTGTTTAAAGGCGATGTCCTGCTGGGCAGGACACATCACTGTGTTTGACACTGTGTGACAGGGTCACAGTGACTGCTGAGATCGTTATACAGGTCGCTACTGCGACCTCTATTGTTCCTGCATCGCTGGTAAGGTCTGACTGTGTGATATCTCACCAGCGACCTCCCAGCGACTTACCAGCGATCCCTATCAGGTCGCATCATTTTCGGGATTGCTGGTAAGTCGTTGTGTGTGACTGGGCCTTTATCCTACAGGAACCATAGTATCGGATAAGTCAATTCAGCCATATCACTAGATTCAGCTATCATAAGATGCATTAGGCATGGCCAGATTGTCTCTGAGGATTACCTTAGTGTTGCGGTCAGTGCAGGAATACTGCAGAGGAATGTAAACAATATGACAGTGAAGGTGAACACTAAAAGCAGAGACATCTTCTGACAGGAAGTCGAACACTTCCCCGACACGGCCTGTGCACCCGCCATGGAGATATTTGATGCAACGCAACTACAGTTTTGGTAAACCTGGAATAGAAAAAGACAAGGCAACTTTAAATTAGACACTCAGTACACAGAAATAGATTACAGATGGAAAACACAGATGCTGCCACCGCAAGGAGCTTGAAGGGGCAGTCAGTGCATCTTGTACTCAGGATAGGTCATCAATATCAGATAAATGGGGGTCCAATACCCAATATTCTTATCAATGAGCTGCTATTAGCCATGGCTGGATGTAATCATTAAATGGAGCGTCATACCACTGCTCTGTATTATGTGAGTATTGCAGATCACCTCTACCACTTTTTTCATTGCAATCTATGGCAATCCCAATCAGACATTTATTATCTAACATGCACATACAAAAGTATACATTTCATTGTCCAAACCTTTTAACCTTATCCATGTCCTCCAGATCCCTACCACTGTGACCACCAGACTTGGATGAGCAACTCCCCACATACCTTTTTACCATTGTCGCGCTCCATGTACATTCCTGAGCACCCCGCATAGCAGGCGGAGTAGTACATGATTCCATCCGCTCCACACACAGGACTGTAATGTTCCTGCACACAGCCGCAGTTGGCATTGCAGGCCGTGGACAGGTTCAGGCTCTTTCCCCAGAGGACACTGCAGGAAAAGGGTAGAGGGGATTTAGGTTTTAGCCCTCCAACCCCAACCCCATAGATAGAGAGCTGCACTATTGTCCTTCTGTAAGACAAGCAGGTGACGTTACATAACACTGGGCAGATTTACCATTCAGGAGTCTAGAAAAGCTTGATGGCATTGTCCTAGGGTTTGAATTGGCTGAAAGTGTTTAACCTGCCCAATTGGAGGTCAGAAGTGACATTTGGGGGCCAGGTACTGATTATTCTTTAGAATACTAGGTTTCTGGCAATTGTGGTTGTTTTAAAGGGTAATTCCCAATTTCATAAAAGGTTAGTATTGCATAGTACTTGGAAATACCAGCAATTTTGTCATTTACTGCTTATTAAACTTTGAAGCCATTCTTTTTTTTTTTTTTTTTTAAACCTTCTTTTTATTAGTTTTTAATAACAAAAACAGATAATCAATAATCATATAATACAATACATTATGATTATGTTAAACTACAAAATTACAGATAATGTATCTCCTCGAATCCCAACCCCCCCTCCCGACCTCCCCCCACCCCACCTCTTTGAAGCCATTCTTGAGCGATGTGAACACTTTTCTTTTTTGCTTATAGCTCTTTGCCTTGGTAACCAACCACCACTTCAAGACTGCAGAGCATGTGCAGTGTTTACAAGCTCTTTTCTATTGAGCATGTAAGCACTTATTTGCAGATGGCCAGGGATCACTGGAGCGTAATGATACCTTATAGTCCTGGACAGCTTCAGCGGAGTACTTACAAGTTAAACAGCAAAAGTGGTCGGTTTCCTAAGCAAAGAACTGTACACACAGAAAAAAAGAAAACGTAATATCTCAAGAATGGCTGCAAATGTTAATAAGAAGTAAATTGCAAAGTGCTTGTTTATTTGCCAAAATTCAACTATGAAAATGGGAATAAGCCTTTAATGGCTACCATTGGCTGTCACTCATCTTTCCATAGAAACAGATAAGTCACTGAAAAGAATATTTTAGTATATTGATCAGACACTACAACTGATAGCAAACTGATAAACTGGGCAATTGTCCATATTTCTGTGGCCAGATCCATGGGAGCAATAACAATAGAGCAGGAAACATTCCCTCCCCTGGCCTACTAAGGACTCGACTCTCAAACCATTCACGGTCCTAGATTACCATGGACTTTGCTATAAACTTATTCACAGTGTAGGATTTGTAGGGCGGTATAGCTTCGATGTTGGCAGTTTTATTTGGGCATTGATTAGCAGCACAGTGTGTATATATATATATATATATATATATATATATATATATATACACACACAATATATTGTGAGCACTATATGGTAGTGATATTGGGATACTGCATGGAGTTATGTAATTGTGTGGCGGTATACAGAATTTTTATGTGTGCACTGTATAGTAATATTTGGAAAAGTTCATATGTATCTGTGTTATATATGCTTTTTGTGTATATGTATTTTAAGTGTCTTAAAGTGGTGAGTGGGGGGTCCTTACTGTATTTGCTGCACAGGGTCTTAATTTCTATAATATCACCTCTACCTAGATGATATAAAATCCATACCTGTCAGCGTAGGGTTCAGTCACTCCGGCCATGGGCATGTTGGGACAGCTGATTAGGAATATGAAAATTGACATCAGACTTATGACAGTGCATAAGATACAGAATCGGATTACTCCTGAGCAATGAAGTTTCAGTTTATTGACTATAAACCCCCCAAGAAAGGTTCCTCCACCCCCAGCCGGGACAACCAGATACCCTGTGCAAACGAGAGGAAGTAGAGAATACAATTATGACAAGGAATCCAATAAATGTCCATATTTAACTGTTATTTGTATAGTACCAACATATACTCTAGCAATGTACAAAGGGTCCACTAATATAGATGGGAAAACCCACAGATGTTCAGGTTCGGTGGCTCCAGCTGGACTTGAAAAAGAAGTCCGGTTGGTGACCAACCTTGATCAGAACTTAATGTCGGCCAGGACCCCATATAAAAGTCTATGGGGACCAGAACTTAAGTGCTATAAATTGGTGTTAGTAAGGGCTAAGGGCTGCAATAGGAAGCAAAACGAGGATTAAAGCAGGACAGTTATACTTACCAATTTTCTGCACTGCTGTCTGTGATTGGTTGCAGTGAGACTGCCTGCCCTCACACTAGCTGTCAGTCTCGTCGAAGTAATAATTTGAAAAAATTACGGGCTGTCCCCCGTATTTTGATACCAAACACAGAAAAAGCAGACAGCTGAAGGCTACAGCCCCCAGATGTGTATCAAAATACAAGCGACCACATACAGGGTTTTTAAATTATTTAATTCAATTATTTTAAAAAATAACATGCACCCCTACCCCCCTCCCCTATTTTGATACCCAGTCAAGATAAAACAGATAGCTGGGAGCTTTTATTCTCAGGGTAGAGAGGCCAAAGCCACCACAGAATTGGCGCATCCATTAACTGTGCCAATCCTGGCGCTTACCCAGGTCATGCCGATTGCTCTGGTGCGGTGGCAATCAGGGTAATATAAGGGGTTAATGACAGCTCCGATTTGCCAAACAAAATCTCAGCTGTCATCAAGCCCCAGTTTAGTAATGGGACGGGGTCTATGAGACCCCCCCCATTACTAATGGTGTCAGTAAAAAGAAATAAACACAAAACTTAGTGAAAAATCTTTTATTTAAAGAGAAAAACAAAACCCCTTTTGTTTTTGTTTTTTTTGTTCCCCTTTTTCCAAGAGCCGTAACTTTTTTATTTTTCCATCAATCTTGCCATATGATGCTTTGTTTTTTGCTCAATGTGAAGGAGACTGAAAAGACAAAAGGTGCTAATAGGGTACTAACATTAGAAATGTTTGTAGAATAAATATCTGATGTGCTCAGCTGATACAGTTGTGAAAATAGTCACAACTGCTATTGAAAGCGTGTAGGTTACGGCTGCAGCAGGCACCACGAGGAGTTAGCTTAAAATGTTCAAATAAGTGTTTTTGCAGGACGAGTTGTACTTTTAAATGAAACCATAAGTTTTATCATAAAGTGTACTGGAAAACGGCAAAAAAATTCCAAGTGCGGAAAAATTGCAAAAAAAAGTGCGATTTCATAGTTGTTTTTGGAATATTTTATTCACCGTGTTCATTATATGGTAAAACTGATGTGTTGATGTGATGCCTCAGGTCAGTATGAGTTCGTTGACACCAAACATGTATAGGTTTACTTTTATCTAAGGTGATAAAAAAATCAGACGTTTGTCCAAAAAAAGTGGCGCACCTTTTGTGCCACTTTCAGGTAGCGTTCTTATTTTTCGGGATCTATGACTCGGTGACTTATTTTTTGCGTTTCAACCTGACATTTTTAAAGCAACCATTTTTTGCGCAGATGCTACGTTTTGATTGTATGTTATTGCATTTTGCGCAAAATCTGCGGAGGCCAAAAAAATGTAATTTTGGCGTTTTGTAATTTTTTTGCCGCTACGCTGTTTACCGATCAGGTTAATTGATTTTATTTTTTGATAGATTGGGCATTTCAGAATACAGACATACCAAATGTGTGTACATTTTATATTTTTTAACCCTTTCATTTTCAGTAGGGCGAAAGGGAGGTTATTTGAACTTTTAGATTTTTTTTCACTTTTTTTTTCTATTTTACTAGTTCCCCTAGGGAACTATAAGGATCAGCAGTCTGATCGCTCATTCATTTCTATTGATCACAGCTACACAGCTGAGATCACCAGAAATGCTCATGTCTTGTAAAAGGCAGCACTTGGCCGGCTGAAACAGGACGTGAGTCATGTGAGGTATAAGAGTCATCACATGACTCTGTGCTACCATACAACTATTGGTTTACAGTGATCATGTCACGGCGCTGCCAAAGGAGCCAGGTAAGTGAACATTTACCAGAACGGGCATTTAAACCGCGATGTCACATTTTGACAGCAGAATTCAAAAGGCTAAAAGGTGCGGGTGGATCGCGGATCCACCTGTGCCTGAGAGGCACACACGTCTGCTTTACAAATCAGCAGACATGTGCGCGGATCACCACCAGCTGCCTGCATTAGCCGCAGGTGATTACACTATGATAGCTTAGGACTTACCAGTATGGTCTGCGGTTGTTAATGGGTTAAGTTCCAAAACACCCCTGCAGGTCCGATGTAATCCATACCACGATATCCCACGACAATCCTGGCTCTGCTACATCCTGAGGTCACAATGCGCAGTAACATTAGAACACGTGGCTAATCACTGCGGCCAGCAGGACACACTGATGGAACCACAGCTGTGAGCGGTGACATTAGTTACTTCACCTGAGGTCAGAGATGGTGGTTCCAATGGAACCCACAATGTGACCTCAGGTGAACTCACCTGAGGTGAACTCATTGAACTCAAATCCGGCATGGAGTTCAATTGTCTTGGATTACTGGATTATTGACTTAAGTGGTGCCAGTTAATCAGGTAATCCGGCACCATTAAAGTCAATAATCCGGTAATCCAGGACCATTGAACTCAATGCCACAGTACCATATTTGAGTTCACCTGAGGACACAGTTGGGGTACCGTGGGAACTGCCAGCTGTGACCTTAGGCAAACTCACTGATGCCACTGCTCTCACAGCTTCGACACCATCAGTGTGTTCCATGGCCGCAGTAATCGGTCATGTTTTCTAATATGACTGCACACTGCAACCTCAGATGCAGCAGAGCCAGGATTGTTGTGGGATGTTGTGTCTGTGGATTACGTCGAGCCTGCAGGGATGTTTTGAAGGT
The DNA here is from genome assembly GCF_048569485.1 of Anomaloglossus baeobatrachus. Lineage (NCBI taxonomy): Eukaryota > Metazoa > Chordata > Amphibia > Anura > Aromobatidae > Anomaloglossus > Anomaloglossus baeobatrachus. Next base: position 439,961,773 of record NC_134357.1, on the reverse strand, counting down.
TAATAGATTGGAAAAAGAGGGTATTTTTGTTTGTTTTTTTAATGAAGGATTTTTTTCTGTGTTTTGTGTTTATTTGTTTTTACTTACACAATTAGTAATGGGGGTCTCATAGACCCCTACTCATTACTAATCTAGGGCTTTGTGGCAGCTGTGATTTTTGGACAAATCACAGCTATCATTAACCCCTTATTGCCACCGTACCAGGACAATAGAGATGAGCCAGGTAAGCGTCCAGATTGGCGCATATAATGGATGTGCCAGATCTGGGGCAGCTACAGGCTGCTATTTTTAGGTTGGGGAGGGCCAAGTAACTATGGGCCTTCCCAGCCTGAGTATACTAGCCCCCAGCTGTCTGTTTTATCTGCTCTGGGTATCAAAATACAGGGGACTGCATGTCATTTTTTCCAATTATTTATTTGAACACTACACTTCGGGGACCCAGACGGCGAGTGTGAGGGCAACCAATTACAGACACCGGCAGTCTGACTGCAATCAATCACAGATGCTGTCACAGAGGGTGGGCGGGGAAGCAGTGAGTATTCATGAAGTTTTAGGAGGGGACCCAAAAGCAGTGTGAAACTCTTAACTTTGTCCTGCTTTAATCCCCATTTCTTTTCCCCATTTTATTTTTATCCAGGCGGCCGAACCCAGACAGTAACACGGAATTCCCTGAAAAGACCATGTTCGGGGTCCGGAAGGATTGTTTAATGCAGAAGTTCATGCAGATGCTATCCATATGATGTGGAGTGATTGATGATCCAGAGGAGGACATCCAGTAACACTGAGCTGCATCAAATAAAGAGCCGATTGTTCTTCCATAGAGCTGTTTACAGGGTTAGGATACTCGGTCTGCTAAGCTCTTTGTGCTAAAAACATCAGTCGATGATTTACCTCAATGTCTTTCAGTTAAACTTTTTAACAAGCACAATGAAACGGAAAGACTACCCCTCAAGACGTCTGCCAACAACAAGTCCTAATTGGTGGTGAATAGAAAGTCACTGACAGGGGGATTCTTGTTTTAACGCATCATTACAGCAACTCTAAGGCTCTTTTAGTGGATTTAAAAATTAGTGAATCCCGAGTAGTATGATCTTTTGTTTCTCAAATTCTGTGATAATTTTAAAATATATATTTCCACCACAAGAGGGAGCTTACTCCAGACAAAGGTATTATTGAGCTCAATGGATAAATATGTATACACTAAGTAATAAAGCTCCCCCTAGTGGAGGTTGCAGGCAGCAAGAATTGTACATTTCAGTTTTACATCTATGCGGAGAATATGATGCTCTCTATCAGAAAAGTGTTAGATCATGCGCACAAGTTCAGTATTTGGACAATATTTTACATCAGTATTTGTAAGCCAAAACCATGAATGGGTAGAAAATACAGAAGGGTGCCAGTGTTTGTATTATACTTTTCCTCTCATTGTTCCATTAGCTTTCAAATACTGAGTAAAATACTCACCAAATACTCAATATGTGAACATGGCCTTAGTGTGTATGAATATACATTATGAGATTTGGCATCCTCTCTGGCAGTGTCTATACAATTGTTTCAGGTTAGACAGATGGACAGCGCCTGAAGGAAGGTCAAATAGATGGCCAAAGTTTCGTATTCCTAAATCAAGTGAAGGCTCTTTCACGGGTACATCAGGTTTGGAGCCATGAACAGGGCAGAGACCCCGGCTTTGGAAGATTTTACATCTTTAATTAGACTGATCTAAGCTAAAGAAACTCTGTACCTAGATCTTCTCTTCCAAGCAACATTTTTAATAATGTTTCCGTCGACAGGTTGGTTTCCCTGGGTGCGTCTATTTTGTGGTTTCAGCTCAGTATCTGAGCTAAGAATCTGACAATTTCTTCGGAAGAAATAACTCAGCACAATTAACGTTTATGACCTCAAATTCTTGCGCCATCTCAGAAATTCATGTTAATATAGATAAGGGTCCGACTTACCAAAAAATGTAGCAGCTTCAGACGCACTCAAACTAAACTGGGACTCTAGAAACTTTGGTCCAAATGTTGACACTCCTGTGATGAGAGTGGCTTCTGTTGCCCCCGCCAAGCAAAGGAAAATAAACGTAGGGTTTCTGAGAAGCATCAATACTGACCTATGGGGTAAAGCATGAGAAGATACAGATCTGTATGTGCTTCCTCCACTGTAAGCAGTGTTATTATCTATCTGAAATCACAAAACAGCTACAAAAGATGGTAACCAAACCTGTTTAGTTCTATACCGACCAAACTACATAATCCCAATATAGGGGTATATCCATCAAATCAACAGTATATACCATAATGCTTGATTACCTCTGGGACCCCACCAACATGTCACAATTTTAAGATCACCGCTTGCAAAAACTGATACTTTCAGAGGCCAATACTCTCTCACAGGAGGAAAGAAAACTATCTGACTAGTATCACCGGTTGGAGGTAACGATTTTGTAAGTCAATGTCTGATCCTTTAACCCCTATCTGCTGAAGTCAGTTTTTGTTTTTTCCCTTTTCTTCCTCTAGGATCCATAATGTTTTAAAACTTCGGTTAACATATGAGGGCTTGTGGTTTTTAATCATTTTATCATATAATTTTCTGAAATATGTAAAAAATCCCAGTGAGGTGAAATTATGAAAAAAAAATACATAATTGATTTTTTTTTGCTTTTATGGCATTTGTGCCGCCCCCGCGTCAGCAGCCAGGCTGCTCGGATCCGGATCCACGGTGGCTCGATGGATCTCCGGACCCGGGATCGGGGTTGCGCGGCCACTCGGAATAAAAGGGGGAAGATATTTACAAGGGAGGATGTGGAAAGTTCATGACGCCACCCGTAGTGTGTGGTAAGGTGGAGTACCACCGCTGCAGTTGGGAGTACCCGGTGACGATAGTGGGGGCAGCCTGTTGTTTAACGCCTCCACGGGTAGGGGGAATGCCCCGGGACTCGATGAGAGCGACGGGGAGGTGCCGTTGGGACGGTAAGGGTCACTTTTGTACTCACTCAGTCCAATAACGCTGACACCGACAACTGTGATAAACCAAAGTATTTGACACCGCTGCCGCTTGGAGGGAGCACGCCTGGATCCCGTGCCCGTTGGTGTTGCCTGTTAGCCTGTGACCCTTTCCTTGGCACCTTTTCTTCTAACTGGTACCTCTAGCACAAAACTAGTTGGGTCCCGCTCACCAGTGTGGCTAACTGGATGAGCTTGCTCTCAGGGTTCATGCTTGGGATTTTCTGGACTATGTAGTGGTAAAGTCGTATCCCCCTCGTTGCGCTAGTACCCAGATTTTGGAGCGGGTGGAGAACGGATCTTGAAGGCTCCGTCCTCGTCCAGTAAATTGCCAGGATGCCTGAAGCTACTTGCTGACCTAGGGTCCACGTACCCCGTCGTGCCCTGGCCCTGCCCGGTGATGGCACAAGGCCGCCGGCTGTCATCCTCGACAGACCATGCCCCTTGTCATGATCCCCTGCGACCGGGGTCCAGTTCCTACCAGGCCCAGACCAACGTCTGTCACATAGTAGTACCAAGGAACCCAGCTCCTGACCTCTCCTCTAGAGAGTCACTCCTCCACTGAACTACTCCTGACACTGCTGACCTCCCCTTAACCAACCCCTCAAGTGGGTGACCCTATTCCCTTCAGGCTGTCAACTGGTGTGTCTGGTGGGTGTGGTGCAGAGTGTTCCTAGGATTTTGATTAGCTTGTTCTTGGCAACACCAAAGGTCAGGGACCCGTAACCAAGGAGGAGGTGGATACTGTGCAGAAGGGCAGATTGCACAATACCCTGTGACGACCTGATAGGCCAGGGCGCCACACATTCATTACGCAATAACAATGACCTGGTAACTAGAGATGAGAGAACCTGAGTAGTAAAGTTCGGTGTTCGTACTGAACGAAGACTTTACAAAAAAAAAACAACAAAAAAAAAAATCAAACAGTGTTTGAGTTCGGCTGCTTTACGTATGCTGACCACTTGAGCGAGCATTGCTTTGCTCGGGTGCGCTCAGTGAAAGCCGTTTTCAGTGTTTAAATAGCTCTCACTGGGGAGAATGGGGGAGGAAAAAGAATGAAAGAGAGAATAGGAAAAAGAAAGAAAGAGAGAAAGAGAGAATGAGAAAAAGAAAGAAAGAAAGAAAGAAAGAAAAAGAGAGAAAGAAAGAAAGAGAGAAAGAAAGAAAGAAAGAAAGAAAGAAAAAGAGAGAAAGAAAGAAAGAAAGAAAGAAAAAGAAAGAAAGAAAGAAAGAAAGAAAAAAAGAAAGAAAAAAAGAAAGAAAGAAAGAAAGAAAGAAAGAAAGAAAGAAAGAAAGAAAGAAAAATCCACTCCCAGAAGTACCTGTTTATGGCTGGCTGCACGTTAGCAGAGACCCGAACTGCCCAAATATTGCCTTCCATTGGGGTTCAGGTCAAGTCGGCGTCCCAAACTAAACTTTATCTTAAGTCCGGCAGAACCCGCAGAACCAAACTTCCACGGGTCCGCTCATCTCTACTGGTAACATGATTCTACAAGTCAGTACAATTTACAACTATACCAAACGTGGATAGGCTTATTTTTATCATTTAAGAAAAAAAATTGTTTCCATGTTGGTTTTTAATTTTTTCATTATGCATGGGCTTATTTCTTGCAAGGTGAGTTAATGTTTTTATTGGAATCGCTTTGATCGCTTTTAGGGTTCGCTCACAACGGCGTATAACTCGGTCGAGTGCAATGTGAGGAGAACAAGGCATGATGCTCAGCCCCATGTTATTCAATGAGGCAATGATGATCTGTGATTTCTTTCTCAGCTGTATTTAGCCTGCGGAAAAAATGCAAGTGGACGTGTAAATTGGACAAGACACACCTATTCAAGTCTGTGGGCAAGAGAAAAAAAAACGGACGTCACATGGGCCATTCTACTGACATATGTTTTTTATGGATAGATTACCATTCTGTAGCAAATAACATTTTAAAGGTCTTGAAAATGAATAATAGCTACTGAGGAAAAAACGCATGTCATACGGACAGCACAAGGATGAGAAGTGAGAAAAAAAAATCATCCTACTTTTCCAGGTGAAAATCAGACTGATTGTTCATACACTAGCATGAGCATACTCTTGAAAGCATTTTGTTCGGGAGGGGTAATATCTGACAAACCACAATCCTGGAGGTTTTTATTTTTGTTCTTTCTTGCAGTGCTGGGGTCTTGGGTTCAAATCCCACCAAGGACACCATCTGCAAGTCGTTTATATGTTCTCCCCGTGATTCTGTGGGTTTCCTCCGGGTTCTCCAGTTTCCTCCCACATCCCAAAGTCTAAGGGGTACTTTGCACGTTGTGACATCGCTACTGCGATCTCGTCTGGGTCAAATCGAAAGTGACGCTCATCCGGCGCCAGTAACGACGTCGCAACGTGTAAAGCCTAGATACACCGATAAACGATCGCAAAAGCGTTGTAAATCGGTGATCTGTGTAGTGTCGGTCATTTCCATAATTTCGCTGCAGCGATGGGTACGATGTTGTTCCTCGTTCCTGCGACAGCAGACATCACTGTGTATGAAGCCGCGGGAGGGAGGAATTTCTCCTTACCTGCGTCCCGCCTGCAATGAGGAAGGAAGTAGGTGGGCGGGATGTTTACTCCCCGCTCACCTCCGCCCCTCCGCTTCTATTGGCCGCCTGCCGTGTGACGTCGCTGTGACGCCGCACAACCCGCCCCCTTAGGAAGGAGGCGGGTCGCCTGCCAGAGCGACGTCGCAGGGCAAGTAAGTGCGTGTGAAGCTGCCGTAGCGATAATGTTCGCTACGGCAGCTATCACAAGAGATCGCACCTGCGACGGGGGCGGGGACTATCACGCTTGGCATCGCTACAATCGGCTAGCAATGTCGCAACGTGCAAAGTACCCCTTACCGGCAGGGACCTTAGATTAAGTGCGCCAATCGGGACAGTGTTTCTGATGTATGTAATGCGCTGTGGAATTTAGTGGCACTATATAAATAAATATTATATATATATATTATAATATTATATTATATACACATACATACATACACACACAGTGTGTCCGCCCATATCCTGTCCACCGCCATTAACTTGAAAATGGCGGCAGCTATAGGCATAGAAGTGGTGTCTAGGTATAGTTAAGTAGCCATGTGCTACACAATGAAACCACCTATAGTGCCACCTGGTGGAAAATAACGGAGTTATTATCTCGAAAACGGAACGAGATAGAGAAAAAAAGTGAATTACAAAGTTTTAGGGCATCATCAATTCAATACAAATCGACATCTTGCATACAGAAATGCTATGATTAGAATGTGTAAAACTCACAAGGCTGCAAACGTGAAGCGATACCTCATGGAGACCTTCCTACAAGTCATTGGGTATGGTGGCTGCGTGGAGTGGCCTCCACGCGCTTACCTGACCTGACCCCATTGATCTTCTTTCTGTGAGGTCACATAAAACAGCAGGTGTATGTGTGCCGCCCCGCGACAGCCGATGGGCTGCTCGGATCTGGATCCGCAGTGGCTCGAGGGGTCTCCGGACCCGAGGCGGGATCGCGAGGCCGCTCGAAATGAAAAAGGGGGAAAAGATATTTACAAAAGGGGGGTGAAAGGATTGAAGGTGTTCGTGACGCCACCCACGGGTCGTGGTAAGGCGAGATACCACCGCTGCTGCGTTTGGGGGAGAGCACCCGGGAGCGATGGGATGGCAGCTTGTGATGTTAACCCCTCCCGTCGTGAGTAGAAGGGCACAATGTACTCACACAGTCCAGAGATGCTGACACTGACACCGGGTAAACCAAAGTCCTGAATGCCTTGCAACCTTTGGGTGAGCACGCTGGGTCCGTGCCCTTTTGGCGTTGCTGGTTGGTCTGAAGCCTTGTCCCTTGGCACTGTGTTTACTCTGTGTGGATCCCTTTTGCCTGAAACTACTCGGGTCCCGCTAACCTGCGTGGCTAGCAAGGTGAGCCTGCTGTCAGGGTTCACGCTTGGGATTTTCTAGACGGATTTGGGAAGTCCTATCCCCCTCGTTGCGCTAGTACCCTGATTCTGGAGCGGGTGGCTAACGGTTCGTGAAGATTCCGTCTTCGTCGGGTGAATTACTAAGCTGCATAAAGCTCCTTCCCAGCCTAGGGTCCGCGTACCCCGGCCCCTGCCCAGTTGTAGCACAAGGCCGCCGGTCTGCCCTCCTTGGCAGTACCGTGCCCCCTGTCACTACCCTCTGCGATCGGGGTTCCAGCTCCTTCCAGACCAGGCCAACGTCTGGCACCTGGGACGGGTACAGGAGCCCAGCTTCGCAGCGTGACCTTGTCCTGTCACAGCTCACTGACACTCTCTGACTACTACTGACACTTCTGGGCCTCCTTCTACTATCCCTCCATCTGGGTGGCCCTATTCCCCTCAGGCTGCCCAATGCGTGTTTGGTGGGTGTGGTGCAGAGTGTTCCTCAGGATTTGTGTATACCTGTTCTTAGCAACACCAAAGGGACAGGACCCGTAACCAAGGAGCTGCGGGTACCATGCAGAAGGGCAGATTGCACGGCACCCTTGTGACGACCTGATAGGCCAGGGCGTCACATATGTGACCCCTCCACCAACATTGCAGGACCTACGACGACGTATCACAGATGCTTGTGCAAACGTGTCACCTACTATATTGCACAACGTTCAGCAAGATACAGTATGCTGTGCAGAGTCCAGATGTGCATTGCAGCTGACAGTGACCACTTTGAGCATCAAAGTTAAATGAGTGCTATATGCCTGACCAGCATTCAATGTTTTGCCGGGTCATGGGTTTCATATCATAGCATTTCTGTAGGCAAGGTGTCGATTAGTATTGAATTGATGATGCCCTACAACTTTGTAATTCACTTTTTTTTCTCTATCTTGTTCCGTTTTCGAAATAAAAATGCTAACTCCGTTGTTTTCCACCAGGTGGCGCTATAGGTGGTTTCATTGCGTAGCGCATGGCTACTTTACTATACCTAGACACCACTTCTATGCCTATAGCTGCCGCCGTTCTCAAGTTAATGGAGGTGGACAGGATATGAGTGGACACACTGTATACACATACACTCACTCGTACGTATATATACATATGGCAGCCATGGAGGCCTTTGACAGGCTCCCATCTGCCATGACATCCCAAGTGGCACCCCTCGATTGTGTCGCTGGGGTGGGGGTTGGAGCAGATGCACACAGGCACAGGAAACAGTGTTTGACAGTGGCATTTAAATGGTTAAATGTCAGTGATCGGAGTGAGTGCTGATTGCAGCTATTATAGGCAGATGCTAGTTGTATAACACAAGTTGTTTCTGCTGGGTAAGTTGTAGGCTCAGCTCCTATGTCTCGTGCATAGATTGGGATCTGAAATAGAACTTAGGACTATTATTATTCCTAAGTCAGGAAGGAGTTAACATTACCAGGAATATTAGCAAAGCCAGAAATGTACTGACTTCTGTCCTAAGCACTCGCCTCTTAAGTGCAGAACGAGCATGCTTGTCTGACTACGTTAGGAACTCCCATAGACGTGGTGGGGTCAGGACAAGTTTTCGGCCCCTTAAAGTATATTCTTACCATTTCCATTCACTGACAACAAATGGAAATCTTGACTACTGAGCGTAATTATGTACTCACACTGGCGTATAGGATTGGAATACGATATGCTAATCACACTCAGTTCAACCTGTGCTGCGAGCATGATCTTAGTGTTAGGGCGGCTTTGCACACTACGACATCGCAGGTGCGATGTCGGTGGGGTCAAATTGAAAGTGACGCACATCCGGCATCGCATGCGATATCGTAGTGTGTAAAGCCTGGATGATACGATTAACGAACGGAAAATCGTCGTAATCGTATCATCGTTGCAGCGTCGGCGTAATTCATAATTACGCTGACGCGACGGTCCGATGTTGTTCCTCGCTCCTGCGGCAGCACACATCGCTGTGTGTGAAGCCGCAGGAGCGAGGAACATCTCCTACCGGCGTCACTGCGGCTTCCGTAGGATATGCGAAGGAAGGAGCTGGGCAGGATGTTTACATCCTGCTCATCTCCGCCCCTCCGCTCCTATTGGCCACCTGCCGTGTGACGTCGCTGTGACGCCGCACGACCCGCCCCCTTAGGAAGGAGGCGGGTCGCCGGCCAGAGCGACGGTCGCAGGGCAGGTGAGTGCGTGTGAAGCTGGCGTAGCGATATTTTTCGCTCCGCCAGCTATCACACAATATCGTACCTGCGACGGGGGCGGGCACTATCGCGTGCGACATCGCAGCATCGGCCTGCGATGTCGCAACGTGCAAAGCCCGCCTTACTGTGATCAGATTTTCTCATATATCATAATCGCAGCACAGGTGAGGAGAAGATGGAGAGATTCATTTCTCCATCTTCTCCATTGCCTGTCCTGGTGTATATCGGTATTGCACTTGGATGACTTCAGTCCATTTCGATGTTTCACACGCACTTACAGACATGAATCCGTGTGCGCTGTCCAAAATACGCTGCCAATCACAGCATGCAGAGATTGTATTATGATGCCAAATCGGAGTGAGAAATTTTTTTTAAAAAAAAATCGCTGATCGGCACTGCACCATAGTATAACATTGGAGCGAATGCAAAATAAAACATCAGAACACACGCAGCTGAGTTATACACTGGCTATATGCCAGTATGAGCGAATCCTAAATGATATTTTTATAGACCTTTTTGTCATGCAATGAGTACGCCTTACATCAGTAAACCTCCCGCACATGCACAGCGCACTCAAATCTGACAGAAAATTACATCAGGAACAGCACCTTAAAAAACTGACGATCCTGTATACCGTATTTTTCGGACTATAAGACGCACTTTTTTTCCCGCGAAAATTTTGGGTGAAAGTGAGGGGTGCGTCTTATAGTCCGATGGCTGCGGGGAAAAGGGGGTGCAGTGGTGGTGGAGCGGGTCATCAGAGGCAGTAGCAGGCTGTAGCAGCGCCTACTGTGACCACGTGGGCCTGCTCATTAGCCTAATTTCATATGCACTGCATCCCGACGCCCATCATCTCTCAGCCCTGAGAGGTGGGCGAGATGATGGGCGGGGGGTGCGCGCATACTAAACAGCCAGCCCGCATGATCATCCCTGGCACCTACAGCCTGGAGTGATCATGTATGGCTATATTCACTGCCCCCCCGCATATCATCATCAGTGCGGGGGGCAGTGAATAAGTATACTCACAATCGCGATGACCTCCTGTCTGCCGGCTCACTGATGTGTGTGGAGAGCGATGCCCACAGCGATAACGTCATCGCTGTGCGCACGGCTCCACACAGGTCAGCGGGCAGGCAAATGCTGTAGGGAACGGTGACCAATGAGTATACAGTGGGAGTCCTCCACTTGTTACCGCAAATCCGGCCACAACTGAAGTGACTGCCAGATCAGCGGTGACTTAAGTCAGGTGATGTGCGGTGACAGCTGAAGTCCCCGCTGTTCCTGAGCGGCTCACTTCACTTGCAGCCTGACCATCACAAAGAGCGGTTGTGCTCTATGGCCGCTCGCTGTGATTGTCAGATGTAGCAGAGCTGGATGCGTCGTGGGACCTCGTGTAGAATACGTCGGACCTTGAGGGGTGTTTTAAGGGTTAATAAAGTGGTGAAAGAGGGGGGCTTTTTTGGGGGTTTTATTTCAAAACAAGGATTTTTTTGGGTGCTTGTGTTTATTTACGTTCACTTACAGCTTAGTGATGAAGGGGTGTCTCATAGATGCCTGCCATCATAAGCTAGGACTTCGTGGCAGCTATGGGCTGCTGCCATTAACTCCTTATTACCCCGATTGCCACCGCATCAGGGCAAATCGGGATGAGCTGGGAAAAATCCCAGGACCGTCGCATCTAATGGATGCGGCAATTCTTGGGTGGCTGCTGGCTGATATTTTTAGGCTTGGGGGGCTCCCAATAATGTGGGTCTCACTTTATCTTCGCTGGTTATCAAAATTGGGGGGACCACATAGCGTTTTTTTAAATTATTTATTTAATTTACTGTACGATATAGCGCCGCCCACCGGCAGCTGTGATTGGCTGTAGTCAGACAGCTGTCACTCAGCGTGGGGGCGGGTCTGCCTGCAACCAATCACAGCCACCGGTGAGTAGGGAAGGAGTGAATATGTTATGAGCCTAACGAAAGGCCGGCTCCGGAAGACGAAAGAGCTGCCGCAGCAGCAGTGTGACAGCCGTCCGGTGTTCGGTGAGTATGAAGCGCTTGCTTCTACTCTTTGCACCAGATTCTAGTCCCCATAGACTTTATATGGGGAGCAGTATCTGGCCAAATACCAGCCCTCCCAAAATGCAGGGACAAAACGCAAAAAGAATTGACATGCTGCAGTGGTCACCACAAAGACGCAGCCAAAAAAAACTGCAATATGCGGGCTGCAAAAATGAAATCTCATAGACTTTGCTGGGGAAGGAGATTCATGCAGTTTTGAGACCAAAACTGCACCCAAAAAACACGGCAAAAAAACGCAGCGTGCGCACATAGCCTAAACGTTTATGTTTTTATGTGATGGGGGGCATATATACAAGGATGGGGATAATATACAAGGCAGGGGGATCATTACCAAGATGGGGTACCTTAGTAGAGAATTTGGGGACATTACCCCCATAAAAGTGTCAGCAGCAGATCATGTCATGATCACATTTTTTGCTTAAAATTTTATTTTCCTATTTTACTCCTCTAAAACCAGGGTGCATGTAATGGTCCGGTGCATCTTATAGTCCGAAAAATACAGTATATATTAGTTACAGGACTCGGATTATGTAACCAAATCTCTTACTTTGGCAGATCTTTAATTGTCTTCCCAAAATCAGGGTCCGGCTTGTGACCCTCATCTTTCACCTGATGAGCTTCCGACACTCTCATGACCACATAGCGCTGAGAACCTGAAAGAAGCCACATTATACAGTGAGAACAATGGTGCATTGGCAGAGTTGCCAACTTGACTTTTTATTTTTTCTGAACAGCTTATCAAAATAGTACAGACAGACAATATATTTTATGGACGCATTAAAAAACTATAATACCTCATTATGATTATAAATTATACAAGTCTACAATCCATAATTCTAATAAGCACATCATCTGCATTCACTGTGAACTGTAAAAGGTTGAGTATTACAGTCAAAATAATCTGTATAAGTTTCTTCAGCTTCAAAAAAATCATGGAAGCCCAATTTTTACGAACTGTCCTGGAATTTCTGGACGGTTAGTAACTGCAGTGGGCACTGACCTGCAGTGAACTCATGACGTGACCGCTCGTCACTGCCCGCTGCGGCTCACACACTACTGTGTGACCTGCTGCTATGACCTGGGGTGACCCATGAAGTCATCTCAGTTCACCACTGTGATTCTCACACAGAATAGTGTGTGGGGCTGCAGTGGCTGCTGTCCCAACCAATAAGTAACCATCTGTTCTTCATTGGCTGAGACCGTGAGTCTTGTAACGTCGTCAGACCTCCTTGTTGGATTATGGCGGACCTGGATTAGGGTTTTTGCAGTGAAATAAATTGGTGAATGATGGGTCTTTTGTCCTTATTTGTTTAATAATTTTCTCTTTGAATGCCTTCTAGGTTCGCTTTTGGGGAACCTTGTGGGACATAGCTATGGATTTCGGCGGACATTTTATTAAATTTCATTTTTAATAAATTGGTGAACGAGGGCTGTATTTGGGGGGATGTTTGTTCAAATAAAATATTTTTTTTTCTATTTTCAACTACTGGATTAGTAATGGGGAAGTCTGCTAGATGCCCACCCATTACTAATACCAGTACTTGATGCCAGCTGGCAATTCACAGCTGACATCAACCCTATATATTACCCCATTTGCCACCGCACCAGGGCAATGGGAAGAGCTAAGTACAGTGCCAGATTTAGCGCATTTAATGGATGCACCACTTTTGGGGTGACTGCAGGCTGCTATTTTTAGTCTGGGAAGAGCCAAATAACCATGGCCCTTCCCAGCCTACTACTATCAGTCCGCAGTTGTCTGCTGTCCCTTGGCTGCTTTTGAGAAAAAAGCCATTTTTTTTTTTAAATTTTTTTTTTCAAATAATTAAAAATAAAAGCATGGGATTCCCTCTACTCTTCAGCTGAGAGTTAGTGTTATATATAGGAATGTAATGTTTTCATGTAGAATCTTTGCTAAGGAGGTCCTGCCCAGCAACAGAAAGTAGGGTCAGAGACTAGTTAGTGTTGGAACTAACCCACCTTGGGATGGGTCAAATGAAAGGGAAAGTGAAGGTTCATTCTAGAAGAGGCACTGAAGGAACAGTGAGTGAAATTGACGGACTTGTAGTCAGTCTGTTGTGTAGGTCGCATACAGTGGTTGGTTTCTGGCAACGAAGAAGAGAAGACAGAAGCGTGAACCTTGAGTGTTGATGCAAAGTGCAAAGATGCAAAGTGTGAACATTGTTGAAATGAGAAACCAATACTCAAGACATGGCCACAGACAATAGGAGCCAGAAGATGGGACCCTAGCAGCCAGGCCCTTGACCTTCAAGATAATGGATTACCTCCACTGGCGCAAAACTCTAGAAGCCAGGTCAGTTAAAGGTAAGGTGTCGCGTTTTTTAATTTTTGTATTAATAATAGTGATTATGAAATCAAGTATTTTTAATACAAAATTAAGCTCACTGTTTATTTAATTCTAGTTTTACTGAAGCACTGGGTGCTGCCATCTTGGATTTGCTGTGAGTAAGTTACTCACCTCCTTTATGGCAGCCCTCTGTGCATTGACTCTGATTCTGGGGCTCCGACCCCTATACTTAAAACAGCAACAGCATCTGCTGTCATCTGGACAAGCCCCCTGGGCTGTCCAGATAACAGCAGAGGGAGGAGATCGTTGCCATCTTTGTGGAGCTCACAGTGTATGCTGTGAGCACTATGCAGCTGGCCTTAGTAACAATTTAGACATATTAGGATCACTTTGCAGCCACCAACAAAATGGCTCTGCACTGTGATCTTAAACTTCACCTTCTCTTATCCTTTTAGAAACACCCAGATTGGGAGGGGGAGGTGTGACATCACACACAGTAGAGCAGATCCCACCCACTTTTACTGCAGCTGTAATGTGAGCTAGTTCTACAGTAGCTCTGCTGCAGGATTTCAGCAGCTGCTCCCCCTAGTGTTTGAGTGGAAAATATCAAACTTTATTTTTTTATATTTTTCTCAATTAAAAAACATATAATATTATTTAAACATAACATTAATACTTTATATTTTTTCAGTTATTGAAAAAAATAATTTTTTGATGACACCTTCCCTTTAACCATCAAGGTACTCGTTTAATCTTAACTGGCATTTTAACATAATAGACAACCTGAGTAGTTGCCCTCAAGCGTGCAGGAGTGTAAAACTTTACTCCTTTCATGATGGTACCCCTAAGGAAACTGCACGTTGGACTGCAGGAAAGGAAGGTGACCATCACAGTTTGTGCAGTAATGCTGGGCTGGGTTGCGCTGGGAGCCATAGTATCAGTAAGATTTGAAGCAACTCAGTGCAACGTTAAACTGTGTCTGATAATGCTGTGCAAAATTGTAACATGCTGGAAGATATCTGCTGGCTATCTGGAATGTGAAGTTGTAACAAAGAATGAAGAGTACAGTAAAGAGTTGTTGTTTGGTCTCCTTGTGAGTGCGAGTCATCATCCGTTCCTTGCCAGCAGAAGTCAGCGGTAATTTGTGGCCTGCTTGGGTTCCCAGCCAGCACGTTGCAAGTCCACACACCCAACCATGACCAGGAATTTCTTGTAGTGTATCAGAGTGTTCAGAGTCAATTCTTCACCCATGACTACCGCCCCGCACCACTCTACGGCCTCTTTAAAAGTTTCAAGATTAGACAGACACGTCAGGCATAATTCTTCTATATATAGTGATTATATATTACACCCACTTCCTGTCATCAGTTGCATGATCCCTACAAGTTATCTATCCTGGGAGGGGACAAACTGATAAAGCTCTGGTGAATCCACTGACTGTACCTATCTTATCTATTCCCAGTGATAATAACTGTACCTGGCAGCTGCTGTGGATATCCCAGTATGGGGAAGGAGATGAGGAAGGCAGCTGCTCCAGCACCCAGAAAGCCGACCCACCAGGCCCCGACCCACAGAGGATTCTCCGGTGTCAGATCAGTGCTGAAATAAAGTAGTGAAGAAATATATCAATGGACTACAGTAATGAAGATAGACATGAAAAGGTATTGCATCAACAATGTCCAGGGCACAGTACAACAATGTATTAAAAAAGGTTCTGTTTAGTGGAGATGGCTGGATGGCTCTACAGCTATCAATGCATAGCAACTTCTGTAAAATTTGGTGAGGTGGCGTAATGTTCTGGGGCTGATTGTCTAGTGAAGGGCAATACTATAAAATAGAAATATATTTCACCTAATTCTCTTTTCCTACATTGTAATGTCCAGTGTCCCATGGCTCTGCGCCCCTGTACACCAGGCGAGCGCCACCAAAAACATGGTGGAGGTGAGGTTTATCTAGAGAAACTCGATGGGGTGCACATAAGTCTGTCCAAAATTCCAATCAATCATGGATATGAAGCCAGAATTTCTTATGTGGCATCATTACCTGCCCTCACAAACGCTCCTCTGCCTGATACTCCGAAATCTCCCAAAAAGATGGGTCCCAAGTCCATATGAGCACCCATGGCTCTGGAAGCTCATATAGGTCTAATGGTTGGTCGTCCACATACTTTTGGTCATTTAAAGGGGTTATCCACTACTCAGACAACCCCTACAGTAAAATATTTATAGACATCTCCAGTGCTATTCAAGCAGTAACAGCACTGACTCTTGTGGCAAACATAGGGATTGAGAAAGGGTTTTCCATGTAATAGACAACCTCTTTCAGGTTGATAAAGGATAATGATACCAATTCATCAAGTTCAGCTTTTTTCATGCCAGTCTTGATGAGGGGGTGGGGTGTAGTGCAAGGCACCCGATTCATTAAGAGCAACACTCCTTTTAATAAATTAGGTGAGGCATAAAGTGGTGTGTGCCTCTGTTTCTTCACCTCACTACAAATTTTATTCCAGTCGATAACCGGCTTAAGATTGGTGATGTTCAGAAAGCCAACACTCATCATGAATTTGATGACCAGGGATCACCACGTCGTGTTATGCACCTGTTGCGCCCTGGCCTATCAGGTCGTCATAGGGTATTGTGAAACCTGCCCTTCTGCACAGTACCAATCCTCCTTGGTTAAGGATCCTTGTCCTTTGGTGTTGCTAAAATCAGAGCCAGTCAAAACCCTGGGAACACTTTACACTATACCCACCGTACACACCATTGGGGGCCTGAAGGGAATAGGGCTGCCCAATTGGGGGGTTGGTAGGGGAAAGTGAAAAAGTGAAAAGAGAGTGGTCGTGTGGAGGAGGGAGAGAGAGGAGGTCAGGAGCAGGGCTCTACTACGTGGCAGATGTTTGTCTGGGCCTGGTAGGAGCTGGAACCCCGGTCGCAGGGGATCAAGTGAAAGGGCACGGATTGCCGAGGAGGGCAACCGGCGGCCTTGAGCCATCTCCGGGCAGGGGCCAGGGCATGACGGGGTATGCGGACCCTAGGCCGGGAAGTAGCTTCAAGCGTCCTGGTAATTTACGTGATGGTGTCTCCGCAGTGGTGGATGTTGATCTCTCTAAGGTCAACCATCCTTGCTCACATAGTCTTTTACTAGGCAATGCTCCCACTAGCCAGATTCCTACTCCACACTGATGAGGGGCAAATACCCCGAAACGGCTGTCTGTGGATGGATACCATGTTTGGCATAGGTGGTCTCCTTGACTGGAGACTGCCCTTCCCGTGGTTGTTCCTTCCCGGTGAAAGACCTGGCTAGTAACCTGCCAGCGTTGAGAAACATGTGATGGTGTCTCCGCAGGCCTTCTTGCTTTGAATATTTCCCAGGGGGCATTGCTCTAGAATCACTGCGTTGAGAAACACGTGATGGTGTCTCCGCAGTGGTGGATGTTGATCTCTCTAAGGTCAACCATCCTTGCTCACATAGTCTTTTACTAGGCAATGCTCCCACTAGCCAGATTCCTACTCCACACTGATGAGGGGCAAATACCCCGAAACGGCTGTCTGTGGATGGATACCATGTTTGGCATAGGTGGTCTCCTTGACTGGAGACTGCCCTTTCCGTGGTTGTTCCTTCCCGGTGAAAGACCTGGCTAGTAACCTGCCAGCGTTGAGAAACATGTGATGGTGTCTCCGCAGGCCTTCTTGCTTTGAATATTTCCCAGGGGGCATTGCTCTAGAATCACTGCGTTGAGAAACACGTGATGGTGTCTCCGCAGTGGTGGATGTTGATCTCTCTAAGGTCAACCATCCTTGCTCACATAGTCTTTTACTAGGCAATGCTCCCACTAGCCAGATTCCTACTCCACACTGATGAGGGGCAAATACCCCGAAACGGCTGTCTGTGGATGGATACCATGTTTGGCATAGGTGGTCTCCTTGACTGGAGACTGCCCTTCCCGTGGTTGTTCCTTCCCGGTGAAAGACCTGGCTAGTAACCTGCCAGCGTTGAGAAACATGTGATGGTGTCTCCGCAGGCCTTCTTGCTTTGAATATTTCCCAGGGGGCATTGCTCTAGAATCACTGCGTTGAGAAACACGTGATGGTGTCTCCGCAGTGGTGGATGTTGATCTCTCTAAGGTCAACCATCCTTTCCCAAACATAGTCCAGAAAATCCCGAGCGTGAACCCTGAAAGCAAGCTCACTCCGTTAGCCATACGGGTGAGCGGGACCCGATTACTTCCAGACTATAGGGTCCAACAAGTGAGAAGGTGCCACGGAAAAGGCCACAGGCTAACAAGCAACAGCAAGGGCACGGACCCAAGCGTGCTCCCTCCTTGCTGAAGCGGTGCTCAGAACTCTGGTTTACAAGTTGTCGGTGTCAGTGTTCTTGGACTGAGTGAGTACACAAAGTCCCTTCCTCTCCCCCACGGTACCCCTAGCACCGCTACCGGGCCCCAAGCCCCCTACCCACGGAGGGGTCAAACCCCTTGCTGCCACACCACCGCCACTGGGCTCCCGCACCAACAGCAGCAGTGGTAACCCATCTTACCACGCACCGTGGGTGGCGTCATGAACTTCTAACTCCCCTGTACATACCCCCCTTTTCCAACTCGAGTGACCGCGCAAACCCCTGGGTCCGGAGACCCCTCGAGCCACTGCAGTTCCGGATCAGAGTGGCTCGGACGCTGGCACCGGGGCGGTACACACCCATCCCAGCTCTGCTCTCTTTGTCACTTTCAATAAAAACGTTCTAAAAAAGCCAAAAGTTGCACATTTTTTGTGCAGCCTTGCATTGCACAAACATGGCGTAAAAGCTTTAAGGAACATGGGCCAAAGTTGTTAAGGACATACAACAATCAGACATAACTTTACAACCACCTGCTTAATATTGTGTAATTTCTATCACATACCATCACGAACTAAGACAAGTGCCCCATGGATGCATCAGTGAGACTTGGCTACCCATTGCCCTGTCGCCTGGTCACTGGTTGTCCATCCTTGGACCATTTTTGGAACTATTAGACATTAGGAACACCCTACAAGATGTGTTATGTAGGAGATACTCTTATCTAGCCAACTAGACATCACAGCTTGTCCCTTATGGCTGGGATCCTTTAGTTGTCCATTTTTTGGCTCCTAAGGCTGCTTTCACACATCCGGTTTGAGCCGTAAGGCTCAATCCGGCTGTGAAACCTATGCAACGGATGCGGTGAAAACACCACATCCTTTGCATATGTCGCGGGCGGAGGAGGGGACGCTGCGCTCTCCCACTGCTCGGGTCCGGCTGCCGCTGCTGCTGCTGCTGCTCGGTGGCTCGAGCGATGGGCCGGATCCCGGGGACTCGAGCGGCGCTCCTCGCCCGTGAGTGAAAGGGGGTTGGTTTTTGGGATTGTTTATTGTCCGTGACGCCACCCACGGTTGTGGTGATTTTTGGTAACATTGAAGAAAAACGTGTACAGTGTATCCGAATTGAGTATAAGATTGCAAAAACAAAAAACCTCAATTTCACTTAAAAATATTCTTTATTGATATAAATTAAAATTTCTAAACACCCAGTGTTATGAACACATAAGGACCAATAGGGGGGAGGGAGGAGCTTTGATATATGGGGTCCCTATGGAGCCCTATGGGACCTAGCTCCTACCTACCAACGGAGTGTTTAACGCCGTAACTGTTTTGGGCGCCCCCGCTCCACGTCGGCTTTCCCTCAATAAACCCTAACAGCTAGTGAATTAAAATAATAATTATACTCTAAATGGCCAGATAGTGATATTAAATTATGCTGAATATAAAGATATAGATTACAAGGGTTAATACCCTCCAAAATGGGAGGTTTAACAAAAAGACAAAAAATCATGTGCCAAGCCTCAAAAAAGGTAATAAACCAATTTAGGGCAACCAGTGCTGCACATAAAAACGTCCTTCAGACAAATATATAATGGAGGACATGAATGAAGAAAATACCATTTTTTATATATATATATATACATTCCATCACTCAATATCCTTCCCCCTCACATAATAATCCTGGCCATTGTTCATCGACAAACTTCATACAAAAGTATTGCCAAAAGGACAGTGCACACTTTAGATAAGATGTACAAATATATAATGCAGTGCCCTCAGGCAATCACGGAAATAGTTAATGAGCAGAGTTAAACATAGTGTTAATCACACTCAGGGAAAGCGATATAAATTAATTACTTCCCTGAAAGAAGATGCTCTGCAATGCCTCAACCCCTATTGGTCCTTATGTGTTCATAACACTGGGTGTTTAGAAATTTTAATATATATCAATAAAGAATATTTTTAAGTGAAATTGAGGTTTTTTGTTTTTGCGATTTTTGGTAACACCACCGCTGCTCTGTATGGGGATCCCGGGAGCGATGACAGGGAGCAGCAGAGTTGTTAATTCTCCCCTCCATGAGTAGGGGGTGGTTGTCTCGGGGCCCAGTGATGAGGTGGAGGATGAGGGATGGCAAGGCCGGTGCAGGGCTTGGATAGGTGCAGGGTCGCGGGGGCAGCGCTGTGCCGCACGGCACGGTGGTACTCACTCAGCCTGAGACGATGACACAGTTCTCGGTAAAACACACAACTGGAAAGACGGTTCCCACGGACGGCTGCTGTTGCTTTTCCCCGGTAGTTAACGGTGACTGTCTCTTTCCCTGCACCTACGTTCACTGTTAGTAGCGATGGATTCCCACCGGTAACCCGCTCCCCGACTTGGATATGGGCCGGAGGAGCCCCACTTTGCCCGCAGGCGCTGGCCCAGAGAAACTGGTGCCTTGGCGGTAGCGGTGTCTCTCTCATACGGTTGGACGGTTGCCTTCAATCGGGACTTAGTTGTTTGGACACCCGGAGGTCCCCTTCACTGACGGATTTGGCAAATTCACGGCGACTCCTAGTCTTGCCGGGATCCGAAAGGCCCCTGCCAATGGTGCTGGCTTCTCCTTGTGTACCGGTCCGGTACCGCCGGGCCACCACCCGTCCGCGGTCCTTACGGTAACTCCGATCAGCCTCCACTGCAGACGGTCACCGCCGTCTGCTAACCTTGCTGTCTCTGTCCGGGGCACACACCCGGACGCTCTCAGGCTCTTTAACTGTCCCTTTTCTCCTCTCACTTGCTCCTCTACCACTCAACTCTCACTTCCTCCTCCAAACTCTAACTGCCTGGTTTTCCTGCCTCCAGGACTAAGAACTCCTCGGTGGGCGGAGCCCACCGCCTGGCCCATTCCCTGGTTTGGACATCAGCCCCTGGAGGAAGGCAACAAAGGTTTCTGGTCTAGCTTAGGTGTACCTAACCGGGGTGTAGGGTGTGGTGATGTCATTACCTGTGACCCCTGGCTTGCCCAGGGCGTCACATTCCCCCTTAGCAAAATGCAGACCGTCCGCGGGCTGCCCGTCCAACACCGGTTTTATTTTTCTGAAAAGATAATAAAAACACAATACAAATAGAATAACATCATCCCACAACGGGAGGCACTTTTTCTTAAACGTTTAGGTAACGGTTTTAACGGTTGCGGCTTCCGCTCTCTCCCACCCAAGTAACCTGGCCCTGATGCTGCCTCTAAGAAACAGGCAGCACCCCTTGACCCCAGTCCTGCACCAAGTTACCCGAGCGGGATCTGTCCTTCCCCTCCAGAGGGTAGCCACCGGTTCCGGTGGTGGCTGGGCCCCAGCCTGCTCCACTGCGGGCCCTCCCTCCAACCTGCCTCTCCGGAGGCGGTAACGGTAAGCTGCAACAAACATATTTACAACCCACTAACGTTTGTGGTTGCCCTGCAAGTTCTCGGGCCTGTTCATAGGAGTTCCTATGCAAAACTTGTAAAAGGGGTCCCAACGGGGACCAGTTGCCGGCTACGACCGGTTCCAAATCAGTAGTAGTAAATCAGATGACTTTTTCACGGTAATCATTGACTTATCATTCATTTTCATTTTTCACAACTTTCAGAACTTTTGAACTTGTACACACATACTGGTGCCCAACGGGGACGGTGCAACGGTGCTCCGCTGCCATCACTGTGCACTTTCGTCCTTCCCACCCGGCTCTGGGTGGAAGAACACGGGCACCAGCCCCTCCAGTGCACAGCAAGCACGGCGAGGAAGGGCCGCCCGATACCCGTTATTTCCACTCCGGGGGATATATGTGGCCTCCATGCCATGTAGAGCGACGACTCCTTCATCTTCTTCCGAAACGGGCTCGGTGTCAGGCCCGGAATCACTATTGTCCGTCCCTGCGTCAGGCGGGTTGCCGCCAGCTGCCGCAGCTTCCAGGCTTGCCACTCTCTCGGCCACTGTTGCGAAGGGGTGTACGCCCGACGGGCCAGCCGCAGCGCGGTGCACGGGCAAGGAGGACGGAGGCGGCATGGGGGCCAGGGGTAGACCGGGTCCCTCAGCTGCAACGGCCGGTCCCTCGGGGACATAGGGGCGTGGGTCACTCAAAAGCTCCTCCATCATGGTCTCCATTCCATATATTCGTGCAACGGCAGCTACCGCCTCCACCTCCGCGGTCCACTGCTCCATCAGTCCACAGATCTGGCTCCGGTAATGTCGGCAGATCTCTGCCGTTCGGGCCCTTAGCCATGCTGCTGTCCCGGGCACCGGCTCGGTAGCCTCCGCATAGCTAGGTGGAGCGGACATTCTTTGCAGGGGTCGGCGGATCGTGGGGTCCCGGCGTCCCTATCTGTATAGCCGCGGCTACATGCGACCAGTCACCATTTCGTCCCCCTTAGCCTCTTTCCGGCTCCTCTTCTATCGGGGCGGGGTTTTGGCCTTCGCGCCTCCACTACTCAAGGAGACGCTCGAGCGGGAACTTTTCGCGCCAAAGATGGCGGCTTCTGAAATTTTCTGGCCGGACACCTCCGGCGGTAACAAGGCGCACCTCTACCAGACGGCAGAGTGGTAAGATCCTGTTCGTGACGCCAAGTTGTCGCGGGCGGATGAGGGGACGCTGCGCTCTCCCACTGCTCGGGTCCGGCTGCCGCTGCTGCTGCTGCTCGGTGGCTCGAGCGATGGGCCGGATCCCGGGGACTCGAGCGGCGCTCCTCGCCCGTAAGTGAAAGGGGGTTGGTTTTTGGGATTGTTTATTGTCCGTGACGCCACCCACGGTTGTGGTGATTTTTGGTAACACCACCGCTGCTCTGTATGGGGATCCCGGGAGCGATGACAGGGAGCAGCAGAGTTGTTAATTCTCCCCTCCGTGGGTAGGAGGTGGTTGTCCCGGGGCCCAGTGATGAGGTGGAGGATGAGGGATGGCAAGGCCGGTGCAGGGCTTGGATAGGTGCAGGGTCGCGGGGGCAGCGCTGTGCCGCACGGCACTGTGGTACTCACTCAGCCTGAGACGATGACACAGTTCTCGGTAAAACACACGGCTGGAAAGACGGTTCCCACGGACGGCTGCTGTTGCTTTTCCCCGGTAGTTAACGGTGACTGTCTCTTTCCCTGCACCTACGTTCACTGTTGGTAGCGATGGATTCCCACCGGTAACCCGCTCCCCGACTTGGATATGGGCCAAAGGAGCCCCACTTTGCCCGCAGGCGCTGGCCCTGAGAAACTGGTGCCTTGGCGGTGGCGGTGTCTCTCTCATATGGTTGGACGGTTGCCTTCAATCGGGACTTAGTTGTTTGGAGACCTGTAGGTCCCCTTCACTGACGGATTTGGCAAATTCACGGCGACTCCTAGCCTTGCCGGGATTCGAAAGGCCCCTGCCAATGGTGCTGGCTTCTCCTTGTGTACCGGTCCGGTACCGCCGGGCCACCACCCGTCCGCGATCCTTACGGTAACTCCGATCAGCCTCCACTGCAAACGGTCACCGCCGTCTGCTAACCTTGCTGTCTCTGTCCGGGGCACACACCCGGACGCTCTCAGGCTCTTTAACTGTCCCTTTTCTCCTCTCACTTGCTCCTCTACCACTCAACTCTCACTTCCTCCTCCAAACTCTAACTGCCTGGTTTTCCTGCCTCCAGGACTGAACTCTTCGGTGGGCGGAGCTAACCGCCTGGCCCACCCCCTGGTGTGGACATCAGCCCCTGGAGGAAGGCAACAAGGGTTTCTGGTCTAGCTTAGGTGTACCTAACCGGGGTGTAGGGTGTGGTGATGTCATTACCTGTGACCCCTGGCTTGCCCAGGGCGTCACACATACGTTTTTTACATGCGACCCGTCAGGTTTTTGCCGCTTGCGGCATGCTACTAAGCATGCGCAGTGGACAAAACCGCATGCGGCGGCCGGATGCGGTTTTTGCCACATCGCGCCGGATCCGGTGTCCATCGATGTAGTTTTTTTTGCCGGCGCAAAAAACGTGCCAGGGAACGTTCCATCCGGCCGCCGCATAGACTAAATCTGCCGAATGCGGCAAAAAACGGACGGAACGCAAGCCCATGCGGCACAATGCGGCGCCAATGCAAGTCAATGCTGGAAAAAACGAAACCGGCGGCAAAAAAAAACGGTTTCGTTTTTTCAGCAGAGTGCCGGATTGTGCCGTACTGCTACAGCCGGATGTGTGAAAGCAGCCTAACACAACAACTAAGAACTGGCCATTCTCTTGCTGCCTATTATATCCCATCCCAGACAGGCACCACAATCACCAGATAATCAGTTGTATGTAATGGCTGGTCGGTGTACTTGCCCTTACATATGACATTATTCTCTTGCCATAAATAGATGTTAATCATGTAAAATCTGTCAGATGATGAGACAGATTCAGGCCTCAGTAACACAGGAGATATACCGATCTGTCAAAATCAGGAAAAGGCTTCAATGTGAACTAGAAAGTACAAAATCCGAGTTACTGAGTTACTTACAGACTGCTTAATTCTGTGTACATATTCAGGAAGAATCCTCCTAGCAGGTACCCAACCGCTGGTCCAACTATGGCAGCTGTGTAAAATATACCTAAATGTGGAGAGAAGTTGACAGGACATAATATCACAGCTCAGACATGTTACAGTATATACAATGCTAAGAAATACACAACATGGACAATGGGTTTTGAACTCCATTCTAATTAGTGGGTCTGGCCATTTCATCTACACCCATGGCAACCAGGTGCTGTGTGGCACCCCTGAGGCTTCAGTCGCCACAGAGGTACTGCATCTCAGCCAGAGGTGTGGTGCCACATCCATGGGTAAGGAAGAGGTCATCAACCGGTATGCACACAACACACAACACTCTCATTAGCAACACTCCACTGGACCGTGGTTAGGGCAAGTTGCACCTTTGATCTCACCATTGCAACGCACAGTCAGAGGCAGGCTGGGGGTGGAGTCTAGTTAGTGGGAGCAGCCTGTAGGAAAGGGAGACAGTCGAAAGGAGCAGTGGAGGAGTAAAGACCTGTGGTCTGGAGCTGGTCCAGCTCGGCCCACGCTCAAGTGAGCAGGAGTCCTAGAGGCCATGGGACGTGCGCTATACTCCCATGGCCTCGTTCCACATACGACATATTGGAGTAGAGGGACTTGGCCGCAGACAGGGATCCAGTCCCTACACTAGAGGAGAAGAACCAACATGCTCATCTAGTAAAACCGGAGGCTAAGGACACATCTAGTACCAAAGCCAACTCCGCACACGAATCCGCTGGAAGATGACCACATAGGGCCAAGGGATAGAGCTTCAAGCCACCCGACAGGGCTCAGGGCACTGTGTGCATAGGCGCGGGACAGGCGGGCGAGAAGTCAGCGCAGGAAGACGACCAGGGAAGGAACATTAGAAGGGTGCACCGGTCTTGACCTCAGAACTACCCGGGATCGACTGAAGCCAATCACAGTGGAACCCAGAACTCCAAAAGGTGGTCACTGACATGTCGGGTTACCTTGGAACCTGCTACAGCGAGTAAAAACTTCGAGACTGCATCCCTGTATCGTCCCATTATTCGCCTGCGCCTCCGGCCCTGCAACCCTGCCATTACCGACTACCACCCCCATTGGCCCTGGAGCCCAGCTCTACCTGTGGAGAGCTATAGCAACCAAGCTGCATCACCATCTGCCCCAGAGGTCCCATCCCGCCGCGTCGGCTATCTCCCCTGTAAATATCCCTGTTCTATTAAACGATACTGCCGGGGTCTCAGAACCGGGCCTGGCCATCACAGCATCCCAGAAACAGAACCGCGGCCTGGTAACGAGTAACCCCACGGCCCCGGTGTGGGCATGTCATTTGCACTGACACATTGTAACAAACGATCAGAACAGGAGAGATTTGTGCTGCTGATGTGCTTAACTTACAGAGGATTGTAAGATCTGATTTGAATTGCTGTAAACCCTCAGCTGTGAGAGTACCTTTCCCTGGCAGTAAGCCAGTAAGATTTTAAATGCAAAAATGTATTAGTAAGTTGCAAATTTTTCATTGTACAATAAACCATTAAAGATATGGCCCCTGCAGTGTGCTGGGCATTAAAGGATTCCGGCTCATGTTGGTTCGGTCATCTTTGCAGTCATCAGCCTCATAACCACATGTACGACGCGTTTCACACAAAGCATTGGTCTTGACAGCTGTTATGTCTCAGAAATAGATCTGTCATCCTCAGCCTGATCACATGTAAGAACAACCACTATGAATATGTTCCAGCGCTGATATTTACTACGTCTTTCCACTGCTCGCTGTGTAGCACTTCTGGCAATGATGAGTCACATGTAAAATTAAGTGTTCTGTGGTTGAAAACCAATTACAACTGAAAAGAATAGGAGAAGCAAAAATTTCACAGAGACTCTGTTAATGATTGCAATGGTTTATGTTTCACTCACATCCAGAGCTGCATGCATAATTCTGCTGGCTTCCTGATATAAGAGAGAAGTGCTTTAGAGATGACTAGGTGACTGCAGGGTATAGATAACATATAATTTCTTTCCAAGTTGCAAAATTTTAAATGCAGCTTTGGATGTGAGTGGGAAAAAAAAGGCAATAAATAATTAAGATCAGAAATTATCACAAGTAAATTCAAAGTAACAGTGAGTTTAAACTACTTAAAGGGAATCTGTCATACGGCTTTTGCTATGTAATCTGAGAGCAGCATGATGTAGGGACAGAGACCCCTGATTACAGCCAAGTGTCACATGCTTGCTGCATGCTGTCATTTTTATACAACCAAAGTTTTCTCTGCTGCAGATCTAGCAGTGCTCAGAATGCCGAGCTCTGCATAATCCCACCCGCAACACTGAATGGCAACTTTCTGCCAATGCACAGCGTACACAGAAAGTTACTAATCATTGGTGGAGGCGGAGATAAACAGAGCAGAATAACATGACACCGAATCCTCTAGTGATAATCTCCTGCTGATAAAACACTGATTTAATTGAAACAGCAACACACAGCCTGGTAAGTGACATATCCTTGGAATTAGAGGCTCTGCCCCTACATCATGCTGCACTCAGAGAACACAGCGAAAGCCTGGTGATATATTCCCTTTAAAGGGAACCAATCATCAGGATTTTTGTATAGAACCTAAAGCCAGTGCTATACTGGCACTATCAGGCTGCTTATCTACATACTATTAGTGGTCAGTTCGAATGTTTAGGCTTTCAAATCCAGAAAGTAAACTTTAAAAAATCATCAGCTTCTGGAGTGGCAGATGCAACGGAGCAGATATCTGGGTGGGTATTCATATGGATTCCCACCCCCCCTGCCTGTTGTTCCTCCCTCTCTCTGTTCTCTATCCTAATGTTACTATTCATCTTTTTTGTCACTAAGATGGCATCGGAGTTAGCGCCTGCTCATAGCGCTTATCTTCGGCGACATCTTTGTGAAGATAGTGTTACCCCGTTATTCTAGTCTTGCAGCTGAGAGGGCGGCGCATTCGCCCTCGCTTCTTCAGCTCTCAATGTGGAGCGCGCGTGGTCAAAACAGGAGTGGGGAACAGCTGATCGCAGCAATTAGCTTTAGAAAAGGACATCGTGCTGCCCCAGGAAACCAGGATCTTCACAGAGATGGCACTGGAGATAAGCGCTATAAGCAGGCGCCAACTCTGACGCCATCTTAGTGACGAAAAAGATGAATAGGAACAATAGCATAGAGAACAGTGAGAGGTAGGAACAACAGGCAGGGGGGTGGGAATCCATATGAATACCCACCCAGTTATTATCTGCTCCGTTGCAGCTGCCACTCAAGGAGCTGA
The DNA here is from genome assembly GCF_048569485.1 of Anomaloglossus baeobatrachus. Classification (NCBI taxonomy): domain Eukaryota; kingdom Metazoa; phylum Chordata; class Amphibia; order Anura; family Aromobatidae; genus Anomaloglossus; species Anomaloglossus baeobatrachus. Next base: position 439,934,169 of record NC_134357.1, on the reverse strand, counting down.
CGATTTTTTAAAGTTTACTTTGTTGGATTTTAAAGCTTAAACATCCGAGTTGATTAATAATGGTATGTATAGAATCAGCCTGATAGTGCCAGTATAGCACTGGCTTTAGGTTATATACGACACTCCTGATGATTGGTTCCCTTTAAGAGCTTGCACTCTTAGGATATGTGCACCCTGAGTTTTTTGGAGCGGGCTACTTCTAAAAAATAAAATGGCTTAAAATTGCTTGAAAAGCTTCTCCTATTACCGTAAGTTCTATTGTAAAATCATTTTGTTGTTAATATCTTCAGTGTTTTGAATGTTTTTGAGCTTCAGATTTTCACAGATGCCTGGTGGGAAACAAGAAAGTGCACGGCCCCGTTTTTCTTTACTTGTTTTGATACAAAATTGTGCTGTCCAATCAAAAGTCTGCAAAAAAAAATAATTCAGAAAACAATTCTTCCAAAACCCTGTCAGAAAAACACTTTCCTCCAAAAACATCCCAAAGAAGGAGGATGGTCCGATGCATTTTCCTGTAGAAAACCTGTTGGTTTTGATTGCCTCAAAAAATTCCAACATCCGAATCCTTTCTAGTATAAAAGTATCTTCTTTTTTGGATAATAATTAGTGATGAGCGAGTATGCTTGTTACTACTCGGTACTCGCACGAGTATCAATGTACTCGGGCTACTCAGCGGGGACCGAGTAATCTCGCGATACTCGTGCTGTACTCGTGGTCTTCATGTTGGCGCTCTTTTTACAGCCATCCCTTATGCAGGGATTGGCTGGCAGACCACTGCAATGCCACAGCCCTGTTGCTTGTTGAATTGCAGTGATTGGCCGGCCCGCACAGCATGACCGTGCCTTTAGCCCGACACTTCCCCGCTCAGCTACGGCCCCTCCCGCACTCCACTCCGCGTGTATATATATATGCACGCTTACACACACACGCACGTTTTTTTTTTAATTTACAGTTTTATGGTTTCTACATGCTGCCGGGGGTCATTTCAGAATAATACTCGGGTCTCCCATAGGATAACATTGGGCTCGGTGCTCGGGCCGAGTACACGAGTATTTTGAGATGCTCGGCCGGAGCCTCGAGCTCCCGAGCATTTTAGTACTCGCTCATCACTAATAATAATTAAAAAAAACTATACAAAAAGTTAAAACTAGCAAACGTGTTTCAGAGCAACCACCTTAATTGTAGGTGCGCCTGTGTTGTACAGCTGATATCTCACACTTATCATAATAATAAGAATAATTTATTCATTTATATAGCGCTATTAATTCCATAGCGCTTTACATACTTGGCAACACTGTCCCCATTGGGGCTCACAATCTAAATTCCCTATCTGTAGGTCTTTGGAGTGTAGGAGGAAACCCACGCAAACACGGGAAGAACATACAAACTCCTTGCAGATGTTGTCCTTGGTGGGAATTGAACCCAGGACCTCAGCGCTGCAAGACTGCAGTGCTAACCACTGAGCCATCATCTCAGATCTTGGCCATTTATCCTCTTGGATGATGCTGAAAATAGTGACCACAGCATCTATGCAGTTTGATGAGGGGATTCCCTCTGTTGGCTCATCAGTGCACAATGGTGGAGTGCGGATAGAAAGCTATGACAATCGGGGGCCTAATAGCAGCCTCCAGATCTGCCACGTGCAGAAAACCATTTTGCCGCATTGCACAAAAAAAATTGTGTAAAAAGTGATCAAAAAGTTGTATGTACCCCAAAATAGAACAAAAAAAAAAAGCTACTAGTTGTCTTGCAAAAAAATAAGTTCTAATTTTTTTCATTGTGAAAAGGTAAAAAAACAATGTAAATTTAGTATCGTAAAATAGTGTTATCACGTAATTTATACAACTGTTTGTTTAAACTTTTTAAATAATAGCGCAAAGAAAAAAAAAAAAAAAGATACTGCCACAAGAACAAAAAGGAACTTAAAACGTATAGCTTTAAGATTGAATTGTTGGAAAAAAAATGTTTGGCCTTTAAGTTCAAACCTAAGCTGTGTCCTTAATGAGTTAAATAAATAAAAAAGAGCAATACAAGTGCCTCTTTCCCTATAGTCATTCATTAAATCATTCTCAAAAACTGCTGAAATCTGTCTACTAATCTGTTTGCAGGGAGGGATCAGATTCCACCTGTTGCCTATTAAATCAAAGAAAAGAAAAGGGGAGAGAGGCAGAGAGACATGGAAAAAATGAGCTGCTGAGGCTTCTAGTGACTAGAGCCTGCAGTGGTGGAAACTGTTAAGTAACAGCTCATGCAATGGGAGCCATATGCAGTAGGTAGTACAACAAGTCGTCATGAGTAGAAAACATAGTTATTCCTCAAGTACACACACATCAGCTGATTCAGAAAAGATAAGAGCAGCTACTGTACTCATCCCAGACAATCCCTTATAATCCTCAATATACAAGTTCTTCACTATTACCATGCAGCCAATGAGCGTGCAGGAGGGCAGCCATGTATGATCCGTGTATTGAAACCAGAGGGGATTGTCAGCAGCTCGCCAACTCCATAGATTCTAATATACAGCACATATCAGCAGTAAAAATGTCTCTTCTGTCCTGATAGTTTGCTACAATGTATCAGTGACTGGTTAGAACTGTAGCAAACCTTCAGCTGTGATAAATATAAGCTCTGCCCAGGTATTCAGCCTTCGGATGTTCAATAGCATTTTTTTTCCAATAGCAGCAAGCACAGATGTTAAAAATGGTACTGAAACACACACACTGTATTAGAAAGTTGCAGAATTTTCATGATCGGGGTTAAACTTTATCAGCAGAATGTCATCCACTGGTAAAAAGTGTACTTTTACTTACTGGCTTGGAAACATTCCTTTAAATTGGCCTTGGGTTATGCAACCTAATCTCCCGAGTGAAGAGTATACGTAACATGTATATGGCTTATGGCATAGTACTGACATATAAAATTCCAAAAGACGCAGCGCTGTAGGCACTGTCGGACAAACATCTGCATCGTATAGACAATACATGCTCCATACTCACCAATGTATACAGGGGAGTAGCTAGATTTCACATTCTCATCTAAATAAGTAACTCCCAGTGTGTAAAGCGGAGTGGCACCAATCCCATGAAGAAACTGTCCCAGCATGAAGACGTATCTGTAGTTGGATAGACTCGAGGCACTTTCTGACACCTGGTAAGAGTGATTGGAGTAACATACCCCATTATCCTCTGCAACGTTCACAACGTACACACTAGTGGTGAACTGTGGTAGTGCAAACACCAAGGAACCAACGCCCATAATTAATACTCCCCAGCCCAACCACCGAGGTTTGTGACCATTCCCCCCAAAGTAGCTGACAAATGTCAAACACAAGCAAGCAGCAATGTCATAGGAGCTCGCAATCAGTCCAGTATGGTAGCTGTGCAAGTCAAATCTCCGCTCTATGGAGGTGATGACAGTATTGATGAAACCGTTGACCACCATGCCCTGGAGAAAGGAGGCCGCGCACAGGAAGAAGAGCACTCCTTTGGAAGTGTTAAACACCTGTAAAAAGGACGGTTTGAAGGCTCCCCAGCCACACAGATTTTCGTTCTCCGATGGGATAAATTTGATCTCACAGGGGTCATCATCGTACAGTGCTTTCTTTGTAGAGGTCTCCTTGTATAACGGGTCAATATAGGAGTCTGGGGCGGTCTTTGACAGCAGTGCATCAATCTGGTCATTGCTTTCGGGGGTGTCCAGGTCATAGTCGCTGACAGTTCGTGAAGCATCGGTAAAACAGAGCAGCTCTTGCTTGGAATGGAAGGAACTTTCCGGAGATAGATGTTGGGGCATTTCACAATGAAGCAGCTAGGGAGAGACTTCAATTTTTACCGTAGGGCGAACAGTCTGTAAATTTCAGAGAAGGAGATGAACAATGTCACCTGTAGCAAAACAAATGACAGCAAATATTAGAATATCATAGAGATAAGCAATACAAATGTCCCAGCATGGCTCTGCCCCAGGTTAAAGACTTCAACTGGGATTGCCAGAGCTTAAAGGGATTGTCCTGCATATCAAGAATACTTTTCCAAGGGCTGAGATTAAATAAATACATAAATAAATAAATAAAATAAATAATCAAAGTGATATTCACCCTCATTGATCTTTCGCAGTTCTTAATTTGATGCTTACCCTGTTCTCACTTTTGTTCTACTTCCTGCTGCCCTCTCAACTATCCAAGAATGTCAGGAACTGACAACTCAGCCAATCACTGGCCGCATTGGTGACCCGCCCCAGCCAGTGATTGGCTGATTTGGCATTTCTTGCTATTACGTGGGTGTTAAGATAGAAACGGGAAAAAGAGACAAGCAGGGAGCTGGTAAATATCAGAATGGGAGCCAGTTTGAGGCCTTTGACAATGAAATGGAATCTAACAGCTGATACATCCAGCCCGATCCATCCATGTATCAGACACTGGCTATATGATCTCAACCAAGTATGTTTGATTCTGAAACGCTTCAGAGAAAAACATACATTTAATAGCCTGAGTCCCGCTGTAGACTAGTTGGACAGGCGGATCCCCGGAGGCTTCGCAGCATCCACTGCCCTGGACTGACAGATCTATGCCTATGTGCACGTATGGGCAAACAAGGGAGCTTACAAGCTTTCTGCTTTATTATTACTGAATTCACTGGGCAATTGCTGGGAGACCAGAACACTGCTGGTGTAGCCAATATTTTAAGAGCCCTAAGATTATAATTTTCACTGTGTGTATGTATATATATATATATATACTAGAAGGTGGCCCGATTCTACGCATCGGGTATTCTAGAATTTACGTATTGTGTAGTTCATGTATGATTTTTGTTATATATATATATATATATAGAGAGAGAGAGATGTTGTTGTCTGTAGTTACCAAGTGTTTGTGTAGGCGCTGTACATGTTCTGGGTGTTGTCTGGGTGTGACGGGGGGTGAGAGCAGTGTTGTATGTGTGTTGCGTGTGTTGCGTTGTTTGTGGAGCGCTGTGTGTCTGTAGCGTTGTGTGTGTGTTGCGCGGTTTGTGTGTGTGTGTGGTGTGTTTTGGGGGGAGGTATGTTTTGTGCAATGTGTGTGTTGTGCGGTATGTGCGTATATTTGTGTGTGCCGCGGTGTTTGTGTGTTGGGTGTTGTGTGTGTGCAGCGTTGTCTGTGTGTGTGGGTGTCTGTGTAGGGCAGTTGTTTGTCGTTCCCAGTGTGTGTGTGTGTGTGTGGTGTGTTGTGCAGTGCGCGCGCGCGTGTGTGTGTGTGTGTGTGCATCAGCCTCTCTTCTCTCAGCCTACCTCTCCCAGCCTCCCTCCTCCCAGCCTCCCTCAGCATCAGCCTCCCTCTCCCAGCCTCCCCAGCATCAGCCTCCGCCAGCATCAGCCTCTCTCCTTCCAGCCTCCTCCAGCATCAGCCTCCCTCTCCCAGCCTTCCCCAGGATCAGCCTCTCTCCTCCCAGCCTCCGTCCTCCCAGCCTTCCCCAGCATCAGCTTTCCCCTCCCAGCCTCCCTCAGCATCAGCCTTCCCCAGCATCAGCCTCTCTCCTCCCAGCCTCAGCCTCTCTCCTTCCAGCCTCCCCCAGCATCAGCCTCTCTCCTTCCAGCTTCCCTCAGCATCAGCCTCCCCTTCCCAGCCTTCCTCAGGATCAGCCTCTCTCCTCCCAGCCTCCTTTCTCCCAGCCTCCTTCCTCCCAGCCTCCCTCAGCATCAGCCTTCTGCTCCCAGTCTCCCCCAGCATCAGCCTCCCCATGCATCAGCCTCCACCAGCATCAGCCTCTCTCCTTCCAGCCTCTCTCCTTCCAGCCTCCCCCAGCATCAGCCTCCCCTTCCCAGCCTTCCCCAGGATCAGCCTCTCTCCTCCCAGCCTCCTTCCTCCCAGCCTCCCTCTCCCAGCCTCCCTCAGCATCAGCCTTCCGCTCCCAGTCTCCCCCAGCATCAGCCTCCCCAAGCATCAGCCTCCACCAGCATCAGCCTCTCTCCTTCCAGCCTCCCCCAGCATCAGCCTCTCTCCTTCCAGCCTCCCTCAGCATCAGCCTCCCGTTCCCAGCCTTCCCCAGGATCAGCCTCTCTCCTCCCAGCCTCCTTCCTCCCAGCCTCCCTCAGCATCAGCCTTCCCCTCCCAGTCTCCCCCAGCATCAGCCTCCCCAAGCATCAGCCTCCACCAGCATTAGCCTCTCTCCTTCCAGCCTCCCCCAGCATCAGCCTCCCCAAGCATCAGCCTCCACCAGCATCAGCCTCCCTCGTCCCAGCCTCCCCCTCCCAGCCTCCCCCAGCATCAGCCTCTCTCCTCCCAGCCTTCCCCATGATCAGCCTCTCTGCTCCCAGCCTCCTCCAGCACGCCGTGCTCCTCTGCCGACACTCACACACCCGATCGCATCCACTCACACACACCCGATCGCATCCACTCACACACACCCGATCGCATCCACTCACACACACCCGATCGCATCCACTCACACACACCCGATCGCATACACTCACACACACCCGATCGCATACACTCACACACACCCGATCGCATCCACTCACACACACCCGATCGCATCCACTCACACACACCCGATCGCATCCACTCACACACACCCGATCGCATCCACTCACACACACGCGATCGCATACACTCACACACACAGACACTGACGATATCGCACATACGCGCTTATACTCACAACATCCGGGGATATCACATGCTTCTGGCCATGTGATCCTCCCGCAGGTCCTGGAAGATCACAACAGCACAGTATCGCCGCCGAGAAGCAAGCGATATCCCAGGATGCTGTGAGTATGTGGATGCGATGTGATGTGTGAGGTGTGTGTGAGTGTGATCTGATTTGTGTGTGTGTGCTGTTATGTGTGTGCTGTTATGTGTGTGCTGTTATGTGTGTGCTGTTATGTGTGTGCTGTTATGTGTGTGCTGTTATGTGTCTGTATTTTCCGCCGCTGCAGGACCTTGATGTGTGGATGCGATGTGATGTGTGTGTGAGGTGTGTATGAGAGTGAGTGTGAGCCGGTGTACACTGGTAACTATGATACACATCGGGTAACTTAGGGACCTTAGTTACCCGATGTGTATAATGGTTACCAGCTTTCACGGCCTCCGTGAAGATCCCAGCATCGCAAGGTTATGTCTGGCGCTGCCGGGATCCTGACGGAGCCGGTGTAGAAGCAAGCGATATCCCAGCATGTTGTGATGTGTGAGGTGTGTGTGAGAGTGAGTGTGAGAGTGAGTGTGATCTGATGTGTGTGTGTGTGTGTGTGTACTCACCTGGGAATCGGGGCTCCGTGTCAGTTGGGCCAGAGCGAGCGTGCATTGCGTGAGGGGGGCGGGGCCTGCAGAGAGCCAGGGCGAGAGGCCAATCCGTGTGGGGGGGCGGGGCCATGGCGAGCCCAGCGGCCAATCAGCTTTGTGTCACCGTAAGGACACAATTTCGGAGCATGACAGACAGACAGACAGACAGACAGACAGAATAAGGCAATTATATATATAGATATATATATATATATATATATATAAATATATATATATATATATATATATATATATATATATATATATATATAAATTTATGTATGTATATATTATATGTATAAATATATAGATTAGATAGATATAGTTTTGGTGGGATTGATGGGGTGACAGAACGGGTTGCTATGCTGCAAACTCCAACCACAGTAGTGCTACTGTATAATGATAATTAATTATTTTTTCTATTTATAGCGCCAACTTATTCCGCAGCACTTTACAATCCAGAGGGGACATGTACGGACAATATGAGACATTACAAACTAACAAAATTCAGATACCAAGAGGAGTGAGGGCCCTGCTCGTATGCTTACAGTCCATGAGGAAATAGGGGAGGCACAAAAGGTGAATGGGGGGAGAAAAGCTTGTCATATATGGTCCATCCATCAATATAATAGGGGATTCAAAACCAAGTGCATGGACCGGTCGCCAGCCAGAATTTATACATACAGAGTGCAAAAAAAAAATTAAAAATACATGAAGGGGAATGCAACCAGAAGATCAGGGGACAAGATCTAGAAGTGAATTAAGTAAATTTAATGAAGGGCAGAATGGGACTAGATGAGATGAGGGAGGTGAGGTGATAGGCTAGTCTAAAGAAATGTGTTTTTAGGGCCCACTTAAAGATGTGGATGTTGGGAATTAATCGGATTGTTCTTGGTAGTGTGTTCCAGAGCATAGGCGCAGCTGGTGAGAAATCTTGAAGACGGGAGTGGGAGGTTGGAATTATTGAGGATATCAGTCTTGGTCATTAGCAGAACAGAGGGCACGGGTGGGGTGATAGACAGAGATGAGGGATCAGATGTAGGGTGGTGAAGATCTGTGGAGCCGCTTTGTGTGCAAGAGTGGTAAGTTTATATTGGACTCTGTAACGGATAGTCAACCAGTGCAATGACTGGCACAGAGCAGAGGCATCAGAGAAGCAGTTGGAGAGGAAAATGTTCCTGGCTGCGGCATTCAGGATGGATTGGAGGGGGGAGAGTTTAATTATAGGGATATGAATTAGTAAAGAATTACAGTAATACAGGCGAGAATTAATAAGAGTGACAGTAAGAGTTTTTGCAGAGTCAGAGGTAAGAAAAGGTCGAATTCTAGAGATGTATAATACATGTACCGGCCGTATAATACAGCTGGCATACACCATGTAGACAACAGGCTTCAGCTTCCTGAACTCACACAATACAATGACACCCGACATGTACATGGCAGAAAAGGGTTAAACTAATCATTAAATATTGATAATTAATTACTAATAATTGTCAGATTGTTTTGCAAGTAAACTGACAAAACTGCACAGCTATTAGCAATAAAATCACATCATCAATTTTAATGATCTGTTTGAAAATAGTGGTAGGCGACAAATCCATGCAGTTTACAGCCACATAGCAGATGTGCCTCAGTCGTCCTCTATGTGTTTTCACTCCCTTGTAGCCTATCGAGAAGGGCCGATAATCAGCAAATGAGAGTTCATAAGGATGCTTGTTCCCAATTATTCATCCATTTAAGCACAGCACTCGTTTGCTGAGTGATCAAATAGTGTATGTAGCATTAATCGTTGTGTTCCCATCAGTTTTCGTAGGGTAGACAGATCACTAAATGAATGCCCATGAACTTGTATAGACCCATTCAGGGTTCATTAATGGAATGGACTTGTTTAAATTGGCCTTTAGACTAAGGTCTACAAAATATTCCATCTGAGAAATAATTGTCTCCAAATGGGGTTACTGGATTTTTAAAGGCAATTATTGTGTTTGAGTCTCTATTTCTAGGGTCCCCAACCAGTGGCTCAGGAGCCACATGTAGCTCGCAGGACAGAATGTGTGAGTCGCCACTATCTGCTAGCTGGGTGTATTCGAAAAAAAGAAAGAAAACGAGGGCGCTCCTGTGTGCAAAAGTTAAAATTAGCGGCTTATCAATAAAATGATCTTCAGCAAAAAATCAATTCTCTCCTCTGAGCAGCGCTTACACAGTATCGTGAACTTTTTTACTTTTTCCTTGAACTACTAGCTGGATGCATTAGCAATTAGCTATGAAGACAAGGCTTCTAAATTAGTAATGGGGAGGGGGGTCTCTGATGCCACCCACTAATAATCTCGAGCTTAATGGAAGCTGTGAACTATATTAACCCCTTTTTACCCTGATTGCCACTCCACCAGGGCAATCAGGATGAGCTGGGTAAAGTTCTGGGATTGTCGCATCTAATGGATGCGACAACCCTGGGTGGCTACAGGCTGCTTATTTTTAGGCTGGCAGGGCCAAATAAGCATGGGCTTCCCCAGCCTGAGCATACCAGCCCCCAGCTGTCGGCTTTATCATGGCTGGGTATCAAAACTGGGGGGACCGCATGTTTTTTAAAAATTATTGAAATTGTTTTTTTAAAAAAAAAAAGCTGAATATGGTCCCTCTTAGTTTGATACACAGGCAAGATAAGCACATGGCTGGGGGCTGGAGCCTGTATCTGTATGCTTTATCTGCGCTGGGTAACTGCAATCAGAGTTATGGGGACTGCCAGTGGGCATGGGAAGCAGTGAATATTTATGAAGGATAATGAGCGGCCCCGGAAGTAGCAGTACAGCTGGGCGGAGACTTGGTAAGTATAATGTGCCTGCTCCAATACCCTTATCCCTTCTACCACCATATTAAAGCTCCAGATTCTTGTCCTCATAGACTTATATGGGGACCGGTGTCTGGTCAGATATCCGGGATCAATTCTGGACTGAACCAGAGTTGTTTTTTTTAAACCCGGTTGGATTCACCGATCCCGGGTATCGGCGAGTCCGCCAATCCCTACTTCTAAATCTTTTTTTTTTTATTATTTTACAGCTGAGTGGTGCTTCAAATCTAAGTTTGATGCTCCTACTCTTATACTCACCTGTCACCACTCTCCGGCAATTTTTGACCTGCCGGCAGCTCTAGCGTTTCATGGTGCGTGATGGAGGGTACTCTTCAATGTAATTCTATGAAAGCCTCGTTTTGGCTCTCATAGACATGCTTTGAGAGTTTGTGATGTATATTCTGTATTCTGGCCAGTGAGAAGCTGAGGTCACAAGATAGCGCCATGGGACCAGAGCAATACCGTTAACTGATGAAGACGCCAGAGGGTAGGTATAAGGGATGGGACAGGGGACTTCAATTAAAAACACCATTCCATGCTCCTTGATTTGACATGCAGGGCGGAGATTGCTGGTGCTATCTTTGGCTTCGTCTTGGACCCCGGGGCTGACAATACTGCCCATACGGTGAAATGGTAAGCCTTAAAGTGCGTGCTCCGAGGGGTGTTTATAAAGAATGGAGAAAGGTTGAAGAGAGAGAAAGCTTAGGAACTAACACTGGCCTTATAGACCATGAGTAAATTAGAGATGGCATACAAACACGCTCTCTTCACTGAAACTCTTAGGTGCCTTCTGAAGGCCAGAATGGAGGTCAAGCATTTGTTGGATGCCTCTTTTCAGCATCTTCTCCAGTTGGGTCATAGTAGGTTTTGGAGTTCGGGAACAAGCCTGGAAGAATCTTGGCCAGGGCACTGAAAGCGAGAGTTATTCAAAATCACGTTCCATGTGTTAAAAATTCATGTGGCGTGATGGTCAACACCAATCCCGAAATTCTTGAGGGTTTCCAAACATATTACTCCAGGCTATATAATCTATCCCCCCCAAATCTCTAATACTTGATCCATCCCCTTTCCCCCCTTGACACCGGAGGTTTTCGAAGAGTTGGAGGCCCCCTTCTCACTACAGGAATTAATGGAGACGATTAGTGATCTGCCCGACTATAAAAGCCCAGGCCCAGATGGCCTCACCTCTAAGTTTTACAAAGCCTTTTCAGAGCTCTTGTCTCCAGTGATGTTGGCGACCTTTAATTCTGTGACGGATTCCTCCCCCTTCCCTCACCATTCTATGTCAGCCTTTATTTCTGTGATCCCTAAGCCAGTGAAAGACCCCAAATTATGTGGAAGCTACTGGCCAATCTCTCTCTTAAACATCGACCTAAAAGGTGTATGCCAAGATGTTAGCAAAAAGATTAAATCCCCTCCTCTGTAAAATAACCAACCTGGACCAGGCAGGCTTCATCCTGGGCAGAGAGGCCTGCGACAATACAATTAAAACTATAGATATCATTAATTACGCGAATATCAATAAGGTGGCCCTTATAGTATTGTCGCTAGATGCAGAGAAGGCCTTTGATATGATTTCTTGATCTGCAATCTCTCAAACTCTGCGAAGTGTTGGCCTGGGTCCAGGATTTTCCTCAAAGGTGATGGAGCTGTATCACTCCCCCTCGGCTAAAATAAAGGTCAATGGTACACTGTCTGCCTCCTTCCCCATGGGTAATGGAATGCATCAGGGCTGCCCGTTATCTCCCCTCCTTTACGTGTTGGTGATGGAACACTTGATGCACGTGATCCATGAGGATGGGGGCATTAGGGGTATCAGGGTTGCGGGAGTAGAATATAAATGTTCGGCCTTCGCAGATGACCTATTGGTTTACATCTCAAGCCCGCCCATCTCCCTGCTGTCCGTTATCCAGTGGTTCGGAGATTGGTCCAATTTTAAACTCAGTTTAGATAAATCTGAGGCCCTGAGCATAGCCCTCTCCCAACAGTTACTTGGGCTAGTGCAATCTGCTTTCCCCTTTCGCTGGCCCCCCAATAAGGCTAAAGGCTATTTGGGGACCCTCATTCCATCAGACCTTATGAGATTGTTCATGTTGAACTTCCATCTGTGGCAGTCAAAGCTGGAGGGGTGCTTGGCGGCCTGGGATAGGACAGAATTTTCATGGTTTGGTAGACTTAATATCCTTAAGATGACGGTTCTTCCCAGGCTGCTATACCTCCTGCAAACCATCCCGATATATATTCCTCCTCCGTTTTGGATCAAAGCGCAGCGTGCCTTTAGAAACTTTGTTTGGGCCTCTAGGAAACTTAGAGTTTGCTTTGAAGTGTTGACCTGTCCGAAACTGGTTGTCGGGACTGGGTTGCACGACTGTAGACATTATTATTTTGCGACCGCACATGCAAGACTGTTAGATCTAATTCATTGTCAGACCTCTAAGTTATGTGTGCAATTAGCCCACGAATCGTGTCCCTTATCAGTGGTCACAACTCGATGGACCTGGCCCTCCTTCGCCTGGGAAAACATCCCCTTATCCTTTTTGGTTAAACAAACCTTATAAATTATTCTCACTCCATCAGTTAGGGGAATTCTAATAGACTCAAATGGGCCGCTACAACTCCTGGTGGACTCCCCACACTTTACGCTGGGAATTTCTACACGTGCGTTCTTATTTAGCTCTAAAAGAACACCGCTCTGCATGCATCATGTCACTCTACAAGGTGCCCTTCTTCCCTTACAGTCCATCATAGGGGAACGCTTGGCTTTACCTCGGCATACCTTCGAGTATATGCAACTCCAACATTACTTTCAAACAGTCACAGATAAATCTATCTTTGGGAGCTCCCTCACAGGATTTTGAGAAACTCTGTGTTGCCCCCTCAATGCCTCCTCATGCTATCTCGGTTCTCTAAGCCATGTTGACGGCAGAAGGGTTGGGGACACAAACATCGTTTTGCGGGGCCTGGGAGCGCGAACCTAATACAATGTTCACAAAAGAGCAGTGGGACAGATTTTTTTTCCGGTCTTATAAATCTATAATAGCTACAAAAGCTCAAGAAACAAGTTTTAAGATAGTCTCAAGATGTTATCGTGTTCCCGTGGTCCTGCACCAATGGTTTCCAGGAGTGTCCAATTTGTGTTGGCGCTGTGGATTGGGGGTGGAGACCATGACCCATATTTGGTGGTCCGACCTTGGGGGCCTTCTGATGAGGGGGTGCTCAAGGTGGTGAAGGCTGTCACGGCGTCTCAGTCACAGCTTCCCCGGAAGCAGTGCTTTTGTTCATGTTTCCAATGTCAAAGAGTGCCTATAAAAAATCCTTATTGTGACATTTATTACAAGAAGCTAAAACAATTATTTCCCATCACTGGAGGTCAACGGACCCTCCCATTGTTTAGGAGTGGTTCACCGAGGTCTCCTTATCCCACAGGATGGAGACCTTGGTGGTCCAGTCCCATGAGGAGCAATCATCGGTGGCAACTAAATGATTTCATAGGGAAGCCTTCCTCTCTTCCCCGATGTTTCAAACAGTCTTAAGATAAGTCGTGCTATAGGAAACATATTGGCATTCCCACGCCTCCGGGGTTGGGTACCGTGCTCAGAGCCTTATTGTCCCCCTTTCCTCTTCTTTCTCTACTTCACCAGTGGGAAGGTCTCGCACTTTCTCCTGCTGCTGTCCCTCCCTCGTAATACCTCTATATTACCAAGCGTTTCTTTGCGTTCTTCCCATTCTCTGTTACAACGTATATGTTGGCAAGCATATTTGTAAGTCGATTGATTTATTCGAGATTGTGTTTTGAATTGTCATGCTGAACTTGAAAATCAATAAAATTCTTGGAAAGGAAAAACACCCTTCCAGAGCTGAAAAACAAACAAACCACAAAACACTGGAGTGTTGCTTGAAGTGTGTTTAAGGCCCCTTTCACACGTCAGTGATTCTGGTACATTTGTGCTTTTTTTTAAAACGTACCAGAATCACTGACATACGCAGACCCATTATAATCAATGGGTCTGCTCACACATCAGTGATTTTCCACTGAACGGGTCTCCGTGCAGCGTGCACGTATGGCCGTGATTCTGCACGGAGACATGTCAGTTTTTGTCTGGCATCACTGATGACCCACGGACCACACTATGGTGTGATCCGTGTATGATCAGTGAAACACGTGCCAGAAAATATTAAATATTCAAACTTTTCAGCTTACCTTGCCTGCGATTCGCTGTGCCTGCTCCGTTCTCGGCAGCTCTTGCCTGGCTCATGAATATTCATGAGAGAAGGAAATGCCGACCAGGAAGTAGATGCTGAGAGCGGTGGGCGGACGCTGCAGAGCCGAGGAGATCAGCACCATGGACAGCAGCAGTGAAGGCAGGTGAGTAACGTCCATATGCAATCACGGGATCACGGATTGCACATGGACAACCCACGTGTGCCGTGAATCACGGAACACGGAGGGACATGTGCGTGTTTTACACGTCAATGAAGAACGTCAGTGTTTTTCACTGACGTGTGAAACGGGCCTTAGAGAATACCAAATAGTGTTAAAGAGGGTACCCCTGGATGTAAGTATACTGTCTGTAAGGGAAGTGGCACAAGATCTTGGTGTGATTTCTAGGGTGAAGCTTTGGCTATCATTATACCAATAAAGGGGGGGGGGCTCATTGTGTCATTTCTAGGGGTATTTGGGGTTCTGGTTGTTGCTCGCGACCATTTCCCAGAACTGAATGTGGCTCTCAAGGTGAGAAAGGTTGGGGACCTCTGCTCTATCCTATAGTAATTAGTAATTTAGTAGTCCAATCTAACTCTAATGCCGGCGTCAAACGGTACGATATATCGGGCGATATGTCGTCGGGGTCACATCGTTAGTGACGCACATCCGGCATCGTCAGAGATATCGTACCGTGTGACACCTGCGAACGACTGTGAACAAGCAAAAATACTCACCTTATCGTTGCTCGTTGACATGTCGTTCATTTTCAAAATGTCGGTCCTCCTTCTGTGCTCCGGTTGTTCATCGTTCCCGTGGCAGCACATGTCGCTCCGTGTGACACCCCGGGAATCACGAACACAGCTTACCTGCGTCCCGTCGGCAATGCAGAAGGAAGGAGGTGGGCGGGATGTTACGTCCCGCTCATCTCCGCCTCTCCACTTCTATTGGCCGGCTGCCGTGTGACGTCGCTGTGACGCCGAACGTCCCTCCCCCTTCAGGAAGAGGATGTTGCCGCCCACAGCGAGGTCGTCCGGGAGGCAAGTACGTGTGACAGGGGGTTAACGACTTTGTGCACCACGGGCAACTAATTGCCCGTGACGCACAAACGATGGGGGCGGGTATGATCGCTCGTGCGATCGCACGATAGATCGTTCCGTGTGATGCCGGCATATGGCCCTTAAACTAGAACCTCCTGGTGCTGGTAATACAGAGACAGTCCACTGATTTACACTCCCATCTCTAGCACAGGCAGGCTGACATGAATAGATTTTCCAAATCTGACCAGTCCATTACTGCTGTGATTAAAACAATGAAATAGAAGTGGGAAAATGACCAAGCAGAAATTTCATGCTGCAGATATGGTGGTCTGTAAACAGTTGGAAACATGGAGATTAAGATGCAGTTTGGTCATCATTTCGTGGCACCCCGAGGAGTGAAATTGGAAGAAATATTCAAATGCAGGATTTTCCAAATTGCATCTTGGTCCTGGATCAGTACCTGCCCGTCGTTAGAAGAAAATGCTACATCACACATAAACAAATGCCTGCGCCCCTAATTTCTGTTCTATTTAGCACACAATGGACTGAAAAAGCGTTATTGTAACAATGAATACAAATGGATATGTGAAACATGCGAGCGTAGGATAAAAATAGTCAGTGGTGTTACAGTTTTCTTAATTTTAGGGACTTGACTTTGCTGCACTGTTTCTATAGTGATGTTTGAGAAAAGTGAGCAAAGCAGTAGAAGCATCTAATTTAGGAGCAGCCTACGAGAAACAGCACACCCAGCATAGGGCATGGATCTGGACAGATTTAGATGCTTCTACACTGTCATTTCTCCGATTTGTAAAGGGACAAATCCCCCTAAAACGATTTTAGGTACAAGACCATACTTCCCAACCGTCCCGGATTCTGCAGGACTGTCGCGATTTGAGGGCTCTCTTCCGCAGTCCCGCGGCTCACAGCTGATGTCCCGGCTCCTCCCCTCAGTGCAGTGAATAAATGAAATTAAATTTTCATCTGCTCTATTTTACCGGGATGGCCAGGACTCGAACTCGTGAACACATTGTCCATAGGCAGCATCTCTACCATTGAGCCACTGCCTCAATTGGAAAACATAGGAAGATTTGGTAATCTTGACCTCTGTGTTACAGTAGATGGATGGATGGATGGATGGATAGAGGGATGGATGGATAGAGGGATGGATGGATAGAGGGATGGATGGATAGAGGGATGGATGGATGGATAGAGGGATGGATGGATGGATAGAGGGATGGATGGATGGATAGAGGGATGGATATAGGGATAGATGGATGGACAGAGCGATGGATAGAAGGATAGAGGGATGGATGGATAGAGGCATGGATAGATAGAGGGATAGATATATAGTAGATACATGGATAGATACATAGATAGATACCGGATAGGTACATACATGATGGATAGATAGATAGATATAGTTACATGATAGATAATAGAGGAATAGATATACGGTATAATAGATACATCAGAGATAGAAACATAAAAAGATAGATAATAGATAGATAGATATGATAGACATGATAGATAATAGATACATGATAGATAGATATATAGATAGATACTGCATCCCTTAGTAGGTGAAGGAAAGAGTCAGATTCATTTGCTCCCATCAAACTACTATAAAGAAATGAGGAAAAAAAATACATATATATATATATATATATATAAATTGTCTTTATTTTCACCACCTTGGATTCAAATCTACAACTTTAAACATGTGTCCAGCAGCCCTCCCAACTGTTCTAGCTTTCTAGCTGTTGAGCCACTAGGAATGACAATGTCAATGGCAGGATTTTATATAGATGAACCTACAATGTAGCCTCTCACACAGGATATAGAGATCCATTGTACAGAGCAGCATCTCTATGTCCTGTCTTC
Source organism: Anomaloglossus baeobatrachus (assembly GCF_048569485.1). NCBI lineage: Eukaryota > Metazoa > Chordata > Amphibia > Anura > Aromobatidae > Anomaloglossus > Anomaloglossus baeobatrachus. The sequence continues at coordinate 439,916,947 of NC_134357.1, read as the reverse complement.
TACAGGGAGAGGAAAAGGTTTTTTTTCTTCTAATAAAATTACTAAAAATAATAAAAAAATAGAATAATGTAATTTTTACACTTTTTTATAAAATAATAAACATCACAAATCATCAAATAACATGGACATATTTGGTGTCCCTGTAATCGTAAAACAGCACACAATTACCGACCCCTAGATCCTAGGGCAGCAGCCTCTGCATCTCTTTCTATGCTGCCGCAATGTCGGCCTCCAGCTCCAGGTCCTGTCTCCCACTCATTCTACAATGCTCATACAGTGCGGCATCTGAGTATCCACTCATTATGTTTCTGTCACTCTCTTTGCCTTTTTTTGTCAAATCACAGGCACGCACTTTGGTGGCTGACTTGGCTCACACCCATTGTCCCACTGTCAGCAGGTCTGACTCTCAAAGGGTCAAAGCAGTATATGGAAAAGCCTAGTCACCGGCAGAACACACTGTGGTGTACAATCTCTGCATCAAAATGCTCACAGGCATGTCTGGTGTAATCAACTAACATAACAGCACTGCGGAGACAATGGCTTGCCGGCACTTACTCTATTTTTGAGGCAGTGCCCATATTTTGTGGGGTTACATTGGTGTACTGCACAACATTGTTCAGGGTTCTTCACACATTTCTCAGTTCTTTTCTTGGGTAGGTCTCACTGGTATGTGACTCCACAAAAGTGCTAATGGATCACAAATTACTGACAAAGTAACAGCTGACTATGATAGAAAGGAGTCAGCGCACACAGTGTGGCATCTTCCTCCGCATAGCACTGTGCGGTGGTAGACAAGTCTGTCAGAGTGCTCATACTGACTCCTGTCCACCACCGAAAGTGTCTATAATGAGCATCAGAACTAGACCATGTAGCAATGTAAGATAATGATCCCAAACACACAGCCAAGGAAACTCACTTGGTTTCAAAGAAAGAAAATAAAGCTGATAGAATGCCCAGCCAATCACCGGGCCTGAATTCAAAAGAAAATTTATGGAAGGAACTAAAGTTCAAAGTTCACAGAAGGAGCCAACGGGATCTTCAAGATTTGAAGAATTTTTTTGTGTGGAAGAATGGGCCAAAATCACTCTTGAGTAATGCATGTGACTAGTTTCTGCATAAAGGAGGGATCTTGAAGCGGTTATCACCAACAAAGGCTTTGTATGAACTATTAAGTAAATTTCAGTAAGTGTTCAAAATGTTATCCCTATGTCATTTCTAATTATTACACATCACTAAATTTATGGACATTTATGGTTTGATTTATTTGCCTCTGTGGATTGGATGAGTTGTAACTAGTGATGGGCGAGCACTATGTGACGCCCTGGCCTATCATGTCATCACAGGGTATTGTGCAACCTGCCCTTCTGCACCGTATCCGCATCCTCCTTGGTTACGGATCCCTGTACTTTGGTGTTGCTAAGATCAGAGCCAGTCAAAACTCTAGGAACAATTTGCACCACATCCACCAGACACACCATTGGGGGGCCTGAAGGGAATAGGGCCACCCACTTGGGGAGTTGGTAGGGGAAGTGAGAAGTGAGAAGAGAGAGAGAGAGAAAGTGAAGGAGGAGGAGTGTGGAGTGGTGACTCTCGAAGTGAGAGGTCACCGTTGTGGGCTCCTAGAGACTACTAGGTGGTAGACGTTGGTCTGGGCCTGGTAGAAGCTGGAACCCCGGTCGCAGGGGATCGTGTCAAGGGGCACGGATCTGCCGAGGAGGGCAGCCGGCGGCCTTGAGCCATCTCCGGGCAGGGGCCAGGGCACGACGGGGTACGTGGACCCTAGGCCGGGAAGTAGCTTTAAGCGTCCTAGTAATTTACCCGACGGGGGTGAAGTCTTCAAGATTCATCCCTCACCCGCTCCAAAATCGGGGTACTAGCGCAACGAGGTGATAGGACTTTCCCAATACATAGTCCAGAAAATCCCAAGCGTGAACCCTGAGAGCAAGCTCACTCCGTTAGCCATATGGGTGAGCGGGACCCGACTAGTTCCACACTACAGGGTCCAAATAGTTAAGAAGGTGCCACGGAAAAGGTCACAGGCTAACAAGCAACACCAAGGGCACAGATCCAAGCGTGCTCCCTCCTTGCTGCAGCGATACTCAGAATTCTGGTTTACAAGCTGCCGGTGTCAGTATTCTTGGACTGAGTGAGTACGCAGAAACCCTTTCCTCTCCCAACGGCACCCCTTCGCTACCATCACCGGGCCCCGGGGAAAACCTCCCCTACCAACGGAGGGGGTCAAACACCTTGCTGCCAAACTACCGCCACCGGGCGCTCCCAACAGCAGCGGTGGTACTTCATCTTACCACGCACCAAGGGTGGCGTCACGAACTCCTAACCCCCTTTACATATCCCCCCCTCCTTTTACATTCGGGTGTCCGTGCGACCCCCCGGGTCCGGAGACCCCTCGAGCCACCGCGGTTCCGGACCCGAGCGGCTCGGCCGCTGACACGGGGGCGGTACAACTACCATGCTTGGCTGCTTGATACTAGAAATGAGCAGTCAGAGTTCAGACAAGCTCAACTCGAGTACCGAGTATAATGGAAGATCATCTGGAAAAATGCTTGAGCTTATCATTGACTTCCATTATGCTCGGTACTCCGGTTGAGTTCGTTCAAGCTGCTCAATTCAAGTACCAAGCACCCGAGCATGGTAGTGCTTGCTCATTATTAGTCGGTACGAACATATGGTGAGAAATTCATGTCAATAGCAATATATGTACTCAGAAAATTGGTGACGTGTTCAATACTCATTTCACCAGCTGTGTATGTTCATTCTTTTGAATGTATTTTTTAATAAGTTTTTTAGATTTCTACAGTGGAATCTGCCTGAAAATAACGTTGCGTGTATGTGTCGCCCTGGGCAAGCCAGGGGACACAGATAACAACACCCACGCACCCCACATTCCCTGCAGGTACACCAGCTAACCCACAAATCCTTGTTGCCTTCCTCCAGGAGTCTGATGATGCACACCAGGGGGTGGGCCAGGCGGTTGGCTCCGCCCACCGAGGAGCTCACAACTCTGGAGGCGGGGAAAACCAGGCAGTCAGCTCAGGGAAGAGCTTGAGTAAGGGAGTCCAGAGAGGGACATGAAGGATTAAACAACGGCGTCTAGTCAGGGAGGAGGAAGTGGAAGGAGTGAAGGAGTAGTCTAGACAGGGCTAGAGTAAAAAGCAAGTGAAGTGACAGTAAAGAAAGAAAGCCTGAAGTTAGTCTGTGGCTGTGTGCCCAGACGGAGTCAGCAAGGTCAGCAGACAGTGGTGAAGATCTGCAGTGGGACTGTCTGGAGGTTGCTGGAAGGGCCACGGAGGCTGTGTGTATCCGGGGGCCTGGAGCAGTATACAAAGGGCAGTCAGCACCAGAGCAGGGGCTTTCGGATCCCAGCAAGGCTTGGAGTCGCTGTAAATTGCTAAATCCGTTAGTGAAGGGGACGTAGATCCCCCAACAAGCAAGTCCTGATTGACGGCAAAGGTCCAACCACAACGGGGAAACACCGCCACCGCCAAGGCACCAGTTTCCCAGGGCCGGCGCCTGCGGGCAAAGTGTGGAGCTCCTCCGGCACAGATTGCAGTCGGGGAGCGGGTAACCGGTGGGAATCCACCGCTACCAAACAGACATTTCAAAGGTGCAGGGAAGAGACCGTCACCGCTAACTGCAGGGAACCGCAGCACCGTAAACCGTCCGAGGGACCCGTCCAACCAGCCGTTTGTTTACCGAGAACTGTGTCGTGTTTACTGGCTGAGTGAGTACCTCAGTGCCGCAAGGCACAGCGCTGCCCCTGCGCCCCTGCACCCCACTGGGCCCCGGGATCACCAACCCCTACCCACGGAGGGGCGACACAACAACTGGCTGCTCCACATCACCATCCCCGGGATCCCCATATTGAGCAGCGGTGGTGAAATCACCACAACCGTGGGTGGCGTCACGAACTATAACAATCCCCACACCCAACTACCCCCTTTCACTCACGGGCGAGGAGTGTCGCTCGAGAAACCCCGGGATCCGGCCCACCGCTCGAGCCACCACTGAGCAGCTGCCGGACCCGAGCAGAAGGGGTGAGCGCGGTGTGCTGACACCCTCCTCCCCGCCCGCGACATGTACATACCCCAAGAATTCCCGCTCCAATGGGCAACTGCCTCCTATTCCCCCTCTAAATCTACACATCATTGTCTTGGCAGCATCCATTCGATCATGAGGTGAAGACATAACCTCATCACCCGCCATTATTGCTTATTATGGGACTGCCTCTTAGGACTCCTTGACATGGTAGTGATTCCGGTACGTATGACGTCCGTTTTCATATGTACCAGAGACACGGACATACGCAAACCGATTAAAATCAATGGGTCTTTGCACACATCAGTGTTTTCACTAGGACCGTGTGGGCCGCACGGAGACAAGTCTGTTTTTCTCTAGCAGCACTGATGTCACACGAACCACACATTGATGTGATCTGTGTGACATCAGTGTGACATTTACCAGAGAAAACAAGTGTCTTTGAAATAAAATTATTTGCCATACCCCTATGTATCCAGCGATGCCGTCTTCGGCGCTGCTGTCACTTGCTTCCAGGCCCACTCATTATGCTCATGAATACTCACTGAACCGCAAACCCGGAAAACAGCAGCGCTGGAGACAGCAATACCGGAAACAGGTGAGTAAAAAGTTCCTGCTCTCTGTGTGCCATCACGGACAGCACACGGTGAACACTAGTGTGCCAAAATCACAGCACACGGATGGGCCATATGCACCTTTAACATATCCGTGCAAAACACAAACATTTTTCACGGATGTGTTAAGGGGGCAATAAGATGTTAAATGACCATCTGGGGCTACACAGAGACCTGTGTGGCACAACAGCAATGGTGTGAAAAGTCACACGACAATATTTCTGCAACTTGCTGTTATGTGACTATTTTAGAGCTGTGGCTTCACTGTAAATAAAATAGGCAAGTTGCACACAAGTTGCGTGGCACGTGCGACTTGCACTGAAATCTGTGGCTAGGAAATTATTACATCCAACATTGCAACGTGCTGCTGCGATTTTAGTGTCACTGTGTAGCCGCGTCCTAAGATTTTTATTTTTTAACAACTATATTTTATTATATCTGAATGCAAAAGTAGTGGCTTACCAGAGTCTCATCAGTCGGTTACAAGTAATTCTGCAGACAGACCACTTCCTCTCCAGAAAGAGTAGAAATAAAGATGAAGGACGGCTGCTACTTGGGGGCCGTTTGTGTCACTGATAGGAATAACTACTGGGGACAGGAAAATTGGACATAGTAGTAATGACTAAACACCTCGTCCGTCAAACACTGTCCTGTTATTACATTGTCAGTACATGTAGATTCTGGGAACAAATTTGGTTTGCAAATTTATGTTTAATGATGGCACCCAAACTTTGACTATAATAATACCACTTTCATGAACACAGGCGGGTGTGAAGAAGATTGGAAGGGCTCGTTTAAGGCCTGCTAAACCAACGCCGATCGACTACATGAAGCCGGTCAGTGGTCTTTTGATATCCTATTGATATAATCTGTCTTATTTGTCATGAGCATAAAACAATCATTAATATGATTCTTCTGTATATATAGTATATCACTGCTCTCGGCAGCACATGTTCTGATTACGGTCAGGTCAGGCGGTTTGCATGGTGGTGAGTGTCATGGCAGGTTTCCAAGGGTCGGGGGGGGTTAATCCTTCCCGTGCCTCTGCAACCAGGTCAATCCTTCTCACTCCTGGGTTGCTCCAGCTCTCCATCGGGTCACCCGTCACCTCTCACTGCCCATGGGGGGTGGGGTTTCACCTCCTAGGGGTTGTAGCTAGTGCAGGTGCTCACTCTGGCCGTGTTCTGCACTCTAAGAGACTCACTTCAGATTGTGGCATTGCTGGGAGGCAAGGTGCCATTGCTCCTAGCAATCATGTGGTGCAGTGGTCCCGGGGCGCTGGGTCCTCTAGTATCAGCTGTTGCCTGGGGATATGTAATGCCATGTCTCCTGGTTCAGCTAGGTGGTGGGAGATTCCTTCCAGTCGATCTACCTGTCCCCCTTCTTTGCCTCTCTGGATTGAAGATGAAGACTGGGCATTACCTCAGCAGTGTCAGCTCATCCATGAGAGACTTAAACCCGCCACATCCTCTCGTCAGTGTGTGACGCCCTAGCCTATCAGGTCATCACAGGGTATTGTGCAATCTGCCCTTCTGCACAGTATCCACCCTCCTTGGTTACAGGTCCTGGTTCTTTGGTGTTGCTAACAGCTTAGCCAATCAAAATCCTAGGAACACTTTATAGTTTACCCACCAGACGCACCATTGGGGGGCCTGAAGGGAATAGAGCCGCCCACTCGCGGGGGTTAGTAAGGGGAAAGTGAGAAAGTGACAGTGGAGCAGTGGAGTGGAGAGAGAGCAGAGGAAGGAGAAGGAGGCTGAGTTGACTCTCTAAGAGGGATAGGTCACCGGTCTGGTGCAGGGCTCCTGTAGTTACTAGGTGGCAGACGTTGGTCTGGGCCTGGTAGGAGCTGGAGCCCCGGTCGCAGGGAATTGTGTCAAGGGGCACGGACTGTCGAGGAGGGCAGCCGGTGGCCTTGAGCTATCACCGGGCAGGGGCCAGGGCACGACGGAGTATGTGGACCCTAAGCCGGAAAGTAGCTTCACGCGTTCTGGTAATTTACCCGACGGGGGTGAAGACTTCAAGATTCATCCCCAACCCTCTCCAAAATCAGGGTACTAGCGCACCGATGGGATAGGACTTTCCCAATACAGTCCAAAGAAATCCTACGCATGAACCCTGAGAGCATGCTCACTCCGTTAGCCATACGGGTGAGCGGGACCCGAAGAGTTTCACACTTGAGGGTCCAAATAGAGACAAAGGTGCCAAGGAAAAGGCCACAGGCTAACAGCAACACCAAGGGCACGGACCCAAGCGTGCTCCCTACAAGCTGAAGTAGTGCTCAGAACTCTGGTTTACAAGCTGTTGGTGTTATTCCTGGACTGAGTGAGTACACTGAAAAACCCTTTTCCTATCCCCAACGGCAAACCCAAGCACGAACAACCCAATGGGCCCCGGGACACAAACCACCCTACCCACGGAGGGGTTAAACATCTTGCTGCTACACCATCGTCACCGGGCTCCCCAACCTCAGTGGTCGTCCCTCACATTACCACGCACCGTGGGTGGCCTCACGAACTTCCTAACCCCCTTGTGCATACTTCCCCCTTCTTTTAATTCGAATATCTGTGCGGAACCCCCCGGATCCGGAGACCCTTCGAGCCACCGCAGCTCCGGATCCGAGCGGCTTGGCCGCTGGCACGGGGGCTTTACCAGTGCTGATTATTTTCAGTTGTGCCTGGGTAGGAAAGTTAGTAGTTTGTGTTGCTGCTGGTTTGCTCTCTGCTCTGGTCCATTGGCTTTGTCCCTAGACTCCCCTCATAACTGTGTAGTGCTTACTACTTTCCTTGCTGGTGTTGGTGCTGTTGATCTGACTGTGGCCTGTGTGCCCAGCCACCAGTCAGACCGCTATTGTCAGCTGGGAAGTGCTCTGCCAAGGTCCCCCCTTGCAGGACTGTAAGGCGGGTGAAAAGAACTCCTCCCCTTAAGGGTGTACGGTGGTGTGACCACTAGCGCAAAGTGTGTCTAGTATACTGTGTTTCCTGGCCTACAGTCTGATCATCCCATCACTGCTCGTGCTTTACAATCACATAGAATAATGTGCTGCAGAGAACGATGATTTTTTTTAAGTAAGCTTAATAGTCAATTTTGCTCAACCTGAGAGTATTTTGTTTGCTCGTCTGGTGATTGGCAGCCTGTTTACACTCAATAATTAGGTGCGATGTCGGTGGGGTCAAATCAAAAGTGACACACTTCCGGCGTTGCTCTCGACATCGTAGTGTGTAAATCGTTTTAACTACGATTACCGAGCGCAAAAGCGCCGGTATCGTATGATCGGTGTAGTGTCGGTCATTTTCATTATTTTGGCTGCAGCGACGGTACATTGTTGTTCCTCGTTCCTACGGCAGCACACATCGCTGTGTATGAAGTCGCAAGACGAGGAACATCTCCTACCTATGTCCCGTCTGCAATGCGGAAGGAAAGAGGTGGGCGGGATATTTATGTCCCGCTCATCTCCGGCCCTCCACTTCTATTGGCCGCCTGTTGTGTGACGTCTCTGTGACGCCACACGACCCGCCCCCTTAGGAAGGAGGCGGGTCGCCGGCCAGAGCGACGTCGCAGGGCAGGTAAGTGAATGTGAAGCTGCCATAGCGATAATATTCGCTACGGCAGCTATCACAAAATATCGTAGCTGCGACGGGGGCGGGGACTATCGCGCTCGGCATCGCAGCATCGGCTTGCGATGTAGTGTGCAAAGGGCCCCTTATTGCAACTGAGGTCCGATCGTGCGATTGGAACACAGCTGCGGGGGGTGGGCCGGCACTGAGGAGGGGCGGGCCAGCACTGAGGAGGGGAGGGAGGGATTTATCTCCCTCTCCTCCGTTGCCGGCTATTGCCATTCTCGCTCTGCACTCGCATTACACCGGTGTAATGCGAGTGCAGTGCGATATTTCTCTCGCCCCATAGACTTGAATGGGTGCGAGAGAAAGAGAATCGCATTGCCCCCGCAGCATGCTGCGACTGTTTTCTCGGTCCGATTAGGGCTGAGAAAATAATCGGTCATGGGTGCTGGCACATAGAGTAATATTGGTCAGAGTGGAATGCGATGTTTTATCGCATACCACTCGCTCTGATTTTCATGCCGTGTTTCTTAGGCCTAAGATCCCGATTCATCAGTTCTGTCATAAACCTCTTTGAAATGCCTCAAACCTTTGCGATGTTTGGAATTTTTACACCAGTCTTGGCCAACTCCACCAAAAGCATCCAAAAATGTCATCATAATTAGTGTTGGAAAAGTGACGTTAATTACAACAGAAACATACTCCAGGCTTAACTGGGGTAACAGGTGATGCGGCTGAAAGACGTGCCAAATGCATTAAGAGGCACTTATAATGATTTTTGCGTATTTTCCTGAAGCGCTCACTTCAAGACTGAAACACAAAGAACAGGCTTGTATGCAAAGATTGAACGGCACAGTCTAAGGCGGGCTTTGCACACTACGACATCGCAGGTGCGATGTCGGTGGGGTCAAATCGAAAGTGACGCACATCCGGCGTCACTTGCGATGTCGTAGTGTGTAAATCCTAGATGATACGATAAACGAGCGCAAAATCGTCGTCATCGTATCATCGCTGCAGCCTCCGACATTTCCATAATGCCGGGGGAGCGACAGGTACGATGTAGTTCCTCGCTCCTGCGGCAGCACACATCGCTGTGTGTGAAGCCGCAGGAGCGAGGAACTTCACCTTACCTGCCTCCCGGCTGCAATGAGAAGGACGGAGGTGGGCGGGATGTTTACATCCTGCTCATCTCCGCCCCTCCACTTCAATTGGCCGCCTGCCGTGTGACGTCACTGTGACGCCGCACGACCCGCCCCCTAAGGAAGGAGGCGGGTCGCCGGCCAGAGGGACGTCGCACGGCAGGTATGTGCGTGTAAAGCTGCCGTAGCGATAATAATCGCTACGGCAACTTTCACTATATATCGAACGTGCGACGGGGGCGGGACTATCGCTGCAGCATCGGTAACACATTGTTACCGATGTTGCAACGTGCAAAGCCCGCCTAAGGCCTCTTTCACACGTCCGTGAAAATCACGCACGTTTTTCACGGACGTGTCAAAGGTGCGTATTGCCCTCCGTGTGCCGTGTTCATGGCACACGTGTGTTCTCCGTGTGTTCTCCGTGATAACACATGGAGAACGGGAACTTTCTGCTCACCTGTCCCTGGCGTTGCTGTCGGTGGTGCTGATCTTCGGTCTCCGGTCCTGCCGACACCCCGCTGCTGCTGCTTCCGGCCCGCAGTGGAGTGAATATGCAATGAACATAATGAGCGGGGGTCAGAAGCAAGTGACAGCAGCGGCAGAGACAGCAGGGCTGGAGAAGGTGAGTATAGAAATTCTTTTTATTTCACAAACACGTGTGTTTTCTCAGGTGCGTGTCACACGGATCACATCCGTGCAGTCCGTGTGACACCCGTGATGCCGGAGAAAAATGGACATGTCTACGTGTGGAGCACACGTATGCTCCACACGGACACACGGTCCATGGTAAAACACGCACGTGAGCGAAGACCCATTGATTTTAATGGGTCTACGTGTGCCCATGTCTCCAGCACGTGAGGAAACAGACCAAACACTCAGAGCTCATGCGCACATTGCCGAATTTCATGCATTTACACTGCATATTGCATGCGTCCTGCTTCCCCTGCACAATCTATGAAGATTGTGCATGAGACGTGCGCATGTTGCTTTTATGAATGCAGCAATTTGGGTGCTAAAATTTTTACCCAAATCCGTGCGTTCATAAAAGCAGCATGTCAATTATTTGTGCGTTCTGGATGCAGCTCCCACTCTGTCTATGGTGGGGGCAGCATCCCAAGCGCATGAAATCGGCTTTTTTTAACAAAATTACTGCATTCATTCTGCAGCGATTTGAAGCGCACATGTGACGCCCTGACAAAATCAGGGTGTCACAGAAGATTGCACCCCTCTTCTAGGTGCAGGATTCTCTACTCTTTGGTCCTCCAACACAATCCCCATACTGGTACACATCACCAGCCATCAAAACCCTAGTCACCCCCCCATGACAATAGGGACACACCAGTGGGCGGGGCCAAGCAGATGGTGACGCCCACCTAGGGGTACTAGGTGTTATGGGAAGGGACAGTGACAGTTGAGTTGAGAGTGGAGTGGAGGAAGACGGTTGAGAGGAGAATGAGAGACGGTGAACAGAGTAGTCTCGAGTTGGAGCTCCTGGGCTACCGGACGACTTGACAACTGACTAGATAGCAGTCGGTAGACAGGGCCACGGGCGACGGAGATCCGGTCGCGGGAAACCTTAAGTGGACCGGGGCATGGTCGTAGCCAGCCGGTACCGACAGCGGGAATCTGGTCCGGAGCCGTGCATGGACAGGGTACCTGGACCCTAGGTCGAGGAGCAGCTTTAAGCCCCTTACCAATTGACCAGCCGGGGACAAGATTTCAGGTCTCGTCCCACAGAAGGCCCACATAGAGCGAGACGGAAGCCCAACGAGGGGGATAGGGCTCTGCAATTGCCTGCTAAGATCCCACGGGTCAGTTCTCGCGGGCCACAGCTCCCAAAAGACAGTAACACCGGGAGCAGACGTCCCCGTTTCACACAGAGTAGTTAATACAAAGGACTCAAACATAAAGTGCAGGTGGAAGGGCCCCTGTTCTACTGTACCGGGGTGCGGGATCCGAACACACCCTCCGGAGGCTACTGACTACTGGTAATTTGGTTTACCATCTGGACTCTGTGTCAAGGTATTTCAGAACTGTGAGTACACCGGCACCATCCGGTCCAACCCTGCAGACTGCACTCCGTCACCCCATCCCACCTGTACCGGGGTGTCGGGACAAGACCTCCCCTACTCGTGGAGGGGATAACATCCAGCTGCCAACCTCCATAAGTTAGGGCACCACCTCCAGCGGCAGCGGCGGTGCCACCAAAACCACCGCATACCACGGGTGGCGTCACTGACAAACCTCCCCTATATATATAATTTCCCTTTTTTCACTTGTGGGCAACAGAAGTGTGCTCAGGCCCGGGTCCGGCTTCCCCTCGAGCCACCGCAATGACCCCGGATACGAGCGTCTTGAGCATCCCCCCTGCCGCGGTCTATTCCCCCGCCTGCAACACACATGTGCTGTCAAATCGCTGCAGAGGAAGAATCAGCAGTTACGTGCGTGTGACGCCCTGGGCAAGCCAGGGGTCACAGGTCACCACACCACCACACCCTACACCCCAGTTAGGAACATCAAGGCTACCAAAATCCTTGTTGCCTTCCTCCAGGGGCTGATGTTCACACCAGGGGGTGGGCCAGGCAGTTGGCTCCGCCCACCGAGGAGTTCACAGCCCTGGAGGCGGGAAGAACCAGAGATATAGAGTTAGGAGGAGGAAGTAGAAGGAAGTGGTAGAGGAGCTTGAGAAAAGGAGTAAAAGTGACAGTAAGAGAGCCTGAAGTTGGTCCGGGTGTGTGCCCCGGACAGCGACAGCAAGGTCAGCAGACGGCGGTGATAGTCTGCAGGGGAGACTGCTCGGAGGTTGCTGGAAGGACCGCGGACGGGTGGTGGCCCGGCGGTCTGGAGCAGTATACGAAGAACAGTCAGCACCAGGGCAGGGGCCTTTCGGATCCCGGCAAGGCTAGGAGTCGCCATAATTTGCCAAATCCGTCAGTGAAGGGGACGTCTGTCTCCTAACAACCAAGTCCCGATTGAAGGCAACAGTCCAACCGTAACAGAGAGACACCGCCACCGCCAGGGCACCAGTTTCTCAGGGCCAGCGCCTGCGGGCAAAGTAGGGCTCCTCCGGCCCATATCCAAGTCGGGGAGCGGGTTACCGGTGGGAACCCATCGCAACCATTATCAACTTAGGTGCAGGACAGAGGGACCGTCACCGTCACCTACTGGGGAAAGCAAGTGCAGCCGTCCGTGGGAACCGTCTTTCCAGCCACGTGTTTTACCGAGAACTGTGTCATCGTCTCAGGCTGAGTGCGTACCACAGTGCCGCAAGGCACAGCGCTGCCCCCGCATCCCTGCGCCCACCAAGCCCTGCATCTCCCACCTCATCACTGCGCCCCGGGATCACCAACCCCTACCCACGGAGGGGCAACACAACAACTGGCTGCTCCATACCATCCCTCCCGGGATCCCCATACAGAGCAGCGGTGGTGTCAACAAATCACCACAACCGTGGGTGGCGTCACGGACAATAAACAATCCCCACACCCAAAAACCCCCTTTCACTCACGAGCGAGGAGCGCCGCTCGAGTCCCCGGGATCCGGCCCATTGCTCGAGCCACCGAGCAGCGGCAGGCCGCAGCAGCCGCGGCAGCCGGACCCGAGTAGCAGTGGGAGAGCGCGGCGTCCCCTCCTCCGCCCGCGACATGCGCATGAGCCCTTACCGGAGACACGGACGTGTGAAAGAGGCCTAACACATGATAGGATTAGATGCACCGAATCACACTTAGTTTAGTTATAGTAGTTCAGCAGCGCAAGATCACAAATTATGGGTTTAGATGTGATGCAGCAGAGCAGTATCATACATGATAGGCTTGGATGCTGTTTTGCTGAACTATATCTAAGGTAATTACAGTGGTATATAAAACTTTGGGCACCCCTGGTCAATATTACTGTTTTTGTGAACAGTTAAGCAAGCTGAAGATTAAATAATCTCTAAAGGCCCCGTCACAAGCTACGATATATCGAATGATATGTCGTCGGGGTCACAGAATTCGTGACGCACATCCGGCATCGTTAGATGTCATAGCGTGTGACACCTCCGAACGACTGTTAACGAGCAAAAATACTCACCTTATCATTGCTCGTTGACACGTCGTTCATTTTCATAATGTCGTTCCTCCTTCTGCGCGCTGGTTGTTCGTCGTTCCTGATGCAGTACACATCGCTCCGTGTGGCACCCCAGGAACGACGAACACAGCTTACCTGCGTCCCGCCAGCAATGCAGAAGAAAGGAGGTGGGCGGGATGTTACGTCCTGCTCATCTCCGCCCCTCTGCTTCTATTGGGCGGCCGCTGTGTGACGTCGCTGTGACGCCGAACGTCCCTCCCCCTTCAGGAAGAGGATGTTTGCCGCCCACAGCGACGTCGTTAAGGAGATAAGTACGTGGGGGGGGGGGGGGCAACAAATTACCCGTGATGCACAAACGACGGGGGCGGGTGCGATCGCTCAAGCGATCGTACGATACATCATACCGCGTGACTGGGCATAAAGTTAAAGATGACACATTTCCTTTGTATTTTAGGCAAAAAAATAAATATGTTTTTACATTTGAAAAAGGAAAATGGTCCAAGTGCAAAAGTTTGGGCACCCTTGGAGATTTGCATGGCTTGTTAACTATCGTTATGAAAGGCCAGGTGATGAAAATTTCACAGCTTCATAAAAACCCAGCGTCAACTACCCTTGTGCCACAAAACAGCAGCCATGGGTTCTTCTAAAGGCCGCTTTACACGCTGCGATATCGTGACCGATATCGCTAGCGTGCGTACCCGCCCCCATCGGTTGTGCGACACGGGCAAATTGCCGCCCGTGCCGCACAACATCACGCTGACCTGTCACACTACTTACCTGCCTAGCGACATCGCTATGACTGGCGAACCGCCTCCTTTCTAAGGGGGCAGTTCGTTCAGCGTCACAGCGACGTCACAGCTGCGTTACTGAACCGCCGCCCAATAGAAGCGGAGGGGCGGAGATGAGCAGGACGAACATCCCCTCCACCCCCTCCTTCCGCATTGCGGGCGGGAGGCAGGTAAGGAGAGGTTCCTCATTCCTGCGGCGTCACACATAGCGATGTGTGCTGCACCGGAACGAGGAACAACTTCGTTGCTGCTGCAGCAACGATATTTGAGAATGGACCCCCATGTCACCGATGAGCGATTTTGCACGTTTTTGCAAAGATGCAAAATCGCTCATAGGTGTTACACACAGCGAGATCGCTACAGCGACCGGATGTGCGTCACAAAATCCGTGACCCCAACGAGATCGCTGTAGCAATCTCGTAGTGTGTAAAGCCCATTTTAGGGCAGAATCACACTTACTAGTGCCTCGCGTGTAACTCGCGCGAGTCTCTCATGGTAGAACCCGGCTTGGCCGCACACTCCCCTGACAGGAGCGGGTCGGTTGCATGTATCTCTATGCAGCTCAGACGCTCCTATATGCATAGTGTGCGGCCATGCCGGGTGATTCAATGAGAGATCCACGCGAGGCACTAGCAAGTGTGACTCCGGCCTAAGCAACTGCCTAGCATTCTGAAAATGAAAATGGTGGAGGCCCACAAAGCAGGAGAAGGCTATAAGGCTCACTTCACACCAGCGGTATTTTGCTGCAAAACCGGATCCGGTACAAATGCGTTTCATTTCAATTACTTTCCAATGGAATCCTGGCAACATGCAGTCTCATGCGGTTGCATGCGGCATACACAACCGCATGTGACTGCATCTTGCCGCGATTCCATTGGAAATGAATTGAAATGAAACGCATTTGTACCGGATCCGGTTTCGCGGAAAAGTACTGCTGATGTGAGGTGTGCCTAAAAAGATAGCAAACCATTTTCAAGTTGCCCTTTCCTCAGTTCAAAAAGTACCGTAATTAAGAAATGTCAGTTAACAGGAATAGTGGAGGTCAAGATAAGGTTTGGAAGACCAACAAGTAGTGATGAGCGAGTACTAAAAAGCTCGGGTGCTCGAAGCTCGGGCCGAGCCTCCCAAGATACTCGTGTACTCGGCCCGAGCAACGAGCCCAATGTTATCCTATGGGAGACCCGAGTATTTTTGTGAAATGACCCCCCAGCAGCATGGAGAAACCCTAAAAATGTCACAAAAGTCTCAGAAGAGTGCTCAAATGACATGGCAACAGCATGGGGAAGACCCCTTGAAGCATTTATCACTGAAAAGTCACAGCTGTGAACAATTTTGTCCGCGTTTTACGCCATTTTTACGGACTCACCAGAAAACCTTCCAAAATGACCCCAAAATGATTTTTCATGGCGGAAATGTTAAGGGAACATACCCAATAGTGAGATAGAGCTGGTGTATGTTACTTTTTGAGATTAATACATGAAAGATTTTACGTGAAAACATTGTGTGGCACTCCGATGTCCCTGAGAAGAGACGTACATGAAGGCCTCTTGAGTCTAATGTGCCCATTTTGAGGAAGTGAGTCTTTGTAGTATTTTCCTTTGCCAGGGCAGTCCAAAATTGTGAGGTTCACCAATGCCCCTGCATACAGACGTGCATGAGGGCCTGTAAACCTGAAGTGCCCATTGTAAGGAAGTGGGTCTATTGTAGTATAGCCCTTAGGCAGGGCAGCCAAAAATTGGGAGGCTCCACGTTGTCCCTGGATAGAGACGTGCATGAGGGCCTGTAAACCTGAAGTGCCCATTGGAAGGAAGTGGGTCTATTGTAGTATAGCCCTTAGGCAGGGCAGCCAAAAATTGGGAGGCTCCACGTTGTCCCTGGATAGAGACGTGCATGAGGGCCTGTAAACCTGACGTGCCCATTGTAAGGAAGTGGGTCTATTGTAGTATAGCCCTTAGGCAGGGCAGCCAAAAATTGGGAGGCTCCACGTTGTCCCTGGATAGAGACGTGCATGAGGGCCTGTAAACCTGAAGTGCCCATTGGAAGGAAGAGGGTCTATTGTAGTATAGCCCTTAGGCAGGGCAGCCAAAAATTGGGAGGCTCCACGTTGTCCCTGGATAGAGACGTGCATGAGGGCCTGTAAACCTGAAGTGCCCATTGTCAGGAAGTGGGTGTATTATAGTATAGCCCTTAGGCAGGGCAGCCAAAAATTGGGAGGCTCCACATTGTCCCTGGATAGAGACGTGCATGATGGCCTGTAAACCTGAAGTGCCCATTGTAAGGAAGTGGGTCTATTGTAGTATAGCCCTTAGGCAGGGCAGCCAAAAATTGGGAGGCTCCACGTTGTCCCTGGATAGAGACGTGCATGAGGGCCTGTAAACCTGAAGTGCCCATTGTCAGGAAGTGGGTGTATTATAGTATAGCCCTTAGGCAGGGCAGCCAAAAATTGGGAGGCTCCACATTGTCCCTGGATAGAGACGTGCATGATGGCCTGTAAACCTGAAGTGCCCATTGTAAGGAAGTGGGTCTATTGTAGTATAGCCCTTAGGCAGGGCAGCCAAAAATTGGGAGGCTCCACGTTGTCCCTGGATAGAGACGTGCATGAGGGCCTGTAAACCTGAAGTGCCCATTGGAAGGAAGTGGGTCTATTGTAGTATAGCCCTTAGGCAGGGCAGCCAAAAATTGGGAGGCTCCACGTTGTCCCTGGATAGAGACGTGCATGAGGGCCTGTAAACCTGAAGTGCCCATTGGAAGGAAGTGGGTCTATTGTAGTATAGCCCTTAGGCAGGGCAGCCAAAAATTGGGAGGCTCCACGTTGTCCCTGGATAGAGACGTGCATGAGGGCCTGTAAACCTGAAGTGCCCATTGTCAGGAAGTGGGTGTATTATAGTATAGCCCTTAGGCAGGGCAGCCAAAAATTGGGAGGCTCCACATTGTCCCTGGATAGAGACGTGCATGATGGCCTGTAAACCTGAAGTGCCCATTGTAAGGAAGTGGGTCTATTGTAGTATAGCCCTTAGGCAGGGCAGCCAAAAATTGGGAGGCTCCACGTTGTCCCTGGATAGAGACGTGCATGAGGGCCTGTAAACCTGAAGTGCCCATTGTCAGGAAGTGGGTGTATTATAGTATAGCCCTTAGGCAGGGCAGCCAAAAATTGGGAGGCTCCACGTTGTCCCTGGATAGAGACCTGTTAGGTTCTTAGTGCCTCCGTGCTTGCATTTAAAAACCGCACGTGTGTACCTGTTGGTGGCAGCTTTCCGCTGCACTTGTGTGAGTTTTGCAAAAACTTGGATATAACGCACAAGTCTAGTGAATACACATCAGCACAGCATTGCAAAATGCGCAAGGGCGTTGTCAACGAACAAGGAAGTGGACGTGATGGTGGTGCAGGCAGAGACCGAGGTTGTGTGCAAGCTCTAATTTCACCACAACAAAGGGCCACATCTAGTCGCTCGCACGTCCTGTCCCAAATTCTTGGGGACCGCAGCAGTACACCGCTCTTGAACCAAGACCAGTGTCAACAGGTTGTTAGTTGGATAGCGGATAATGCTTCCAGTCAGATTGGCACCACCACAAACACTCTGTCTTCCACACGGTCAAGTGTCAGTAGCCGTGATACTGCACCGCACATTTCAGAACCTGATCCTCCTTCCTACCACCAGGCCGAGTACACGTCCACGGACATTACTGATCCCACACTTGGACACTCGGAAGAGCTGTTCGTTCACGTTTCCATTCTCAAATTCTGGCCTCTCGCCAGCTCCTGTTGAAGTGGGCCATGACGAGATTGTATGTACAGATGCCCAAATATTTGAGCAGCCACGTTCTCACGAAGTTGGCAACGTGTCTCAACAAGGGGTGGACGATGATGAGACACAATTGTCAGGAAGTCAGGAGGAGGAGCAGGGTGCGGAAGAGGAAGACGACGTGGTGGATGA
Organism: Anomaloglossus baeobatrachus; assembly: GCF_048569485.1. Lineage (NCBI taxonomy): Eukaryota > Metazoa > Chordata > Amphibia > Anura > Aromobatidae > Anomaloglossus > Anomaloglossus baeobatrachus. Next base: position 439,898,787 of record NC_134357.1, on the reverse strand, counting down.
TCCAGTAACTGACCCAACCTGGCAGGAGGATATGCAGAGCGAGGACAGCAGTGCACAGGGGGAGGGAGGCGTAGCATCCCAACAGGCAGTAAGAAGCAGAGTGGTGGCCCCAGGCAGACGTCAGGCAACTGTTCCCCGGAACAACACGACACAAGGTGCCTGTACAAATGTTAGGTCTTCCCGAGTCTGGCTGTAATACTATTGTATGTATTGAGGATTTCGATTGCGTTAGGGCAATGACAACCAGAGACGAGTTCTTGGTGCAAGACGTTTATAATATGCAACCAGCAAATATGTACATAAACGGAACAAAAACACAGTAGAACATAAATACAGGAAATACCTTCCAGGGACGGAGCGAAAGGGAATTCCCGGGACCGCGCACCGGACTCCCCCAGGGAGACCACCAAGAGCGAACCCCTATACAGGGACTGTCTGGCAATCACCCCAGAAGCCCTAAATGCGCAGCAGCCGGGACACAAAAGGGCAATAGGCAAGTCCAAAAATGTCCGTACGTGATGTGAGTCCAGAGTGGTATTAAACGGAAGGAACCGGGCAGAAGTGCCGACCAAAGACGGCAAACGGAGTCCGGGCACAGCTAGATGATACCAGATGAAGTCCAGAGTCGGTGTCGGTTGTTTTCCAAGAGGATCCGAATAACAATCAGGAACCAAAAGCAGCAGGGCAGGAGCACACAGGAAGCAGTATACTCAGGCACTGGACTAAGCTTTAGGGGCGGCTTTTAAACAGATGGACAGGAAGTAGGGCAACAGAACAGAAAACTCCATGTTAACAAAGGGCAAGCTCTTTCAAAAGAAAACTGGAAAACCCGGAACTCTGACACTTGCAGTTTTTTAAGTTGGCTCCAGATGATTCTAAAAAGGCCATTTGCAACACCTGCAATGCCAGCATCAGCAGGGGTACCAAAACTAGCAGCCTGACCACCACCAGCATGATCAGGCACATGTCAGCCAAGCACCCGACTTTGTGGGAAGTACAACAGAGTCGAGGAGCAGTGCTTGCTGATGTCACTGCTACGTCTTCGCTGGTTGTGCATGCGAGCCAATCCCCTGTCCATGCTGCCTGCGAACAAGCCTCCTCCGGCCATGCACCTGCAGTTACCCACGCAGAAATAACACCATCATCAAGCACGTCCTTGTCCCAGCGCAGCGTTCAGTTATCCATTCAGCAAACCTTTGAACGCAGGTGCAAATACACTGCCAACGCCCCACATGCCACAGTTCTAAATGCTAACTTTTCGCGACTGCTTGCGCTGGAAATGTTGCCTTTTAGGCTGGTTGAGACAGAAGCATTCCGCGACCTGATGGTGGCAGCTGTCCCACGTTACTCGGTCCACAGCCGCCACTATTTCTCCCGGTGTGCCGTCCCCGCATTGCATAACCACGTGTCACAAAACATCACACGTGCCCTGAACAACGCTGTTTCAGCCAAAGTCCACCTAACCACAGACACGTGGACAAGTGCATGTGGGCAAGGCCGCTACATCTCGTTGACGTCACACTGGGTTAATATTGTGCAAGCTGGGACCCAGTCTGAGCGAGGGACGGAACACGTCCTTCACACACCAAGTTTTGCAGGCCCTACCTCAGTCAGGGTTTCACACACACTCTACAGCTCCGGAATGTCATGCTCCTCAGCCTCCTCCTCCTCCTGCGCATCCTGATCCACTTTACCCTCCACACCAGTCCCAAGCTGGAAGTGTCGCGGGCGGAGGAGGGGACGGTGCGCTCTCCCACTGCTCGGGTCCGGCTGACGCTGCTCTACGGCTGCTGCTGCTCGTTGGCTCGAGCGATGGCCGGATCCCGGGGACTCGAGCGGCGCTACTCGCCCATGAGTGAAAAGTGGTGGTTTGGGTTTTGGGGATATTGTCCGTGACGCCACCCACGGTTGTGGTGATTGTGTGGACACCACCGCTGCTCTGGACGGGGATCCCGGGAGCCTGTGACAGGGAGCAGCTTTGTTGTTATTTCTCCCCTCCGTGGGTAGGGGGGTTGGTTGTCCCGGGGCCTGGTGATGGGGTAGAGATGGATGACAGGCGGGTTGCGGGGCCTGATGAGGTGCAGGGTCGCAGGGGCAGCGCTGTGCCGCACAGCACGGAGGTACTCACTCAGCCCAATGATGATGACACAGTTCACGGTAAAACAAGTGGCTGGATGGACGGGTCCCTCGGACGGCTGCGGTTGTTCCTCCCTGCAGGTTAGTGATGACTGTCTCTCCCTGCACCTAAGTTAAGTGTTGGTAGTGATGGTTTCCCAACGGTAACCCGCTCCCCGACCTGGATATGGGCCGGAGGAGCCCCTTTTGCCCACAGGCGCTGGCCCTGGGAGACGGTTGCCCTTGGCGGTGGCGGTGTCTCCCCTTCACGGTTGGACGGTTGCCTTCTATCTGGACTTGGCTGTTTGGAAACCCTGAGGTCCCCTTCACTAAAGGATTTGGCAAATTCACGGCGACACCAAGCCTTGCCGGGATCCGAAAGTCCTCTGCCAATGGTGCTGGCTTCTCTTTGTATACCGGTCCGGTACGGCCGGGTCACCACCCGTCCACGGTCCTTACGGCAGACTCCAATCGGCCTCCACTGCAGACGGTCACCACATCCTGCCAACCTTGCTGTCCTGTCCGGGCCACACACCCGGACCAACTTCAGGCTCTTTGCTGTCACTTTTCTCCTCTCTACTACTTTCCTCCTTCCACTTCCTTAGCTTAACTCTCACTGCCTGTGTTTTCCCTCCTCCTCGGTGGGTGGAGACCAACCGCCTGGCTCCACACCCTGGTGTGGACAACAGCCCCTGGGGAAGGCAACAAGGATTTTGTGTTTTGACTATGATATGCCTGCAGGGAGTGTGGGGTGTTTAAGTGTTGTGCTCTGTGGCCCCTGGCTTGTCCAGGGCGACACAGAAGCACTGCAGCACTGCCTCGGCGAAGCGGCAACAGGCAGTGCTGAAGCTAATCTGCATAGGTGACAAACCCCACAATGCAGAAGAGGTGTGGACAGCTCTGAAACAGCAGGCAGATCACTGGCTCACAACTCTGAACCTAAAGCCAGGAAAGGTCGTGTGTGACAATGGCCGGAACCTGGTGGCGGCTTTGAGGCGAGGCCAGCTGACACATGTTCCATGCGTGGCCCATGTGCTCAACCTCGTGGTTCAGCGGTTTCTAAAGTCATACTCAGAGCTGTCTGATCTGCTGGTAAAAGTTCGCCGCCTGTCTGCACATTTTCGAAAGTCACCTACTGCTTCAGCCGGCCTTGCCGGCTTAAGACGCCGTTTGCATCTTCCGGCACACAGACTGGTGTGTGATGTCCCCACGCGTTGGAATTCAACTCTGCACAAGTTGGTCAGGATATGTGAGCAGAAGAGGGCAGTTGTTGAGTACCTGCATCACCTAAGCCGTCGGGAAATGGGTCAAACTCCACACATAACACCTGAGGAGTGGAGATGGATGTCCGACCTATGCACCATCCGCCAAAAAACTTTGAGGACTCCACCAAGATGGTGAGCGGCGATGACGACATTATTAGCGTCACCATACCGCTTCTCTGCCTTCTAAAATGGTCTCTGCTCAAAAAACAACCATGATGCATTGCAGGCGGAGCGCGATGAGTTTGAGCAAGAAACAGTAGTGGGTGTGGGTGATAACACACAGCCCAGCCTCGTCTCATCACAACGTGCAGTGGAGGACTATGACGAGGAGGAGGATGAAGACATGGAGCAACTCTCTGGCCAAATTGAGGATATGACATGCAGTCATATCCTCGGTTCAGCGTGGCTGGCCAGAGGACAGGGTAGATGATGAGGAGGAGGAGGAGGAGGACAGCATGTTCAGTCATCGTGTTGGTCAGGATACTGAAGTGATGGCTGTTAAGAGTCTGGCACACATGGCTGACTTTATGGTAAGCTGCCTGTCTCGTGACCCTCGCGTTAAGAACATCTTGGCCGACAATCATTACTGGTTGGTAACACTGTTAGACCCACGCTAAAAGGAGAACTTTATGTCTCTTATTCCCGAGGCGGAGAGGTCAGGCAAAATGCAGCAGTTCCAGAAGGCCATAGTCACGGAAGTAGGCAAAGCATTCCCCTCACAAAACGCTAGCGGCATAGGTCAGGAATCAGTGGACAACCAAGGCGTACAGCCGAGAGGGGCACAAGTCCAATCCGCCAGAGGTAGGGGAACAGTCTTTAAGATGTGGGACAGTTTTCTCAGCCCCTTACATACCACAGCCCCTGAGGTGAGGGGTAGTGCCACAAGAAATCCTAAGTTTGGCCAGATGCTCAAGGAGTACCTTGCAGATCAAATAACTGTACTCCGACATTCCTCTGTGCCTTACAATTAATGTGTATCCAAGCTGGACACGTGGCATGAATTGGCTCTCTACGCCTTGGAAGTCCTGGCCTGCCCTGCCGCTAGCGTTTTGTCAGAGCGTGTTTTTAGTGCCGCAGGTGGAATCATTACAGATAAACGCACCCGCCTGTCAACTGTAAATGCTGACAGGCTGACTCTGATCAAGATGAACAAGGGTTGGATTTGGCCAGACTTCACCACACACCACCAGCAAATGACAGCGGAATTTAAAGTTTGTAACGGGAATTTGCCATGTACCTCCACTCACCCATGGTAACACACTTCTGGACTTTGGCTAATCGCTGGACTGCTCCTCCTTCTCCTCATGCGCCATCATGGTGACCGTTACAATAGTTAAGCCGTTGTTTCAGGTATACCCCCAGTGGTAAATTTTTTCGCCCATTCTTTCTGAATGGGCATTACAACGACAGGAGACCCGCTCCTTTGCAATGGGAACAATGTTTTGAGGCCCTCATGCACATCTCTTTCCAGGGACAATGTGGAGCCTCCAAATTTTTGGCTGCCCTGCCTAAGGGCTATACTACAATAGACCCACTTCCTTACAATGGGCACTTCATGTTTACAGGCCATCATGCACGTCTCTATCCAGGGACAATATGGAGCCTGACGCTGCCACCGACAGACACACACGTGCTGTTTTTAAATGCAAGCACGGACGCAATAAGAACCCAACTGGTTTTTAGGAGCGACAATTACTGAGAAGTCTGACACTATCTGGACTGTTTTACACTGTGTACACCAGCCCCAGATATGATGAAGGCTGGTATACGGTCACCACTAGGAATGGCTATATACCCTGCCTGCCTGCCTGCCTGTATACTGCTACAATAGTCCTGACAAGGACTCTTCTGGTCACTAGCCTGTATTCCGACCTGGCTATACCCTGCCTGTATATAGCAACAATAGTCCTGAGAAGGACTCTGCTACTGTACTCCGACCTGGCTATACCCTGCCTGCCTGTATACAACTAGAATAGTCCTGAGAAGGACTTCTGGTCACACTGTTTGCAGCCCTGCTCCGGAACTAACTATAAAGGGCCGCAAAGCTTTCCCTGAATCAGCGACACTCTCCCTGCACTGACTGTCTGGATAGCTGTGAGCAGAGCACAGCGCGCCGGCCGGTATAAAGGCTCGGTCACGCTGTGCAGGCCGGCCAATCACTGCAATTCCACAACTAACAGGGCTGTGGCATTGCAGTGGTCTGCCAGCCAATCCCTGCATGAGGGCTGGCTCTCAAAAGAGCGCCAACATGCAGGGATGAAGACCACGAGTACAGCACGAGTATCGCGAGATTACTCGGTCCCCGCCGAGCAGCCCGAGTACAGCGATACTCGTGCGAGTACCGAGTAGTTACAAGCATGCTCGCTCATCACTACCAACAAGCTTTCTGTGAGAGCTGCTCCATAGGATTGCTAGAGGCAAATCAGAACCCCCACTAACCTGCAAAAGACCTTCAGGAAGATTTAGCAGACTCTGGAGTTGTGGTACATTGTTCTACTGTTCAGAGACATCTGCACAAGTATGGCCTTCATGAAAGCGTCATCAGAAGAAAACATCTCCTGCATCCTCACCATAAAATTCAGCGCCAGAAGTATGCAAAAGAACATCTAAACAAGCCTGATGCATATTGGAAATAAGTCCTGGAGATTGATGAGGTTAAAATACAACTCTTTGGCCACAATGATCAAAAGGTATGTGTGGAGAAAAAAAGGGCACAGAATTTCTGGAAAAGAAAATCTTGCCAACCATTAAAGGGAATCTGTCACCGGGTTATTGCTTCCCCCATCTGAGAGCAGCATAATGTAGAGAAAGAGACCCTGATTTCAGCGATGTGTCACTTACTGAGCTGTTTGCTGTTATTTTGATTAAATCAATGTTTTCTCTGCTGCAGATCTTGCAGTTATACAGAGCTCATGAATATGCTAGATTACCAGGCAGAACGCCAAGTAGTCCTCTAATGACAATCTCCTGCTAATTAAACAGTAATTTTATCAAAACTACACTAAGCAGCACAATAAGTCACACATCGCTGGAATTAGGATCTCTGCTCCTACGTTATGCTGCTCTCAGAGTAGGTGGCAAAAACCTGGTGACAGATTCCCTTTAAACATGGGAGTGGATCAATCATACTTTGGGGTTGTGTTGCAGCCAATGGCAAAGGGAACATTTGACGGATAGCAGGAAGAATGGATTCAATACATTTCAACAAATTCTTGATGCAAACTTAACACCATCTGTATAAAAGCTGAAACTGAAAAGAAGATGGCTTCTACAAATGGATAACAATGCTAAACACACGTCAAAGTCCACAGTAGACTATCCCCAAAGGCGCAAGCTGAAGGCTTTACAGTGGCCCTTACAGTCGTCTGAGCTGAATATCGTTGAAAACAGTGGCTAGGCCTCAAAATAGCAGTGCATGCAAGACGAGCCAGGAATCTCACAGAACTGCAAGACTTTTCCAAGGAAGAAGATGAAAATCCCTCATAAGAATTGAAAGAGTCTTGGCTGCTACACAAAGCATTTCCAAGCTGTGATACTTGCCAATGGGGGTGTTACTAGGTGCTAACCATGCAGGGTGTCCAAACTTTTACATCGGCCCATTTTCCTTTTTGTAATTTTCCAAATGTAAAAGATGAAAATATTTTTTTTTTTTTGCATAAAATACAAGGACATGTGTCATCTCTAACGTGATGCCTTTTAGAGATCATTTCATCTTCAACTTTCTTTACTATTCACAATAACAGCCATTTTGACCAGGGGTACCCAAACTTTTACATGCCACTGTATGTGTGATACTGTGTATCTAATCCTAGTTTTCTATGGTAGTTAAGCAGAATTTTATCAGAAAAAAGACAGATACAGAGGAGTATCACACAAAACAGGATTAGATACAGAAATTTATCTGCATGTATCACACATGACAAGCTTAGCTACAGCAGCTCAGCCGCACAATGTTATACGTAATTGGATTATACAGTGGGAACGAAAAGTATTCAGACCCCTTTACATTTTTCACTCTTTGTTTCATTGCAGCCATTTGGTAAATTGAAAAAAGTTCATTTTTTTCTCATTAATGTACACTCTGCACCCCATCGTGACAGGAAAAAAACACAGATATGTAGAAATGTTTGCAAATTTGTTAAACAAGAAAAACTGAAATATCACATGGTCATAAGTATTCAGACCCTTTGCTCAGTATTGAGTAGAAGCCCCCTTTTGAGCTGGTACAGGCATGAGTCTTCTTGAGAATGATGCAACAAGTTTTTCACACCTGGATTTGTAGATCCTCTGCCATTCTTCCTTGCAGATCCTCTCCAGTTCCGTCAGGTTGGATGGTGAATGTTGGTGGACAGCCATTTTCAGGTCTCTCCAGAGATGCTCAATTGGGTTTAGGTCAGGCTCTGGCTGGGCCAGAAATGTGCCTTACCACAATTCTGTCTCTGAGCTCCTTGGGCAGTTCCTTTGACCTCATGATTCTCATTTGGTCTGACATGCGCTGTGAGGTCTTACATAGACAGGTATATTCCTTTCCAAATCACGTCCTATCAGTTTAATTAAACACAGCTGGACTGCAATGAAGGAGTAGAACTATCTCAGGCCTGCAACACACATCCGTGCCGCCGGTACGTGTTTGGGACTTTTTGACACGTACCGGCAGCATGAACACACGTGCACCAATGTTACCCTATGGTAACAGGCACACACACGTAAAGCCACACGGAACGTGTGTCCGCATGGTTTGTAAGTGTGTGCGTTTTTTTACACGGATGACATGTCTGCATTTTGCCGGCATCACGCAGACACGGACCCGCTAAAGTCAATGGATCCGTACCTGCACGTACGTGACACGTAGCATGTATGTGTGCTATCCGTACCGTCCGTGTGCATTTGTTATTTTTTTTAATGGTGAAACGGCTCAAGCCACACGGACATGACACGTACGTATATCACACATACACGGACATTCTACACGCACGCACGGCAAGCATACGCCATCACACTGATGTAACACGTACCGGAGAAACGGACATCCAAAACGGAACACGGACACGAAAAATGGACCGCGAGACACGCACGTGTTTTCTGCGGACGTGTGTTTCAGGCCTCAAGGAGGATCACAAGGAAATGCACAGCATGTGACTTAAATATAAGTGTCTGAGCAAAGGGTCTGAATACTTATGACCATGTGATATTTCAGTTTTTGTTGTTTAATAAATTTGCAAAAATTTCTACATTTCTGTTTTTTTTCTGTCAAGATGGGGTGCAGAGTATATTTAATGATAAAAAAATGAACTTTTTTGAATTTACCAAATGGCTGCAATGAAACAAAGAGTGAAAAATTTAAAGGGATCTGAATACTTTTCGTACCCACTGTATAAGCAGTATCACAAATAATTACCTTATAGTTTAGCAGCATAGCATCACACAAAAAAGGATTAGATGCAGCAATTCAACAGTATAGTAACTCCACATATTAGGCCTAGCTACACATCTCATTCGACAGTATCCCACACATAGCTTAGATACACAGACTTACCGTACCTGCACACTTTCATTGAAGATTCTGAAAATCAGTGTCAATACATGATGGGGGATGTAGTCCTGAGATAGTCAATCTGATACGTTACATTCATGGCTCAGCAGTTAGTATCACACAGGCTTAGATACGGTACACATCTCAGCAGCACATTGTCTGTAATAGTCATCTCCTGGATAAAAATTCCATTTGTGACTAATAATCAGGTCTGCCCCATGTAACACCAGTGATCGGCTCGTGGTTTTGCTTCACGGTCTTATTCTTTTGTGACACATTTAACCTTTTACTAAAAGTCATCGGCAACAATCCACTTCCTACCAGATCGTGACAGCGGAGGAATCGCACAGCGGCAGGTGCCTGACCGGCAGTAACCTCCAGCTGTCAGACTTCCGGTGTAGGCGGACGCTGTCTGGCATCATCATACGATGCTCAACTGTCAGGGAGCAGCTAATCAGCGCGCCCTGCATCTCCTGGCGCAGCCCCTCAGACGACAAGATGATATTAATGCAGACAACAGCAGAGGATGACAGAGCCCCATCCCTGGGCAATGTGGTGACGGGCTGAGCGTCGGCAATGCCATACGGAGAGCACAGGGCGGTCCGGTCTGCCCAACGTCCACCTCACAATATACGTTTCCCAAAAGGAATATAATGCAGAACAGCAAGTAACAAAGATCATATATGTGTATAGTATAATAGGATTTATAGCCCCTATATAAATAACCAGTGGGAGACAACACTCAACCCTGCTGTGCTGCCATATACTGCATAGTACGATCAGCACACACCCTGGTCTTGTGACCTACATTAGACTCGTGTACATAGATCGGTCAGAATAATCAATAATACAACACTATGTGCCTGGCTCCAAGTCCATAAATCCGATTTAATCAGCAAGAAGGCGACCAGTGACACGCACTAAAAAATAATGAGAAAGCCATCCCATAAATTACAGGAAGACTGCTAAAAAACCCTCTGCAATACGGGGCTATCAAGTGTTAACTAATAATGTTTAAAGGGAGCTACCTATGCCTGAAGAACAAAGGGGTTTTCTCTGCAGCTGGGACCTGTCCCTGAGGATGATGAGATTCCCTCGGCTTTCCTGACACTTCGCCTCAGCAGACGTGAGGTCGCCTCGTAGGATGAGCGTCTCACACATCCCCAGTGACAATGGAGGGAGAATACTACAAGCAGAGCTGTAATTCCTGTCAGACCGGCTGTCAATATCAGGACTGTCAGACAGGCAGCAGTCAGGATGGGGGCCATGTCCTAATATGCAGCCCTGTTCCAATTCTGCCTCCTTCTAGCCATTGTGAGGCCGGATTGGGGGAGTTGGGTGGAACGTAATGTTTCTCTTCCAGGAAGAGCTATCCTTTGGTCGGAGAGGGGCAGCTCCTGAAGTGGCATACTTGCAAATTCTGCAGCTGGCCAAATGGGAGGCTCTTGTGTGTGGCAAGTACATGGGGCCATCAGAACTGTAAGGCCCCTTTCACACGTCAGTGATTCTGGTACGTTTGTGCTTTTTTTTAAACGTACCAGAATCCCTGACATACACAGACCCATTATAATGAATGGGTCTGCTCACACGTCAGTGATTTGTCACTGCACGTGTCTCCGTGCAGCGTACCCGCGTGTGCGTGATTTCCGCAGGGAGACATGTCCATTTTTTTCTGGCATCACTGATGTTCCACGGACCACGCAGTGGTGTGATCCGTGAAACACGTGCCAGAAAAAAACGTGCATTTAAAATAATAAACATTTGAACTCACCCGGCGTCCAGCGATGTCCTCTGCAGCCCGTCCTCCCTGCTGCTTCTAAGCCGGCTGATTACTGTCGCGCATATTAATGATGCACGACACAGCCGACCCGGAAGCAGCTGCTACGGCGGTCAGCGCCGGCCGGATGCTGCACCGCGGGAGGATTCAGCACCACGGAGAGCGGGAGCGCGCACAGGTGAGTTGATTTCTAAGTGCAATCACGGGCCACGGAGAACGGAGCCCGGATTGCACTTAGACAACCCACGTGTGCCGTGAATCACGGCACACGCAGGGACATGTGCGTGTTTTACACGCCAGTGAAAAACGTCACTGTTTTTCACTGACGTGTGAAACGGGCCTAACCTAGAGCAATGACCCCTTATACAGACCATGCCCCATCCATGGCTGTTACCTGCTGTCTGAATAAGATTGAACGCCGGTACTGCAATGACAAAGCATCCAGACATCAGGCTCAGGAAGCAGGTTTCAAGAGGCTTTGGTGACACTTGATTGGATCCTCCAGGAGGACATTGTGGCCCAGCAGTCATCAGTGAGACCGTCACCCTGGGTGGTGTGCTGCCAACAAGGATGATTTAATGTCTCATGAATCATGATATAGATGACGTGTCCCAGGGCCTCCATCACCTGCCCTTCCCGATGGCCATGAATTGATCCTATCCAGTCAGGGAGGAGTCCGGGAGGAGTAGACAGGTGCCATGCATGGGTGCGGCCATCTCCTTTAGAGGAGGCTCCGTAACTGCACACATACACGACCTACTCCCCTATAGATGCCTGTGCTAGGAAAGGTAGAAAAGGTTTTGGGGGGCACATAGGCTCAATGATTAACATCATACGGTGGCTCAGTGGTTAGCATTGTATGGTGGCTCAGTGGTTAGCACTGTATGGTGGCTCAGTGGTTAGTGCTGTATGGTGAGGTCCTGGGTTCAAATCCCACCAAGGACCACATCTGCAGGGAGTTTGTATGTTCTCCCCGTATTTGTGTGGGTTTCCTCTGGTTTACCTCCATACTCCAAAGACATATTGATAGGGAATATAGATTGTGAGCCCCAATGGGGACAGTGATGATAATGTCTTTAAATTGCCTTGGAATCTGATGGCGCCATATTGGCAATATATAATAATAATAAAAAAAAAGATTTTCAGGGACAGAAGAAAAACAGTAGCATTATTTTCTAAATAGGCTCCATTAGGCTAAGGCAGCATTGCGTTTTTGGCTATGGTACAGTGGACAAAGATGGCTCATTAGTGCAGCATAAAAGAAAGGAGCGCAACCGCGACAAGCAGGTCACGAACAATTGGACTGGTTCTGGCCTTTTTTGTCGCGGTCTCGGTAGCTTGTAAACTGCAATGCGACCTCAGTTGCTGACATTATGCTGTGATGTAGCAGCGGAATAGCTAAAATCACTGCATAGCCCCAGCCTTAAAGGGGTTCTCCGAGGAAAAGAGGTCATCACCTCTCCACAGGTGATAACATTGATTAGTGGGGTCCATCCACTGGGGCTCACACTGATTGGCAGAAAGTTAGATTGAAGGAGAGGGGCACACGCCCGACCGCCGCTCCAATTATTCTCTAAGGGGCTGCTGGAAAAAGGGAAGAGTAGCACAGGGCAACACCATAGAGAATGAATGGAGCGGAGGTCGAACCTGTGCACTGTTGCCCCATTCTGCCAATCGGAGTAGGTCCCAGTGGTCAGACCTCCATTGAGCAATAAGCTTTCACCAGACAACCCCTTTAAAGTGAGTAGGCCAGAGATGCAATACCACACACATCCTGAGGACAAGTGTGGCGCTGTTTTAAGAATACAGCAACCATGTTTCTGTCATCCTGGATAATCCTTTTAATTTGGCCCTGCATCTATATATAGGATGCGGTTCTCTGCCATCATTGTGCCCAAGGGTGACTATAGACTGGGAATCCAGCATACGTATCCCTGCAGCCTGGAACAGAAGGGTATAGGGGGTGACTGACCCTGACGGACGACCCCCACCAAAAGCTTCTGATTTTCCAGTTACTAATAACTCGTTTCCTCTGATCTTTCTTCACAACTGAAAAGGAAACTGTGGCCGGTGTTACATGCACAGAGTCGCATCGCAGGGAGTGTCACTGATCGGCTGAGGGCATCGTCACCTTATATCGTTACATCATCTGCTGCTTGTAGTATCTCATTGTAATACGTTAGGAATGTGAGCATCTCATCAGCCAAGATCTCTGCTGCTGTCAGTGAATGGAAAGAACGATCTAAGACTTCTCATAGGGATACAAGTGTAACAAGTCACATCGCAGGGAGTGTCACTGATCGGCTGAGGGCATCGTCACCTTATATCGTTACATCATCTGCTGCTTGTAGTATCTCATTGTAATACGTTAGGAATGTGAGCATCTCATCAGCCAAGATCTCTGCTGCTGTCAGTGAATGAAAAGAAAGATCTAAGACTTCTCATAGGGATACAAGTCACATCGCAGGGAGTGTCACTGATCGGCTGAGGGCATCGTCACCTTATATCGATACATCATCTGCTGCTTGTAGTATCTCATTGTAATACGTTAGGAATGTGAGCATCTCATCAGCCAAGATCTCTGCTGCTGTCAGTGAATGAAAAGAAAGATCTAAGACTTCTCATAGGGATGCAAGGAGTCTCACAGAGGAAGTGTAACAAGCCCACAGCTGGGAGAAGTATTAATTTCTTCTTTTTTCTGCAAGAACAATTCTATTCTCTGACAGCAAGCAGAGATTCTGAAGGTGAAAAGGAACAGAAAAGCACTGATGACGAGCATGGCACTTGTGATAGGGGATTTTGAGGATGCATTTATAGAGAAAGAGCATCTATAAATATCATTAGGGCAGCAGACATGAGACACATGCAGCTAGTGCACACAGATGTACACATGATGCACACACAGAACGGACAGGTACCTGTAGGTGGATGATGGGGCCGCCCTGCAGTGATGGCTCGCCTGGTCCACCCCGCTCACCTCTGCTTCTCCTCTGTCTCGCACTCAGATCCCATTCACACACCGCTCCACTCCCTTCATCCCTGATCGACATCTTACTCAGCCAATCAGCAGCGCCGCTCTCACAGCACCTGGCGTCCGTCAGCCAATGAGAGTCTTTAACATGAGCGAGCCCCTAACTGCTCAGTGACATTTGGCAGAGCGCCGACGTCGAATGCGGAGAGCGCTCCCAGCTAACAGCGTGACGTCACCAAACCCCGCCTACCCGCTAGAAATAGATGAGAAGCGCTGAGGTGAGGTGCGTGCAGGTGTTAGATAGAGCGCGACGTCACGTGATGTGAGCAGTCACGTGTCCAAATACCAGAGAGAGAGAAGCGCGTCGACAAAATGGCGCGTAGGTGATTCCTGAGGTAATTTGATGTCGACGACACTGCTGATGACAGAAATTTCGTTTCACTGTGGGTTAGTCATCTTTCAGACGCGTTTACCCTACTATTTTTTTTTTTATTCATCTACAGCTCCATATTTTGCATTCGTTCACTGAAAAATTGGAGCTGATTATTAGTGCAAGTCTTAAAAAAGGGAAAAAGTTCTTAAACATTATTTTTTAATCACTTTTTTTCAAATAAAAACCTAAATCAAGATAAACATTTGGTATCTCCACAAGTACAAAAATCTGATGAAAATATAAATGTAATTATCCTATACTCTAAAAAAAAATGGAATTCCTATTTTGTTTGTTTTTCTCCTCAAAAAATGCAATAAAAAGCCATCAAATTGTATGTACCCCAAAATGGCGATTAAACCAGCAGCTCGTCACACAATAATCACTGTCCCATGCGGCTCCATCGACAGAAAGCCCCCCACAAAAAAAGTAATGGGTCTCAGAAAATGGCGACACAATTGGAAAAACTTTTGTGAATTTTTTTCTCACCACTAAAATAATTTAATTTAAAAAAAAAAATTAAACATGTTAGGTATCCCCCTAATCATACAGTCCCAAAGAATCATTTTACCAAGTCTTTTTTTTTACTTCACAATTATCAAAGGAAAAAAAAAGAAAATCATGCTAGAACTGTTTTGTTTTTTTTCCTTCACCATGTCTTAGAAGAGAGGGCGTAAAGAGCGAAAGCACAAAAATTAAAACTAGTCACTGCAACAAAGGGTTAATATACTAAGCAAAATGACTTGAGCACAAAAGCTATTCCATTTGACTGCCATGCCATGAATTTATCTTTATAACGGAAAATGAGTGAGATTTTTATGCATGTCCACAGGCTGTTCATCTGTTCTGTGCTGGCGCTAAACAAGCTGATAAGCTACAATTTCCTGCTCGACACACGGTGCCTCTAGAAAAACTTTTCATGGAGCGATTTGGTTTTAGACCATGTATTCTGACAAGTGGCGAGGTCAGCTTAGGCTACTTTCACATCAGCGGGTTTTTTGCCTGTAGGCAAAAAAACGCAAACCCAATATGACCGGATCCTGTTGATTGAATGTGCAACGCATGCAGAGGCGGGCTAGTCCCGGGAGGCTGGGGGGCAATTGCCTTCCGGACTGCTCTCCCACATGTTGTAAAGGGCCGGCCGCCTGCTGCATAATGTCATTATAACACACATGGCCACGCACAGTGAATGGCGCACAGCTGTGTCTCCTGTACTATGATGCACCCAGGGACACTGACATTACAGGCGCAGACAGTGCTGACCGGCCGCATAGTACAGGAGACACGGCCGCGCAGTTCAGTGCGCGGCCATGTGTGTTATAATGGCTTCCTGCAGCGCACGCTGCCTCTGTCCAGCCGAAGAGCATCAGACAAGTGTTGCGGCTACATCCCAGTAGCTAGAAGGAGCTGCCCAGGTAGTGGGCGTGACCAGCTTGGTTAGTGGGCGTGGCCATGCTTCCACCCGTCCACTATAATCATGCAGGCTTCCCGTCCCTCTCCCCCTGCGCGCCCCCCCATTTGGGGATCTTACCTCAGACCCCCGCTTCTATTATAAACAACTCCAGGACCACCTGGATTTTCTTTCTGGTATCAGCTGTGATGCTGAAGCCCCGCCCCTTCTGATCATATGGGCAAGACGTCACCACAGGTCCTTTCGCCTGTGAGATTTACCATCGAACAAGTCTGTGGGCCGCACGGGAGACAAGAGGAGAGAAGTGTCCCCCATCATCAAAAGTAAAAGCCCCCCAGTGTGTGTGTGTGTGTGTGTGTGTGTGTATATATAGGATTGTCTGTGTATGATTATTTGTATGTGAATGTTTTCAAATATGTATACGCTTCTATATGACTATATCTATGTATGTATGTGTATAAAGCTGTGCGTGTGTGTATACGGCTGTGCGTGTGTGTATACGGCTGTGCGTGTGTATAAGGTTGTACGCTGCGTGTTTGTGTATACGGCTGTACGCTGTGCGAATGTGTATACGGCTCTGTGTGTGTATACGGCTGTACACTGTGTGTGTATACGGCTGTACGCTGTGCGTGTGTGTATACGGCTGTGCATGTTTGTATGCTGTGTGTAAGTGTATATGTATGTATGTGTATATGGCTGTACGCTGTGTATGGGTCTCTGTGTGTGTATGTACGTGTATATGTCTGTATACTGTGTGTGCACGTCTATGCCGTGTGGGAGTACATGTGTGTGTGTGTGTGTGTGTATATGTGTACACATCTCTGTACTGTATGTTTACAGTCAGTGTTTCTGGGGTTGTGTATGTTTGTAAGATGCCTGTATGTGAGGCTGTGTGTGCACCATCAGGGTTCACAGCCTTTTGGATTCAGAGTGTTTTTGATGCGTTGTACAGTACAAGCACAGTGGATGGATTTCTAGAAATCCTATGCCCACTGTGCATGTACAGCCCACAGTGAAAACTGACCTGTGATGCGGCTTCCCGAGGCCTGGCATGTCAATTTATTGCTATGTAGCCACAAGTGCCTCCACAGAGAGAACAGAAGAGAGAGAGACAATAGTGGCCCGAACTCTGACTGTGGGCACAGGCCGCTGTGGTCCCTGCCGAGAGCACTCACAGCCCCGCAGGAGAGGACATGCTGCGTCCAGGACACACCATGTCCAGACCGTGGGCACAATCTTATAGTGTATTGTGGTGTACGTGTAAAACATTTGTATATTTAGGTCACAACACTAAATCTATAAAGGTGAGTGTCCACCATCAGGCGTCCTCACGGTCTGGACACAGCGTGCTTTTTCTGGTGGAGACGCTAGTGGAGCACCCCACGGGGGCCTTGGGGGTTACTCGTTGCCGGGCCGGTGAAGGATCAGAGGGATGGATGTCATGGGTGACCTGCCTGGTTTTGTGACCCCGAGGTGTCCACAGAGAAGGGGGGATGGATGGAATGATTTTGTGACGCCACCTGCGGTACGCGGCCAGGGATTAGCCACCGCTGCTGTCGCTGTCTTTCGAGGCGGATGGTAATAGCAGCTAAGATGGTTTCACTCCCCACAGGTGGAGTGGGCCCCAACAAGGATAATGAGGGGAGTAGTGGCAGTGGCCGTTGGCCCCGAAGTGCAGTAATAAGAGTCTGAGTCGGCTGCTGCTGTTCCAGGTGTCTTTACTAACAGTCTTTCTATTGCCCGGGAGTCACCGGTCACCACCGTGCTGGGCCCCGTTGACCTTGGTTGAGTTTGAGGAAGCCAGTGGTGTTTAGAAAGTGTCCTATCCAAGGGGTGTCCCTTCATGAGAGGGGGAACCTGTGAGCATCTCATTCCAAGCCTCAGGCCCCATGAGAAGAAAAAGGAGAATAAGTGGTGTCGTGTCGCCAGAACTGAAGTCCCGACTTGACTGCTGGGTGTGTGTGTGTGTGTGTGTGTGTGTGTGTGTGTTTGTTATGCTCCTCTTCTATCCCAAGTGGAACCCGTCCCCCAGGTTGTTGTAATAGTGACCGGGAAAGTCCAAAGCTTCGTGATGGCCAACCCCCTGCCTACCCTAGTCCAGCTCCCCAGCGAGAAGGCTCCTAAGGCCGGGTACACATATCCGGCTTTTTGCCGTTTTGATGGATGCAGCGCACGCCAGTACACTATGATACAGTACAGTGGCAGTACCGCAACTTCCGAGTCACATACTCCGGTCACATGACAGCATGTGACCGGCGCATTTTGCGTTGCCAGTGTACTGTATACACTGTACTGGCGTGCGCCGCATCCGTCAAACCGACGAAAAGCTGGATATGTGTACCCGGCCTAAGCTGTATGTAAAGTGTATGTGGAACACCGGTGATTAACCCCCTCCTTATCCGAGGTGAATACTTCACGTTAAATAAGGTGCAGTACACTGTGGCAACTGGAGCCGCAGGGGCGCCACACTAGTTTCTTGGGCGGGAGATCGCGCTATCCGTGCACACAGAGTGACTGTCAGCGGATTTTCGCTGTATTCTCCCGCTCAGAGCACTTGCGTCTCTGTTAGAATAAATTGACATGCTGAGGATAGGAAAGCAGCGGCACAGGTCAGTTTATAGAGAATATAAAAGAAGCCCAGGGGGTCGGAGATTTCTATAAATCCCATCCACTTTGCTTATACTGTACAATACAGCATTTTGGACTCAGTATAAACACTTTGCGTCCAAGATACTGCTGACACTGATTGTGGGCACGGACCCTAAGAGCTCATTCACATATGTGTTGGGAAATTTCAATTGTCTTTCCATGTTTATGAAAAGAAAAGTGAAATTAACCCCTGCACTGTGACATACTGTAGCTATGTGACCACCTTATGGCCTCCTTCACGTGTCTGTGTATGTGGTACGTGTTGTATCCGCTTTTTTCATGGGTACCATACGTACCCATTATAACATATCGTGCTGCTCGCATGTCCGTGTGTTTACACATGCCATGTGTTATCCTTAAGCCTGCTTTACATGTTACGATTCTGCATATGATATCATATGCGATCGTAACCGCCCCCATCGTATGTGCGTCACGTTCAATTTTGTTGAATGTGCCGCACAAACGATTAACCCCCGTCACACGTACTTACCCGTCCATACGACCTCGATGGGGGCGGCGAACATCCACTTCCTGGAGTGGGAGGGACGTTTGGCGTCACATCAACGTCACGCGGCAGCCGGCCAATAGAAGCGGAGGGGCAGAGATGAGTGGGACGTAAACATCCCGCCCACCACCTTCCTTCCGCATTGCTGGCCGGGAGCCGCAGGACGCAGGTAAGATCTGTTCATCGTTCCCGGGGTGTCACACACTGCGATGTGTGCTACCCCGGGTACGATGAACAACCTGATGTTCAATTCATGAGGAATGAACGATGTGCGTGCGATGAACGTTTTACCGTTCATTCGCAATCGCACGTAGCTGTTACACACTACAATGTACCTTACGGTGCCGGATGTGCGTCACTTACGACGTGACCCCGCCGACACATCGTAAGATTTATTGTAGCGTGTAAAGCGGGCTTTACAGAGACATCTGTTTTTTTCCCCAGCAGCTTAGATGACAAGAGCCAATAGAAGTCTATGGGGCTGTGAAAAACACGTACAGCACACAGATGGCATCAGTGTATAGTCCGTGTGCCAGCCGTATTCCGTACGAGTTTAACATTGAAAATATAGGAGAAGCCTTGTAAATGTTGTACATGTAGTTAGCTGGGTTATGGTACTGTATCTATGTAGTAAGCGTGGTTTTACTCCTATATCAATACAGTAAGCTCAGTTATGGTACCATAGTTAATCAGTAAGCTTAGGTCTGGTACTATGTCTATGCAGTAAGCTTGTTCTGTTCCCCTAGCTATATAGAAGGCTTGGTTCTGTTGCCGTTTCGATGTTGTAGACTAAGTACAATTTTGTTCCTGTATGGGTACAGTAAGCTCGGTTCTGCTCCTGTATCTCTGTAGTAAGCTCAGTTCTGCATTCGTATCTCTGTAGTAAACTCTGTTCTGCTCTCATATCTCTGTAGTATGCTCGGTTCTGCTCCTGTATCTCTGTAGTAAGCTCGGTTCTGCATTCGTATCTCTGTAGTAAACGCTGTTCTGCTCTCATATCTCTGTAGTATGCTCGGTTCTGCTCCCTTTTCTCTGTAGTAAGCTCGGTTCTGTTCCCTTATCTCTGTAGTAAGCTCAGTTCTGTTCCCTTATCTCTGTAGTAAGCTCAGTTCTGCTCCCTTATCTCTGTAGTAAGCTCAGTTCTGCTCCCTTATCTCTGTAGTAAGCTCAGTTCTGCTCCCTTATCTCTGTAGTAAGCTCAGTTCTGCTCCCTTATCTCTGTAGTAAGCTCAGTTCTGCTCCCTTATCTCTGTAGTAAGCTCAGTTCTGCTCCCTTATCTCTGTAGTAAGCTCAGTTCTGCTCCCTTATCTCTGTAGTAAGCTCGGTTCTGCTCCCTTATCTCTGTAGTAAGCTCAGTTCTGCTCCCTTATCTCTGTAGTAAGCTCAGTTCTGCTCCTTTATCTCTGTAGTAAGCTCAGTTCTGCTCCCTTATCTCTGTAGTAAGCTCAGTTCTGCTCCCATATCTTTGTAGTAAGCTTGGTTCTGCTCCCTTATCTCTGCAGTAAGCTCTCTTCTGTTCCCTTATCTCTGTAGTAAGCTCCCTGCAGTTCCCATATCTATGTAATCATATTGGTTCTGTTGCAGTATCTATGTACCCAGTAAATGCGGTTCTGTTCCAATATACAGTACAGACAAAAAGTTTGGACACACCTTCTCATCTCTAGAACAACTGTTAGGAGGAGACTTTGTGCAGCAGGCCTTCATGGTAAAATAGCTGCTAGGAAACCACTGCTAAGGACAGGCAACAAGCAGTAGAGACTTGTTTGGGCTAAAGAACACAAGGACTGGACATTAGACCAGTGGAAATCTGTGCTTTGGTCTGATGAGTCCAAATTTGAGATCTTTGGATCCAACCACCGTGTCTTTGTAGAAAAGGTGAACGGATGGACTTTACATGGCTGGTTCCCACCGTGAAGCATGGAGGAGGAGGTGTGACTGTGTGAGGGTGCTTTGCTGGTGACACTGTTGGGGATTTATTCAAAATTGAAAGCATACAGAACCAGCATGCCTACCACAGCATCTTGCAGCGGCGTGCTATTCCATCCGGTTTACGTTTAGTTGGATCATCATTTATTTTTCAACAGGACAATGACCCCAAACACACCTCCAGGCTGTGTAAGGGCTATTTAACTAAGAAGGTGACTGATTGGGTGCTACGCCAGATGACCTGGTCTCCACAGTCACCAGACTTGAACCCAATCGAGATGGTTTAGGGTGAGCTGGACCGCAGAGTGAAGGCAAAAGGGCCAACAAGTGCTAAGCATCTCTGGGAATTCCTTCAAGACTGTTGGAAGACCATTTCCGGTGACTACCTCTTGAAGCTCATGAAGAGAATACCAAGAGTGTGCAAAGTAGTAATGAAAGCAAAAGGTGGATACTTTGAAGAACCTAGAATATAAAACATATTTTCAGTTGTTTCACACTTTTTTGTTAGGTATTTCATTTCACATGTGTTAATTCATAGTTTTGATGCCTTCAATGTGAATCTACAATTTTCAGAGTCATGAAAATAAAGAAAACTCTTTGAATGAGAAGGTGTGTCCAAACTTTTGGCTTTACCTTGGCTGGCAATCAAAATACAGGGAAGCCCATTTATTTTATTTTTTTTATTAAAAAAAATAATTTAAAAAAATGCTTTGGCTCCCGCCGTATTTTGATCGCCAGTCAGGTAAAACCAGGCAACTGGGGGCTGGGATTCTCGGCATCCTCCCCTAGAAATGGCGCATTGTTTCTTAGTGCTATTTCCAGGCGCTTTACCTGTCTCGTGCAGTGGCCCTGGTAGCGGCACGCTCGGTAATAAAGGGGTTAATAACAGCTTTGTATTCTCAGATGGTACTAAGCCTGAAATTCATGGTGTCACGCCAAATTAGACATGGCCACCATGAATTTCTAATAAACAGTAAACAACAAACACAACACATAAAAAAAAGTTTTCTATTAGAAATAAAACAAAACAAAAACATTTAAAGACTCCATCTTTATTATAAAAAACTCCTTAGTCCGGCGTAGTCCACAGGTAGGGCAATGTCAGCTCTTCTTCATCACTCTGTACAGAGCGAGAAGCAGGGTGACAGTGAGGGGATGATTCAGTTAACAGGATCTTTCGTTGATGTCATAGCCATGTGACCAGTCTGTAGGCCAATGTCTGTACAACATTCATACCAGACTGGTCACATGGCTATGACGTCATGGAAGGTCCTTGCAGCCCGGGGGCACAGCAATGATCGGATTCTGAAACAGAAGCGGCCAGGAGACAGAGTCTGCAGGACGCGTCGCGGGACCTGTAAGTATAATGACAATGGTTATTATTAACTATATTCTTTATTTTACACCCCCCCCCCACCGCCCCATCCCATAAATGTAAAGCCTGAGTTCGGTGATCGGATGCAAGTTCGCGTTATATCGATCTCGATCTTTACAAAACGATCGGGCAAGGCTCCCGATTCCGACCATCGGGGGGATTGCCCATCACTACTTTTGGGCAAACCACTGAAATGTAGATGCAAGGGGGGGTCATGATAAAGCCATGTTCTCCATCAATTGTATTCTTTGGTGGATCACCAACCTGCAGTAACACTCTTCCGCTATACCACTGCATGACAGCCTATTCACTTACCATTCCTTCTAGACTGAGCTCATGGGCAAAATCCTCTCTCCAACTGTACCAGGATGTGCCATATATGGATGATAATGATTAAGGGGGCTTTGTTTTTTGCATAATGAACACCCTTTACACGTAACGTTCCATGCGATAAATGGCACTATAATAATAATAGCAATGCTGTGAACCAAATATTGGCATAAAATTAAACCAAATCTTATAACTGTTTTGTCGTCCAAGTTTGAACCTAGTAAAAAGCATCCTTATGTATGCTCTAAGTAAGTAAGTACTCAGCACTCCCGAGTTTGGTGGGATTTAACCACCTTAGAAAAATATGTGGAACATAATATGGTGCCTCGAGGATTACATTTGGAAAAAATATGTACTATCTCTTTTGGGGAGAATGTTATTACTAAATGGAATGAAATACTCATGGATTGCTCTATGAAGTTGATACAACTCATTATAAAGGAAGAAACATATAAGATCAAGATTTTGGGGGGAAAAAAATGGACAATTACCGTAAATCATTAGACCAACATAGGTCGCATTCGGACTTTGTTACTCTTAATGATAAGTTGAAAAGAAATATAGAAAAATTAGAGGATAAGATCACTGAAATTAAGAGAAGTAAGTTTGAACGGGATTATGATTACAAAAATAATACTGTGTATAATTGGAAACGTAGCTCTACTCCAAATCTAAAGTCTATTTTGAAAAGTGGACCAGAGATTTCAGGGGAACGAGGCGTAATTTTCAATTTTAATATTACGGGTTTGTCGGATTTATCCTTATGTCTCTCACCTGTCCCACCTCCCCCCCAGGCAATAGAGAGGGTCGATCATCAAAAAACGGGGGAAGAGGAGAAAAGGTAGAAAATGTATGGTATCACCGATATCCAACTTACTCCCACAGAAGGAGATAGAGAGGGGAGAGAGGAGTGGAAAAAGTGAAAAAAACCCGAAAAAAATTGTAAACCTGATGAGGAAAATGACTACACAGTTTTGAATTTATCTGCTTTTATTATGTCACAATCACAATTGTCTCTCCTTAAAAAGGGTTTGAATTTTCTCCCCACTTGCCGAGGAGACCTTTTTCAAACTATAAAATATGTTAATAAATTTTTGCGCCTTCTCACTGTGAAAAAAACATTTTCATCAGAAGGAGGTTACTGCAGTTAATATGATTCCAAAAAATGAAGTTGATATTATGTCTATCCCTAATTTCACTAATTCCTCTATCCGATCTTATAAATCTATATCACAGGCATTTTGTGAACAACTACCCATTAAAAATCTAATGGAGATGAGTGGGGAACCCTGATTAAAATTGTGTGGTGATGTTGTAAATAAATCTATTCCCAATCCATATTATTAACCCTTGAAATCAAGAGTTCCCTCTATGGATTCCTTCCAGTCATGTGTGGAACGTGACTTGAGGGAATTGTTTGATAACTATGTGAAATACAGGGATAATTTAAATGTGGCATACCGTACGGCATTAAAAGATCTGAGTAAAAATCCATATATAGTGATCCGGCCTTCTGATAAAAGAGGTTCAATGGTGGTATTAGATTTACAAATTTATAAGATGGAAATTGCCAAAATGCTTGGGGATACACATACGTATAAAAAACTAAGTAATGACCCGGCAAGCGAATTTTATGTTTTACTGGAAAAATTACTTTTGGAGGGTTTTTCCATGGGGATTTTGGATAAAAAACTATGGAGTTTTTAATAAATAAGGACTCCATATGTCCAATCTTCCATGCGTTACCCAAGACACATAAGGGGGTCTTGCCTCCGCGACTTCGACCAATTGTCTCTGGAATTGGTTCCTTGAATGAGAAACTATCGGAGTGGGTGGATGGGAGACTCCAGCCCCTAATTGGGAGCATGTTGGGACATATAAGGGATACCAAACATCTGTCATCTGGTTTGTCTGAGATAAAATGAGATAAAACTTATTTTTTTGTGACCCTTGATGTAACTGTATTATATTCTTGTATCCCCCCAAAAAAGCTCTGTCTGTGCTAAAAAATATCCTTGAACATAATAAGATCTATGATACTATTGAAAATGAATTTATAGTCATGGCTGTCAAGGGCACTTTACACGCTGCGATATCGCTATCGATATCGCTAGCGAGCGTACCGGCCCCGTTGGTTGTGCGTCATGGGCAAATCACTGCCCGTGGCGCACAACATCGCTTACATCCGTCACACGGACTTACCTTCCCTGCGACGTCGCTGTGGCTAGCGAACCGCCTCCTTTCTAAGGGGGTGGTTCGTGCGGCATCACAGTGACGTCACACGGCAGCCGTCCAATAGAAGCGGAGGGGCGTAGATGAGCAGGTGGAATATCCCGCTCACCTCCTTCATTCCTCATTGCCGGTGGATGCAGGTAAGGAGATGTTCGTCGTTCCTGCGGTGTCACACATAGCGATGTGTGATGCCACAGGAACGACGAACAACCAGCGGCATGCACCACCAACGATATTATGAAAAGGATGCTCTTGTCAACTGTACCGCCCCGTGGGCTCGGCTGCGACCGCCGAGCTGCTCGGATCCGTGCTCGTACTGCGGGTGGTGGCTTGAGCCTCTCATGGACCCGGGGGTCACGTCGCTCTGTAAGGGAGTTGTCACTACACGTGGGGATTTGGGTGTTTGATTTGGAATGACAGTTCGTGACGCCACCCATGGATTGTGGTGATTGTGGACACCACCGCTGCGGTGAAGGTACGGGGATCCCGGGAGCGGTGTAATGGCGCAGCTAGGTGTTGACCCCTCCGTGGATAGGGGTTGTTGGGCCCGGTAGGCGAGGGCCGGGGTGCAGGGTGAAGTGTTGCGGTGCGGTGCCTGATGGCACTGGTGTACTCACTCTGACACAACACACTGGAGTCTCTGGTAAACCAAACGGAGTGATGAACGGGGCCCGCAGCCGGCTGCAGCTTCTTCCAGACTAGGTTGGTGATCTCCACCTTTCTTACCTCTGTGTAAATGTTTTGACTCCTGTGCGTAGACACCGGTAGTCCGCTCCCCGACTGGTATATGCCGGAGGAGCCCGTTTGCCCGCAGACGCTGGCCCTTTGGGTCTCTATGCCTTGGCAGTGGCGTTACCCGGTATGGTTGAGCTGTTGACTTCTAAAGGGACTTGTGTGGGGTCGGTCCTTGAGACCAACCCGCAATCAGTTGATTCGACTCGGCCCTGTCGGTTCAGGGCTTTGTACGGGGTCTGAGTACCCTGCCTGGTGCTCCAGTATCCAGTTGGCTCCCCGGTTCAGTTCCGGCGGGCCACTACCCTGTCCTGGTCCCTTACGATTCCACCGGTCGTATTCCCGGTCTCCTGCAGGCGGCCACCACCGTCTGCCTCCTTGCCAATGGTGACTGGGCTCCGACCCAGCCACCGGAGTAGTCTATGGCAGGCCTGAGCGCAGGTCTGCCTATGAACTTGCCTGCTCTGCAGTCGTCCTTGAACTTGACTCCTCGGGAGCCTGAGCTAGACTTCTCCCTGTGTTTTCCCGCCTCCAGGCCTGTGAACTCCTCGGTGGGCGGAGCCAACTGCCTGGCTCCGCCCCCCCCTGGTGTGGACATGAAACCTGGAGGGTGGTGACAAGGGTTTTAGGTTGGCTGGTGTTACCAAACCGGGAGGGGTGTGTGGTGTTGTGTATGACTACCTGGGACGACCTGAATAGTCTAGGGCGACACACCACGATCGATTTTTGACGTTTTTGAGATGTCGCTAACGACGCCGGATGTGCATCACAAACACCGTGACCCTGACGATATATCGTTAGCTATGTTGCAGCGTGTAAAGCACCCTTCAGTTTTCTGCTAGAATTTTTTTTTTTCAAATTTGA
Source organism: Anomaloglossus baeobatrachus (assembly GCF_048569485.1). Classification (NCBI taxonomy): domain Eukaryota; kingdom Metazoa; phylum Chordata; class Amphibia; order Anura; family Aromobatidae; genus Anomaloglossus; species Anomaloglossus baeobatrachus. Next base: position 439,872,671 of record NC_134357.1, on the reverse strand, counting down.
CAATGAATATTTTTTTTTTTTTACAAAATTACGGATGCCCTATGGGGGCTAAATCCTCTCCATCTATCGCAAACCTTTATATGTATGCTTGGGAGCAAGATTTTTTATATTCTATTGATAACCCCTTTGTGGAAGGAATTATCTGGTATGGGAGATATCTGCATGATCTGGTTCTGATTTGGAGTGGCTCACAAGGAAAGTCTCCCATACCAGAATTAAATCCCCTTGTGGATTTTTTGAATACTAATGATCTGAGTTTAGAATTTTCTATTGGTGACTATGGTCAGTCTGTCCTCTTTTTGGATGTAATCTTGAGGGGGGACAGTGAGATAAATGGAGAGACAACTACCATATTTTTCGGACTATAACACGCACTTTTTCTCCCCCAAATGTTGGAGGAAAGTGGGGGGTGGGTGTTATAGTCTGAATGTAGGGCTGTGGGGAATGAGGGGGCTGCGGTAGAGCGGATCATCGACGGCATGAGCAGGCTGTAGCAGCGCCTGCCGTGACCATGTGGGCCTGCTCATTTCATATGCATACATCCTCCCGCCCATCATCTCTCAGCGCTGAAGCCGGTGCTGACAGGTGGGCGGGTGATGGGCAGGGGGTGCATGCATAGTAAAAAGCCAGCCCGCATGATCACCCCTGGCAACTACAGCCTGGAGTGATCATGTCCGGCTGTATTCACTGCCCCCCTCAGCGCGGGGGGCAGTGAATAAGTACGGTATACTCACCGTTCCCCTGCAGCCTCTATAAAAGGATGGGGGCTATACCAGGATGAGTGACGTGTGTGTGTGTGTATATATATATATATATATATATATATATATATATATATATATATATATATATATATATATATATATATATATATATATATATATATATATATATATATATATATATATATATATATATATATATATATAATTATGGATGGATGGAGATCATATACAAGGCAGGAGGATCATTACCAGAATGGGGTACCTTAATAGAGAATTTGGGGACATTATCCCCATAACAGTGTCAGCAGCAGATCCTCGCCCCATAACAGTGTGTCATGACCACATTTTATGTTTAAAATTATATTTTCCTATTTTCCTCCTCTAAACCCATGGTGCGTCTTATGGTCCGGTGCGTCTTATAGTCCGAAAATACAATATATTATACCGTAAACCGACTGCTGGGAATTCAAACTTAAGAGTGGATAGTTGCCACTAAAATCATGTCACAATGAATCTCCCTGTAGGGGAATTAATTAGAGCTTGCAGGAACTGTACAGCCATGGATGATTATAAGAGGGAGAGTAAAATTATTACAGATAGATTGAGAAAGAGAGGATACAGGAAATGGACGCTTGATAGAGCTAAAAGATTAGTGGTACAACGAGATCGTAAGAGCCTGCTTGAGAAAGATATAGAAAATGAAGGTATGGTTGGGAAGGAGGGAGATTCATCTTACTTTTTCCATACCATACAATGTAGACTATCAAGATATAATTTGCCCATTCTACACCAGGATAATATCTTACATAAAATTCTGAATGAGGGAGTAAGATCTGTTGCCCGGAGAGCTAAAAGTATAGGAAATATTCTATCCCCTAGCCTTTTTACTAGCAACTATAATCAACCTACTTGCTTGAAATATAGGGGAAACATTAAAATGTGGTGGGAAAAACGCTGTGGAATCTGTAAGTATATGTTAAAAAGTAATTCATTAATTCATTTAAAAATATCACTGGAAAGTGTGCCGCTCCTGCAGCGGTCGAACCGCTCGGATCCGGGGGTGGTGATTACTCGTGGCTCAAGGGTCTCCGGACCCGGGGGCTAGGGGACACACTCAAATGAAGAAGGGGGTATTTACAGGGGAGGTATATATAGTTCGTGATGCCACCCGTGGTTGTTGGGAGTACCGCCGCTGTTGTTTGGAGTACCCGGGGTGATGGAGTGGGGCAGCTACGTGACGTGACCCTCCACGGGTAGGGGATTACCCCGTGACTCTGGATGGTGCCTTGGGAATGCAGGGGCTCGTAGGCTCGCCGGTTGCAGGGGTTAATCAGGTACTCACTCAGAAGAATGCAGACACTGATGACAACGTAGTAAAACAAGTCTCTGACTGCCGCTATCTCCTGAGGGGAGCTCGTCCGGGTCCCGTCCTCTGCAGCACTGCCTGGTGGTCCGTGACCTGCCTCCTGGCACAGAATTTAGAGTGTCCTTTGTGGCCCATCAGCTTGGAACTTTCCTGGCCCCGCTCCCCACTATGGCTAAGTGAAGGAGCCTGCTCTCGGGAGCTCACGCTTGGGATTTCAGTGGGCCGCTTGTTTGGACAGCCCTATCCCCCTCATTGCGCTAGTGTCCCCGATCTCTGAGCTTCGTGGGAACAGTACATAGAGGTCCTGCTCTCCGCAGGTTAATTGCCGGGTCGCCTGAAGCTTCTCCCCGACCTGGGGTCCGTGTACTCCATTGTGCCTTCGATCCCGGACCGGTGATTAGGCCCAGGCTGCTGACCATCCTCCAAGACAGGTCCCAGGCACCTAGCCTCAATCCTCTGCAACCGGGGGTCTGACTCCTCTAGGTCCAGACCACCATCTGCGACCTAGTCTGCTTCTCCCCTGGGAGCTACAACTACCAGCTTCCTCAGAGCTCCTCACAGCCTGAGGGCTACCACTGCTCTGACTTATTCCAAGAGGTAGAGCCGAAAGCAGGTTTCAAAATCCGCGCCAAACCACAGAGAGTCCAGATGCTTGTTAGTGAATCCTTTCTTTATTTATCTTTTACACAGGTCTACGCATTTCGAGGACATATCCGTCCTCATCATCAGGACAAAGTACAAAGAAAGACTATAGCAAACAGGGAGTCGCAGGCTCCTATATATGTGTTTGAATGTAGCCACGTATACAGGGATTATGTCATCCACCCCTTCATGACTCATAAACATGTGCAGCGGTGGATAAAGTTGCCAGCATTGACAAACAGAAAAAAGTACCGTATTTTTCGCTTTATAAGACGCACTTTTGTTCCCCCAAATTTTGGGGGAAAGTAGGGGGTGTGTCTTATGAGCCGAATATACGGAGGGGGGGAGGGGGGTGTATGTATGTATGTATGTATGTATGTATGTATGTGTATATATATATATATATATATATATGTATGTATGTATGTATGTATGTGTGTATATATATATATATATATATATATATATATATATATATATATATATATATATATATATATATATATATATATATATATATATATATATATATATATATATATATATATATATATATATATATATATGTGTATATATATATGTATATGTGTACACTGCAGGGTCCAGGGGAGGTGGGGGCAGCTCTGGAGCGCAGGTGAACGCTGCGGCGGCAGCGTTTGATCTCCTGCTCCCGCTCATATAATATGCACAGCCGCTGTCCATCTCCGGTGGTGCTGAAATCGCACCGCAGTGATGGGCTGGGGAGCGGTGCATATTATATGTCTCTGCGTCCCCCTGTGATGGCACATGCCCCCCCCTGTGTTAAATTTGGCCCCCAGGCTGCTGCTCATTCTAAAATAAAAAAGCTTTACTTACCCCTGCAGCGTTTCTCACCGGTCTCCTGCTTCCACTGTAATCAGGCAGGCACGCAGAAATCTCAGTCTGCTGTGCCGATCACATGACCGCACTGAGAACCAGGAAGTAAGGAACAGAAGCACGGAGGGAGACAGGAGGGAGATAAACGCTGCAGGAGGTAAGGAAAGAGGGTTTTATTTTACTATGGGCAGCAGCCTGGGGGCGATATCTAACACAGGGGGAGGGGGGATCCTGTGCGATCTATAGGGGCCATGGGCAGCACTATGGGGGCGATATCTAACACAGGGGGACTTGTGCGATCTATATAGGGGCCATGGGCAGCATTATGGGGGCGATATCTAACACAGGGGGACTTGTGCGATCTATAGGGGCCATGGGCAGCATGGGGGCGCTATCTAACACAGGGGAACGTGTGCAATTCATAGGGGACCATAGGCAGCACAGGGGAACGTGTGCCATCACAAGGGGGCTATATTCAATATAAGGGGGCCATATCCAGATTAAGGGGGCTAATTTTAGGATGGGGGCTATGACGGACATATACCCTATATGATTTGTTAGAGGGACACTGGCATTATAAGATGGACCCCATTTAACATTAAAAAAAAAAATTCTCTTTTCCTTCACCAAATTTGGGGGTGCGTCTTATAATCAGGTGCGTCTTATAAAGTGAAAAATACGGTATATTATTTAATATACTTCATTTCTCTAGTCCCTTCCACGACAGCATAGGAGGTTGTCTCTCCACGCCCTAATTGGGACAGGAAGTTCAAGAGGTTTAAAAGGACCCTCCCACCTCCCATAGCCAGTGTCTTTCCTGTCCCCATGGGGCATGGAGAGGTTTTGTTTTTTCTCCTATGCTGTGGTGGCCGGCGAACTGCAGTATATTTTTTTTTTTTTTTTTTCCCCCCCTATTACCTTCAGCCGGACGGCATCGGTCGGGCCTTCACCGCTCCTCCCTTGCTGTTCCCTCACGCTGTGGGGGACCGCTGCTCCAGCCTTCCGGATCCTCCTGAGGGGTGATGCAGGCTGTTGAGCTCCCCGGCCGGCGTCCTCCCTGAGCCGCCGGCCGCCTCCCGCATGCACGCTGCCGGAGCGATCCGGAAGTGCTCCCGGAGGCGGGACTTCTGGTCTTGCGGACTTCCGGTCGAGCGCTTCCGGTTTGCGGAGGCAGCGTGGAGGCACGCCGACTGCGACTCGACCTGCCCAGGACCGGATGCGGGAGGCGGGGAAACGTGCACCGTCACTGGGGAGGCAGGCCCTTGTCCATAAGGGCTGCCACGAAGACATCAGATCATGGTAAGTCCGTGCTCCCTGTCATGTCTTCCGCTGCAGCTGCCTCTGCAGAACCCAGTGTGCCCCCTGCTACTGTGAGTATGGAGGGGTCTGGTCCCTCGGACATAGGTCTCATCAGTGATTATGGCTCTCTGCTCTGTGTTTTCTAGGAGGACAAGGCCACCAAGAAAACTGACAGAAATGAGAAATCAGAGAAGCCTGAGAAGTCAGAAAAAACTGACAAGTCCGATAAGCCTGATAGACCTGACAGAGTGGACAAAATTAAAAAATGTCCCATCTGTATAAAGAAGCTCCCTGCAGTATGGGATAAAAAGCTTTGCCAGCAATGTACGGACCAGGTTATTAGGGCCGAACAACCATCTCTGATAGATGAGTTGCGGTCCATGATGAAACAGGAGATTAGGGCCTCACTGGCTTCTCTCCCTGTGCCTGGCCCTGTTCCTGGCCCTGTTCCTGGCCCTGTGCCTGGCCCTGTTCCTGGCCCTGTGCCTGGCCCTGTTCCTGGCCCTGTTCCTGGCCCTGTTCCTGGCCCTGTTCCTGGCCCTGCTCCTGGACCCTCTCCTCCAAAAAAGAGGAGACTCCAGTCGACCCCTTCTGATCAGGAGGACGCTGATTCCACCTCTGAGGGTCCTGATGAAGGATTTCCATCTGGGGGGTCTGACCAGTCCTTTCTTTTTCACTCAGAAGAGTTGGGGGATCTTATTGAGGCAGTTCGGAGCACTATGGGTTTAGAGGAAGTGCAGTCTCTTCCTTCAATCCAGGACGAAATGTTTGCTGGCCTGAAGTCAGTCAAACAGTTGGGATTCCCAGTTCATGCCAATATATTGGATATTGTTTCTCAGGAATGGGAATGTCCTGAGAGGCGAGTACGGAGTGACCTTAGACGCCGGTTTCCTCTGGAACCTTCGGGACTACATTGGGAGATCCCAAGAGTAGACGTTCAGGTGGCTAGGGTAGCTAAGCAAACGGCTCTTCCCTTTGAGGATACTTCCCAACTGAAGGATCAAATGGATAGGAAGGTAGAGGGCCTGATGAAGCGGTCCTGGGAGGCATCGTCTTCCTCTATTCAAGCCAACATTGCCTCCACCTGCGTATCCAGGTCCCTAATTAGGTGGTTGGACCAGTTGGAGGCTCATATTTCCCAAGGGACCCCTAGGGAGGAATTACTGGAATCCCTTCCCTTGCTTAGGAAGGCTACCTGTTTTCTGGCAGATACCTCGGTGGAATCTGTCCGCCTGGCAGCCAGGACCTCGGTGCTTTCTAACTCTGCCCGACGTGCCCTCTGGCTTAAGGCCTGGAGTGGAGACTCCACCTCTAAAATGAGGCTTTGTTCCCTTCCTTTTAAAGGGGATTTGGTGTTTGGACCTGCCCTGGATGATATCCTGGACAAGGCGTCTGATCGTAAGGCCTTGCCCGATCCTAGACCTACCAGGAAGCGGTCCTTTCGTCCCTCGATGCCTCAGGCCTCCCAGCCCAGAGGGAAAGGGAAGGCAGGCAGGTGGAGCTATCCCAAAGGTAGAGGGAGAAACATCCTCATCCCTCCACATCAGCAACGTCCTCAGCAGGACAAGCAGTGACTCGGCCCGGGTGGGGGGAAGACTCTCAGCGTTTCTTACCCAGTGGCAGTTCATAACCTCTTGCCAATGGGTTCTGAAGATCATCTCGGATGGTCTTCTCATAGAATTCCTTTCCCCCCCTCTTCCGGGTCTCCGAGTCACTGCGCTGGCATCGCCGGGTTCACAGACTCTGTTGTACACAAAGATTTTAGAGTTAGTGCACTCGGGGGTCGTTTCCCCAGTCCCGAGTCGGGAAGAAGGGATAGGACACTACTCCCGTCTCTTCCTGGTCAAGAAGCCATCCGGCGACGTCCGTATAATTATCAATTTAAAAAGTCTAAACCGTCAGGTCAGGTACCGGCGGTTCAAGATGGAGTCGGTGAGATCAGCTATTCCCCTGATAGGTCTACACCACCAGATGGCCTCTATCGATCTGAAAGATGCCTACTTCCATGTACCCGTCCATCCGGGACACAGACAATACCTCAGGTTTGCGGTGCTTCACGGGGAAGAAGTACTTCATTTCCAATTCAATGTACTTCCCTTCGGGATCTCCTCAGCTCCAAGGATCTTTTCCAAGATCATGGCAGAGGTGGTCGCCTTTATAAGATTGCAGGGTATCTGTCTAGTTCCGTATCTGGACGACTTTCTTCTCATGGCTCCGTCTGCTCCAACCCTCCGGAGCCATGTGGAGAAGTCTTTGGGAATCCTTCGGTCTCTGGGATGGATTCCCAATCTCAAAAAATCACAGTTAACCCCCTCCTCCACAGGCATCTTTTCTCCCAGAGGGCCACAGGATAGCTCTGTTATCCAAAATCTCGAAGCTCCGCAGGCAGGCTCGCCCAACGCTTCGAGCGGCTATGTCGGCCCTGGGTTCCATGACATCCTGCATCCCCTCGGTCAGGTGGGCTCAGGCCCATTCTCGGTGTCTCCAGGATCATATCCTGACACACTGGGACAGACTCCCGTCATCCCTAAACAGAAGGTTTCGCCTCTCGGAGTCCGTCTCCTCATCCCTTCTCTGGTGGCTGAGTCCCGCCAACCTGCAGGTGGGGGTTGCCTGGACTCAGAAACCCCTGGTTACACTGACCACAGATGCCAGCCTACGTGGATGGGGGGCAATGGTGGCAAATTCCCCATTTCAAGGGGTCTGGAGTCCTTACGTCAGCTCCCAATCCTCCAACTACCGGGAGCTCAGGGCAGTCAGGGAAGCCCTCCTTGCGGCTCAGGACCTCGTCCGGGACTCTCACGTCCTGGTATATTCAGACAATGTCACAACAGTGGCACATCTCCGCCATCAGGGCAGTACACGCTCCGGCGCCCTGAAGTCGGTATCCTCCCGAATCTTTCAATGGGCAGAACAATCTCTGCTCTCCCTTTCTGCGGTCCATCTGAAGGGCTCCCTCAATCTTCAGGCGGATTTCCTGAGTCGTCGGGATGTTCATCCAGGGGAATGGAGCCTGGATCAGGCAGTGTTCTGCTCTCTAGTGGCAAGGTGGGGTGCACCAGAGGTGGACCTCTTTGCCTCAGCAGAGAATCGCAAGGTCGCAACATATTCTCCCTGAACCCAAGGGACGAGGCTTTAGGGGTAGACGCTTTCTGCCACAGTTGGTCCTTTCGCCTCGCTTACGCGTTCCCCCCTCTTCCTCTTCTCGCACGGGCCCTGAGGAAGATCAGAGACGAGGGGGTCCCAACTATACTGGTAGCCCCTCTGTGGCCCCGGAGGAGTTGGTACAGCTTGGTCATGACGCTAGGAATCGACGGCCCAGTCCTCTTAGGTTCGGACCCCAGCTTACTGTCACAGGGTCCGATTTTCCATCCGGCTCCTCAGAAACTCAACTTGGCTGCCTGGCTTCTGAGGCCCGGGCACTGAAGGCTCAAGGGCTTTCTGACAAAGTTGTGGCTACGCTGCAGAAGAACTGTAAACCTGTGACTAATAGTATATACAACAAAATCTGGAAGAGATTTTCCTCCTGGTGTGGTTCTCGGCCTCCTGACCCTTTTCGGCCTAATATTGCGCAGATTCTGGACTTTCTCCAAAGTGGTTTAGACTTAGGTCTTAGGCCCAGCTCCCTGAAAGTTCAGGTGTCAGCACTCAGTGCAGTCTTTGACACGGCTCTGGCAGATCATCGTTGGATCCGTCGGTTCTTTGTGTCCGCTGGTAGACTCTGTCCACGTCGGAGGGTCCTGACGCCTCGCTGGGATCTCAATGTGGTCCTTACAGGACTATCTCAATCTCCGTTTGAACCTCTGTGCTCTTGTAACATTCGTTCCCTTTCTCACAAGACTGCTTTTCTTGTGGCTATTACATCTGCTCGCAGAGTCGGCGAACTTCAGGCTTTGTCTGTTAGGGAACCTTATCTGACCATCAGAGATGACAGCATTGTTTTTCAGCTGGACCCTTCCTTCCTTCCCAAGGTGGTTTCGGATTTTCACCGTTCGCAGTCCATCGTCCTGCCTTCATTCTGTCAGAATCCTCGGACTCCGGGTGAGGAAGTGTTTCATTCTTTGGATGTCCGTCGGATAGTGTTGCACTACCTAGAGGTTACTGCTTCTTGGCGCCTTGATTCTAACCTGTTCATCCAGCCCTTTGGCCGCAATAAGGGCAAGAAGGTGGCTAAGAGTACAGTCGCCAACTGGATTGTGCGAGCAATTAGAGATGCATACCTCGCTCAGCATCTCTCTCCGCCTACTGGATTCACGGCGCACTCCACCAGGGCTACCTCTGCCTCCTGGGCCGAACGGGCAGGGGCCTCCCCTGAGCAGATCTGCAAGGCGGCTACGTGGTCTTCGCTCCATACCTTCACGAAGCATTATCGTCTGGATCTGGATTCCAACAGGGATTTGGCCTTTGGCAGGAAAGTCCTGCAGGCTGTGGTCCCCCCCTAGGTATCAATTCTTTGGTATTCCTCCTATGCTGTCGTGGAAGGGACTAGAGAAATAAGAATTATTCTTACCGATAATTCGCTTTCTAGGACCTTCCACGACAGCAGGTAATTCCCTCCCCTATGTATTCATGTATTCCTGAATGTGTAGTACTTCTCATATGCTATGGATTCTTTGTAAGACACTGGCTATGGGAGGTGGGAGGGTCCTTTTAAACCTCTTGAACTTCCTGTCCCAATTAGGGCGTGGAGAGACAACCTCCTATGCTGTCGTGGAAGGTCCTAGAAAGCGAATTATCGGTAAGAATAATTCTTATTTTTTCATTGAATATTTCAAACACACATTTTTTCTTTTGTCCTCTTTCTTCCGTTTTTCATTCTTTCCCTTCTTTTTCGTTTTTTTTTTCCCCTTTTTTTCTGTTTGTCAATGCTGGCAACTTTATCCACAGCTGCACGTGTTTGAGTCATGAAGGGGTGGATGACGGAATCTCTGTATACGTGGCTACATTCAAACACATATATAGGAGCCTGCGACTCCCTGTTTGCTATAGTCTTTCTTTGTACTTTGTCCTGATGATGAGGACGGATATGTCCTCGAATCGCGTAGACCTGTGTAAAAGATAAATAAAGAAAGGATTCACTAACCAGCATCTGGACTCTGTGGTTTGGCGCGGATTTTGAAACCTGCTTTCTGCTCTACCTCTTGGAATATATCTACAATGCGGGACCGCTGCCTTCCACTTTTACTACGTGCCTTCATAGGGGTTGTGACTTGCACAACCCCATCAGGTGAGTGTTTTAACCCACACTTGCCCCCACGTGTCATACCGGGTAAGACCCTATTTTTGCGCCTTCTTTTTCCAGAGTTACCCTCACCACTGCTCTGACTTGACACCTCCCACCTCCCTGCCTGACCCCTAGGTGGGTGGCCCTATTCCTTCTTAAGCAGCTCACTGGTATGCTTGACAGGTGTGGTGCAAGGTGTATCTAGGATTTGTGAATGCTGGTGGAGGCAGTAACACAGGTTAGGTTTTCAGAACCATGGGGGTTTGAGCCCTGCACGGGGAGAGAAAGATTATGCAGAACCCTGTGACGACCTGAGTAGTCCAGGGCGTCACAAAAGAAGTTTGAAATAGTATCATATATAAACTGTAATTCCACATATGTTATATATTTGATGACATGTATATGTGGCAAATATTTCGTTGGATGTACAACTAGACCATTGAAAAAACGGATTGCGGAACACTTATCTGGCGCAGATCCAGGAGCTTGCTCTGTAGGGAAATGACTGTCAGGTTTATCTCGCCATTTGACAGAAAAACATGGAGGTTGTATGGAAGGACTGAAGTAATGGGAATTGAAAAAATCAGGAGACCCCCCCTCGTGGTGGAATATGGGAACGATTTTTACATAATCGTGAAGCTTACTGGAGTCTAGCTTTAAATGCTTGGTATCCGGAAGGCTTAAATTACAGAACAGATCTTATGTATTTCTATTAAGGAGAGATGAGAATATGGGGAGGGAGGAGAGGAAAGGGGAGAAAAAAGTATAAGTTGTTTGTTTTTTGTTTTTTTTTTTTTCTCTCTCCTCCCCTCCTTCTCCATAGAGTCCCACGGCTTTCAGTATCATCTCTATGCCGATGACACGCAGATCTACCTCTCTGGACCTGACATTACCTCTCTACTAACCAATATTCCACAATGTCTGTCTGCTATTTCATCCTTCTCTGCGCGATTCCTAAAGCTTAACATGGACAAAACAGAATTCATTGTCTTTCCTCCTCCTCACTCAACTCCTCCAACAAGCCTTTCCATCAAACTTGATGGTTGCTCACTCTCCCCAGTCTCACAAGCTCTTTGCCTTGGAGTAACCCTCGACTTTGCTCTATCCTTCAAGCCACACATCCAAGCCCTCGTCACCTCATGCCGACTACAACTCAAAAATATCTCCCAGATCTGTGCTTTCCTTAACCAAGAATCAGCAAAAACATTAGTGCACGCCCTCATGATCTCCCGCCTCGACTACTGCAACCTCCTGCTTTCTGGCCTCTCTTCCAACACTCTTGCACCCCTCCAATCTATCCTAAACTCTGCGGCCCACTTAATCCACCTTTCCCCTCGCTATTTCCCAGCTTCACCACTCTGCCAATCCCTTCACTGGCTTCCAATCGCCCAACGACTCCAGTTCAAAATATTAAACATGACATACAAAGCCATCCACAACCTGTCTCCTCCTTACATCTGTGACCTAGTCTCCCGGTACCTAACTGCACGCAACCTCAGATCCTCACAAGATCTCCTTCTCTACTCCGCTTCAAGAGGAACCTGAAGACCCATCTCTTCCGACAAGACTACAACCTACAATAACCCTCAGTCCAGTACACCACTGCGCAACCAGATCTGTCCTCACCTATTGTACCATCACCATATTCCCTGTAGACTGTAACCCCTCGCGGGCAGGGTCCTCTCTCCTCCTATACCAGTCTGTTTTGTATTGTTAATGATTGTTGTACGTATACCATCTTTCACTTGTAAAGCGCCATGGAAAAAGTAGCGCTATAATAATAAATAATATTATATATATATATTATTTATTAGAACTATTTATAGAGAATTTTGTGCCTCATGTATATATGTTCATGTATTATATGCCTTTTATTAAATATGTGTCAGGGTAAATTGTGGAGGTTTGGGAAATTTCCTTACATTTCAATTAATATACCCTAGACATTTGTAGTATGTTGTATACAATGTATTGTGAACGGTTAACTGTCTGGGCAAGTAGTAATCATTGCTTTATTGGGTGGATATGTGTTTCTATTTTATATGGGTTGTTTTGTGAGCTATTCTATGTCTGACTTAGAGCTCATGCGCACGTAACTGCTGAATATTCTGCAGCGATTTGACAGCACATGTGCGCTTCAAATCGCTGCAGAAACACTGCATAATGAATGCAGTATTTTTGTTAAAAAAAAGCCGATTTCATGCGCTCGGGATGCTGCCCCCACCATAGACCGAGTGGGAGCTGCATCCAGAACGCACAAATAATTGACATGCTGCTGTTATGAACGCACAGATTTGGGTCAAAATTTTAGCACTCAAATCGCTGCGTTTAAAAAAGCAACGTGCGTACGTATTATGCATAATCTACATAGATTGTGCAGTGAACGCAGGACGTATGCATTTACGCTGCAGTGCAATACGCAGCGTAAATGCATGTAAGTACACAACGTGCACATGAGCCCTAAGGGTGTTAAAATCTGAAACATGTTAGGTGGGACCCTGTGTGGTCTGACAGCTTGCTTTTAATCTGTCCATGTTCATGTTTGTGAAATAAAGCAAGAAGAATTTTGCAGCACAGTTGGGACTATGGACTATTTTCCTTTTTGCTCCAAGTAAGACCCTTACCTGAAAAAGGTAGTGTGTTAACGAACACTAAAACGCCCCCGAATACTGTTACTCACCAACACTTCGCAGGCTAAAGGTTTTGCAGAGGGTTTATAATAGCATCTTGACCTGTGACCCAACTGCTGGGGAATCACAGATGAATGTGAATATTCTTCCGCCACATGAGGATCTTGAACAATGGAGCTGTGCGATTAATAGCTATTGCATTGGGCAAAATGCAATAAAAACGTGTCAAATATGCATGCGGTTTTTGGGGTCAAAAACGCTGCATCTTTGTGGTTAGAAAAGATGCAGTGTGTGAACATAGCCTAATGTCGTAAGCCATGTTCTCTCACCAATGACAGCAAGTCTCCAGGTCCCACAAATTAAAGAGCGACAGGTAGAGGCAGGAATAAGTTTATAAATTTGGGGAAGCAGTAGGAGGAAAGCAGAATCATTGGCTGCAACAAAACAAGGAGGAGGGAGAAATTACATGGGACAACCGGGTTAACCCTTTGGCACAGCAGGCAGGTGTATCCAGTCAACTGGGATGCCTTACATGCCAAAAGATTCCAGAAATGTGAGCTTTTCTATTTAATGGTAATTTTTATAGTTTTACAGAGGGAGCCGTGCTAACAGTAATTGTTCAGAATAAAACCTAGAATACAAGCAATAATATAGATACCATACAGTAAGTAAATAGTGATACATGTAAAAAACATAGCGTACTTAGTAGATACTATTTTGATCAAAAGAGCATAAAAAAGAGCATAAAAGCCATCGCACAGTGACATTGTTTACTTTAATAAGGTACCTCGCTATTAGTGATGGGCGATCCCCCCGATGGTCAGGATTGGGAGCCTCGCCTGATCGTATTATAAAGATCGGGATAGAGATAATGCAAACTTGCATCCGATCACCGATCTCGGGCGTTACAGTTATGGAATGGGGAGGGGGGGGGGGCTGTAAAATAAAGAATATAGTTAATAATAAACATTGTCATTATACTTACAGGTCTCATGACGCATCCTGCAAACTCTGTCTCCCGGCCGCTTCTGCTTCCGAGTCCGATCATTGCTGTGCCGCCTGGTAACCAGCATTGCCTAAAGGACCTTCTGTGATGTCATGGCCATGTGACCAGTCAGGTGGGAATGTTGTATTACCTCCTTGGTTACAGACTGGTCACATGACTATGACGTCATCAAAGGTCGTGTTAACTGAATTTTGATTGTTACTGTAAATGTCATATCGCATTACGGCGCACAATCTCCTCAGCTGCATGTATTTCCATGTAGCTGAGGCGCTGCTGTCCTGAGAGACGCAAGTGCAATCATCCCTCACTGTCAGCCTGCTTCTCGCTCTGTACAGAGCGATGTTGCAGAGCTGACATGGCTCGCTCTGCTTCTCAATTTTTATAGACTGTGTCGGAACAGAGTGATTAAGCTGACATTGCTGTCCCTGTGGATTATATCGGACTAAGGATTTTTTTATCATAAAGATGGAGTCTCCATTTTTTTTATTTGTAATAAAAAAATATATTTCTGTGTTTGTGTTTTTTTTTTTTTTTTTTTTTTTTTTTGTTTTTTTTTTTACGGTTTACTAAAAATTCATGGTGGCCATGTCTAATTTGGCTTGACACCATGAATTTTGGGCTTAGTATCATCTGAGAATACAAAGCAGGTATTAATGTACCGCCCCGCGCTCGGCTGCAGCCGAGCCGCTTGGATCCGGGCTCGTTGGTAGGTGGCTCGAGCGCCTCCGGACCCGGGGTCACTTTGCTCTGAAAGGATGCTGGTGCTACGTAGGGGGGTGGTAGTTAGGTGTACAGCCGGAGTTGTGTTTGAGTTCGTAATGCCACCCACGGAATGTGGTGAAGGTGTAGACACCACCGCTGCAGTTACGGGGCACCCGGGGGAGATGGTTATGCAGCAAGATGTTAACCCCTCCGTAGGCAGGGATGATGGTCCCGGGACCCGTTGGGGAGAAGTAGTTGGGCGGTGCGCGGCCGGATGGTACTGTTGTACTCACTGTTATTGACACACACAAGTCTCTGGTAAACAGAGTTGATGGTGGTCGGTGCCTGCAGCCGGCTGCGCCTGGTCCCCCACCTGGTTCGGTGGCCTTTGCCTTTCTCCTGTACCGTGTAGTGTATGTGTAGACTGCCTGCCCTTCAGCGACTGGAGTCCGCTCCCCGGCTGTATGTATGTCGGGAAAGCCCGTTTGCACGCAGATGCTGGCCCGTGGGATCTCTCTGTGCGGTGGCTTTCTATCCCCCTCGGTGGGTTGTTGTCTTCAGTCGGGACTTCGGTGGGAAAGGACCTATAGTCCAGACCGCAATCAGTAAATTAACTCCGTCCAGTGGATTCTGGACCTCGTTTTAGGGTCTGAGTACCCCCCTGTGTGCTCCGGTTTCCAGTCGGTTCCCCGGGTCGGTACCGGCGGGCCACTACCCTGTCCCGGTCCACCACGGTTCCACCGAGCCGTCTTTCTGGCTCCTGCAGGCTAGGGCCACCGTATGCCTCCTAGCCAAGTTACTAGGGCTCCGACCCCGACACCTGTCAGACTGCTGCAGACCTGCTACACAGGCCTGCTTCCACTCTCCTTCCACTAACAACTGACTGCACTTGACTAACTTGCACTTCCTGCCTCAGGCCCTCTGAACTCCTCGGTGGGCGTGGCCAACCACCTGGCTCCGCCCCCCTGGTGTGTCCATTAAGCTCTGAGGGAGGTGACTAGGGTTTATGTGATTTGGCTGATGTTACCTTGTGTGGGACTGGTCTTGTGTGGGGCGTTATCTGTGACTACCTGGCTAGTCCAGGGCATCACACTCCCCCTTGGTTAACTACAGACCGTCCGCGGGCTGTCCGACCACCACCATTTATTTTTCTGAACTGGAAAAGATAAAAATAACACATTACAAGTATAATAACATATTTACAATCATGAAGGTTTCTGTTTCTTCCCTTGACGGGAGGCATTTGGCTTAAACGTTGCAAACATGTAAAAACAACATTTTTATTAAGCAGGAATGGGATGGGACCGGGTCCTTTCAGTTGCTCACCCAAGCAAACCTAAACCTTGATGCTGCCTCTAAAAACAGGTCAGCACCCCTTTTCCCCAGTCCAGGAATCTGGTTCGGGTCCGGGTGTTGCCCAAATGGGCCGGGTACAAAGTTCCATACCCGGCAGTCTCTCAGAGGCCCCACGTCCAGGGGACCCCTGACCCGGAGGGTTGTCACCGGTTGCAATGGTGACGGGACCCTGGCCTCCTCTGACGCAGGCCCTTCCTCCAACCAGCCTCCCCGGGGACTTCAGGACCTGAAAGGGTGGTCCGGGATTATTTACAAGCCCAAAAGTTTTCGGGTGGCCTGAAAGTTCTCAGCCTTGTTCATCTAACGGGGTAAATAACGGGAAAATCAACACAGTCCGAACGGGGACAGGCAGTATGGTAGCCGGGAACCGCTACCTTAACACTTCCCTTTATCGGTACTGTATGGCGGGGGAGGGGACTGGGTACTGCGGCTCACCCTCCTCTTCACATTTAAGGGCGAACCAGCCCCTCTCCCTGCAATGCTGGGTGTAGCTCACCAGCTCTCCGGGCTCCAGGTCACGGTCCGGGTGACTTACGGGCAGGTGTGGGTACACGTCCCTGCGGGACACGAACACTTCCGCCTCCAGGCCGGGCTCATATATAAACCCCCATCCTCGGTTGGGGTCAAATTGACGGACTTGGCCTTCATAGGTCGGGCCCCGTACCCGATAGGTAGCATTGCGGAGATTGTCCTTTTGCCGGATCGTCTAGGCCAGCACCTCCGCCTTCCGCTGCTCTCGTGCCGCAATCTCCCAGCCCAGCTGGCGCTGCTGCCGCTCCCAATACGGTGCGTCTGCCTGCTCCTTTTTCGCGGGGGTCGGGCCCAGCCAGAGCTCCCCCATGCCGGCTACGACCAGCCCCTTCTGGACTGGGGAACTCCGCTGTGACATGGCCTGCTGTGCTGCCTTGCAGAGGCAACCCTGCGACTCCTCAGCCGAGGCCTGCTTTGTGGGAGCGGCCAGCTTTACCTGCCGGGCCCTCTTCCGGTCTGCATCCACCTCCATCTTGGCCGGGCGGACTGCCGGGGCCTGGATCTCTTTGGGCACGGCCACTTCTGGGACTAATGGGTCCACATCGGGAACGGGCATCTTCGGTGAATTTTCCACGGGAGTGGGATGGGCACTGACCGGGTGACTGGCAGTCCTCGGGCTGCTTCCACGGGCGGGTCCTCGCGGGAGGATTGTACGGGCTCCGCTGCCGGTGTCGGGGGCAGCAGACCGTGCAGGGGATCGGCAGCAGCTGGTACGGCCGATGAGGGAGGCAACATAGAGGGCAGGGGCAGACCGGGTCCCTCAGCCGCGTCGGCCGGTCCGTCAGGGACACAGGGGCGTGGGTCACTTACCCGTTCCTCCAAGATTGCATCCACTTCACGTACCCGCACAGCCGCAGCTATCTCCTCCATCTCGGCCACCCACCGCTCCATCAGGAAGCGCACCTGGGCCTGCAGGCGGCGGCACATCAATGTCGTCCGGGCTTCCACCCACGCCGCTGTTCCGGGCGCGGGCTCCGGTACTGTGGGCTTGCGGGACGGGTCAGCCATTGCGCCTTCACGGGGTCCAGGAACCAGAAGTGTGGCAGGGTCCTGGAGTCCCTGCCCTTTATCAGCTCGGGCACATGTCGCTGAATCTTTACCCGCCCCCCCTTGGTCTTTTCGCGGCACTCCCTTTTTCTGCTGGGCAGTTTTGCTTTTCGACCGCGCGCTTTGTTGCACGGCCGTGTTCCCAGGGGGCGGGGCTTCGGCTTTTCGCGCCCTTTGTGCGGGGAAGAAGACTCTGGCGGGAATCTTCGCACCAAAAGATGGCAGATTCTGAAAATTTTCAACGGGTCACCGCTGACTTCAACTTCAAGGCGCACTTCACTAGGTAAGTGATTTGGTACATATCCTGTTCGTGACGCCAGAAGAGTCGATGTGTACCACCCCGCGCTCGGCTGCAGCCGAGCCGCTCGGATCCGGGCTCGTTGGTGGGTGGCTCGAGCGCCTCCGTACCCAGGGTCACTTCGCTCTGAAAGGATGCTGGCGCTACGGAGGAGGGTGGTAGGTAGGTGTACGGCCGGAGCCGTGTTTGAGTTCGTTACGCCACCCACGGGATGTGGTGAAGGTGTAGACACCACCGCTGCAGTTACGGGGCACCCGGGGGAGATGGTTATGCAGCAAGATGTTAACCCCTCCGTGGGCAGGGATGAGGGCCCCGGGACCCGTTGGGGAAGAAGTAGCTGGGCGGTGCGTGGCCGGATGGCATTGTTGTACTCACTGTTATTGACACACACAAGTCTCTGGTAAACAAAGTTGATGGTGGTCAGTGCCTGCAGCCGGCTGCGTCTGGTCCCCCACCCTGTTCGGTGGTCTTTGCCTTTCTCCTGCACCGTGTTGTGTATGTGTAGACTGCCTGCACTTCAGCAATGGGAGTCCGTTCCCCGGCTGTATGTATTTCGGGAAAGCCCGTTTGCCCGCAGACGTTGGCCCGTGGGATCTCTCTGCCTGTGCGGTGGCTTTCTATCCCCCTCGGTGGGCTGACCTATAGTCCAGACCGCAATCAGTAAATTAACTCAGTCCAGTGGATTCTGGACCTCGTTTCAGGGGCTGAGTACCCCCCTGTGTTCTCCGGTTTCTAGTCGGTTCCCCGGGTCGGTACCGGCGGGCCACTACCCTGTCCCGGTCCACCACGGTTCCACCGAGCCGTCTTCCCGGCTCCTGCAGGCTAGGGCCACCGTATGCCTCCTAGCCAAGGTACCATGGCTCCGACCCCGGCACTTGTCAGACTGCTGCAGACCTGCTACACAGGCCTGCTTCCACTCTCCTTCCACTAACAACTGACTGCACTTGACTAACTTGCACTTCCTGCCTCAGGCCCTCTGAACTCCTCGGTGGGCATGGCCAACCACCTGGCTCCGCCCCCTGGTGTGTCCATTAAGCTCTGAGGGAGGTGACTAGGGTTTATGTGGTTTGGCTGATGTTGCCTTGTGTGGGAGTGGTGTTGTGCGGGGCGCTATCTGTGACTACCTGGCTAGTCCAGGGCGTCACATTAACCCTTTTATTACCCAGCGTGCCACCGCCACCAGGACGAGCCATATAAAGTGAAAGGAAATGGCGCTAAGAAACAATGTGCCATTTCCAGGGGCGGCTGTGGGCTGCGGAGAATCCCAACCCCCCACCTGCCTACATTAACCTGACTGCCGATCAAAATACGGTGGGAGCCCACACATTTTTTTACATTGACAGTCAGGCTATGATTTCCCCTTCCTTATTTCAGGACCTTTGATGACGTCTTAGGGCTCATGAGCACATAACTGCTGAATATTCTGCAGCGATTTGACAGCACATGTGCACGTCAAATCGCTGCAGAAATACTGCATAATGGATGCAGTTTTTTTGTACAAAAGAAGCAGATTTCATGTGCTATGGCTGCTGCCCCCACTATAGACAGAGTGAGAGCTGCATCCATAGCGCACAAAATAATTGACATGCTCATTTTTTGAACACACGGATTTGGGTCATAATTTTAGCACCCAATTCGCTGCGTACTTAAAAGCAACGTGTGCACGTCTCATGCACAATCTACATACGGTAGATTGTGCTGGGTACGCAGGACGCATGCATTTACGCTGCAGTGCAAAACGCAGCGTAAATGCATGCAATTACACAACGTGCGCATGAGCCCTTAGTCATGTGACCAGTCTGTAAGCCAATGTCTGTACAACAGTCACACCTGACTGGTCACATGGTTATGACGTCATTGAAGGTTCTGTAAGTCAGTGCTGGTTACCGGGTGGCACAGCAATGATTGGATGCGGAAGCAGAAGCAGGCGAGAGACCGAGTCTGCAGGACACGTCGCTGGACCTGTAAGTATGATCATAATGTTTTTTCATAATGTGCTTTTTTTGTTTTTTTTCTTTACAGCCCCTGGACCCAATCTGTAACACGAGCTTCCCAGGAAAGCTCGGGATCGTGCACACGATCACTGTGATCATATGATCCCCGAACTTTACAGGATCGCCCATCACTTCTCGCTATGTGCCATCAGGCCTCAAAATAGACGCAGCAGAGCCTGACTGTTTTGAATCTGCCTGTAAAAAGCTAAATAGACAACGTGCACAGGAAAAGGGGAGTGCCTGCTACCCCAAATGTACCACCTACAAGAAACTATAGCAAAACCAGAATCATGGGCCACACTCTATTCTATTAGTGTAAGTGCAATGTATAGGTGCACATTCACACTATGGCCATTAAAGCAGCAGTTCAGCGGGTTTGTTTTTTTTTATCAGAAATGCATGTCCCCTGACCATATTAATAGATTTACCAGCTAGTGACTTCTGCTCATCCCTTTCCGCTCTTTCCTGTTCCTTTATCTTGTGACCGTAGCGCCTCATTCATGGGAAGTCAGAGTGAATGGTCACAAGCTCTCAATGTAAATCTATGACAGCCTCGTTCTGGCTCTCATAGTCTAAGGCTATGTGCGCACGTCGCGTATTTGCATGCAGTTACGCTGCGATCTGCACGGCAGCATAACTGCATGCGTCCTGCGTCCCCAGCACAATTTATGAAGATTATGCAGGAGACATGCGCACGTGGCGTATTAGAGCGCAGCACTTCGGCTGCTGCCCGAAGCGCGCGTTCTAAGAAGTGACATGTCACTTCTTTTCTGTGCTCTGCATGCATCCCCCGCTCTGTCTATGGGAGGGGCTGCGCATGTGACTCGCCCACCCCAGGGCTTTGGGACACCCGCTGCCGGGCCAGACTAGTCCGGAGGGTAGTCAGTGGTGGCGGGGCCCGACTCCGTGACCCTGGCGGGGTCAACTAATATGGCTGCTTTGTTGGGGGTGATTATTAAAGTTTGTATTCGTGACGCCACCTGTGGTTTGTGGCTATTAGGCTGCCGCTGCTGTATGGGGCCTCCGGGGCTGGTGGAATGGCAGCTTGGATGGTTCTGCTCCCCACAGGTGGAGCAGTGCCCCGGGGCAACAGTTGGTGCTTGTAAGAGTCTATGAGGGTGTTGTAGATGGTGCAGTGCAGGCGAAATAATGGAGGCAACACCAGGGGGTGCAGTTTCAAGATGTTTACTCACAGTTCCTGGGCTGCAGTACACTGGTGCCTTTGGACTGCTGGGCCCCACTGTCAAGGACCTCTGCCGATCCCGGGTAGATCTGGGAATAAATGCCGGTACACCCCTCTGTTGTGTCTCTTTCCCTCAGCTGTTTTCAAAGCCTTGACTTTTCTGGATAAAACTGTCTTGGTCGTGTTAGGGAGTGTTTTTTTTCAAATAAAAAAATGTTAGTCTATTTTTTTTTTTATTACTGACAGTAATGTTGTGTATCTGATAGACGCCGCAACATTACTAACCGATGGGCTTGATACAAGGTGATATTACAGCTGGTATCAACCCCATATATTACCCAGTTTGCCACCGCACCAGGGCAATGAAATGAGCCAGTGTGAAGTGCCAGGATTGGCGCATCTAATGAATGCGCCACTTCTGAGGTGGCTGCGGTCTGCTATTTTTAGGCTGTAAAGGGCCAAATAACCATGGCCCTTCCCACCCTGAGCATACAAGGTTACAGCTCTCTGCTTTACCTTGGCTGGTAATCCAATTTAGGGGAACCCCACTTTTTAAAAAAAAAATAAAAATAAATTATTTATAAATACTTTAAAAAAAACAGTGTTGGGTGCCCTCCAAATTGTATCACCAGCCAAGGTAAAGCTGCCAGCTGTGGTCTGCAGCTGAAGCTGTCTAATTTACCCTAGCTTGCTGTCAAAAATGGGGGGGACCCCATGTCGTTTTTTTTTTTAATTATTGATTTGGCTAAAGGGTGCCAGCTTAGCATATGTAGGGGGGTGGGACATTATGTGTTTTGATATCTATCTATCCATCTATTCTAGCTTTTTAGGCTGCGTGCCCACAATTAGTGTTTACAGCATTTTGGACACAGAGTATTTTCACTGTGTATAAAACGCTGTGTTGTGCAGTACAAGCACAGTGGAAGAATTTTTAGAAATCCTATGCCCACTGTGCTTCTTTTCTTTTCAGCATTATCTTTCTCCAAGGGGAGAATAGAGCTAAAGCCCGCAGCGGCCTGAATCCGGATCATGGGCACTGACACTCGTATTCTCCTGTGGCAACACTCGCATCTCCCTAGGAGGGCTGACACTATGTACTATTGAAATTGAAATTCTTCAATTTTAATTGGAGGTTTTGACTGATGTCTAGAAGGGTGGCCCAATCAGAGTGCAAATTCCACATCAACAAACTTTTACACTATATTTCCGTTCTAAGAGGATTAGTATTAAATTTCACTAGTCCATACACGGGTACGTAGGTAATCTCAGCAGATAATTTAAACAAGGTCTTGTTTTTCAATGTGGAATGCTGCAGCTTCAATACCTCCTCACATGGCTGATGATTGGGCCACCCTACGTGTCACACGCAACAACGTCGCTAACTAGGCCGGATGTGCGTTACAAATTTCGTGACCCCAGCGACATCTCGTCAGCGTTGTCGTTGCGTGTAAAGCGGCCTTTAAGGTAAAGGTATAGAGAAAGTTGGAAAGCTGGTCAGAGGCGGTGATTGGAAACGTGCGGTTAGATGTCATGAGGCGTATTGGATAATTGAGTTGTAGGCTAGATTCTCCTTGGGAGTAAACTGTCGCAGCGATATTAACCATTTTTATTAAATATAATATTGGGGTTTTTTTTGTTTTGTGTTTGCCCCCCCCCCCCCCTCTATTTAATAAATTGGTATATGGGAATAGCTTTGGATAATTGAGTTGGAGGCTATATTCCCCTTGGGATTAATATATCGCAGTTACATCGCCATTTTTATTAAATGTATTTTTTTTTCTCTCCTCCATTTAATAATTGTTATATGGGAATGCCTTTTGCTATTTTAAGTAGAGGGAGGGTCGACAGTCCATGTTGGCGTCATGAGTTTTAGGTAGGCTGTCTCACATATAAATTACAATGAAGCACAATTAGCTTTGTCAAGTAGCAGGTGTATATGGTTTTATCCAATGGAATACGTACAGTATATAAGGGTATGACTGCACTTTGCTTTTTACCTGCTTTTTTGCTGCTTTTTCAACTGCAGTATTTAATGCCAAAATGGATGTGTTCTGATTTTCAAACATAGTCTATGGGAATTTGGGTTTCTTGTCCGCACTATGCTGTTCAAAATGCTGCCTTTTTGTGGCAGAAATTTGGGCAAAAACTCTGCTTTTCAGGTCAAAACGCAAATGGCAAAAACAATTGACATGTTGCTGTGACGCCCTGGACTAGCCAGGGGATCACAGACACAACACCACACACACCCCTTCCCCGGACAGGTGACAACATTCACACTAAAATCCTTGTTGCCACCCTCCAGGGTCTGATGTCCACACCAGGTTGGGCGGAGCCAGGCGGTTGGCCCCGCCCACCGAGGAGTTCACAGGCCTGGAGGCGGGAAAAGAGTTCAGTTCAGTTCGTGCAGTTGAGTAGAGACAGAGTGGGAGAGGAGATAGAGACACACCGGTGGACCTGAGTCCAGGTCCGCCAGTGGAACTGTTAGGTGTCTGGGTCGGAGCCCAGGCACCTCCAGCAAGGTCGGCAGACGGTGGTGGCCGTCTGCAGGAGTTAGTGAACGGTCGGTGGAACCGTAGGACCGGGGTCGGGCGGTGGCCCGCCGGTACCGAACCGGGGAGCCGATTGGAGCCAAGCACCAGGCAGGGTACTCAGACCCCGACTAGGCTAGAAGCCGCCCTGATAGTCAAATTTACTGATTGCGGTCTGGACCTCAGGGGTTCATTCCCACCCAAGTCCCGATTGACGGCAACAGCCCAACCATCCCGGATAAGTGCCACCGCCAAAGGCAAGAGATCCAAAGGGCCAGCGCCTGCGGGCAAACGGGCTCTTACGACACTTGCACGCAAGGGAGCGGACTACCAGTGTCCAGGCACAGGAGTCAAAAACTACATAACACAGGTGCAGGAACAGACAGCCATCACCAGCCTGTCCAGGGAGAACACCGCAGCCGGCTGTGGGCCCCGTTCATTCTACCATTTGGTTTACTAGAGACTCCGTTATCTTGTGTCAGAGTAAGTACACCAGTGCCGTCAGGCACCACACCGCGCTGCACAGCGACCCTGCGCCCTGCACCCCGGCAATCACCTTCCCGCGGGCCCCCGGGACCATCGTCCCCTGCCCACGCAGGGGTTAACATCAAGCTGCATAACACTGTCCCAGGGAGGCCTAGTCAACGGCAGCAGTGGTGTCCACCATACAATCACCACAACCCAATGGGTGGCGTCACGAACTCTATCAATTCCACCAAACAATCACCCGAACCCCTGCGTGCACTGCCACTACCCTTTTCAGAGCGACGTGATCCCCGGGTCCGTAAGAGGCTCGAGCCACCACCCTCAGTACACGAGCACGGACCTGAGTGGCTCGGCAGTCGCAGCCGAGGCCGCGGGGCGGTACATTGCTTCTTTGAAAAGCAGAGTTTTTGCCCAAATTGCCACAAAAAGGCAGCATTTTGAACAGCATAGTGCGGACAAGAAACCCAAATTCCCATAGACTATGCTTGAAAAGCAGAACACATCCATTTTGGCATTAAACGCTGCAGTTGAAAAAGCAGCAAAAAAGCAGGTAAAAAGCAAACTGCGGTCATACCCTAAGGATGGTTTTATGTATTCATATGCCTATGATTAATCCCTTAGTGATGGAGCTAATTTTCACCTTAATGACCAGACCAAATTTTGCAATTCTGACCAGTGTCACTTCATGAGGTTATAACTCTGGAACGCTTCAACGGATCCTGGTGATTTTGAGATTGTTTTTTCGTCACATATTGGACTTCATGTTAGTACCAAATTTAGGACAATATTTTTGGCGTTTATTTATGAAAAAAATTGAATTTTGGCAAAAATTTTGAAAATTTAGCAATTTTCAACTTTTGAATTTTTATACCGTTAAACCAGAGATTTCTGTGACACAAAATAGTTAATAAATAACATTTCCCACTTGTCTACTTTACATAAGCACAATTTTGGAAACAAAATTTTTTTTTTGTTAGGAAGTTAGAAGAGTTCAAAGTTTATCAGCGATTTCTCATTTTTACATCAAAATTTACAAAACCATTTTTTTAGGGACCACATCATATTTGTAGTGACTTCGATAGGCCTAGATGACAGAAAATGCCCAAAAGTGACCCCATTCTAAAAACTGCACCCCCCAAAGTACTCAAAACCACATTCAAGAAGTTTATTAACCCTTCAGGTGCTTCACATGAACAAAAGCAATATGGAATGAAAAAAAGCAAAAATTAAATTTTACCTAAAAATGTTGCTCTAACCCAAATTTATTCACTTTTAGAAGAAATAACACAACAAAAATGGACCACAAAACGTGTTCCCCACTTTGTTATGAACGCACTGATACCCCACATGTGGTCAGAAACCTCTGTTTGGACAAATGGGAGGGCTCGGAACAGAAGGAGCAATATTTGAATTTTGGAAAGCAAATTTGGCTGAAATAGATTGCGGGCACCATGTTGCATTTACAGGTCCGCTAAGGTACCTAAACAGAAGAAACCCCTCACAAGTGATGCCATTTTAGAAACTAGACCCCTCAAGGCTTCTATCTAGGGGTATAGTGAGCATTTTGGATCCACAGGTACTTCACAGATTTTGTTAACGTTACGTTGTCATGTTGAACATTTTAATAATTTCTCAAAAATGTTGCTTTAGCATCAATTTTCTCACTTTTTCAAGAGGTAATTCCAAAAATTTGACCTCAATGTTTGTTACCCACTTTTTTATGAGCGCGGTGATACCTCACATGTGGTCTGAAACCTTTGTTTGGACAAATGGGAGGGCTTGGAACGGAAGGAACAATATTTGAATTTTGGAAAGGAAATTTGGCTGAAAAAGATTGCGGGCACCATGTCGCATTTGGAGGTCCCCTAAGGTACCTAAACAGCAGAAACCCCGCACAAGTGACCCCGTTTTGGAAACTAGGCCCCTCAAGGAATTTATCTAGATGTTTGGTGAGTACCCTGGACCCCCAGGTGCTTCACAGAATTTTATAACGTTGAGCCATGAAAATAGAAAAATAAAATTTTACCACAAAATTATTTAATTATTTCAACCAGGTAGCTTTTTTTTTCACAAGGGTAACAGGAAAAAAATCACCATGAAATTTATTGTGCAATTTCTCCTGAGTTTGGCGATACCTTATATGTGGTGGAAATCAACTGTTTGGGCGCATGACAAGGCTCGGAAGGGAAGGAGCGCCATTTGACTGCAAAATTGGCTGGAATCAATAGCGGACGCTATGTTGCATTAGGAGAGCCCCTGAGGTGTCTATACAGTGAAGCTCCCCAACATGTGGCCCCATTTTGGAAAATAGACCCCTGAAGGAATTTATCTAGATGTTTGGTGAGTACCCTGAACCCTCAGGTGCTTCACAGAAGTTTATAAGGTTGAGCTGTGAAAATAAAAAAATACATTTTTACCACAAAATTGTTACTTCAACCAGGTAGCTTTTTTTTTTTACAAGTGTAAAAGGAAAAAATTCAGCATAAGATTTATTGTGCAATTTCTCCTGAGTATGCTGATACCTTATGTGTGATGAAAATCAACTGTTTGGGTGCACAGCAGGGCTCTGAAGGGAAGGAGCGCCATTTGACTGCACAATTGGCTGGAATCATTAGCGGACGCTATGTTGCATTTGGAAAGCCCCTAAGGTGCCTAAACAGTGGAGGTCCCCCACAAGTGACCCCATTCTGGAAACAAGACACCTCAAGGTTTTTATCTAGGTGTATATTGAGCAGTTTGAATCCAAGAGTACTTCACAGAATTTGATAAGCTTAGGTTGCCATATTGAAAATTTTCATTTTTTTCACAAAAATGTTGCTTTAGCATCATATTTCTTACTTTTTCAAGAGGCAACAACAAACCGTGGACCCCACAGGTTGTTATCCAATTTCGTATGAGCACAGGGATACCCCACATGTGGCCAAAAACCTCTGTTTGGATAAATGGGAGGGCTTGGAATGGAAGGAGCACCATTTGAATTCTGGAAAAGTTTAAATAAATTGCAGGCACCATGTCACATTAGCAGGGCCCCTTGGGTACCTATACAGCAGAAACCCCCCACAAGTGACCCCATTTTGGAAACTGGATTTTATTCAGGAGTATAGTAAGCATTTTGAATCCACAGGTACTTCACAAAAATGTTGCTGTAGCAACAAATTTATCACTTTTAAGCTATGTGGCCATGATCCAGCGACACGGCGTCTAGTACACAGTGTCAGCCTTCCTGCAGAGATGTGAGTGTTGTCCACTTGAGAACGCAGATGCCCATGCCCACGATTTGGATTTAGGCTGCTGTGGAGCTCTATGCTACCTGCAGAGAACACTCTTGTCTCCGCAGCATAAATTGACATGCTGAGGCTCGGGAAGCTGCACCACAGGTCAGTGTATGCTGCGGAGAAAAGAAGCACATTGGGCATGAGATTTCTAAAAATCCTTCCACTGTGCTTCTACTGCACAACGCAGCGTTATGGATGCAGGGAAAACACTCTGCGCCCAAAACGCTGCAAATCCTGATTGTGGGCACATAGCCTAAAATGCTACAATGGATGAATGGATAGATGTCAAACATATATAACGTCCCACCCCCCCTGCATATTCTAAGCTGGCGTCCTTTAGTGCCTTTCATGTGGCACTAAAGGGTGCCTAGCCTTGTATTTAGCCCCCCAAAAAATTAATAATTAAAATAAACGACGTGGGGTCCCCCCTATTTTTGATAGCCAGCTAGGGTAAAGCAGACAGCTGTAGCCTGCAAACCACAGCTGACAGCTTCACCTTGGCTGGTGATCAATTTGGAGGGCTCCCCAGGCGTTTTTTTTAAAAAAAACACAAACGTGGGGTTCCCCCAAATTAGATCACCAGCCAACGTGAAGCGGACAGCTGGGGTCTGGTATTCGCAGGGTGGGAAGAGCCATGGTTATTGGACTCTTCCCAGCCTAAAAATAGCAGGCCGCAGCCGTCCCAGAAGTGGCGCATCCATTAGATGCGCCAATCCTGGCGCTTCGCTCCAGCTCATCCCGCGCCCTGGTGCGGTGGCAAACGGGGTAATATACGGGGTTGATACCAGCTGTAATGTCACCTGGCATCAAGCCCTGCGGTTAGTGATGTCACGGCATCTAAACAGATACCCGACATCACTAACCCAGTCAGTAATAGAAAAAAATAAACACACAAAAAAAAATTTATTTGAAAAAAAACCTCCCCGAAACATTCCTTTTTCACCAATTTATTGAAAATAAATAAATTTCGGTCGCTGTAATCCATTTTGGAGGTCCCTCGGCGACTCTGGACCTTCCAGAAAATGGGGGATACGTTCCCTGAACATGCCCCCCATATTCTAGAAGAGCAAGCTCTCCATGAGCAGTGTGGGTGCAGTAATCTGAGAATACTGCACTCACACTGCCCCGGTCCAACCTAGGGCAGAGTGACCTGCAGTAACCTCATTCCAGAATATGAGGGGCACGCTCACAGAACGTACCCCCCATTTTCTAGAACAGCAGGCTCTCCATGTGAGGAGTGTGGCTGCAGATTACTGCACTCACTCTCCCCCGGTCCGCAGCGCAGCAGCAAGGTCAGGGTCCCTGCTTACAAGGATCCAGCTGACAGCTGCTGTCTGCGCATGCGCCGCCAGCTTTCTAGGAGGCGGAGTGATCGCGGGGACGGAGCAGCAGGAAGGTAACGGGGCTGACCGGGGGACCTGGGGACGACTTTTCTGCCACATGTGACGTGTCACATGCGGCAGAAAGAGCAGGATGAATGCGGCCGCGCGCTGTGCGCTGCGCGCCACAATCTTGCATGCTCTGGAGGGGGGGAGGGGGAGCGCTCTAGAGAACCGGAGGGGGCTCCGGTGGACCAGAGGGCTCCGCTGGACCGGAGGAGGGGTCAGGGGGAGGACATTTCCCTGCGATCTGAAATGTTTGATAATTTCAGATCGGAGGGAAATGAATGCAGAGCCGGCGGCGGCTGCAGTTTTCGGCGCGAGTTGGCGCCATTTTGACTGCTCCGGATGGGGGGTGGGGGTGGTGGGGGGACTCTCCGGTACCGGGGGCCTTGGGGGCACTAGAGGATTATATTTCTTTATCATCTGATGCGTTTGATCATGTCAGATGAGAAAGAAATCAGCATTATTTGCCTTTTTTTTTTTTTTTTTTTTTTTGTGTACGTCGGTATACGGTGTCACATTATCGGGGTCCAAAAAAAACACCCCGATTCATAATCTTGGGGGTCTCAGCTAACTCCGGTAGCTGAAACCCCAGAGATTTTTCGTCACTGGGGGGCGCTACAAGCTTTTTCCGGCCTGACGTCTCAAGACGTCGGAACAGAATAAGTACCCTGTTTTTCCGACGTCTTGAGACGTTAGGCCGTCGCTATGGGGTTAAGAACTTTGTTCGAAATGCATCAGGCGTTTAGGGGATACGTCCCCACATGAATTTTTTATTCTTGACATCCAATAAAATATTGAAGATTTTAATTAAGAGATTCCTGGTGCCGGAATTTCTCCTGTTTTTCATTGATACTTTGGTTATACTGTTGCACAGAGCTGTATACAATTGGAATTTCAGCTTGATAGGTAATATTTACAGGGGCATAACAAGAGATCATAAGTTGCAGAGATCGTGACAGGGCCCGTGCTTCATGGGTACCCATCACCCCAACGCTTACTTCACCTGGATGTGCATTTGAGGACGCACATTCAGAGGAACTGAATTGCGGCGCAGAGACCCATAGGGTCCCTGCATTGCTATACACGCTGTCGAATGATCAGAGGGCTTAAGCTGATGTCGGTTTGACTGGGGTGCACGACTTTAATGTCATGTACCATTGTGCACACACTGATATCAGCTGCCGGCTACTGCAGCAGCTGTAGAGAAGGAAGTCACTCGACAGGAGAGCAGAGGAAGGGGAGTAGAATGTTTTGGGTTTTTGTATGCAGAGGCAGAACGGGCAACATAGATACCAGGATGGGCCCTGGGTGGGGGACATATACACCACGATGGCCCTGGATGGGGGACATATATTCCAGAAATGGGCCCAGGATGAGCGACATATATACCAGGATTGGTGACATATATGCCAGGAACGGGCCCCGGATGAGGGACATTAGTACAGGATGGGGGACATTACTACATAAGGGGGAGGGCAATACATATGTCTTGATAAGATTTAGAATTCTACAAGGGCACAGACATCTGACCAACATGCAGAGGGGGCACTAGATCCAAATCTTGCACTGGGGCCAATCAGACTCTAGTTATGCCACTGAATATTGACTATCTGTGGTGTTCACTACCCATTCTGCTTTTTTGAAGCATACTCACTTCATTTTCTCCTAAACATACGGCAAATCCTTCCTACATTCACATCGCTCCTCTTTTGCTGGAGTTTCACTTCAACAGGACTTACTTCCATATGGCTGTCATCCCCTCAGTCTCACTTCTGTCTAGAAGAACGAGATGTGGCTATCGCCTGCCTCACATGTTTTTTTCAAAGCCTCAGTCACATTGTTCACCTTATATAGAAAAATTAGCACCAGGCATTCCAATTAATGTGAAAAAAGAATAGATGTTATTACAACTTCAAACAGTTCCATGTTTTGGTCGCTGATTGGACCTTCTTCAAGAACTGACAAATGAAACCAATACAATTCCATTTAGATAAATACATTAAATGGTCTTCATAATGCTCAGATACAATGTCTAACAGACAAGAGAAGGAAAATTAAAATAAATGGAGAAATGTGGAAGGGATGGGGGAGGAGGGAGAGGAGATCCGAGTGAGTGAAGTGAGTGAAAACAATATATTCAAAAAATCGTAAGGAAAAAATCATAACTATAAAAAACTTGATATTGATAGAATAAATGAATTATGCGCTTACCCAGCTGTGAAGCTGTATAAGAACTACTCGTAAGTAAATAGAAAGGGACAGAAACTGTTAAAATAAGTGAATGGTGATGTCAAACAGGTGTAAAAATCATGTCATGAATCTAAGAAAATGACAAGAATAAAAGTAGCTGCTCACCCTGTCTTATGATAATTGAGAGGCGAACGAGAGAAGTGCAAGTGTCAATGAGAAACCTGGTAGGAAGTGGACTAGAGCAAAAAAAAAAATATATGTATTGGTAGTTATAAATCCCATATATTTGGGAATAAGGATTACGGAAATAGAAAACAGAACAATAGCGGTAAGCTGTTACCCTGTTATAAGAATGGTTTTGAGTAGAAATTCACCTATAGCGAACCGTGTGTGAATCATTAATCAGCAATGATGAAGATTGCTCTATGAAAAAGGGAACACGTATTTCATAAAATGAAATATAAAAAAGGAAAAATTAGAAATCATGAGTCTAGTGTAACTGGGGGTAGGAAATCACAGAGATGACACCAGAGAACAATAGCTGTCCAATGTGTTGCTATACTGATAGACAACCAATCATGATATCGTGTGAACATGTATCAATTGACTCTTACCCTGTTGTGGAAATGGTTTGGCTGAGAGTTCACATGAAGTGACTACCATGTAGATTATTGGTCAGAAATGGTGTAGATTGTTCTATGGAGGAAGGAGCACGTATTAGGCTAGGTTCACATTTCCGTTGTTTTGCATCAGTCACATGCGTTGCTTGATGCTTGTGACTAATGTTATTGTACAACGGATGACAAGAATTAGAATTCATTGTCGGACTCCGTTGTAAAAGAGAGAGCGATCAGCTGATCGTTCACAATAGCCGGCCGGCTTTTGAGAGCGAACAGATGATCTCCCGGCGGCCGGCTAATGAGAGCGATCAGCTGATCGCTCACAGCAGCCGGCCGCAGGGTGATCAGCTCATCGCTCACAGCAGCCGGGTGATCAGCTGATCGTTCGGCCGCCAAGAATGTGTGCGGGGGGCAGAGTGCGGGGTGGGTGGAGCCGAGCGGGCCCATGGCGCTGAGGAAGTCAGTGTCGGGGACTGCATGGCTGGGGACAGGTGAGTGTGTGTGTGTGTGTGTGTGTGTGTACGTACATGTGGAGTGCGGGAGGGGGCGGAGCCGAGCGGGGAAGTGTCAGGCTCCCTGCACACGTAGCCAGGGTAAATATCGGGTAACTAAGCAAAGCACTTTGCTTAGTAACCCGATGTGTACCCTGGTTATGTGTGCAGGGAGCCAGAGAGAGCATGCGCAGCGAAAGCCTACTAATTGCACTGCTCAAAAAAACGCTGCGTTCCTGCTGCCCGACGGTCAGTCGTTCCACGACTGATCAGTCGGGTGGAGGATGCAACGCAAGAGCATCAGTCACAATCCGACACCTATACAAGTATATGGGAACAACGGAATATGCCAAATGGATTCCGTTGTTTACCAGAGCGGCGGATTGTGACTGATACAAATTGACGGAAATGTGAACCTAGCCTTACATGAACTATAAAATAAGCTGTATAGTAGCATGTTGTAGAAAGATGTAGCTAAGTATAAGCTTACCAACACTTGTAACAACACAATTTGTGCGGAATCCACCGCTATTGAATATAAAAATAAATGTAGGTAGTTGGGTGTCTACACTGTAAAAAAATAAAATTGATGCATGTTGACTATATATAAGACAGGGGGCAAAAGGATATGTATGTATATGAGGTTTAACTTACCCAGAAAGGGCAGAAAAAAATTATGCGATATCCACCGCTTGTAATAAAAGTAAGGTAATCTGGCTGACGTCACTATGGATAGAGGTAATCATAATCATATAGAGACTCAGCCAGAGTGGCGGCCCTTGTCTGTGTGCTCTGCAGCGCCTGTCATAGGTCTCTACGCTAGAGTCTTACAGGGCCGGTGTCCCTTTAAGTGTGTGTGCGTGTGCTCTCTGACACGGGCTGCCTTGGCTCGCGCATACAGAGAAAGGCCGCCGCTGCTCCCACATGGCTCTTTGTCTGGGTGAGTTTCAATATGGACATTTTTTATGTACATGCATCAGCTGCTTTATATCATATATATAGACTGCTGTATTTACATTATTGTAACGCTCACGGCCGGTGTAGGGGTAGAAAGCAGGGTTAGTAGACCCACTGTACCACAGGTGTCCCCTGGCTTACCCTTTATTGGGAGGGGCTTAACTAAATGCCTACCTCGGAGTGGATGCCAGGTACCACTCCCAGGGCAGTGACCGGGACTGTGGCATTTGACCTCCAGGGCAGGAGACGGATTCAGGTATAGGCACAGGTGCAGGCGGGAAGGCTGAGGCAGACAGGTGGGTATGGACAGGTATGGCGAGCACAGCAGAGATAGATTGGTATGGGAAGGCAGGTACACTGACACATGGATAATGGGACCCGACAACTAGCTAGCAGACAGGCAGCCAAACTAAGTCCGTGCAGGCGCCTCCTCAGTGGGAGGGTGCTATAAATATATAGTACCTCTCAGCATGCCAGCACCTTAAGAGGAGGACCGGTGCGTGTGAGTGCCCATATTAGGCGCATTCCCAGAGAGCCTGTGGCGCTTGCACATGCCCCGGGGGAGAGGGAGGCAGACGAGCACAAGAGTGGTCCCGGAGCTGCGGGGGAGGACGCAACCTAGCGGCATCCCTGAAGGGACACCGGTGCTACAGTACCTCCCTTTACGCCTCCTCTTTTCCAGGCCTGAAGGGCATTTCTTCTCCAGCAACTAGTCTTCAAAGATGGTAGGTGAAGACATGGCCAGTGGATGGGGAGTACTGGATGGCGGCTGCTGAAGGGACTACTTCCTGATCCCTGAAAGAAAGATTGCACCGACTTCCAGGGTAGGCCTCACTGGAGTTTCAGGAACCAAACCTCTCTCTGGCCTCATGGTACACGCATGAATGAAGTGTTCTGCACCTCCGCAGTAGAAACACAGTCTCATGGCTCGACGTTGGTCCAACATCCAAACATAGTGGATCTGCATGGGCTCAGGGGGCGGCAACCGGAAACAGGGACATCGGCGGCCTCTGGAAGGATGGAGCCAGATGTATAGATGTCCTATCACGTATCACCTCCATGGATCTCTCTTGGAACCTAAGGTTGACCCGGGTAGTCAAGGAAATCAGGTAATCCAGAGAAACCGGAATATTATGGCCAGACAGTTAATCCTTTATTTTCCCTTGGCTTGCTAAAAGGCAGCCACCAGCACCTGGTTATTCCAACCTAGCTCTGAGTAGAGAGTGCGGAACTGAACCACATATTGGCTGATAGTCTATGCACTTTGATGTAACTACAAGAAGGAATTGAGCCAAGCAAGAGCCTCTCCGTTGAGGTGTGACATCAGGAATGCCACATTGGTTCCCTTCGGAGCGGATCAATGTGGCAAAAATTCAAATGCAAGGAGCACTGGTTGATGAACCCTCAGCATTGCTTTGAATCAACGTCAAAATGTGGTGGAGTAGACGAATAGGTTCATGTTTCTGCCGGTCCCAGAACTGCGGACTGGATGGTTGCCAAGGAACCGGCCTGACCCAAATCGTTCAGACAGGTGTTGATGGTCTGCAGAAAAAAAACAGAATTTATTCTTGATGTTCCCGCAACAACTTTATAATTTTTTCAATAAAGATTTAAAATTTGAAAAGTTACGTGGTAAAGTGGGAGAAGAACTTTAAATATAGAAATTCCTAAGGAGAAATGAATTTCCTCTTTAAAAGTGACATATTCTTCTAACATTTGCTCCTTACTTCACAAATCGTTTTACAAGCTACTGACTCGCTGGTATTACACACCGGCAAGACTCAATAAAATTAATAATAAAATTTCCTCCTTTGTTGAAGAGGATGTAAAGACAAAACCACGCTCATACATACCGTATATTGTTGGAATGCCCAAAAATACAAAACATTTGGATAGAAGCTGCTAATTTGATAAATAAAATTACACATTCTAAAATTAAAATAACACCTCAAATCTCTCTACTCTCAATGGACCTAGAATCCATTAATCCATGTCATATTCCGATTATTATTCATATTCTCCTCCTAATAAAAAATTCCATTGCAGCTAATTGGAATAGTGACAAGATACCAAACATATTGGAAATTAACAACAAGCTCATATTGCACCACAAATTTGAATGGAAACATGCTATATTTAATAATCAATTCGGCGCTTACCATAAAAGATGGAGAGTTTGGTTAAACAATTTTAATAGATACTGGATGACTATTGAATCCCAAACTATATAGGGCGACATCTACTACTCTTTAACAATCTTATTAAATTTATAGATTTCTCAAAGACACTCTACTCCAAAGATACAAACCCCCCCCCCCAAAAAAAACCCTCTGTCTCACTTACCCAACTCTTTACCTCTTTTTCTATCTCTTCTTTTCTTCATTTAATTCTTTCTTTCTTTCTTTTTTTTACTCTTATAATCTTTTTTATTAAGCTTAAAGGGGGCTTTACACGCTACGATATCGTTAATGTTTTATCGTCGGGGTCACGTTGTTAGTGACGCACGTCCGGCGTCATTAACGATATCGCAGCGTGTGACACTTACCAGCGACCTTAAGCGACCTCAAAAATGGTGAAAATCGTTCACCATGGAGAGGTCGTCCCAAAACCAAAAATCAGTAAAGGTTGATTATCGATGTGGTTCGTCGCTCCTGCGGCAGCACACATCGCTGTGCGTAACACCGCAGGAGCGAGGAACGTCTCCTTACCTGCCACCGGCCGCAATACGGAAGGAAGGAGGTGGGCGGGATGTTACGTCCCGCTCATCTCCGCCCCTCCGCTTTGATTGGCAGGCCGCTTAGTGACGTCGCGGTGACGTCGCTGTGATGCCGAACGTCCCTCCCCCTTGAGGGAGGGATTGTTCGGCAGTCACAGCACCGACGCCGACCAGGTAAGTGCGTGTGACGCTGCCGTAGCGATAATGTTCGCTGCGGCAGCGATCACACGAAATCGCATGCACGACGGGGGCGGGTGCTTTTGCTTACGATATCGCTAGCAATTGCTAGCGATATCGTAGCGTGTAAAGCCCGCGTTAGTCTCCCTTTACCACTTACCCTTCCATTCTTTTCCTTTATCCTTCCAAGTTTGCTGCCAATAAAGTTCTTCTTCCCTAATTTACCCTCCCCAACTTCTCATTCCTTACCCCATAAAAATACTAAATGGTAAATGTATGTATACTTTTCTCCTTTACTGGAGAGACAATTTGAATATTTCTTAGAGGGGCGTGGCAGCTATAAGTCCCCTTACCTGGCAGCCAGACTGGCTTGCAAAGTCTCCTTAAGGAGAATAGTGTTCCCCCGTGGTCCCCACATAGCTTTCTCATGAGCCAGATCAGACACCCCCATACTTTGAACTGACGAGGGGCAAGCACCCCGAAACACCGTGTCTGCAAATTGGGATTCTGATCTGGCTTATATATCCTGAGTCATATTGCAAAGGATTGTTGAAAATCCACTTGTGACTTTTAGCATCGCTACTTCCAATAGGTGGCGCTGTGCTAGAGTTTGTCTCCTTTACTGGAGAGACAATTTGTATACTTATTCATAATGTATTTAAACAAATTTATAAATGCAATTCATTATGTAATATATTTTTTTACATTTAAAGTACAATAAAAATTATTGAAACGCTTGATGTTCCCGCATCTGCAGCATCTCCTGGTACTGCGCTGGCAGCGGAGTTAGTGTATTCCATCACCACCTGCACAAACTGTAATGCTCCCGGCCGGTGTAGGGGCAGCGAGTGGAGTTAGTGGACCTATTGGACCACAAGGGACTCGGGCTTACCCTTTAGTAGGAGGGTTAATTAAGCGCCTACCACAAGGCAGATGCCAGGTACCACTCCCAGGGCAGTGACCACGACCGTGGCAGCTGACCCCTAGGATAGTAGACGGACTCAGGTATAGGCACAGGTGCAGGCAGGTACGGGCGGGATGACTGAAGCAGACAGGCAGGTGGGTAAGGAGAGGTATGGTGAGCACAGCAGGGACAGATAGTTATGGGAAGGCAGGTATAGGTGACTGACACAGGGATAATGGGACCTGACAACTAGCTAGCAGACTGGCTGCCAAACTAATTAAGGATCTTGCACAACCCCCTTCCGTAATGGGAGGCTGCCTTAAATATATAGTACCTATCAGTCACAGGCTGAGAGGCATTTTCTTGAAATAGCGCCGGCCCTTTAAGAGACAGGTCGGTGCATGTGTGTGTGTACTAGTCGTGTTCTCAGGGAGACTGTGTCACATGCACAGGCCCCGGGGGAAGAAGCAGCCAAAAGGTTACATGCACTATCTAAAAAGACAAATATGCATGTTTTTCCCACTATCTGATTTTAAATTATAAACCTTTCCCGTTTATTGTAATTAGGATTACCAAAATTATTTATATTTGCCAAATGCCAGAATAATGAGAGAGAATTTTTTTAAGGCATTTTTATTACTTTTTGCAAAGTCAAAAGTGTACATACATTTCATTAGGATTTTGGTACCATTGCCCTTAAACTGTATGACTCCTTCCACAAGCTTCTCACATTAGTTGGTAGGAATTTGGGCCCATTCCTCCTGACAGAACTGGTGTAACTGAGTCATGTTTGTAGGTCGCCTTGCTCACACCTGCCTTTTCAGCTTTACCTATATATTTTCAATAGGATTGAGATCAGGGCTTTGTGATGGCTGTGACGACATGGACTCTCATGGGTTAAAGTTTCTTAAAATCCAGCCAGACAGCATGATAGATTGTCTATAGACGGGGGAGAAGTCCCTCATTGTTTTTACAAGACTCTTGTTGACTCAATGTAATTGTGTTGGCCACTGAAAGCAAGACGTATTGTTCTCCAGACATTTCCAGTAACCATTGTATTGTAGTTGTGTGTTGATAATGTAATTACCTTAGTAGCCATTGTCTAGTCGGTGACTTGCCGACTCCATGTAGATATACTGAGTCTTTCTATGCACATCATTTAAATGAACATTATCCATGCAGCTTGAAATTCATCCAATGGGAGAAGCAATCTTGTCCAACCAATCGATGAGGACGCAGTGTATCCTAAGGGAAGGTTATGGCTATAAAATTGACTTCTTTAAGCCACCAGGGTGGATGAAGGTTGATGGATGCTGATGGATCCAGTCTAAGCTCTTTGGAGCTGACTAGAGGATCAGGATATCTTATGGCTTCAATCTAGGGACTCCGGTTCCGGTTGGAGACCATATCCACAGCCTAGGGATTTCGACTCCGGCTGCCAGGATTGTAACATCATACCAGGACTACCTAAGGAGGACACTCAGGTTGGGACAGTTCAGTCACCTGTTACAGACTTTGCAGACCTCACACAGCTTCCTGAATCTGGCATTATTCCTTTCTCGGTGGGTGCCCGCCAAAAGCGGGGTGCTGCTGGACTGGAGTAAGCGGCCCTGGAAGCTCTGAGGCATGGACATTCTAAATCCCTGGTGAGCCAGCGGAAGGGTGAGACTCTGTTGCCTATTACATTTGTGTGTTTTGCTGGTTATGTGTTATGTGCCGTTAATTGTTTGGGGATCTAATAAAGTCTAATTATTGTGGTTCCCTCACCCTGTGTTGTCTGAGTAGTGTTACGCGCACGGTTAAGGAGGCCGGCGTTCAGTTGGGATGAGCCCTGAGCCACGCTGTCTTTCTAAAGGCGGCGGGTTTTAGTGGACGAGAGCACCCACTGAGCCCCGTGTCTCCACAATGGCCATTCCTAAACATTGACTTTGTTATTTTTATGCAACTTTGTAACCAGTTTGGCAGTATGCTTTGGGTCATTGTCCATTCGGAAGACCTATTTCCACCCAAGTTTTAAGTTTCTGGCCTTGGTTTTGAGATGTTGCTTCAGTATTGACACATAATCTTCTTTCCTCATGATGCCATCTGTTTTGTGAAGTGCACTAGTCCCTCCTGAAGCAAAACAACCCCACAACAGAATGCTGCCCCTCCCATGTCTCACAATTGGGATCGTGTTCTTAGGCTTTAAAGCTTCTCCCTTTTTCCTCCAAATGTAACGATGGTCATTATGGCCAAACAGTTCAATTTCAGACCACAGAACATGTCTCCAAAAATTAAGGTTTTTGTTCCTGTGTGCATTTGCAACCATTAATTTGGCTTTTTTATGTTTCTTTTGGAGTAATGGCTTCTCTTGGCAGAATGGCCTTTCAGCCCATTTTGATACAGTACTCATTTCACTGAGGATAATGACACAATCTTACCAGCTTCCACCAGCATCTTCACAAGTTCTTTTGCTTTTGTTCTTGGGTTGATATACACATGTCTGACCAAAGCACGTTCATCTCTGGTACATAGAACCTGTCTCCTTCCTGAGCGGTATAATGGCTGGACATTCCCATCTTGTTTGTACTTGCGCATAATTGTGTGTAGAGATGAACGAGGCACCTTCAAGTATCTGAAAATTGCACCCAAGAATGAACCAGACTTCTGCAAGTCGACAATTCTCTTCCTGAGATCTTGCCTGGTTTCTCTTGACTTTCCCATAATGCTACACAAAGAAGCAGTGTGTATCAGGTTTGCATTAAAATACATCCACAGGTGTGTTTCTAATTTACTCAGATGTTGCCAATAAACTTATCATAAGCTTCCAAAGACATAACCTCATCATATGTGCTGTCCCATATTGTTTAAAGGTATAGTGCTCTTAATGTATGTAAACTTTTGACTTTGCAGAATGTAATAAAAATGCCTTAAAATTCTCTCTCTCCCATTATTCTGGCGTTCGTCAAATATAATTTTGGTAATCCTAATTGACCTAAAACGGGAAAAGTTTATTCTGATTTCATGTCAGATAGTGAGAAATACATGCATATGTATCCTTTTAGATAGTGTATGTAGACTTCTGGGTTCAGCTCAGACTAATTGTGAAAAACGTCAAGGACTAAAGAGTTAAAGATTAACCCATGTGGCAACGTTTCGGTTCCATAACAGAACATTTCTGTGGTATGGAAATATAATGTTGCCGCATGGGCTAATAAAGAGTCAACTTTTTTCACATTTAATCTGTGTGCTGCTTATTTTCTTTTTATAAATCCATTGGACCTAGGGGTATGGGTATACTGCCTGTTGTGTGTACAGCTAAGTATCTGTATATATACACTTCTGTCCTATATACTGCATGTACCGTATTTTTCGCTTTATAAGACGCACTTTTTTTACCCCAAAATTGTGGGGAAAATAGGGGTGCGTCTTACAAAGTGAATGTAACTTACCGGGCAGTGATGCAGCGGTGGAGTGAGTCACAGGAGGCTGGTGCTGGTGCTGCCGCTGGAGCGGAGGCGGCCGCCATGGATCCCGCGGCAATCGGCTGCAATGGCGGCCGCCATGGATCCCCCGGCAATCTGCTGCGGTGGCGGTGGCGGCCGCCATGGATCCCGCGGCAATCGGCTGCGGTGGCGGCCGCCATGGATCCCGCGGCAATTGGCTGCGGTGGCGGTCACCATAGCCGAAATCTTTGCCTGCGCTGCCTCCAACGCGACTTCCGGAAAATGGCGGAGGTGACGCAGGCGCAGATGGAGATCTCAGAGAAGCGAGATCTCCATCTGCGCATGCGCTGCCTTCCGTAGCCATTTTCCTGAAGTCCATCGCGTCGGAGGCTACGCAGGCGCAGATAGAGATCGCGGCTCTCGAAGATCGCGATCTGCGCATGCGCGGGCTCCATTTTAGATCTCCGCAGCAGACGGAGACTATCATAAGAAAGAGGAGAGAGAGAAGAACGATTCTCCTCCTCCTCGCTAGGGCTGGATGCTGATTGGTGGAGACAACTTCTGCAGAGCTGCCTCCACCAATCAGTGATCTGAGCCTGACAAAGTGTTGTCAGTTGAATGAAGGGTCCTAATAGGTGAGCAAAAAACACTGAAGGGGAACACAACCCCCATCATCAGCCTTCAGAATATACTGTATCAATCGGTGTATTCTGAAGGATGATGGGGGCTGTAGTCCTTTATTGTAAACACTCCAGGGAGGGACTAATGTAGTGGCCAAAGTGTAAATGTAACTACAACCCCCCTCATCTTTCAGAATACAGCCATGTATGGTATACAGTACATGGGTGTATTCCTAAGGATGAGGGGGGTGGTAGTCCCAGATCCCCATAAAAGTGCATCATGCAGGTCCCCCATAGCCGTGTCATTCACGGATCCCACATAACAGTGCATCATCCACAGGTCCCCATAATAGTGCGTCATCCACAGGTCCCCCATAATAGTGCGTCATAAACATGTCCCCCATAATAGTGAGTCATCCACATGTCCCCCATAATAGTGTGCCATCCACAGATCCCCCATAGCAGTGCATTATCCACAGATCCCCCACAGCAGTGTCATCCACAGGTTCCCCATAGCAGTGCGTCATCCACATGTCCCCCATAATAGTGAGTCATCCACATGTCCCCCATAATAGTGCGCCATCCACAGGTCCCCCATAGCAGTGCGTTATCCACAGATCCCCCACAGCAGTGTCATCCACAGGTTCCCCATAGCAGTTCGTCATCCACATGTCCCCCATAATAGTGAGTCATCCACATGTCCCCCATAATAGTGCGCCATCCACAGGTCCCCCATAATAGTGCGCCATCCACAGGTCCCCCATAGCAGTGCGTTATCCACAGATCCCCCACAGCAGTGTCATCCACAGGTTCCCCATAGCAGTGCGTCATCCATCCACATGTCCCCCATAATAGTGAGTCAGTCACATGTCCCCCATAATAGTGCGCCATCCACAGGTC
The DNA here is from genome assembly GCF_048569485.1 of Anomaloglossus baeobatrachus. Classification (NCBI taxonomy): domain Eukaryota; kingdom Metazoa; phylum Chordata; class Amphibia; order Anura; family Aromobatidae; genus Anomaloglossus; species Anomaloglossus baeobatrachus. Next base: position 439,831,139 of record NC_134357.1, on the reverse strand, counting down.
CCCCATAGCAGTGCGTTATCCACAGATCCCCCACAGCAGTGTCATCCACAGGTTCCCCATAGCAGTGCGTCATCCACATGTCCCCCATAATAGTGAGTCATCCACATTTCCCCCATAATAGTGCGCCATCCACAGGTCCCCCATAGCAGTGCGTTATCCACAGATCCCCCACAGCAGTGTCATCCATAGGTTCCCCATAGCAGTGCGTCATCCACATGTCCCCCATAATAGTGAGTCATCCACATGTCCCCCATAATAGTGCGTCATCCACAGGTCCCCCATAATAGTGCGTCATCCACAGGTCCCCCATAGCAGTGCGTCATTCACAGGTCCCCCATAATAGTGCGTCATCCACATGTCCCCCCATAATAGTGCGTCATCCACATGTCCCCCCATAATAGTGCGTCATCCACATGTCCCCCCATAATAGTGCGTCATCCACAGGTCCCCCATAATAGTGCGTCATCCACAGGTCCCCCACAGCAGTGTCATCCACAGGTCCCTCATAATGGTGCGCCATCCACAGGTCCCCCATAGCAGTGCATTATCCACAGATCCCCCACAGCAGTGTCATCCACAGGTTCCCCATAGCAGTGCGTCATCCACATGTCCCCCATAATAGTGCGCCATCCACAGGTCCCCCATAGCAGTGCGTTATCCACAGATCCCCCACAGCAGTGTCATCCACAGGTCCCTCATAATAGTGCGCCATCCACAGGTCCCCCATAGCAGTGCATTATCCACAGATCCCCCACAGCAGTGTCATCCACAGGTTCCCCATAATAGTGAGTCATCCACATGTCCCCCATAATAGTGCGTCATCCACAGGTCCCCCATAGCAGTGCGTCATTCACAGGTCCCCCATAATAGTGCGTCATCCACATGTCCCCCATAATAGTGCGTCATCCACAGGTCCCCCATAATAGTGCGTCATCCACAGGTCCCCCATAATACTGCGTCATCCACAGGTCCCCCACAGCAGTATCATCCACAGGTTCCCGACAGCAGTGTGTCATCCACAGGTCTCCCATAACAGACCCTCATCCACAGGTCCCCCATAATAGTGCGTAATACTCAGGTCCCCCGTAAAGAGGGCATTATCCGCAGATCCCTCATAACAATGTTATTCAGTCATTGTAGTTGTAGAAAAAGACATGGACACGCAAAATCATCAGCTGATCTCGTGCCACTAGGCAAAAATTGATAAAACTGAATATGAGGTTCTTGGTGTAACATTATGATCAGGCTGTATAAAGCCAACTGCCGTATCACCTCTGAGTGGGTTTTTAACTTACGGTACTATAATAACCTTTAAGGTGCAGTGCAGTGCATCAATCACCACACAGGTGACCATGCACCAGCAGGGCAGGTAACCTGGTGCACCACAGCACCCATGCTGCAAGGCTGGAGACTGCAAGAGGGGTTCTGCCTATTTTTGCTCACTGATAGGTTCGCCGTGACGTGGCAGTGGCTTCATACAGTCTGATCAGAATGTTAAACTAAGAACCTCATGTTCAGTTGTATACCGGTACCGGTAACTTTTTCCTAGCTGCACTAGATCAACTACCGTAATGATTTTTGGAAACTCAGTCCATGTCCTTTTCTGCAGCTACTGTATGTTATTCATTCATGTTCTCGCCTGCAATGCCCCCATACCTATGAAGGACACAGTGCTGACAGTTGATTCAATACTGTATTTTGTTGCAGAAAAATACCGTCCTGTAGGCTGCTGCTACATATTGTGCCTTGCTCAAGGATGTCAAAGCAGAAAAGGCTAGCGTATAAAATTCCCTTTAAATTGGAGGTAATAAAATATGCTAAAGAACATGGGAATAGAGCAGCGGAGAGACATTTCGGACTGCCTCCAACTGAAAAAATGATAAGGGAGTGGCGGAAACAGGAGGATGAGCTGGAAAAAGCACAAAAAAGCAAATGTGGTCTTCGTGGACGTCGTGCTAAGTGGCCAGACTTAGACGTGGACATGAAAGAATAGATAATACGCCACAGAAATAATGGCTTATCCGTGTCCACTAAAATGATCCTATGCGAAGCAAAGCGTATTGCTGTGGAGAAAGGCATTACTGACTTTACAGGATCACCATCATGGTGCTTCAGATTTATGAAGAGATGTGGTCTTGCAATGCTCACAAAAACTAGAATTGCGCAAAAAATGCCCCGAGAATATGAGTCCAAGATCCTGTCTTTCCACAAGTTTGTGCTTGACAGCAGAAAGAAAAATGGTTTTGAAATAGGCCAGATTGGGAATAGGGATGAAGTGCCTCTAACCTTTGATGTGCCATCTAACAGGACTGTTAATGAAAAGGGGGCAAAAACTGTAACAGTAAAGACCTCAGGACACGAAAAAACCCCTTACACCGTTGTGCTGTCCTGCTGTGCCGATGGCACGAAACTGCCACCAATGCTCATTTTCAAAAGAAAGAATATGCCCAAAGAAGCAATACCACGAGGACTTGTCGTGCATGTTCAGGAAAAAGGATGGATGGATGAAAATGGAATGAAAGTGTGGATCGACAAAGTCTGGTCCAAACGTCCTGGAGGGCTTCTAAAAAAACCTGCCCTATTAGTGCTGGACCAGTTTCGAGCTCACATTACTGAAACCACAAAAAAGGTTTTTAAAGAAGTGAAGACCCATCTCGCTGTGATTCCAGGGGGGCTTACCAGCCAGCTGCAACCCCTTGATGTGTCCATCAATAAGCCATTTAAAGTGTTCATGCGAGAAGAGTGGAATAAGTGGATGGCTGCTGGTAATCACGATCTGACACCTTCTGGACGAATGAAGAGCCTCACTATTACTCAAGTGTGTGAGTGGGTGAAAACTTCATGGCAGTCCGTGAAGGATGAAACGGTTATAAGGTCATTCAAAAAATACGGGATTAGCAATGCTTTACATGGCACCGAAGATGATATCTTATATGAGGACACTGAAGAAAGTGACACTTCTGACTGTGAGGAATTGAGCTTCCTGAATGCTGACAGCACTGATGAGGAATTCCTGGGGTTCCCTGAGGACTAGAAGAGTCCCGTATCTGAGGACTAAAGCTTTCCTTCCTATGTTGTTCACAAACATGTTTCATGTTACAAACAATGCTGCTATTGACTCCTGTTGAGTCTAAATTGTTAAAATAATGTTATTTTAATTTTATTAAAATGTTCTAGCACACTATTTGGCTCAATTTTTTTTTTTAATTTTCCTCCTCCCAAACCTAGGTGCGTCTTATAATCAGGTGCGTCTTATAAAGCGAAAAATACGGTAATTCTCGGTATCTGTATTATTCTGTATATACACTGCACAGTGCCACTTCTCCTATCGTGCATACTGGGTGTAATTATCAGTACCTGTATTATTATGTATATATACATTGCACAGTACCATTTCGCCTGTCCTGTATACTAGGTGTAACTCTCAGTATCTGTATTATTCTGTATATACACACTACACAGTACCACTTCTCTTGTTCTGTATACTGGACGTAATTCTCAGTAATTTTATTATTCTGTGTATATACAATTCACAGTACTATTTCTCCAGTTTTGTTGTCGGATAGCATGCAGTGGACTTTGGGGGAGGGGATCTTTATTGGTTTATTATTTTTTACATTCCTATGGCCTAATAAAAATAAATCTTGAAAAACCTGTTTCAATTGGTTATCCCAAGTTTGGAAGTTATCACTTATCTTTTGGATTGGGGATGAATTTCTGTTCTTTGCGAATCTGTCCATTGAGACCCCCACGATCCTGAGAAAAGTAGCTTTGAAGAGCGCCATGTAAATGAAGCTGTGGTTGATCATACACACTGCGCATCATTCACATGTCTCTTCAAATAACCCCTTTAAGAGAGTGGTGGGGACATGGTAAAATAAACGCAAGATTCATTGATCTTTGCAGAGGGGTGTTATAATATGTGGGCTGGTGGGGTTTGTGTGTCAGGGCTGCTTTTTGGTCGCAGTCCAGGCCTGCATACATTGTCAAGATCTAGTTTAATGGGATCCTGTCAGCAGATTTGGGGCCTAAAAGCTGCAGCCACCATCAGTGGGTTCTTATATACAGCATTTTAGAATGCTTTATATAAGAGCCCAAGCCATATGTAAAACGTAAAAATCACTTTATAATACTTACCTAAACAGTCGCTGCGGTGGAGTTGGGTCATATTGGCTTTTCCGGTGCCGGCGCCTCCTCTTTCGGCTATCTTCATCCTCCTTCTGAAGCCTGTGTGCATGACGCGTCCTACGTCATACACACTCACCAGTTCCGCGCAGTCGCACTGCAATACATTGATCTGCCCTGCTCAGGGCAGATCAAAGTGCACCTGCGCAAGACCTCAATGCCGGCGAGTATGAATGACGTAGGATGCGTCATGCACCCCGGCTTCAGAAGAAGGGCAACAAAGATGGCCGTAAGAGGAGGCACCGGCACCGGAGAACTGAGACTCCCATATGACCCAACTCCACCGCAGGGACCGTTTAGGTAAGTATTATAAAATGATTTTTACGTTCTATACAGCGGCCTGGGCTCTTATGTACAGCATGTTAGAATGCTGTATATGCTGTATGCTGTATATAAGAGCCCACTGGTGGTGGCTGCAGCTTATTGGCCCCAATTCTGGTGACAGATTCCCTTTAATACTGCTGGAGTATTCCAGCCAGACATACCCTACAACAAGATTTTGCCCAATTCATTCCCTTGTGACTGCTCATGCATTTTGCTGGCCATCCTCTGTAATAATGTGCTCTTTTATGCTGGGAGTTCACATTTTTGCTCTGGTATCTGTAGTTGCAATTGATAATACAGTATATAGTTCAGTGTCGTTTCTGTTTTATTCATAGACTGACTTCACTACTAGTTGTGACGGTTGGGAATGCTGTCCTCTTGTGGTAGAATACTCACAGTGCCCAACTAGTATCAAATTTCATGCCAGAAAAAATCGGCAGTTTACATTTACACACATACATACAGATAAGCATTATTCATGTCTAGATGTACAAAAATGCCAGCAGTTTTCAGTGTGCATTTGGAATACCCAACCTTCAGAATGTATTGACCACTGATGGCTAGATGTTTAGACAAGTGAACCATACTCGTAAATAACACAAGTGTTTTGTGCGGATGGCAGCACATTACCTGGACTATATGCTGCCAAGAACGATTATTTTTAAGATTTAAAAATAATTTCTTCCAACAAATGAGTATTTTCCTCATTACATTGCATGGAAATAAAAATCGCAGCATGTGCTATTTTGGTCTCATTTATGAACAAAATGTCCTATATGTCATCAGAAACTACTGTTTGGTGTTTGGCCACATGGCAGGGCTGAGCAGGAAGGGGCGATATTTGTCTTTTAGAGAGCAGATTTTGCTAGAATACTGTGCGGACAACATTTGCAGAGCTCCTAAGGTGCCAGAACAGAAGGGGAATAAAAAATACCTCATTGTAAAAATATATCTATGGCTGCAGTGCCTTTTTTTTTTTTTTTAGCATCCATGCCACAATCTTTTTCTGGAGAATTACAAATATGCAAGTTTAGTACCCTCACATTGTGCTCCTATATAGTGTGCCCAGCTTGTGCTTCTGGAGACACACTCCCACTGAAATGTTAAGTGCGCTCTCCCCACTACAATAATGCCGCTTACTGCGGTTTACTCTAGGTACAGGGGTTTAGAAGGGGAGAAGGGGCATTTGGATTTGGGAGCACAGATATAACTGGATTTTATTTGGGAAGGTGGGTGTAATATTGCTTTTCCATAGTCTTTGTGGGGGTAAGTTAGGGGTTTTATTAGTAAGATTTTGGGGTACAGAACATTTTTTGATCGCTTTCAGTATAAGGCTCGGATCACTTTCCTATGTTCTGCACTCAGCACCTATGTTGGCGCTTCCATGTAAATCCCCTTATGAGGCCATGTGCCCACGATAAAATGTACCTGTGGAATTTTCTGCAGGTATTTCCGTAGGTTCACGCAGCAGCTCCCCAGAATCCGCAGCTATCCGTTATTGCGGATTTCAGGCGGAATTGTTGCCGTAAACCTGCGGAAAACATGCGCAATTCGAGCGTTATTCCTGCGGATTTCCCCCCTGTATCTACATAGTAGAAAGGCAGGAAATCAGCAGGAAAATCCGCATGAATAATTGACATGCAGTTCTTTAACTCCGCAGCATTTTCCGCAGGTGCAAAATCCGCAGCATTGAAACAGCACTCCTCAAATCGCATAGGATAACATGGGGAGTGTCTGTACTTGCGCAAACCTGCGGATTTATCTTGAAAATTTAGAAAATCCACAGGTTTTCCGCGGCAAAATCCGCAGGTATTTTCCCTCGTGGGCACATTGCCTGAATGTGATTCAGATGAAACCCCTGACAGAACTGTGACGCCCCTGGACTATCAGGTCGTCACAGGGCACTGCACAAGCTGCCCTTCCATGCAGTATTCCGCCTCCCTCTTGGTTTTCGGCTCCCTACTTAAGTGGTGTTGCCTCCAACAGCAAATCAAACCCTAGAGACACCCTGCACCACACCCACCTGACACACCAGTGGACGGCTTGAATGGAATAGAGTCGCCCACCTGGGGGGGTCAGGGAGGGATGGTGAGGATTGTAGAGAGCCGGTCTGTGAGTGGAGAAGGAGATGGAAGTAGCCCTCGAGCTGAGAGGAGTTCAGAGGAAGTCGGGAGTGGTGACTCCTGAAGTAGCTGCCTAGGTTGCAGACGGTGGTCTGGGCCTAGAGGAGTCGGACTCCCATTCGCAGGGGATTGTGGCGAGGTGCTCGGACCTGTCGAGGAGGACGGCTGGCAGCCTAGCCCTATCACCGGTCCGGGATCGAAGGCACGATTGGGTACATGGACCCTAGGTCGGGGAGTAGCTTCAGGCAACCCGACAATTCACCTGAGGAGAACGGAGCCTTCACGATCCGTTCACACCCACTCCAGAACCTGGGCATGAGCGCAATGAGGGGAATAGGACTTTCCAACCAAAACGGTCCAGAAAATCCCAAGCGTGAGCCCTCAGAGCAAGATCCCATACTTAGCCATAGTTGGGAGCGGGGCCCGGCTAGTTCCAAGCTACCGGGCCATCAAGTTGAAGTCAAAACTAAGTGCCAGGAGGCAGGTCACGGATCACCAGGCAGCACCACTTGGGGACGGGACCCGGACGAGCTCCCCTTAGCAGCAGCGGTACTCAGAGACTTGGTTTACCCGGTTGTCAGTGACTGCCTATGAACTGAGTGAGTATGAGAGTGACCCCTTCATCCCCACGGCCCTCCCCACACCGAGTCCTGGGGCACCCCGTACCCGTGGAGGGTTCCAACACCTTGCTGCCCCCACTCCATCATCCCCGGGTACTCCCAACGGCAGTGGTGGTACTCCCAATTACCACACACCACGGGTGGTGTCACAAACTATAACTCCCCTGTAAATACCCCCCTTTTCATTTGAGTGGCCACACGACCCCAGGGTCCGGAGACCCTCGATCAAGCTACAGCGAACCTGGATCCGAGCAGCTCGGCGGTACACCTCGAAAAAAAATTGGCGTCACGAACAGGATACGAGCAGGACTCACTTACCTGGGTGACGTGCGCCTTGAAAATCCAAACCGTGAGTTAACAGTCCCATTTCCCACCATTTCCGCCAACTTTTGGCTCCAAAACACCATCTTCTCGACCAAAAGCATGCGAAGCTCAAGCCCCGCCCTTCGTCCTGAGTGGTGGGCAAAAACCGAGGGGGCGTGACGGCATGTAACAGCGGAAGAGAAGCAGGGACGCCAGGACTCTGCGATAACGTTCCTGGACCCCGCAGAGGAAAGATGGTGGCTGCGCGAGACTGGTCACCGGAGCGTGCTGCTCCCGGGACCGAGACCTAGATCGAACAAGAAATGGAGCAGCTCTGCAGGAGGATGCGGACACAATTCCTTTTCATACTAGACCACTGGAGGTAAGAGATGAGGAGATGAGAGGAGCCTGGCAGTGGCGGTGCGAGCCCGTGAGATCGAAATCCCACGTGAAGAGCGGGTAAGCGGATATCCAGTCCCAGTTGATTCCACTAATCTGGGCGATGCGGCTGTGGGATCCGGTCCACCCCCGCTTTTGGCAACCACCTTACCACTTACCACCACCACGCCGAGCTGCCCATTCCAACCCCGGCAGCGGAACCTTCAGCCCCAGTCTATGAAGAATCAGCTGCGGAGCTCCCGGCCCCATCACCCGATCAGGTCTCGACAGCGGTCACCCAGTCACCGGCCCGACCAGACCCGGCCGCATCACTGGGCCCATACATAGAAACGGAGCACCCGGAGTTTGCACCCCCGGCTGCGGAGCAGTCGGTCTTCCCTTACGAAGTAGCGACGGCGGAGCATGAAGAGTCACCGGCTCCACCACCGCGTGGCGTCCCAGTGGCTGATGGGGCCGCAGGAGTTCACTTACAACCAGGGCCAGAGATCGAAGTGCAGTCTATCAACCCCCGCGATTGGGAGAGTGTAACGCCTGCCTGGATCCACAGACTCAGATGGGCTGTAAAGGGGAGGCTGGAGGGAAGCCACTCACCAAGCAGGACCCCCAGAACCCTGAAACCCTTTAACCCCTCTACAGGGATTTGGAATTACACAGGGAACTGGAGATCACTACCTGTGGAAGGCTGCAGTCCGATGAGAGTAGTAGTCAGGCAGGGTCAAACCAGGAATAGCGGAACAGGGACAGAATCGGCAGGCAATGACGTAGTCAGCAAACGTAGCAGAGGTCAAATCCGGACCGGGCAGCGAGGTACATAAACAGCAGGCAGAAGGGTAGTCATAAAACATGCAGAAGTCAGCACACAGGAATAACCAAACAGAATAGGACGTAACAGGAGCCAGGAAAATCAGAACTATCTCTGGCAGTGGTCATGTGACAGGAGGGGGAATAAGAAGGGTGTGGTGTCTTCCCATTGGCTGTAGCTGAATGCTGGCAACTTCAGCTGGAAGACACATGCCACCCACAGTCAGCCAGCCGTACTGCAGGTCCCAAGCTAACCCAGCCCAGTGGATAATCGGAGCCTGCGCCCACCGCTGGCATCGACTCCTCTGCCATCACCATTCATGACAGGAACACGGCGTCGCCTGGCGATCGGAGCAGAAGTCGCTGGAGTAGACTTCGGCGGTGACGTAACAGAGAGGCATTGGCGACGGCTGATGCGATTCCGTACAAAAGTGCTTGCTGGGGAGTGGCGTAGGAGAAGAATTGCCGCTCAGGAGCTTGTGAGTGAAAGTATATATATGCTAGTACTACTATTGCCGTTACTGTACTGACCTGAAGAATAAATCAGACTCATCACTTTTATCCCACAGTGAACCGCCCACCCCCCCAAAAAAATATATATATTACAGGGAGTGTGCTCTTAAACCAAATTACTCTTATATCAAAGCGAATTTTCCCATAGGTAATAATTGAAACCCAGACAATTTGTTCCACAGCCCAAAAATATTTACTGTATTTATACAAACTTATTACAGTAATACAACCTAATGTACTGTGTTCATATAAAATTACTACAAAACACTAATTCAAAATATTGTACAGTACAGTAAAAAACATAAAGAAAATTAAACTGCATTTTAGCTTACAATAAAATTGTTGGTGTGCGAGAGGTACAGTATAAGCAATGTGCTGTATTGGTTAGCAGAAAGTACAGTACTGCATCCACAAATGCAAAATGATAGATATGCTATATAGTATTTACTGTACAGTGGTATACTGTATATAATATACAGTACATATGTACAGAGAGTTAGCTCCAGAGCTTGTCAGATTGTGGTAAAAGGACAGTGTGTGCACGGTGAGTATTTGCTCTTCTTGCAAAGCATTGCTCTCAAACCAAGTTTCAAATCTGTAAAACGCTTTATCTTGCAAACCGCTCTCAAACCAAGTTACTCTTAAACAAAGGCTCCGCTGTATATACACACATATACTATATAATATATATATCCATATATACACCGGTATGTATGTGTGTATATATATATATATATATACTGAATGTGTGTATGCATGTATGTCTGGAATTGGCATCTGCACCGTCGCAGCTACAGCCACAAAATTTTGCACACTCACACTTCTGGACCCCGAGAGCGTCATAGGCTATATTTTAGGGGGAAATTTTAACCCCGCGCTTTACAGTTATTCACCAAAAAACCTGCCTCCATTAAAGCGAATGGAGCTGGGAGCCACAGTGCAGCCAGAACTTCAGAAGAATGCGCAGCCACGCCCTTATATGGAATGTTGGCGTGTCACAATGCAGCCAGGAAAAGAGACAGACACAGACAGGGAAAGAGGCAGACATACACAGGGTAAGAGACAGACACAAAGAGACAGACACAGACAAAGAAACAGACTGACAGGGAAAGAGACAGGGAAAGAGAGGGAAAGAGAGAGACAGGTTAAGAGACAGACACAGACAGGTAAAGAGACAGACACAGACAAAGACTGAAGAAGAGAAAGAGCACCGCATATACATAAGGGGCACACCAACCACAATATAAATAGTAATGTACAAAAAGGCTTTATTCAACACATGAAATTTAAAAGCACTAAAAGAACATGAAGAACAACACACTCAGAGCCGGGCTAAGCCCATATGTAACCATGGCCATGGTGAACAATACACAAGATCCCAATGATCATATTAGACAAACATAATAGTATATAAAACACGAAAAGGTGGTGGAAAAACCCTGTGGAGAACCACAGTGGGTGGCTAGAAGTTACAGAGAAATAACCAATGGGATATAGACAATACAGCGAGGTACAGCAATGACTAATACATACAAAATTAATATATAGTGGCTATACGCTGCAGATGGGAAGCAACATTCAATGGGAGACGGCGTCTGTGAGCAAGGTGTAGTAATACATATACAATGGTACAGATGTATCAATGTAGTCTATGCAGAGCTGGGGGGAGACCAACCCATCTATCCACAAGTATAGAAATATGCCATGCCTGTGAAGCAAATGTGCACTGAACTGTACACCGTGCAAGTAACCAGACAGGGTACTAAACCCCAGCAATGCCAAAAGATAGTATAAAGTTTGCACGACTGTATAGGTTCTTATGAATAGAGAGGACACAAGAGGCCAAATGACAAATTGGCAAGTGCCCACATTAACCACACAGAGACATAGATACCAGTGGTTGTCTGCTTAAATAGCCATAGAGAGCAACAGCCCCGCACATAGGTAGTGGAACACAGGGTACAGAAACACCATGGACCAGGTGGGTGACGAGCCCTGACTCAGAGTGGGAGGCCCCACGCGTATCGCTGCCGCAGCAGCTTCATCAGGGAAAGTAAAAATCTGTTGAACAGAGGCATATAAATAATGCAACGAATATAGACACAAGTACACTCACCTGTGCTGGCAAACGCACAGAGATGATGATCACCGCCGAGCGCTATGCCCACGCATGCGCAGTGCGGTGTTGGACGGGAAGACATGAAGATCAAAAAGACTGAGCAGCCAAATGCATGTGCGCACGCGCAGACCGATACACGATTCACATGTAAATGAGACACAAAGTGTCAAACTAAATAGCGTATATAACGCGGTGGTACGCATGCGCAGAGTGTGTGGAAAGCCACAAGAAGGTAGAGCCGCCCCTAAATAATATATACCAAGAAAAGGGCACATAGATGGAGTTAAAGATACGGTCACTCGTAGATACAAAGTATGGAGATGCTCCTAGAGTTTGTTGTGGATGATTGATCAATAAATACAGAATAGACGTAGTCGCATCAAAGGGGTACATACACCACATAGATAATAGAGTCAAGGAGGATCATAAACAAAGCAAGGAGGGTGCCATAACCGTTTAGGTAAGGGATGAAATATCCCTATTAACGCCTATGCGGCATACAGCAACACCATAGGTGAACAAAAGATGTATGTGTATACATGAAAGTACGCACATACGCATGCGCATGCACACGCATGCAGTGGCATGGAGCCACGCATATCCATGTACGCACAAATGAACCATATTGTAGGCGTGCGCACATGCACGTAACCGTGCGCCAAGAGACCCCCATGATGGCATATAGTAGGAGCATAGTGTGACATAGAAAGGTCAGTCCAAGACCTTTGTAATAAAACAGAAGGGAGAGGGAAAGCAAAATACATTCCTGCCACACATGAGAGAATTTTATAGAGCTAAGAAACGTCACAGATGACAGAGATGCAGCCAATACTTGTAGTAAAACGACAGGTAGGCTAATCGCTGGTCATGCATAGAGATATGAACCAACCACTAGGGCAAAAATAAACCGAAAGTCCATGTGCATGCATAGGTATATGTGTATACACGCAGGTGTATACATATAGGACCGCATATGCATATGCGTATCCATATACACAGAATAAAACGTGTAAGTGAACCTACACACTATCATAGGTTCAGGGCCCCCCAAGGTTGTTAATGGTTGGGGCGTTGTATATCATAAATAGACCGATCCACGGCCCTCAGAGGAAACACACAGACGGGCGATAGTCAAGCCCATAGAGCAAGACATATATCTGTGTGATAATGCTGGAATGAAGGTCTAAAAATATAGGGACCTAATACATATCTGTTGGTCTATATATAAAATGTATTCAAAGATGGAAAAATACATGCAAAGTTCGATTCCCCACAAAAATAACACAGTAATGGACCCATATAATATGGAACCTGGTATGGCGCCACCCTATACCGCCAGAATAGTAAATATAAAAGGAAATACCCACTGATCACAAACTTGAGGATATCCATTGCATTTCTTGAAGCTCATGTAACCCAACTGAGTGTGGCCACCAAAAAAGATGGCCAATATGTATAACCACATGCACGAAGAGAGCCGGCCTAAATGTGGCGTGCGACCGCCGTCGATGCCATGATGTTCATATAGGCATGTGGGCAATGACCGAAAGATGCCGGCATAGGGGCATATAGAAGACATCTAATGTATAAGAGCAACGCCAGTGCACAGGAACGCATGAATCCATGAGTACCAAGACTAGATGTAGAGTCAACATCACATGTGGGCAAGAGATAGACCGCAGGAGTCCATATGTATCCAGTTGTAATAAGTTCCTTAAGAATTCCAGAGAGGACCGCCACATGCAATAGAAGTGAGGAGTGAAGGCGTTGGAGTCCATATTGGATGTTAGATGCGCTGTAAGCTGTGAAGCAGTCATGGTCCAGGACCGAGATGGAACCCAATATTCAACGTAAGGAGAATTGGTGAACCTATAGAGGATAAAAAGAAGGAGAGGGAAACATCAACCCAAAAAGCCAGTAAATAAAAGCTCCTCATTCAGGCCGGTCGGGGCAACTGAATGCAATTTAAAGATCCAGCGAGACTCGTTCTGAAGGAGCCACTTGGTACAAGAACCCCCCCTGGCAGTACTGGTATACTTCTGAAGTCCATAAACACGGGTGCCACGAGGGTTACCACGATGATGGGACAAAAAATGTGCAGCCACCGAGGTCAATAATTTACCTTTCTTTGAATCAGAGGCCGCCAAGTTGATTGTAGAAAAATGCTTTTGGATCCTTTTGCGCAGTTCTTGTGTTGTCTGTCCAACGTATACTTTATTACAGGGACAGACCATGCAGTAAATGACATTCCTACTTTTGCAATTGATGTAGGTATGGATGTGGTGGTCCGTAGAGTCCTGGGGATTATGGAACACATTATGGGTGGAATTCATGTAACCACATACATTACAATCCCCGCATGGAAACGAACCCCTCAGGGTGATACCACGCTGGAGCCTCTGTGTAGGTCTGACAAAATGACTGCGTGTCAAAAGGTCCTTCAAACTTGGTGCTCGTCGAGCGGTAAGTAAGGGAAACGGAGCCGTAACTGGGGCCGTTTGTAAGTCGGTGGTCAAAATAGGCCAATGTTTACGTAAAATCCCTCTTACCTTATCCCACTCATTGTTGTACGTGGTAATGAACCTCACGTGGTTGTCCTTAGGTCTAGATGCTGTCTGGATCAATGAGGTCTGTGTTTCCGATTTAGCTCTCTGATAGGCCCTTGAAATCACCTTCTTCGGATACCCACGATTCACAAACCTGCGTGTAAGATTAGAAGCCTGTTGATGAAAATCACTGTCCAGGCTACAGTTTCGTCTTACACGCAGAAATTGGCCAGTAGGTATACCTGATTTAGTATGCTGCGGATGGAAACTTGTATAGTGGAGCAGGCTATTCGTGGCCGTTGGTTTCCTGTACAAGTTGGTTACAAGTTTATCCTCTTTCGTTGAGATTTCGAGGTCGAGGAACATGACTGCTGTTGGTGAAATGGTATGAGAGAGAAAAATATTCAAAACATTGTTGTTCAGCTTGGAGATAAATGAAGAGCACTCCTCCTCTGTGCCTGTCCAGATAAACATGACATCATCTATGTATCGACACCATTTAAATACATGTTCTTGAAAATCATGTGATGGAAAAACAATGGTGGACTCCCACCATCCCAAAAAAAGGTTCGCAAACGAAGGCGCACAACGGGCGCCAATCGCCACACCGGAAACCTGTCTGTAATACGTGCGGTCAAAAAGAAAATAATTGTGGCGCAGTACAAAATCCAGAAGGTCGACCAGAAAAGAATCGTGCATACGGTCTGACCTTCCCTGTTGGTCCAAGAAATGCATAACGGCTAGCATGCCGTCGGTGTGTCGGATGTTGGTGTAAAGCGATTCAACATCGCAGGTGACCAACAGGGCACCTGAAGGTAAAGTAATATCCTGACACATCTTGACCATATGTAGGGTATCCTGGATGAAAGATGGAAGTTTGTTCACCAGAGGTTGTAGAAAAAAATCCACATAGGTGCTAGCTTTTACACACAAACTCCCTATACTGGCCACAATTGGTCGACCGGGTGGTTTGACGGTGGACTTTCGGCAACATGTAGAAGGTGGGGGTAATGGGGTCACTGACCCACATGTATTGCTTCTCTTTGTCGGTGATAATGCCCAGACGATGGGCAGATGTTAGAAGATTACGAAGCTTGGATGTAAAAACCTGAGTTGGATCTGACGGCAATTTGATGTAGAATGCCGTATTGCTCAGTTGCCGATGGGCCTCCTCTAAATACATATATGTCGGCCAGATGACCACATTTCCCCCTTTATCGGCCTCTTTTATAATGAAGCTATTGTTGTTTTTAAGTTGCATAATGGCCCTGGTTTCTAGGGTGGACAGATTAGGCGCCCTAGGTGTGCCTGGTGACAGTTTGATGATGTCGCTCCTTACCAGTTCGAAGAAAATCTTAATAGCCGGTATCAAGGAGAAGGAGGGGGTGGCCACGGATTTGTTTTTGTACGGAAATGAACGCCTGCCCGGTTCCTCTGAGCCCTCCTCCAGTAGCTCAAGAAGATCCTGAAATGTCTGGCGTTCGTCAGGTTCCAGTTCGTCAATGATCTGCGGTTTCCTATAAATCACCTGGAAGACAAGGTTCCGACAGAAAAGGTAAAGATCTTTGATGAGTACAAATTTATCAAGTCCATGGGTAGGTGCGAAAGTAAGGCCCCTCTCTAGAATTGAGGTTTCCAGTGTAGATAAAGCATAGGATGACAAATTAATAATTTGTAAGGAGTCTCTTACCTGGGGGTCATCACTATCCATGGGAGCCTCGATGGAATCTAGAACCGATACCTCGAATGTCGGAAAGGTAGTGTCCGATTGTTGTTGCCCGCTTTTCTTCTGGTGGCCTTTCCTCTTGCGCCCGCCTCTTCTGACCCTGTGTCGGGGTCGCTGCTGGTAGATAAAAAATCGCTCGATCCGCTGTGCTGCACTGTGGGAGGATTATTGGCCAGAGTCTGTTTATGGTGTCTATTAGGGTATGTACCCCGTGAGTTGCCCTTATGTCTCCATTTGAAGGCTGATTTATTATCAAAGTCATTCCTGTCTCTCTGAAATTTACCACACTTCCTGTTGACAATATCCCTCTCGTACTGATCCATTTGATCCTTAAGTTTGGTTTGGAACGATGTGACCAACTGGCGGTCCTCAACCCTTGACAATTTAGCCTCCAGATCCTTAATATTTGTTTTCGTAGTGGCGAGCAGGACCCTGTCATGTTCCAACAACATGTTGATCAGTATGCTTGAACATTTCAAAAGGCCCTGCTCCCACGTGTCTTGAAATGCAACGGATGGTTCCCATGCAGGAAAAATATGGACTCGTAAGCCCCGTGGAACAATACCAGCCCTGAGGTACTCCTCAAGGCTGCGTATGTTCCACCAGAGGCGAATGCCCGTTTTGTGGGCAGATGTAAGGTCAGAAGTGAGAAGAGAAAATTCATCAGGGACGGCTGCAGAGGCCCCCGAAGAAAATAAAGTGTCAGAGCGCTCACGCCAAGTAGCTTCACGTGCATCCCAGTCCATGATGCAAAAAACCGTAAAGAGAAAGGCGCAATAGGGCCAGAACAAGGTGAGTGTAAATATGAAAACGTGAGAAAATAACCGCGAATGCGTTTAAGTACCACGGTGTGCTGCACCAAGAAAAATGTCCCAAGGGGGACAAAAAGCAAAAGCCAATAGTAGTATACTTTTAGGAGCGCACCACCGATAAGCGTACAAGTGGGTGCACCCTAATGCGGTGTATGAAGTAAATGACTGAAGAAGAGAAAGAGCACCGCATATACATAAGGGGCACACCAACCACAATATAAATAGTAATGTACAAAAAGGCTTTATTCAACACATGAAATTTAAAAGCACTAAAAGAACATGAAGAACAACACACTCAGAGCCGGGCTAAGCCCATATGTAACCATGGCCATGGTGAACAATACACAAGATCCCAATGATCATATTAGACATACATAATAGTATATAAAACACGAAAAGGTGGTGGAAAAACCCTGTGGAGAACCACAGTGGGTGGCTAGAAGTTACAGAGAAATAACCAATGGGATATAGACAATACAGCGAGGTACAGCAATGACTAATACATACAAAATTAATATATAGTGGCTATACGCTGCAGATGGGAAGCAACATTCAATGGGAGACGGCGTCTGTGAGCAAGGTGTAGTAATACATATACAATGGTACAGATGTATCAATGTAGTCTATGCAGAGCTGGGGGGAGACCAACCCATCTATCCACAAGTATAGAAATATGCCATGCCTGTGAAGCAAATGTGCACTGAACTGTACACCGTGCAAGTAACCAGACAGGGTACTAAACCCCAGCAATGCCAAAAGATAGTATAAAGTTTGCACGACTGTATAGGTTCTTATGAATAGAGAGGACACAAGAGGCCAAATGACAAATTGGCAAGTGCCCACATTAACCACACAGAGACATAGATACCAGTGGTTGTCTGCTTAAATAGCCATAGAGAGCAACAGCCCCGCACATAGGTAGTGGAACACAGGGTACAGAAACACCATGGACCAGGTGGGTGACGAGCCCTGACTCAGAGTGGGAGGCCCCACGCGTATCGCTGCCGCAGCAGCTTCATCAGGGAAAGTAAAAATCTGTTGAACAGAGGCATATAAATAATGCAACGAATATAGACACAAGTACACTCACCTGTGCTGGCAAACGCACAGAGATGATGATCACCGCCGAGCGCTATGCCCACGCATGCGCAGTGCGGTGTTGGACGGGAAGACATGAAGATCAAAAAGACTGAGCAGCCAAATGCATGTGCGCACGCGCAGACCGATACACGATTCACATGTAAATGAGACACAAAGTGTCAAACTAAATAGCGTATATAACGCGGTGGTACGCATGCGCAGAGTGTGTGGAAAGCCACAAGAAGGTAGAGCCGCCCCTAAATAATATATACCAAGAAAAGGGCACATAGATGGAGTTAAAGATACGGTCACTCGTAGATACAAAGTATGGAGATGCTCCTAGAGTTTGTTGTGGATGATTGATCAATAAATACAGAATAGACGTAGTCGCATCAAAGGGGTACATACACCACATAGATAATAGAGTCAAGGAGGATCATAAACAAAGCAAGGAGGGTGCCATAACCGTTTAGGTAAGGGATGAAATATCCCTATTAACGCCTATGCGGCATACAGCAACACCATAGGTGAACAAAAGATGTATGTGTATACATGAAAGTACGCACATACGCATGCGCATGCACACGCATGCAGTGGCATGGAGCCACGCATATCCATGTACGCACAAATGAACCATATTGTAGGCGTGCGCACATGCACGTAACCGTGCGCCAAGAGACCCCCATGATGGCATATAGTAGGAGCATAGTGTGACATAGAAAGGTCAGTCCAAGACCTTTGTAATAAAACAGAAGGGAGAGGGAAAGCAAAATACATTCCTGCCACACATGAGAGAATTTTATAGAGCTAAGAAACGTCACAGATGACAGAGATGCAGCCAATACTTGTAGTAAAACGACAGGTAGGCTAATCGCTGGTCATGCATAGAGATATGAACCAACCACTAGGGCAAAAATAAACCGAAAGTCCATGTGCATGCATAGGTATATGTGTATACACGCAGGTGTATACATATAGGACCGCATATGCATATGCGTATCCATATACACAGAATAAAACGTGTAAGTGAACCTACACACTAGCCCTGAACCTATGATAGTGTGTAGGTTCACTTACACGTTTTACGTTTTAAGCTCTGATTGGTTAATATAGGCAACAATTTAATAATTACATTTCTATCTATTTTTTGTGGTTTTTGTGTGCAGAATACATTTTTGTTAATACATTCTATTTTGTTAACAGCAGTTATTAACCCTGGCGAAGCCGAGTAGTACAGCTAGTAGATATTTTTAAATATATCTATATATATATATATATATATATATATATATATATATATATATATATATATATATAGTATACAGTTAGGTCCAGAAATATTTGGACAGTGACACAAGTTTTGTTATTTTAGCTGTTTACAAAAACATGTTCAGAAATACAATTATATATATATATAATATGGGCTGAAAGTGCACACTCCCAGCTGCAATATGAGAGTTTTCACATCCAAATCGGAGAAAGGGTTTAGGAATCATAGCTCTGTAATGCATAGCCTCCTCTTTTTCAAGGGACCAAAAGTAATTGGACAAGGGACTCTAAGGGCTGCAATTAACTCTGAAGGCGTCTCCCTCGTTAACCTGTAATCAATTAAGTAGTTAAAAGGTCTGGGGTTAATTACAGGTGTGTGGTTGCATTTGGAAGCTGTTGCTGTGACCAGACAACATGCGGTCTAAGGAACTCTCAATTGAGGTGAAGCAGAACATCCTGAGGCTGAAAAAAAAGAAAAAATCCATCAGAGAGATAGCAGACATGCTTGGAGTAGCAAAATCAACAGTCGGGTACATTCTGAGAAAAAAGGAATTGACTGGTGAGCTTGGGAACTCAAAAAGGCCTGGGCGTCAACGGATGACAACAGTGGTGGATGATCGCCGCATACTTTCTTTGGTGAAGAAGAACCCATTCACAACATCAACTGAAGTCCAGAACACTCTCAGTGAAGTAGGTGTATCTGTCTCTAAGTCAACAGTAAAGAGAAGACTCCATGAAAGTAAATACAAAGGGTTCACATCTAGATGCAAACCATTCATCAATTCCAAAAATAGACAGGCCAGAGTTAAATTTGCTGAAAAACACCTCATGAAGCCAGCTCAGTTCTGGAAAAGTATTCTATGGACAGATGAGACCAAGATCAACCTGTACCAGAATGATGGGAAGAAAAAAGTTTGGAGAAGAAAGGGAACGGCACATGATCCAAGGCACACCACATCCTCTGTAAAACATGGTGGAGGCAACGTGATGGCATGGGCATGCATGGCTTTCAATGGCACTAGGTCACTTGTGTTTATTGATGACATAGCAGACAAGAGTAGCCGGATGAATTCTGAAGTGTACCGGGATATACTTTCAGCCCAGATTCAGCCAAATGCCGCAAAGTTGATCGGACGGCGCTTCATAGTACAGATGGACAATGACCCCAAGCATACAGCCAAAGCTACCCAGGAGTTCATGAGTGCAAAAAAGTGGAACATTCTGCAATGGCCAAGTCAATCACCAGATCTTAACCCAACTGAGCATGCATTTCACTTGCTCAAATCCAGACTTAAGACGGAAAGACCCACAAACAAGCAAGACCTGAAGGCTGCGGCTGTAAAGGCCGGCAAAGCATTAAGAAGGAGGAAATCCAGCGTTTGGTGATGTCCATGGGTTCCAGACTTAAGGCAGTGATTGCCTCCAAAGGATTCGCAACAAAATATTGAAAATAAAAAGGTTTTTTTTTGGGTTTGGTTTATTTGTCCAATTACTTTTGACCTCCTAAAATGTGGAGTGTTTGTAAAGAAATGTGTACAATTCCTACAATTTGTATCAGATATTTTTGTTCAAACCTTCAAATTAAACGTTACAATCTGCACTTGAATTCTGTTGTAGAGGTTTCATTTCAAATCCAATGTGGTGGCATGCAGAGCCCAACTCGCGAAAATTGTGTCACTGTCCAAATATTTCTGGACCTAACTGTGTATATGTATGTGTGTATATATAATATATATATATACACAGTGCCTGCAAGTAGTATTCAACCCCCTGCAGATTTAGCAGGTTTACACATTCGGAATTAACTTGGCATTGTGACATTTGGACTGTAGATCAGCCTGGAAGTGTGAAAGGCACTGCAGCAAAAAAGAATGTTGTTTTTTTTTTTTTTAAATTGTGAAAAGTGTATTCAGAGGGTCATTTATTATTCAACCCCTCAAACCACCAGAATTCTGTTTGGTTCCCCTAAAGTATTAAGAAGTATTTCAGGCACAAAGAACAATGAGCTTCACATGATTGGATTAATTATCTCTTTTTCCAGCCTTTTCTGACTAATTAAGACCCTCCCCAAACTTGTGAACAGCACTCATACTTGGTCAACATGGGAAAGACAAAGGAGCATTCCAAGGCCATCAGAGACAAGATCGTGGAGGGTCACAAGGCTGGCAAGGGGTACAAAACCCTTTCCAAGGAGTTGGGCCTGCCTGTCTCCACTGTTGGGAGCATCATCCGGAAGTGGAAGGCTTATGGAACTACTGTTAGCCTTCCACGGCCTGGACAGCCTTTGAAAGTTTCCACCCGTGCCGAGGCCAGGCTTGTCCAAAGAGTCAAGGCTAACCCAAGGACAACAAGAAAGGAGCTCCGGGAAGATCTCATGGCAGTGGGGACATTGGTTTCAGTCAATACCATAAGTAACGTACTCCACCGCAATGGTCTCCGTTCCAGACGAGCCCGTAAGGTACCTTTACTTTCAAAGCGCCATGTCAAGGCTCGTCTACAGTTTGCTCATGATCACTTGGAGGACTCTGAGACAGACTGGTTCAAGGTTCTCTGGTCTGATGAGACCAAGATCGAGATCTTTGGTGCCAACCACACATGTGACGTTTGGAGACTGGATGGCACTGCATACGACCCCAAGAATACCATCCCTACAGTCAAGCATGGTGGTGGCAGCATCATGCTGTGGGGCTGTTTCTCAGCCAAGGGCCTGGCCATCTGGTCCGCATCCATGGGAAGATGGATAGCACGGCCTACCTGGAGATTTTGGCCAAGAACCTCCGCTCCTCCATCAAGGATCTTAAGATGGGTCGTCATTTCATCTTCCAACAAGACAACGACCCAAAGCACACAGCCAAGAAAACCAAGGCCTGGTTCAAGAGGGAAAAAAATCAAGGTGTTGCAGTGGCCTAGTTAGTCTCCTGACCTTAACCCAATTGAAAACTTGTGGAAGGAGCTCAAGATTAAAGTCCACATGAGACACCCAAAGAACCTAGATAACTTGGAGAAGATCTGCATGGAGGAGTGGGCCAAGATAACTCCAGAGACCTGTGCCGGCCTGATCAGGTCTTATAAAAGACGATTATTAGCTGTAATTGCAAACAAGGGTTATTCCACAAAATATTAAACCTAGGGGTTGAATAATAATTGACCCACACTTTTATGTTGAAAATTTATTAAAATTTAACTGAGCAATATAACTTGTTGGGTTGTAAGATTTATGTGTGTGTATATATATATATATATATATATATATATATATATATATATATATATATATATATATAATCGCTTTTTTATACTTTGTTACTTTTACACACTAGAATCTATATTTTCCAATTTTTTTTTATTTTTTTTGCATTGCCATATTATGAGAGCTGTAACTTTTTCTTTTTTTTTTCCCAAATGAAAAATATTAGGGTTTGGTTTTTTTTGGGATGGTGTCTTTATTTGTATTATTTTTTTTACACATGTCTTTTTGAGAGCTTTTGGGATTTTCACTCTTGGGGCAGCGCTGTTTTATTTATTCCCCAGCACCATTAAAAAGTGGAGCTGAGGCATAAGGCCACTGAACGACCTCTGGTAAAAAAAACATTTCGGCGGTCGTTAAGGGGTTAAATATGTATAAATATATATTTATTCCACGATGTAGATATGAAAAGGTCGCACTCCAAGTCAGGGAAAAGGAATTTCGTTTATTCCATGATCACATCACAGGTACAGGTAGTGAGGGAGGGTGAGGGTGTGTCCGGCGTGGCACACCCTCACCCTCCCTCACTACCTGTACCTGTGATGTGATCATGGAATAAACGAAATTCCTTTTCCCTGACTTGGAGTGCGACCTTTTCATATCTACATCGTGGATTTTGTATTGCCTTTTCTTTGGGACACGCACCCAGGTGGAAGCACAGCTTGTCAGCCATACAGGATTCAGCGGTGCCCGGTATCCTCAACTCAGCCTTAAATATATATTTATAGATAAGTTTCTCTTGCTCTAAAAACTACACCGCTGAAGTCTCATGAGATTATTATTATTATTTATTACTAGCTGTAGTACCCGGGCGTTGCCCGGGATAGTAACTGTCTCTCTGTCTCTCTCCCAGTCTCTGTGTGTGTGTCGCTGTCTGTCTCTCTATCTGTCTCTTTCCTTGTCTGTCTATGTCTCTGTCTGACTATTTCTATCTCTGTCTGTATTTGTATCAGTCTATCTGTCTCTATCTCTGTGTCTGTCTTTGTGTATGTCTGTCTCTTTCCCCGTCTGTCTCTTTTCCGTCTGTCTTGGTCTGTCTCTTTCCAGGTCTGTCTCTTTCCAGGTCTGTCTCTTTCTCCGTCTGTCTCTTTCCCCGGCTGTCTCTTTCCAGGGCTGTCTCTTTCCAGGGCTGTCTTTTTCCCCGTCTGTCTCTTTCCAGGGCTGTCTCTTTCCCGTCTGTCTTTTTCCCTGTTTGTCTCTTTCCAGGGCTGTCTTTTTGCCCGGCTGTCTCTTTGCCCGTCTGTCTCTTTCCAGGGCTGTCTCTTTCCTCGTCTGTCTCTGTCTGTGTCTCTGTCTGTCTTTTTGTGTCTCTCTATCCATCTCTCCACCGACATCATATAACCTCACACATAAGCTTCAACTAACAGTTTATTTTGTTCCTATAGCAACCACTGACAGTTGCTATTAATATTCTATAGCTCCCACCTCCATTCAGTTTAATGGCGGCAGGATTTTAGAGACTAACTGTAAAGCACAGGGTTACATTTTCCTTTCTCGCCTTTTCATTGGGGGACACAGACAGTGGGTTATATGTTGTCTCCAGGGGAGGCTTGACACTAGGTTTAAAGGGAACCAAACATCAGGTTTTTCGTGTATAAGGTGCATCCAGTGCAGTACTGGCACTATCAGGCACATACTGTACATACCATCAGGGGGCAGCTCGGGTGTTTAGGCAGCGAAATACAACTTTATAAAGTTTGAAAATTCGTGCACCTTTTGATTGATGTGTCCACCTCTCGCCTGATGTCCGGGCATGTTATGCACGTGTATCTCCGCCCCCCCACCAACCTGTTCCTCCCTCTCTCCTGATGTCTGGGCGTGTTATGCACGTGTATCCTCGTCCTCCCCACCCACCTCCCCGCTGCCTGTTCCTCCCTCTCTCTGGCTGTATTTAAATTTCCCTCTTCAGTGACATGACGTCGGAGTTGGCGCTTATCTTCGGCGCCATGTTACTGAAGCCCGCTGTACCGTGCAGCCGGGTGCACGAGAGGGCAGCGCATGCGCCCTCGCTTCTTCAGATCCCGTTGTGACCGCGGGAGCGCGCGCGGTTACAACAGGACTGGAGATCAACTGACAGGAGGACGCGATTGCTACGCTACCAGTACAGCAGCCGCCTAGGACACCAGGGCTCAGGTGAGGTGAGTTCACAATGCTGTGTGTGCGCCCCTGCATTGACCTGAGTTCACCTTCTGAATGCCAGGTCATCGCAGGAAAGCACTCACAGCTGTGTGTCTGTGCTATGTGTGTGTGCAGTGTGTGTGTCTGTGCTATGTGTGTGATTCTGTGCAGTGTGTGTGCAGTTTGTTCGTGCAGTATGTGTGTGCGCAGTGTGTGTGTGTGTGTGTGTGTGTGCACGCTGTGTGTGGAGTGTGTGTGTGTGCGCACGCTGTGTGTGGTGTGTGTGTGCGCACACTGTGTGTGGTGTGTGTGTGTGTGCGCACGCTGTGTGTGGTGTGTGTGTGCGCACGCTGTGTGTGGTGTGTGTGTGCGCACGCTGTGTGTGGTGTGTGTGTGCGCACGCTGTGTGGTGTGAGTGTGTGTGTCTTGAATCCAGGCCTGGTATTACTGGAGTTTCCTCCGGTAGCCAGTCCAATGCTGCACTGAAGTGTGTTTTTTTTTTTTTTTCAGATGATATTGGATCCGGATTGGACGGCGCGGGACCCTTGACCCAGGATTACTGCGGAGAGGGGTTCTTTATTTCAATAAAGATGGAGTCACTAATTGTGTTGTGTTTTATTTCTAATAAAAATATTTTTCTGTTTTTTTTTTATCTTTACTAGAAATTCATGGTGGCCATGTCTAATATTGGCGTGACACCATGAATTTCGGGCTTAGAGCTAGCTGATAATACACACCTAGCCCTAACCCCATTATTACCCAGTGAGCCACCTGGCATCAGGGCAGCTGGAAGAGTTGGATACAGCGCCAGAAGATGGCGCTTCTATGAAGGCGCCATTTTCTGGGGTGGCTGCGGACTGCAATTCGCAGCGGGGGTGCCCAGAAAGCTTGGGCTCTCTGCACTGCGGATTCCAATCCCCAGTTGCCTAGTTGTACCTGGCTGGACTCAAAAATTGGGCAAAGCCCACGTCATTTTTTTTTTTTAATTACATCATGAAAATCATGAAATAAAAAAAAAAAAAGGAGTTCTCTATATTTTTGGTTCCCAGCCGGGTACAAATAGGTAGCTGGGGGTTGGGGGCAGCCCGTAGCTGCCTGCTGTACCTGGCTAGCATAGAAAAACATGAAGTGAAGCCCACGTCATTTTTTTTTTGGGGGGGGCGGGGCGGTGCAAAAAATCCTGCATACAGTCCTAGATGGAGGATGCTGAGCCTTGTAGTTTGGCAGCTGCTGTCTGCTCTCCTGCATACACTATTGAATGAAGTATGCTGAGCCTTGTAGTCTGCTCCCCCTGCCTCTCCCTCCTGCATACAGTCCTGGATGGAGCATGCTGAGCCTTGTAGTTCTGCAGCTGTCTGCTCTCCTGCATAGATTAGTGGAGAATGAAGAACATATTAAAGGAAATGACATCAGACCTTTTTTCTTTTTTTTTTTTTTTTTTAACAATCTTTAATGGAATTGTTCACTGTTAAAAAAACGCATAAAAATGCAGTGAGCAAAAAAGCACCAAAATGCGGTAAAAACGCATGCTTTTTTTTTGCCGCGGGTGCGTTTTTGTCTGATCACTCATTCTTTTCTCCCTATCAGAGCAGCACCGCTCAGATCAGGAGAATTGCTCATCTCCTGTAACCTGCAGTACTCGGCTGCTGGTTATAGGACCTGCGTCACGTGAGCTACAGGAGTAATCACAAGACCCAGTGCTAACACGACAACCATCGGATCCACGTGATCCCATCACGTGACTTCCTGTGGAGGCTGGTGATTATGCGAATAAAGCGATCGCCATTAAAATGGCGCTGTGAGATTTTTACAGTGCTATTTAAGGGGTTGACAGGTACAGGTGGATAGCGAATCCACTTGCGCACAAATCAGCTGACATTTGCACTGATCGCTGCTGGCTATCTGCGTCTGCCAGTGTGGATTACTAAAATGAGTGCAGGGACGGAAAATATTTAAACAAATTTGTTAAGGAGTTGATAAATGCATTAACAAAAACGCGGCCAAAATCTTTCATATTTTTTTTGGTCAGAAGCTGTGTTTCTGTGACCACAGGTAACAAAGATGCAGCGTGCTGTCATAGCCATTGAGTTATTTGTCTGCAAAGCTGCTCAAGTTCTTGTATATTTTCTCAATATTTCAATACCTTTGTTTAAATTGAAAAACAAACATTTTAAAATAATTGTTTTGTTTTTTGGGAATAGGTTCTGTTGCCCCCATGTAGTAGTTTTCAGACACTTAGTATGGTGCACTTCATAATATATGTAGGACTATGAGGTGCATTAGATTATACGGACGACTATATGGGGCACATTACTATATGGAGGACTGTATGCTGGAGGGAGAGGCAGGGGGAGCAGAACTACAAGGCTCAGCATACTCCATCCACTAGTGTACGCAGGAGAGCAGACAGCAGCTGCCAAACTACAAGGCTCAGCATCCTCCATCTAGGACTGTATGCAGGATTTTTTGCCCCCCACCCCAAACAAAAGACGTGGGCTTCACCATATTTTTGTATGCTAGCCATGTACAGCAGGCAGGTACGGCTGCCCCCAACCCCCAGCTGCCTATATTTACCCGGCTTGGAACTAAAAAATATAGGGAAGCCCTTTTTTTTTTTTTATTTCATGAATTTCATGAAATTATTAAAAAAAAAAATGACATGGGCTTCGCCCAATTTTTGAGTCCAGCCAGGTACAACTAGGCAGCGGGGGATTGGAATCCGCAATGCAGAGTGCCCAAGCTTTCTGGGCACCCCAGATGCGAATTGCAGTCCGCAGCCACCCCAGAAAATGGCACTTTCATAGAAGCGCCATCTTCTGGCGCTGTATCCAACTCTTCCAGCTGCCCTGATGCCGGGTGGCTCACTGGGTAATAATGGGATAAGGGCTAGGTGTATATTACCAACTGGCCCTAAGCCCGAAATTCATGGTGTCATGCCAATATTAGACATGGCCACCATGAATTTCTAGTAAACATAAAAAAAACACAACACACAGAAAAATATTTTCATTAGAAATAAAACACAACACAATTAGTGACTCCATCTTTATTGAAATAAAGAACCCCCCTCCGTAGTAATCCTGGGTCAAGGGTCCCGCGCCGTCCAATCCGGATCCAATATCATCTGAAAAAACCCAAAAAACGTCAGTGCAGCGTCGGACTGGCTACGGGAGGAAACTACAGTAATGCCAGGCCTGGATTCAGGACACACACACACAAACACAGCGTGCGCACACACACCCACCACACACAGCGTGCGCACACACACCCACCACACACAGCGTGCGCACACGCACCCACCACACACAGCGTGCACACACACACCCACCACACACAGCGTACGCGCGCACACACCACACACAGCGTACGCGCACACACACACCACACACAGCGTGCGCGCACACACACCCACCACACACAGCGTGCGCACACACAGACCACACACAGCGTGCGCGCACACACACACACACACCCACCACACACAGCGTGCGCGCACACACACCCACCACACACAACGTGCGCACACACACACCACACACAGCGTGCGCACACACACACCACACACAGCGTGCACACACACAGCGTGCGCACACACACCACACTGCGCGCACACACACACTGCACACACACACCACACTGCGCGCACACACACACTGCGCACACACACTGCGCACACTCACACTGCCCACACACTGCACACACACACACTGCACACACACTGCGCACACACACACACTGCACACACACTGCGCACACACACACTGCGCACACACACTGCACAGAATCACACACACACTGCACACACACATAACACAGACACACAGCTGTGAGTGCTTTCCTGCGGTGACCTGGCATTCAGAAGGTGACTCAGGTCAACGCAGGGGCGCACACACAGCATTGTGAACTCACGTCACCTGAGCCCCGGTGTCCTAGGCGGCTGCTATGCTGGTAGCGTAGCAATCGCGTCCTCCTGTCAGCTGATCTCCAGTCCTGTTGTAACCGCGAGCGCTCCCGCGGTCACAACGGGATCTGAAGAAGCGAGGGCGCATGCGCTGTCCTCTCGTGCACCCGGCTGCACGGTACAGCGGGCTTCAGTAACATGGCGCCGGAGATAAGCGCCAATTCCGACGTCATGTCACTGAAGAGGGAAATTTAAATACAGCCAGAGAGAGGGAGGAACAGGCAGCGGGGGGAGTGGGGGGGGGCGAGGATACACGTGCATAACTCGCCCGGACATCAGGAGAGAGGGAGGAGCAGGCTGGTGGGGCGGCGGAGATACACGTGCATAACACGCCCGGACATCAGGAGAGAGGTGCACACGTCAATCAAAAAGAATTTTCAAACTTTATAACGTTGGATTTCGCTGCCTAAACACCCGAGCTGCCCCCTGATGGTATGTACAGCATGTGCCTGATAGTGCCAGTACTGCACTGGCTGCACCTTATACACGAAAAACCTGATGTTTGGTTCCCTTTAAAAAAGAGTTAGCTCCTCCTCTCACAGCATATAACCCCAGCTAGTCGGGAACTAGCTCAGTTCTTTTTAGTGTCAGCAGGGAGGCTGACACGTCTGGCCTGAGCTCCAGGCCAGCTCATGTTTTTTGTTTATTTATTTCTTTTCTTTGTGATTTTATTCTATTTTTGACTATGGGGCAATACCAGGGTGTGCTTACCCTCGTTCCCCCCGCTTACGGGCAGAGGAAACCTGGCATGGAAAAGCCGTCAGTCTTCCCTCGCGCCCAAGTGGTCGGGTCTGCGTACCCCTCCAGGCTCCCTGGAAGCACCTCACATAGGTAGCTCCAGAGGGCTAAGCAGAGCCGAGCACCTGCTAGCCTTGAGCCGAAGATGCGTCTCCGAGATCTCCGCATCCCAGGACCGACGCGTCTTCAGACGGAGCAAGAGCAGGTAGGGAGACGACGTGTATCCGTCCCCTGCATCCAACCGCCGCCTGAGGAGGCGCCGGTGGGGCGATGCAGGCCGTGTTCCCAGGGAAGCATAATAAATTTAGCTCCTGGCTTCGACCTGCATTCTTAGCAACGCCCCCTCCACTGCTCCAGAAGCCGCTCCCTCTAGTGAGTCGTCTCTCCCCTCCATGCTGCCAGAGAACACTGGACGCCATTACATGTGGGGAGCAGACACGGGTGAGATCGCCTCCTTGGCTCTGCAACTCTGCAGCACTATATACCGCTCTGTTCAGCGGTATATCGCTGTCTTTCTAGCGGTGTGTGCCTGCTGGCTGGCGGTGTATATCAGCTTTTAGCGGTATATACTGACTGCAGGCATATACCGACTGTTTGGCAGTGTATGCCACTTTACTATTGGTATATACCAGCTCTGTATAGCAGTCCCTTTCTAATACTGCTAGTAGCTCCTCACCCACAGTAGTGTAATACTGCTAGAGGCTCACAGTACTAATTGTACGTTTGTTGCTGACATTCGTAACCGCAAGGGTGATGAAGCTTCCCAGGCATCCTCTATGGACCTGTAGTATGCTTGTACCACCTGTGGAAGCTCGTTTCCCAATGGTCGAAGCTTTCCACTCTGCCGGGGCTGCGATGCCCCTACTATAGTGTCACAACAGGCGTTGCCGGACCAGGGGGTCGTGCAATCTGTGGGTTCGGCCCCGGCCACCATTCAGGCAGCACCCCCGTCTGATGAGGCTATCCCTGCATGGGCTCTTCTGATGTCTAAAAGGTTAGATGACCTGGCCGCTCAGATATCCCAGCCTTCCACAGGCTCCTGCAGCCTCCCCCCGGCTCAGCTCCCTCAGAGGAGCCCGCCTTCGTCTGGTGTATCATCCCCAGTACGTAAAAAGGATGTCTCCAAAAGGCGCCATTGCGACCGCTCCGCCTCGTCTGACTCACACGATGGTCAGTCTGACTCAAGCTCCGTGACCTTTAGTAGTCATGATTCCCGAGACTCTGACTCTGATTCAGATGTCCCTTCTGAGTCTAGGCATATGGAAGACACTTTAATAGCGGCTGTCAATCACTCTCTGTCGATTTCTGATCAGCCCTCGGACTCGACTTCTCAGTCGGCAATCAAGCGAGCCAAGAAGCCTCCTAAGTCCTTTGCCCAGGATCCGATTTTTCATCAAATCATATCTAAACGGTGGGATCACCCTGATAGGAGGTTTAATAAAAAATCCTCCTCTTCATTCGCTTATCCCTTTCCTCCGGAAATGGTTAAGCCCTGGTCGGTACCCCCTGTTGTGGATCCGCCAGTATCCAGACTGGCTAAACACACGGTTACGTCTGTTTCAAACAACACGCCTCTCAAGGACTCGTCCGATCGCACAGTTGAGGCTGCGGTCAAAACTATTTTCCAGGCTTCGGGCTCCTCTCTGCGCCCCCTGTTTGCCATGACATGGGTGGCAAGAGCTATGAGCGTGTGGAGTAGGAACCTGCGCAAGTTGCTTCGCCCTTGCAATATTCCTCCAGAGACTCTTGAGATTCTTGATTTGTTCTCTCTAGCCTCTAATTATTTTCTTCACGGCTCCCTAGATGCAGCTAGCTGGTCAGCCCTAACGGCAGCCAATGCTGTCTTCGCCCGCAGGGTTCTGTGGCTAAAAATATGGAATGCGGACAGTGCCTCCAAGAAGTCCCTGTCCACACTTCCCTTCCAGGGTCTTCGTCTGTTTGGTGAATCCCTGGATAAACTCATATCTGAGGCGACGGGTGGTAAAAGTACCATTCTACCACAAAAGCGGCCTGTAGCCAGAAATTTCAAAAAATCTTCTTGGCGCAGGTAGTCCTTTCGGCCTGCCCCCCAAAAACCATCAGCCCAAGGACCGTCCCAACGCTCAGATCGAGGATCCGGTCCCTCAAGGGGCTCTTCTTGGCGTTCCCACTCCAAGCTACCTAAACCCAAAGGACCTCGCTCTGTACAGGCCCCCTCAGTATGGCACCAGGTATCCCTCAGATCTGACTCCTGTGGGAGGGCGGCTTCTGCTTTTTCGGGATATCTGTCTAGACCACACTCATGATGCTTGGGTTCGAGAAATCGTCACCTCAGGTTACAAGATCGATTTTCATTCCCTGCCGGCCAACAGGTTTCTGCGTTATCGTCTTCCAAAGTCCAAAACGCAAAGCCAGGCCTTATTTCAGGCCATAGCCTCTTTACAGAAAGCAAACGTTATCATTCCAGTGCCCCTGGAACAGCGCGGCAAAGGTTTCTATTCAAACCTTTTTGTCGTTCCCAAAAAAGATGGCTCTGTCTACCCTATCTTGCACCTCAAATGGCTGAACAAATTCGTACGGATTCGAACTTTCCGAATGTAATCATTGAGAGCAGTACTAGCCGCCATGGAACCTGGAGAATTCCTAGCTTCCATTGACGTTCAAGATGCTTATTTACACATTCCCATATGTGTCTCTCATCAACGGTTCCTTCGCTTTGCTGTAGGACACCGTCATTTCCAATTCAGGGCCCTCCCCTTTGGGCTGGCCACTGCGCCTCGGGTCTTTACAAAGGTCATGGCGACCGTCATGTCCATTTTACACCCCAGAGGCATCCTGGTCGTTCCCTATTTGGACGACCTTCTTGTCAAAGGGAGCTCTCTTCACGTTTGCTCAGAAAGCGTGCAGATTTGCCTAGACACGCTGTCAAGGCTAGGGTGGCTTATCAACTTCAACAAGTCATCCCTCATTCCTCATCAGCGCATCACCTTTTTAGGTATGCTGATAGACACGGCTCAGTCCCGGGTTTTTCTTCCAGAAGACAAGAGGTCTTCCCTGATCCGAGCCGCCCAATCCCTCCGCTCTCGCCGTCACACATCCTTTCGGAATGTAACGAGAGTGTTAGGCAAGATGGTGGCGGTCATAGAAGCTGTGTCCTTTGCCCAATTCCATCTGTGCCCTCTACAACTGGATCTTCTATCCTCCTGGGACAAGAATCCAGCTTCCCTGGACTGGTCAGTCCGCCTATCTCGGCCTGCGCTCAGCTCCCTCGTCTGGTGGACTCAAGCCTCATCCCTATCTCAAGGGAAGTCCTTCCGCCCGGTCCACTGGCAGGTAGTCACGACAGATGCCAGCCTGATAGGCTGGGGGGCGGTGTTTCTCCACCACACTGTTCAGGGACGCTGGTCTCCTTCCGAGCACTCCCTGTACATCAATGTTTTGGAGATCAGAGACATATTTTTGGCCCTTCAGAATTTTCAACCCTTACTATTGGGCCTCCCTGTTCGGATCCAGTCAGACAATGCCACGGCTGTGGCTTACATCAACCGTCAGGGAGGAACTCGCAGCAAGGCAGCGATGAAGGAAGTATCCAGGATTCTTCTTTGGGCAGAGAAGCACATCCCCATTATTTCAGCTGTCCATATCCCAGGGGTAGACAACTGGGCCGCAGACTTTCTCAGCAGGCAAGGTCTAGCAGCAGGGGAATGGTCCCTCCCCGACGAGGTGTTCCATCAGATCACTCTTCGTTGGGGACTCCTGGATGTGGACCTCATGGCGTCTCGAATGAATGCCAAAATACGTCCCTTCATATCTCGGTCGAGAGACCCGCTAGCGCTCGGCTCCGACGCTCTAGTCTTTCCATGTTCGCAGTTTTGCCTGCTCTACATCTTCCCTCTGTTTCCTCTCATTCCGAGAGTAATCAAGAAAATTAAAGCAGAGGGAATCCCGGTGATCTTCGTGGCCCCGGACTGGCCCAGGAGAGCCTGGTATCCAGAGCTCCTCCAACTTCTCAGCGACACTCCCTGGCGTCTTCCCGACCGCCCGGATCTTCTGTCGCAAGGTCCAATATTCCACCTGAATACAGCACAGCTGCATTTGACGGCGTGGCGCTTGAATCCCTGATTCTAGCCAAATCGGGTCTTTCTTCCAGGGTAGTTCATACCATGCTTAATGCTCGGAAGCCTTCCTCCGCCAGCATTTACCACATGACCTGGAAGACCTATCTTTCCTGGTGTGACCGTCATAATCGGTCGCCCCTGACCTTTTCAATCCCTAATGTTCTTGCTTTTCTGCAAGACGGTCTGGACTCTGGATAAGGTGGTACTTTGGCCTTCCCCCGCCTGCCTTCCGAAGGTCGTATCCTCTTTCCACCTGAACGAGGACATTGTGTTGCCGTCATTCTGCCCGGGCCTGGTCCACTCCTTTGAGAAAGCCCTTCACACTCTCGATCTTGTCAGGGCTCTGCGGATCTACATCTCCAGAACAGCGCCGTTGCGCAAGTCCGATGCCCTCTTCGTCCTCCCAGTAGGACACAAAAAGGGCAACCCGGCATCTAAATCCACGATTTCTCGATGGATCAGGACTGCCATCTGTGAGGCATACAAAGCACGAGGTGCCGTTCCCCCTCAATCTGTGTGGGCCCACTCTACACGAGCAGTGGGTGCCTCCTGGGCTATCCGCCATCAGGCTTCGGCGGCCCAACTTTGCAAGGCCGCTATCTGGTCCAGTGTGCACACGTTCACAAAATTCTACAGAGTGCATACGCATGCATCCGCGGATACTGCTCTTGGAAGACAAGTCCTTCAGGCGGCAGTGGCCCATTTATAAGTGGCCACTGCTCGGTTCTTGACAGTGTTTTGATATGTGTTCACTGCAGTTGCAGTTGTTAGTCAGCTCTTAGGGGCACTTTGCACGCTGCGACATCGCAGGTGCGATGTCGGTGGGGTCAAATTTGAAAGTGACGCACATCCGGCATCGCATGCAACATCGCAGTGTGTAAAGCCTAGATGATACGATTAACGAGCGCAAAAGCGTCGTAATCGTATCATTGGTGCAGCGTCGGCGTAATTCATAATTACGCTGACGCGACGGTCCGATGTTGTTCCTCGCTCCTGCGGCAGCACACATCGCTGTGTGTGAAGTCACAGGAGCGAGGAACATCTCCTACCGGCGTCACCGCGGCTTCCGTAAGTTATGCGGAAGGAAGGAGATGGGCAGAATGTTTATTGGCTGCCTGCCGTGTGACATCGCAGTGACGGCGCACGACCCGCCCCCTTAACAAGGAGGCGGGTCGCCGACCACAGGGACGTCGCACGGCAGGTGAGTGTGTGTGTGTGAAGCTGGCGCAGCGATAATTTTCGCTACGCCAGCTATCACCACATATCGCTGCTGCGACAGGGGCGGGGACTATCGCACTCGGCATCGCAGCATCGGCCTGCGATGTCGCAGTGTGCAAAGTGCCCCTTAGTCTGATGTTATACACTGTTAATAGTTCAGTTCCCACCCAGGGACTGCTTTGAGACGTCCCACTGTCTGTGTCCCACAATGAAAAGGCGAGAAAGGAAAGGACATTTTTGTGTACTCACCGAAAAATGTCTTTCTTGGAGCCTTTCATTGGGGGACACAGCTCCCGCCCTTGTGGTTTTGGTTGTCCTTTTCCTACTGCTTTTACACCAAACTGAGCTAGTTCCCGCCTAGCTGGGGTTATATGCTGTGGGAGGAGGAGCTAACTCTTTTTTAAACCTAGTGTCAAGCCTCCCCTGGAGACAACATATAACCCACTGTCTGTGTCCCCCAATGAAAGGCTCCAAGAAAGACATTTTACGGTGAGTACACAAAAATGTCTTTTTCTGTCAAAACATAGTCTATGACGTTCCCTGGGTCATATGGGGCGTCTGTGCAAAATTTCGTGATTGTAAATGCTAAGGTGCGGATTCCTTTAGCGGACATACATACACACACACACACATACATACATACATACATACATACATACATACATACACTGAGCTTTATATAATAATTATAGCACCATTATCTCCATGGCGCTTTACAAGTGAAAAAGGATATACATAAAAGCTAGTACAACAATCATTAACAGTACAATACAGACTGGTACAGGCGGCGGAGAGAGGACCCTGCCCGCGAGGGCTCACAGTCTACAGGGAATGGGTGATGGTACAATAGGTGAGGACAGAGCTGGTTGCGCAGTGGTCTACTGGACTGAGGGCTATTGTAGGTTGTAGGCTTGTCGGAAGAGGTGGGTCTTCAGGTTCCTCTTGAAGCTTTCACGGTAGGGGAGAGTCTGATATGCTGAGGTAGAGCGTTCCAGAGTATGAGATCAAATGTTATCAGTAATATAAGCTCAATATGCCTTTATAAATGATTGGTGGTGGCAGTTAGTTTTTCTTTGCTTATTGAGATGCTTGGCAACGATATTAATGAAGTATATACATATACCCGTGTTTTGGAATCGGATGTGTATATATTACACGTTCACTGTGAAGTGCCCAATAACCTGTCTAGTAGAGAAAGCAGCCATTGCATTTACCTATATTTAGAAATGAAATATAGTATTCATGATTAGTGCTGTCGCTTACCTCATGTGCAGGGCATTACAGTAGCTTAGGTACCCATGGTTACGACCCCTAGCAGCTAACTATTGCTATATGAGTGGTCTAATGCTAGTGTATGGGGAAAAATCTGCACATAAAACTCATTGTACCTGCAGGAGATACTGACATGTTGCTGGTTTGAATTACACAAACCGCACGTGAATTTACACTGAGTGAATATGAGAATTCTATAAATCCCATCCACTTTGCTGGTACTGTAGAATGCTGCCTTTTCCACGCAGCAAAAATGCCCAGTGTTAAAAACTCACTAAAATTTCATCATGGGCACACAGACTTTAGGTATTTTACAGAGTAAATAAAATGA
Source organism: Anomaloglossus baeobatrachus (assembly GCF_048569485.1). NCBI lineage: Eukaryota > Metazoa > Chordata > Amphibia > Anura > Aromobatidae > Anomaloglossus > Anomaloglossus baeobatrachus. Next base: position 439,795,337 of record NC_134357.1, on the reverse strand, counting down.
AAGCTGGATCTCTTAAAGCTACAGTTAGTTATTAAATGGTGACGAGTACTGGGAAATCTCAAGAGATGCTGTGAAATCTTAGGCTGGTTTCACATCAGCGTTTTTTTGCCTAATGGCAAAAAAACAAAAAACGCATCATGCCGGATCCGTTTTATTTATAGTACACAGCATGCAACTGCAAGTCACCGGACCGTTATTTTACAGGATCCGTCTACCGGATCCGGCATAAAACCGGATTGGTGACTTGAGATTGCATGCTTTTGACTGCTGTCTTTCTGCCAAATTTTGACAGATCCGGTTTTTGTTTTTTTTTTTGTTTGTTTTTTTTACACCCCCACAAAGGTATATATACATTGTTTGACTGTTCTCTGGATCCCATTTGTTGCCATGATCACGTGACTTCCGGGGGTTGCCATGGTAGCACAGGGTCATGTGATGACACCTGTAGCTAACATGAGTCACTTCCTCTCGATGCCGTAATACAGCCGGCATTGAAAGTAAAGCAGCATATCTGCAGATCTTAGATCTGTAGCTGTGATCTGGAGATATGGCAGAACGATCAGATTGCTGATCGCTATAGCCCCCTAGGGGGACTAGAAAAATAAAAAAAAGTAAAAGAAAAGTTTTAAAAATTAAAAAAAAGTAAAAAAACCTAAAGGTTCAAATCACCCTATTGAAAATTAAAGGGTTAAAAAAATAAAAAAATATACACATATTTGGTATCGCTGCGTTCAGAAATGCCCAATCTATCAAACTATAAAATCAATTAATTTGATTGGTAAATGGTGTTGCAGCAAATAAATTTCAAACACCAAAATTAAATTTTTTGGTCTCCTCAAATTTTGCGCAAAATGCAATAACAGGCGATCAAAGCGTAGCATCTGCACAAAAATTGAACTGTTAAAAACGTCAGCTCGAGACGCAAAAAATAAGCCATCACTGGGCCATAGATCCAGAAAAAGAGAACGCTACGGGTTTTGGAAAATGGCGCAAAACGTGTGCCACTTTTTTTGGACAAACTTGTGAATTTTTGTAATCCCTTAGATACAAGTAAACCTATTCATGTTTGGTGTCTACAAACTCGCACCGACCTAAGGCATCACACTGACACATCAGTTTTACCATATAGTGAACACGGTGAATAAAATATCCCAAAAACTATTGTAAGATCACACTTTTTTTGCAATTTTTCCGCACTTGGAATTTTTTTGCCGTTTTCCAGTACACTATATGGTAAAACTTATGATTTCATTTAAAACTACAACTCATCCCGCAAAAAACAAGCCCTTTTATATGGCAAGATTTACGGAAAAATAAAAAACATTCGGCTCTCGGAAGAAAGAGAGGGAAATCTCCCCCCCCCCCCCCCCCGGAATAACGCAAAATGCCCGGGGGCTGAAGGGGTTAAAGCATGTAGAAATTTGTAGACTTTAAATATGCTCACTGTTTTGAAGATTTGGTGTGCCAAACTTGGTGTGATTACTTGCTCCTGGGCTGGGAGGTCAGCAGCAGCTGTGAAGGTATAAAGTACATTAGAACAAAAAAAGAAAGCCATGGAACCCATAGGGTGGAGGGGCGACATGACTAGAGGGAAGGGAAGGAGTGATGGGGTTAATGGAAACAGGAATGGTTTGTTTATAAGGCAGAGTAAAGGGATTGGTGGGTAGGAGGAGTTCCCTGGAGGAAGAGGTGGGACAGTTGAGGGGTGTAAGTAAAGGACTTTGACTTACCCCCTCTCTCTTGACTTCCGGATATGGAACGATCTGACTGGAGAGGTTCCTATAAGGTGTCAGGACGTCACCTTCTATTTCTCCATGGAGGAGTGGGAGTATTTAGAAGGACACAAAGATCTGTACAAGGACGTCATGATGGAGGTTCCCCAGCCCCTCACATCACCAGACTTCCGGATATGGAACGATCCGGACGTGCGACAGGATGGCTGCTACCCGGGAGCAGCGGATTCATCATGGCAGTGCACGGGCCCCTGGCAGCGCGGTCCCACGTCTTGGCTGCTGGGGGTTAACCCGTTGGCACTTTCCCCTCGCTCCCCTGTCAGCTGCGGGCGGCGTCCCCCCTCCCTCATATCTCAGGTACTTGCCGTGTGCGGGGGGAGCGAGGAGGAGATGCGAGAGCCCCTTCGGGGACCCTCCGCGGTAGGACGTGGGCAGGGCAGTACTCAGCTGCTGCTCCGGCCGCGGGAGGAATCTCCGTCCGGGCCGCGGCAGCCGGGAGGGGGGCGTGGCTTGGCTGCGGCCTACTTCCGGTCCGAGCCGCGGCCTGCATTGCTGGATGCGGCGGCTCCCGGACGGGGAGAGCGCCCGGCGGTGACAGAGGCCAGCTTTACCCCTCGCGGAAGGCGGGGGGGCTGCCGCGGAGCTGCAGCCAGTGGTGGGTCCGGCACCAGGGCAGGCGGGCCTGGGGCGACGGGTGCCCAGGAAGCGTCGGTGAGTGGGGGTGACGGCAGGGGCCCTGCAGTTCCTGCTTGGTCACCCAGATCAGGTTGCAGCTCCCGGCCGCGGCGGTCTCCCCCAGGAGGGGGAGGGCCCAGCGGACAGAGGCTTTCATGGGGCCCAGGAGGGCTGGATGCGGCGGCTCCTGGCCAGGAGAGCGCCCGGCGAGGACGGAGGCCAGCGTTACCCCCCCCCCCCCGCGGGTGGAGGGGGGGCGGGGGCGGGGGGCTGCAGCCAGCAAGGGGTCCGGCACCAGGGCAGGCGAGCATGGTGCGACGGATGCCCGGGAGGCGTCGGTACGTGGGGGTGACGGCGGGGGCCCTGCGGTCCCCGCCTGGTCACCCAGAGCAGGCGTGCAGCTCCCGGCAGCGGCGGTCTCCCCCAAGGGGGGGGAGGGCCCGGCGGACGGATGCCTTCTGGGCCCAGGAGGGCAGGAGGCTGGCGGCTCTGGATGGGAGTCTGCTGGCAGCGGGTCGGGCCACAGGTACCCCCTGTCCTTGCAGGTAGCAAGGGGGGGTCAGGCCAGAAGATAAGGCCCGCGGTGGCAGCCCGTAGGACGGGACGGTTTCCGGGGTTGTCGCCGCGGGACAGAAGATGGAGCTTGGAGGATGGTGCCCACGCGGCGTACCAGGAGGACGGCCGTGGTGGTGGCAGCGCTTCGGCGGCGTCTGCATTACATGAGCCAGAGGCGGTCGGCTCCAGCGAGGAGGAGGAGGAAGCAGCGACGGATGAATCAGACGTCCGGATGGCGTGATTTTTATTCCAGGATATGCCGGGTCGCGGTCGGGTGAGACGGCCGTGGATTTGGCAGGGCTGGGGGGGGGCGGCTGCGGACACGGCAGCGCCGAGTGGGTTGGTGTTTTGACCAGGTATGGGGTTTACTGAAGTGGTGTATACGGTTGTGGAGAGTGCGCATGCACCGCCGGCGGCATGGACGGGATCGGTGGTTAGTAGGCGCAGGTGCGGCAGGCAGAGTGAGGGCGCATGAGGCGGCAGGGGAGCATTTTCGGGCAGAGGCGGCAAGGGCTGTGACAGAGTGAGTGGTGAGGAACGAAGAGGGGGATGAGGTGGTGCGTCTGGCTGACAGTGGCCAAGTGTGAGAGGTATGGGTGCTTCAAAGGCCCGCTGGGGGGGCTCACTTGCTGGAGGATGTGAGGGATAAGATTTGAATGGGGAACGTGTAGCAATAGTTTCGCTGCTCCCCCGGGAACAGTTTCACCTGGATTAGGTTAAGCCAAGTGATTCCAGGAAGGATAAGTAGAGGGAGGGGAGCGCCGGTGGAGGCTCACCCTCGTACATTTGCAACGTGGCTGCGGGCATTTGCGTTTTTTGGCAAGGGTATCGGGGGAAGGAATTGGGTAATTGGTTCGGTTATATGGATCCATTTGGGGTGGCTTGTTAGGTCATATGGCGGTTTAGTCTGGCTTCAGTACGCCGAGTAATTTCAGCAAGGGAAGGTGTTGCGTGCCAGTATGCGGTAGGATCATACGGGCACATCCTTATGGCTGCAGTGGATGGCGGCTCCTAGTCAGGCCCCCCCCCCCCCTTTTTGGGGGGTAGTTGGCTGTTCGGGGCTTGGAACCCCGGCGACACGGACGATGAGGGTTTTTTGGGGGGAATAGAAGGATGGGTGGTGCAGATTTGGCGCGGACGGTTGTCTTAAGCATAAGTGTTGGGTTGTGGTAAGGAACATAGTAATTCTGCGTCATTCTATTTATATTGGTGGATCTTTGCCTCCTTATTGGAAGTTTGCGCTGGGCTAGGGGACACCTGGTGGTTGTCAGTGGAAAGAGGGGTCAGGAAGTGGTGTTGGGCAGGATGGGTGGGCCATTCGGGGCCCTCCTTGTCACGATTGGGTTTCTCTGTTGGGGGGTAGTGCCGGAAATGAGCCGTATATAGATGTATATATTTCGGCTTGTTCAAAACGTATCTTATCTGGAGGAGTCATCGGTGTATGCCTGCTTGGCTCCAGAATTGTCGGCGGTTTATTATGTGTCGTTTGACAGAGGGTGGGATTTGGTAAAGGCGGTGAGCCGGGGAGCATTGATGGCAAAGGCGAATTTGGAGGCGGCATTTAGTTTGTTGCTGGTCCACCCTGCTAGCTAGCAGGTCTGGTGCTGCGGTGGGGAGGGGAGTTATTATTATGTTGATCGGTGGGTGCTAATGGGTTGTTGTCCCATTTTATGTTCCTTTGGAGGCGGTTATTTCTTGGTGGAGTGGTTTGTGCGTGGTGTGTCCCAGCTTACACCTCTTATTCATTATAGGTTGATTCTCTTTACATCGGGTTGGCGGGTTGATGATTCGTTGAGGTTGATTGTTTTATTATAGATGGTGGTGGATACTCTTTTGGGCCTGTTGGCGCAGGCGAAGACTGAGGGTCCAACGCCAGTGATACGGTTTGTGGGGATAAAGTTTGATGTTATGGTCAGAGGGGTAGGATTCGTGGGTAATGGTGTGGTCCTATGGGCTGCGATAGAGGCAGTTAGGTCAGCTAAGACGGTGCGGTTTCAGGCGGTGCAGTCTTTGCAGGGGCGGTCGAACCACGGGTGCAGAGTTACGCCGCTGGGGTGCGTGTCTGCTGGACGGCTGGCGATGGCTGCGCCAAGGGTGCAGCCATCGGATCCTTTGTGTGTGGTCACGAGGGAGATCAATGATGATCTGATGGTGTAGGAGGTTTTTTCTTACGGCGATTTAGTGGCCGCGGATTGTGGCTGGGTAAGGTGCTACCTGATGGAACGTAGCTGCGGTACTCGGAGGCAGCGGGTCCAGTTGTTTTCTGGTTGGGCATTGTGGGGTAGCGCTTCCAATCGGTGGTAGTGGTCGGGTGGTGGAGGTTGGCAGTTTTTTCCAAGAGGAAGGTGTGCTGTCATTCTGGCTATCAGTTGGTGGAGAATTCGATTAATAGTTGGTTTGCTAATCCTGGGGCCAAGGGTGGCGTACTTGCGACAGTTGGTTTCTCAATTGGATGTGTTTTTAAAAAAAAAAAAAAAAAAAAAAAAAAAAAAAAATGTTATGCGTGGCGCAACCAGTACTGGGGTTCGCCAAGGGAATAGCAGCTGCTGTGCTTCCTTCCAGTTCTGCAGGTCTCGGGAGTTGAGGCGGGTAGCAGACGAGGTGGGCACGGTGTGTCCGGAGGGCTTGTGGAGTCTGGTGTGGCTGTGTTGGGGAGCGGCTCGGTGCCCAGTGACTGAGGTTATTTGGGGCTGATATTCAGAAGTATGGGTGGCGTGGATAACGTTTGGGACAATGTGTGAGGAAGGCCCGGTGGAGTATTTGATGGTGGCGTTGGCAGTGGTGAGTAACGGTTTTCAGGCTGCTAGGCCGGCGTCCGCAGTGGAGCAGAGGGTGGCGGCTGTGGCTGTCTTGTTAAGGATTAGATGTGGAGAGATGTTTTCGCAGGATCTTAGGGCGCGGCAGGCCTTGAAGGGTTTGGTCGTAAGGGTGTGAGGGAGCGGGATACAAGGGTCCGTCTCCGTTGTTTTGTGGCAGCGTTTGGTGAGTGGTTTGTGGCGGCTATGTTCATCTGAGCACGAGCGGGTTTTTGTTTCCCTTGTCCAAAACGGTTTGTGTTAGCCTTTTGGGGGGCTTTGAGATTGTGGGGTTGGTCAGCCCATCTACGGTCAAGAGCGGAGGTTGGATGTTGGAGGATGTGTCCGAGGTGGTGCAGTGGGTTGAGCGCCGGCTTTGTCGCTCACCGAATTAGATTAGGCGGGTGGTGAAGGTTGGTGTTGTTATACGCGGTCCCGGGTGCGGAATTATGTTGTGAGGGCGCCCAGGCTCATTATTGTGTCGCGTTTGTTAAGGTACCATTTTGTGGCAGTGCTGCAGACTTGATTGCAGGTGGCGGGGGTGGGCGCCCGGAATACTATGGGTCGTATTCCTTCTGGATTGGGCTGCCACGGAGGCCCCTCGGTGGGCTCAGAAAAGGGGTTGTGAGAAGTATTGGGAGGTGGGAGTCCTCTTGTTTCGGTGTTACGTTTGGCCTCAGTTGTTATCGGGTTAAGGCAATGGGGGCATTTGAGTCTTTTGGGAGTGGAATGGGTTGGCGTAACAGGTTGGTGTTATCTGTGGGTTTATAACCCCTGGGTTTTTGTGGTGAGGGTGTGCCTCATTTGGATATTTGGGCATTCGTTGGTTCTCGGGGCCTCGACGGTCTGAGGCTCGCCTGAATGTTGCCAGTTGGGGCTGGACGGGTCGATGGTACTGGTCCAGTAAATTGGAGGCAGCGATTTGGTATCTCGAGAAGTTATTTATGAATGTTTTAAAAAAAAAATAAATAAATAAATAGTTGGTTGTTGCATTGTGTAAGACATACCTGAGCTTAATCGTGGGGTAGTTTTGATAGTGTGACCAGGTTGGAATGGCGTGTGGCTCGTGCGATAGGCAGTATCAATCGAGCCTTATTGGGGGGGCGGCGCCAAAAGTTGGTGGCGCTGAACTGGTGGTTTTGGGGATGCGATGGGGGTGCATCTTCACGTGCTTGGTGCTGTTTTGTGGACGCTGGGATTGCGTGGAGGTGTGGTACAAGCTTTTGGTGTGTGGCGGGTCCAGGCCACGTAAGGAGTCACGTGCCCTGTCCTGTGGCGGGGGGTAGGTCTGGTCCAGAGGCGGTTGAAGGCAATGGTAACTGGACAGAGAGACACCATCTTGGTATGGTGGCTCCAGGTTCCGGGATGTTGCAGGCACGGGGTTCTGCAAAGTTGGGGGGTTAATCCGTAGGTGATTAATACCTCATCTCTGGGTCGGTGTGTTGCGGCCAGGGATACTGGGGTGAGAAGTGGTTCCTGGACTGGGCCTACTCAGGGTTGTATATTTACTGTATTGGTTACTGTGTTACCTATTGTTATTTGTTGGGGTCGCCCGTTGGACGGCGCCCCCTTGTGTTAGTATGTAAATAATAGGTAATAAAGGCTGCTGTGGCCAATTTTAAACCAAGTCACATGCAGTTCGTGTATTATTTACAGATGGTATTGGTGGGTAACACACATACAGCACGACTGGAGAATCCTTCCTCAATGGTCAAGAAAGCCATGGAACCCATAGGGTGGAGGGGCGACATGACTAGAGGGAAGGGAAGGAGTGATGGGGTTAATGGAAACAGGAATGGTTTGTTTATAAGGCAGAGTAAAGGGATTGGTGGGTAGGAGGAGTTCCCTGGAGGAAGAGGTGGGACAGTTGAGGGGTGTAAGTAAAGGACTTTGACTTACCCCCTCTCTCTTGACTTCCGGATATGGAACGATCCCCGCCCACCCTCCCTTGTGTTTAATGCCGAGGGGAATTTGGTCTGGGTTGTTTCTTTGTCACAGCAGCGGGGGGTAGGTCTGGTCCAGAGGCGGTTGAAGGCAATGGTAACTGGACAGAGAGACACCATCTTGGTATGGTGGCTCCAGGTTCCGGGATGTTGCAGGCACGGGGTTCTGCAAAGTTGGGGGGTTAATCCGTAGGTGATTAATACCTCATCTCTGGGTCGGTGTGTTGCGGCCAGGGATACTGGGGTGAGAAGTGGTTCCTGGACTGGGCCTACTCAGGGTTGTATATTTACTGTATTGGTTACTGTGTTACCTATTGTTATTTGTTGGGGTCGCCCGTTGGACGGCGCCCCCTTGTGTTAGTATGTAAATAATAGGTAATAAAGGCTGCTGTGGCCAATTTTAAACCAAGTCACATGCAGTTCGTGTATTATTTACAGATGGTATTGGTGGGTAACACACATACAGCACGACTGGAGAATCCTTCCTCAATGGTCAAGAAAAAGCAGGCCATTATAAAAGCACAGTGTGACAAAACTTACATTTGGTCATAGCTCTGGGGTGTTCAGGCAATTCTGAGACAATGTGAATGATCCTGGGTATATATACTTCAAGATAACTTTGTTTTCCTACTTTCTGGGCATGCTCAGTACTGGAAACCGGATCCTGCAAATCAGATGCGGTGACTTGCGGTACAAAACGGATCCGGTGCTCATTGAAAAGCATTGCAGAGCGCGCCGCAATCTACTGGATCCGGTGAGATGCAGTACTTTATCTTTGTACAAAAACGCAACATGTTGCGTTTTTATATCAAGATAAAATACCGCAAATTACCGTATCCGGACAGTAACGCACGCAACCGCATGCAAGTCCATTGGAAATGCATTGAGCACACAACGGATCCGGCATGATGCGCTTTTTGTTTTTTTGCCGTTAGGCAAAAAAACGCTGATGTGAAACCAGCCTTAGAACTCCGACAAATTGAAGCGCACCGCCATCTGCTGGTCATTTCTTATACAAGCAGCTGGTGTGATGTTCTGTGTAGTAAATTCTTAATGTTTCACATATACAGTGATACAGTGATGATAGATATTTAAATAGTATTGATATTGGTGAAATCAATTTAAATGGATTTATCTATGAAGGTTATAAACCCCTCAAGTACCAACATCTTTAGGTATTGCACTTTTTTTTCCCCTCACCTTTTTCCAAAAGCAATGATTTTTTTATTTTTCATCTGACATACCCATATGAGGGCTTGTTTTTGTGGAATGAGTTGTTCTTTTAAAATACAGTATCCATTTCCCCATACTATGTACTGGATAATAGTATCAAAAAGTTCTATGAAATTGTGAAACAAAACACAATTCCGCAGTTTGTTTTTTTTTGTTTTTGTTTTTTATCTTGTTCGTGTGCAATGAAAAGTACCAGTAGGGCAATACAAAACGTGTAGTAAGACATAAAAAAATGGTGCAATGTCTCCCCAGCAAAAACCATATTCAACTCATAGATTTAAGGGTATAATAAAACATATTTTACTAATATTAACAGATTCCCGACATTAGAATTCCTGTTTTGTACCCGCGTTTTTTTGCATTTTTGCTGCAGAAATTTCCTGAGAAAATGGTTGTAACCTTTCTGCAGACATTCCCCAGCAAAACCTATGGAAAAAATAGCTGTGCACACACTGCGTTTTTTTTTTTTTTTCTCAAGAACATTCTTTCTGCAGAATTTCTTGAGAACAAGAATGAGCATGTCACTTCTTTTCTGCAGGTACCTGCGTTTTTTGCCATAGATGGTAAAAAAAACGCAGGGACGAGAAGCAGAAACCTATGTGGGGCATATGAACAGTCCGCCTGGTTCCAGACAATCCCCAGGGTCTGGCCATAACAACTCATCTGAGAAGGGTTCAGCGGGAGGAGCTTCGGAGAGGTCAACACCGGCAGCATCAAAGGGGAAGAATCATCCCGGTAGGCAGCACAAAACCAGCTGAGAGAGACTCTGACCCAGCGGAGTTTTCGATTGAATTTGGGGGTAGGAGTACTCCTTTATATATGTGGATAATTGTACAGGAACACTGTCCATTGGTTATGGGGAGGTTATGAAAGTCATTGTACATTGAGGTGGTAATGCGGGGGGGGGGGAGTGATCTTTTTTTTTTCTTTTTTCTCTCTCTCTCTCTCTCCTCTCTCCCCTTTTCTTCTTCTTTCTCCCCCTCTTCCTCTCCCTCTCTTGCTCTCCCCCTTCCCTCGCTCCCCATTTTTCTCTTTCTCTCTCATACCCTCCCTCTCGTTGTCCCTCTCTCTTTCTCTTTTATTTCTCTCTCCCTATCCTGCTTGACCTCTATTTCTTTCTCCCTTTCTTTTACTCCCTATTTCCCTTTTTCTACCTCTCCCTCGCTTCCCATTTTACCTCTCGTTCTTTTGCTTTCACCCTATTATGTATGTGTATGTGTGTGTGTGTATGTGTATGTGTGTGTGTATGTATGTGTATGTATATGTATATATATATATGTGTATATATATATATATGTGTATATATATATAATATATATATATATATATATATATGTATGTTTATATATATATGTGTGTGTGTGTGTGTGTATATATATATATATATATATATATATATATCTATATTTTTTTTTTTCCTCTCTACCTCTCTTTTTCGCTCTCTCCCTCTCTCTTCCTCTCTCCCTCTCCGCCACGGCGGTGTGAATATACTCTTACAAAAGTTGTTACATGAAAAAGTTTATAGGTTTGACGGATCTCAGGGTCATGGTTGGAAAAAAGTGAAGTCCATGAAGTGTATGGGAGGCTGTGGGGAAGCAGCTGAATGGTTACTAGTGGGAAATGTTTTTCACCATAAAGTGTTAAGTATGTTGGTTATAAACAGTGGTTTTGACTGTTCTGTTAAGATTAGGTTTAGTATTGGTTCAGTGGTAGGCGATATTGGCAAAATGAAAGGCTACAGCAGTAATACTCATTGTCATCGGGGCAAATATGCGGATAATTACTTGGAATGTTAAGGGGCTACGCTCCCCACAAAAAAAGCTTAAAATATTGCGACATTTTAGTCACTTCAAACCTGACATAGCACTCCTGCAAGAAACACATCTCGAGGGAAAGGATATACAGAGAATGTGCAAGTTATGGGTAGGGAAAGCTTACGGGGTCCCTTCAGTAAAAAAGAAAGCGGGGGTAATAATGTAAGGGGTGGACGGACCCCTTACACGGAGGCGCAGTTTCCCCCCCTGAAGATACCCCACGCTGGGGTAGTTAAAAATGTTAATTGTGTTTTACAGTGTTAACGGGTTTCCTCTCCCTAGATGTCAGGGTGGGACGGCTATCCCCATAGTAACAGTACAGGAGAAAGGAGGAGCCGGACAGTCTAGGGGGAGGGTGAGAGGTTGCTGTAGTGAGAAGTCAGTTTCTGCTGGGACGGGGGAGAAGGAGCAACGGGGGCAGAGTGTGGGGTCGATTGTGGCAGTTAGCCAGAGAGAGAGAAAAAGGAGAGTGTCCGGATCGGGAACCAGCAGTGTACAGGTGGGACCCGAAGAGGCTTAGCCGGCGAAGCAGAAGTGTGTGGGTCAATTCTGCAGTAACCGGAGTGTGAGCTTAGGCAAACGAGAGTAGCCGGGCAAGGCCCCTGAACAGAGAGAACAGGAACAGTTTCCCCGGCAGGAATTGTGATTTGACACTGCAAGATTTGTGTACCGAGACTGTTTTGAAGATATGTGTAATAAAATGCCGTTTGGTTCAGCTGATGCCTGTCTGCGGAGTTTTCCTGAGTCTGCCAGCGTGCTCCTGCCATCCACACTCTGCCCCAACAAACATTCCCCTGTCCCAATAGTGACGGCGGGGCCGGGGGTTAGCCTGTCGCCAAAAGGGGCCACGACTACAACCCCCGAGGCGCCCCCGGCACCCCGTTACAAGTGGCGTAGTCGGCAGGATCCGGACTATCTGCGGAGGGTCCCGATCCAAGAATGTGAAGATCAAGTGGTGCCTAAGGCGTTGGACCAGTCGCAAGACGGCGCTAAGATGGCCGCCGTCTTCACGAGCACAGGGAGCGCGCGGAAAATTGGCGCCAAACGAAAAACCCTGAGCTGGCCGGCGAAGAAAAAGAAGTGCAGAGTGCGCCGCCCAAAGAGGGGAGGTACTGGCCCCAAGATGCTGCTGAAGACTAGAGACGTGGGCGGCGTTACAGAAAAAAAGAGGCGTCGCCTATGCTGGGTTGACCTGGTGAGCGAGGCTACTGGTGGAGTATATACAAGAGCGGGAAAAGAAGGCCCGCCTCCACCTTCCCCGGTGCCTGTACAGGAAGAGCCACAGGAGACGCCAACTCAGCAGCTGGCACTAAGTAAAATGGAGACGCAGACGAAGAAGCGAGCTGCAGCGGGCGCGCTGGTTGCAACCAGCCTGGGAAGAGGACGCCCGAGGCAGAGCGTAGCCGAGGAGGCCCTTACCATAAAGTTACCGGCTGTGCCAGGAGGTCCGGAGCGGCCCGCAAAAGTTACGTGGGTCACTTCGTGGGATGCCGTGACCGGTGAAACATCCACGGAAGTCCGGGCCACTTACAAGACTCAACTGCAGCCGGGAAGTGAGACACTGGGAACACCCCTCCAGAGTCCGGAGGTGGTTACGCCAGCCAAGGTAGGACCTCCAACCCCCACAGCAGTTCCGGTCCCGGGAGAGCAACATGTCCTGGAGCTTGAAGAAGATGAGTGGGGATTTTTCTGGGAGCCGGTAAAGCCGGCGCCCCTAACCCGACGACAGTCCCCGTCGCGTGAGATAGACCCGGTGCAAGAAAGGCTTCTGGTCGAGACCGTGGCCAGGGAGATGATGGCCGGACCCCTTAGTGAAGAATTTGACCGGCAGTGTAGCATTGGCACCGTGGTCAAGTTTAATCAGGCCGAGGGATACGGGTCTATAGAAGATGATGAGACCGGGGACCACTTCTTTTATAATCGGGTCAATCTGGACATTGAGGGGTTACCCCAACGCCTCCATACTCTGTACCCGGGGGAGAAAGTGAAGTTCCGGAGAGAAGTGGGCTGCCGGGGCCTATTTGCCGTAGGGGTGACCCGGATGCCCACTGCCCAGGAGGCCGTGCAGTGGCAACAGGAGATCGAGTGGGAATAATGTCTGTACCGGAGACGTACGCAGCAGAGACCGGTGCTGGCTGAAGCTCGTCGGCCAAGAAACACTCTGGCGGTGTCACCAGAAATAGTTACAGGACCGGTAGCCGAAATGGAAAAGGGAACACCGGCGTTATTAGCGATTCGCCAGAGTATGGTGACGCACCCGGTGGTCGTTGTTGGTAGTCCCCAGCCGTCCCGTCCAGCTACCCCGTCACCCCCGTCGGGGGCCGAGGAGCCAAAACCGGAGACAGAGGAATCAGAGTCACCGGCCGATTATGAACCGTTCCGAAGGCTGCGCCGCTTATCCGGCCAATCCCTCTCCGATTATGTGAAGGCCCAGCGGGCTGAATGGCTGCGCGCCTACCACCCCGCGTGAACCATAGCGATCGGAGGTGATGGACATATCTGTGTTGAGAACCGGTATTGTTGGAAGAACCGGTGAAGATTTATAGTTGCCGCAATGTTCAAGTTACCGAGCCCGGAAGGAGCCTGATGCCGGACTGTGCAAGGACTCCCTCCGTGATTGTGACGGAGATTTTTATTGTCTGTTGCTTCCTGCCTACAAAGACCGGGAGTGCTGGGAGAGCCTCCGGGCAGAAGACCAGCTAAGACCGGGAGCGCCTGTTGAGGGCCTCCGGGCAAACATGCTACAAAGACCGGGAGCTCCCTTGGAGGGACTCCGGGCGCCGGACTTGTGTGCCCATTGGTTGTGTTTTTACGTGAAGGTTTTAAAGTTTTATAAAGAGATTCCCTTGCTGGTTAGGATTTTGTCTTACAGATGCGAGCTTTGCCGGGAGGCTAAGGCAAAAAGAGGGGAGGAATGTAAGAGGTGGACGGACCCCTTACACGGAGGCGCAGTTTCCCCCCCTGAAGATACCCCACGCTGGGGTAGTTAAAAATGTTAATTGTGTTTTACAGTGTTAACGGGTTTCCTCTCCCTAGATGTCAGGGTGGGACGGCTGTCCCCATAGGAACAGTACAGGAGAGAGGAGGAGCTGGACAGTCTAGGGGGAGGGTGAGAGGTTGCTGTAGTGAGAAGTCAGTTTCTGCTGGGACGGGGGAGAAGGAGCAACGGGGGCAGAGTATGGGGTCGATTGTGGCAGTTAGCCAGAGAGAGAGAAAAAGGAGAGTGTCCGGATCGGGAACCAGCAGTGTACAGGTAGGACCCGAAGAGGCTTAACCGGCGAAGCAGAAGTGTGTGGGTCAATTCTGCAGTAACCGGAGTGTGAGCTTAGGCAAACGAGAGTAGCCGGGCAAGGCCCCTGAACAGAGAAAACAGGAACAGTTTCCCCGGCAGGAATTGTGATTTGACACTGCAAGATTTGTGTACCGAGACTGTTTTGAAGATATGTGTAATAAAATGCCGTTTGGTTCAGCTGATGCCTGTCTGCGGAGTTTTCCTGAGTCTGCCAGCGTGCTCCTGCCATCCACACTCTGCCCCACCAAACATTCCCCTGTCCCAATAGTGACGGCGGGGCCGGGGGTTAGCCTGTCGCCAAAAGGGGCCACGACTACAACCCCCGAGGCGCCCCCGGCACCCCGTTACAAGAACACTAATAAATAAAAAACTACAACATTTGGTTACGGATCAATATATGGATAAGGAGGGCAGGGTTTTATATCTGGCTCTGGAAGCGGGAGGGAAGCTGTATAACATCTTTAATGTTTACGCTCCGAATGATAATAAACCCTTTTTTAACCAGCTTGAAATTAAAATTCTGGAGCACCCACACCCAAACACAATAGTAGGAGGAGATTTTAATTCAGTGGCCTCTGTACAGGAGGATAGAAAATTCCCGGGTGGAAATCCTAAATATCACCGTAGTCAAGATAGGGTCATGGGCCCTCTGTTGATGTCTACAGCTCTAAAAGACGCCTGGAGATGCTTGCATCCCCAGGATAGAGAGTATACTTATTACTCGCACGCAAACAATTCGTGGTCCCGTATTGACTACTTTCTCATCTCTGGAGGGCTGATGCGCAATCTGGAGGCAGTGGAGGTGGGAGACTTAGTAATATCGGACCATGCACCGGTGGTGATTGATTTGACAGATGCTTTCCCCAGAGGCTCAGACTATCTTTGGAGATATCCAACCTTCCTTTATGAAAACGAGGAGTTCTCACATAGACTGAAAGAGTGGTGGTCCGAGTTTGTGGATCACAATAGACAACATCGAGATACTCCGATGCTATTGTGGGACACGGCAAAAGCGGTCCTAAGGGGCAAAATAATAGGTTATGTTTCTTCAATGAGGAAGAAAATTCAGACTAAATTTATTGAAACTTCCTGTAAGTTGAGACAGGCTTATACGTCCTTTCAGGAAAACCCAGACAAAGCCCATAGGGATGTTTGGTTGCTGGAGCAGGGGTCTTTCAACAGGTGGGCAGTAAGGAGGGAGAAAATATTTAAAACAGCCCAGGAGGCGACCCTTCATCGATTTGGGAATAAGGCGGGTAAATTGATGGCCAATCTGGTAAAAATTAGAGGGACTCTGCAAAGACCTATGCAAATGAGGGATCGCACAGGTGAGGTACACAATGATCCTGGGAGGATAATCGAAATATTGGGGGCATATTACAAGGACTTATACATGGGGGACATACAAGTCACAATTCCAGATAACAATATTTTGACTAAAGTGACCCTTCCTGGGATCACAGAGGAACAACGTACTTTTTTGAACGCTAAAATTTCAGGGGAAGAGGTAGTTGGCACTCTCAAAAGTATGCAGAACAACAAAGCGCCAGGGCCAGACGGGTTCACGGCTGAATTTTACAAGACGATGGTAGATGAGACCTCTCCTAAATTGTTAGAAATATACAACAAGGTCCTGGAGGGTGAAGCGTCTTTTCGCAATAGTAACCTAGCCTATATAAAATTAATTCCGAAACAGGGTAAAGATCCGCTATCCCCAGGCTCTTACCGGCCAATTTCACTCATTAATTTGGACATAGAGTTACTCTCAAAAATAATGGCTAATCGCTTGGTGGTAATCCTGCCCCATTTAATATCCCCAGCTCAAGCAGGTTTCATTAAAAATAGATCAGCGACGCAAAACATTCGTAAAGTCTTATTGGCCCTTGATAGGGTGAGCTCTAAGGATCTGGTCAATGAGACTCCAGCGTTATTAACAATAGATGCAGAGAAGGCCTTCGGTAATGTGGAGTGGCCTTGGCTCTATAGAGTTTTGGACACAATGCTATTCTCGGGGTCTTTCTACAATGTGGTACGCGAGATTTATACAAATCCTAGAGCACAGGTTTATATTCCAGGTTTCCTCTCAACTCCCTTTCAGTTGCATAGGGGGACTAGGCAGGGCTGTCCCCTTTCACCACTTCTCTTCAACCTGGCTTTGGAGCCCCTGGCGAGGCTGTTAACTGACCATCGCACTTTTCAAGGGATCCTCATAAATAAGATGCGAATACAGGCGACACTCTTTGCCGACGATGTACTGTTGTTTCTCTCTGATCCTAAAACCCAGGTACCACTTATATTGGAAATATTGCGAGAATACGGGAGCTACTCAGGCTTTAAAATTAACCCAACTAAATGTGAATTGCTGTTCCTGGGCAATGGGAAGGCTCATTTGCAGGAGGCTGGCCAGTGTGAGCATATTTCTATAGCAAGATCATACATTACATATCTGGGCATTAGAATTGGTAAGGGGACAACTTCTTTATATAACCTAAACTTCCCACCTCTTATAAATCAAATAGTTCAGGACCTCCCGTTGAACATCATGTGCAGAGCACAATTAATTAAGATGATGTCCATGTCTAAGTTGATGTATCATATCCAAACTCTACCTTTGCTCTTGAGACATAAGGATGTTGAACTTCTTAATAGAAGTTTCTCAAGGTTTGTGTGGAGGGGGAAACGAGCTCGCATTGGTATAAGGAAGCTGACTGCATCAAAGGATGATGGGGATTAAACCTACCAAATGTTAGGGGTTACAATCTGGCCTGTTTGTCCAGGTATTGGATGGATTGGATTCATGGCTCACAGAAACACGTGTCCCTTGGAGTTGAGAGAGATTATGTGTTTCCATGGGATTTAAAGGCCCTTCTTCACACCAGTCAAGCTAATCTACCCCAAAAAATTAAGCATTCTTCTCTTTTTAAGGATACGATAGCAGCCTGGAGGGCAGTGAGGAAGCATTACAAGTTGGCATATAAAATGTCTAAATATCTACCCCTATGGGATAATCCAGGGTTCAGCCAGGGAATTAGCAATAAGCTATTTGAAGAATGGAGGCAGAAAGGTATAAAGAGGGTCTCCCATCTTTTTCATCCTTCTGAGCCAAGATGGTTGGGGAGGGAAGAATTGGTAGACAATTATGGGTTGAATCCTAACCAAATAATCCAGTATGATCAGGTGAAGCATAAGGTTATGGGGAGTCACTTCAAAAGTGGAGGGAGTTTATTATAACCTACTTCAATTCGGAGGAAATAGAACGCTTAATGTTACCATTTAAGGAGACGGCGTGGTATCACTCTGAGAAGTTAGGTGGTACACTCGGAGGATTGGAGGTGGGAGTTGAAGGTGACCAGGTGGGAGTGGGTTTGAGTAGTGGGGGGTTCAGGGGGGGGTGGAGTAGGAGAGTTTCACAGGATGGTTGCAAATTCATTCAAAGAGTTAGTTATAAGGGTTTCCGTGAGGTATTAAAGATTCTGAGTCTTACTGTGAATACTGTTAACTAGAGATGAGCGAACCGGTCCCGGTTCGGCTCGAGGCCGGTTCGCCGAACGGGGGTCCCGTTCGAGTTCGGTTCGTCGAACGTTCGACGAACCGAACTCGAACGTATAGGCTATAATGGGAGGCAATCACAAACACATAAAAATGCATTATAAATGTACACAAACAGTTAATAAACATTGCCATAACACTTACCGGTCCTCGCGATCCCTTCTGCACTCTGTCTCCTGCCGCTATTCCATCCGATGATCGCTGAATCCTCCCGGTGACCTGCACTGCCAGCAGAGAAGCAGGACCTATCGTGACGTCAAAATAGCCATGTGACCAGTCACGTGGCTATTATCTCATTGGCTACAGACTGGTCACATGACTATGACACGTCATGTAGGACCTGCGAGTGCATCTCTCCGGTACACGGTGCACATATGTGTATCGCCGTGTACCGGCGACATGCTCTAGCACACGGTCGACTCCCCGTTCCGTTAGGGACCGGCTGACACAGCCGGTCATTAACGGAGATCACCGTTGCCATAGCAACGCAGTTAGCGGTGACGTCACCGCTAACCGCGGCTCCGGGAGCACCGTTGCTATGGTAACGCGTCTGTCAGCGTTACCGCTAGCAGCCAGCACTGATCACTCACAGAGTGAAGGCTGCACGCTGCTTCCCGATTGTAGTGAGCATTGTAGTTAGGATGGAGGTTCCCCAGCCCCAAGTGATGCCCCTCACTACAATCGTCACTACTACTACACTAGAAAGAAAGAAGACAGAAGAGCAGGATCGTGGAGGGCTGACAGGGGTAATAAAGATGGAGTCTCTAATGTGTCTGTGTATTTATTTCTATTAAAGTATTTTTTCTCTGTGTGGTGTCTTTTTTTAACCCTTTATTGGAGATTCTTAATGGCCGGGTCAAACGTGCCTGACATTAAGAATCTCTGGCTTAATACTGGCTGGTAAAACAAAGCCAGTATTAACTCATGATTACCCAACAAGCCACCCGGCTCCAGGGCTGTTGGAAGAGTTGGATACAGCGCCAGATGATGGCGCTTCTATGAGAGCGCCATTTTCTGGGACGGCTGCGGACTGAAATCCGCAGCAGAGGCGCCCACAAACCTCGGGCTAACCTGTGCTGCGGATTCCAATCCCCAGCTGCCTAGTTGTACCCGGCTGGACACAAAAATAGGGCGAAGCCCACGTCATTTGTTTTTTAATTATTTCATGAAATAAGTGAAATAATTAAAAAAAACGGGCTTCCCTATATTTTTGGTTCCCAGCCGGGTACAAATAGGCAACTGGGGGTTGGAGGCAGCCCGTGGCTGCCAGCTGTACCTGGCTAGCATACAAAAATATGGCGAAGCCCACGTCATTTTTTTGGTGGGCAAAAAACTTCTGCATACAGTCCTGGATGGAGTATGCTGAGCCTTGTAGTTCTGCAGCTGCTGTCTGCTCTTCTCCATACAGACAGACAGCAGCTGCAGAACTACAAGGCTCAGCATACTCCATCCAGGACTGTATGCAGAAGTTTTTTGCCCCCTGAAAAAATTATGTGGCTTCGCCATATTTTTGTATGCTAGCCAGGTACAGCAGGCAGGTACGGCTGCCCCCAACCCCCAGTTGCCTATTTGTACCCGGCTGGGAACCAAAAATAAAGGGAAGCCCTTTTTTTATTATTTCATGAATTTCATGAAATAATTAGAAAACAAATGACGTAGGCTTTGCCCCATTTTTGTGTCCAGCCAGGTACAACTAGGCAGCTGGGATTGGAATCCGCACCACCGGTTGGCCTGAGCTTTCTGGGCCCCACTGCTGCGAATTGCAGTCTGCAGCCACCTCAGAAAATGGCATTTTCATAGAAGCGCCATCTTCTGGCGCTGTATCCAACTCTTCCAGCACCTGCCTGCTATACCTGGATAGCATACAAAAATATGGCGAAGCTCACGTCCTTTTTTTGTAGCTTTTTGGCAAAAAAAAAAAAAAATGCTTCCCTGGATTTTCCATTGCCAGTGAAGGTAACACCAAGCAGTGGGGGTTAGCAGCCAGTAGCTGCTTGGATTACCCTTAGCTAGCAATACAAAAAATGCAGTGGGAGCTAACATATATTTTTTTTAATTATTTATTTAAATAACTAAAAATAAAATGGGCTTCCCTGTATTTTGATTGCTGGACATCACAGTGCTGTAAAAATAAATCTTTAAAAAAATGACGTAGCGCTCCGCGGTATTTTTGATTCTCAGCGCAGATAAAGCAGACAGCTATGGGTTGCCACCCCCATCTGCCTGCCGTTACCTTGGTTGGCAATCAAAATACAGGGAAGCCCATTAATTTTTTCTATTTAAAAAATAGTTAAAAAAAAAAAATTACGTTGGGTCCCCCCATTTTTGATAGCCAGCTAGGGTAAAGCAGACGGCTGTAGCCTGAAAACCACAGCTGGCAGCTTTACCGTGGTTGGGGATCCAATGTGGAGGTCCCCTCAGGCTCTTTTTTATAATTATTTTATAAATATTAATAATTACACAATAAAAGTAGGGGACCCCCCAAATTGGATCACCAGCCAAGGTAAAGCGGACAGCTGTGGTCTGGTATTCTCAGGGTGGGAAGGTCCATAGTTATTGGGCCTTCACAGCCTAAAAATAGCAGGCCGCAGGCACCCCAGACGTGGCGCATCCACTAGATGCGCCAATCCTGGCGCTTCACCCCAGCTCATCCCGTGCCCTGGTGCAGTGGCAAACGGGGTAATAAATCGGGTTGATACTAGCTGTAAAGTCACCTGAGATCAAGCCCAGCAGTTTGTGATGTCATGGCGTCTATTAGATACCCAACATCATAAACTGTCAGTACTAACAAAAACAAAAAATCGACAAAAGAAATTTATTTGAAAAAACAGTCCCCAAAACATTTCCTCTTTCACCAATTTATTGTAAGAAAAAAAATAAAGGGGTCCCACGACGACTCTGGACCGTCTAGAATATGGGGGGGAGACACTCAGGGAACGTATCCCCCATTTTCTAGGAGTGCGGACCCTTCATGTGAGGAGTGTGGGTGCAATGAATCTGCACTCACTCTCCCCGGGTCCACAGCAGCAGAGTCCATGTCGTAATGGTTGCTACCAAAGCTGCAATGCCCTGCTCATGAGGTAAGGGCATGCCTAATCAGGAGAACTACTGTAGAGGAAGCTCTGCTCACTGGTATATAGGTGCTCAGAGGTAATAATAGATAAAATTAGTGAGTAACCTCGGCACTCTATATCTCCCAGACTAAGTCAGTAAGTCACAACGGATAGTAATGCAAAATCACTCTTTATTGGTCCGTATTAAGAAAATTTTTTTTTCATAAGCATATATGTTTTTGTCCAAAACAAGTTACAAATGACGTTTCGGCCTGAGCCTTCGTCAGATTGGACTTATCTGCATGTAATCATGAAAAATGACAATAATCAGTATCACATAAGAGTGAGAGAACAATAACATAAACTCGAACAATGTAGAGGTACAATTGGGATGCAGCAAAAAAATTGCAACACAGCAAGAAATGAAACACATGATACAAATGTCATAATACAGTACAAGGACAATATAGTAATGACAAATATGGGGTCAGAGTAGACTTAGACAGCTCTGGTACGAAAGAGATGTCAATCATAAAGTAACATGTGCAGTAGGTGTAGAGCTACACTATGCATGGCAGAGCTAATGGGTAGACCGACCATAGAAAAAGTAGAGAAAAAGTGGAGAATAAGTGGAACATAAGAGGAGAAAAAGTGGAGAAAAAGTGGAGAAAAAAGTGGAGAAAAAGTGGAGAAAAAGTGGAGAAAAAGTGGAGCATAAGAGGAGAAAAAGTGGAGAAAAAAGTGGAGAAAAAGTGGAGAAAAAGTGGAGAAAAAGTGGAGCATAAGAGGAGAAAAAGTGGAGAAAAAGTGGAGAAAAAGTGGAGCATAAGAGGAGAAAAAGTGGAGAAAAAGTGGAGAAAAAGTGGAGCATAAGAGGAGAAAAAGTGGAGAAAAAGTGGAGAAAAAGTGGAGCATAAGAGGAGAAAAAGTGGAGATTAAGAGGAGAAAAAGTGGAGAAAAAGTGGAGCATAAGAGGAGAAAAAGTGGAGAAAAAGTGGA
The DNA here is from genome assembly GCF_048569485.1 of Anomaloglossus baeobatrachus. Lineage (NCBI taxonomy): Eukaryota > Metazoa > Chordata > Amphibia > Anura > Aromobatidae > Anomaloglossus > Anomaloglossus baeobatrachus. Next base: position 439,773,696 of record NC_134357.1, on the reverse strand, counting down.
GAAAAAGTGGAAAAAAAGTGGAGCATAAGAGGAGAAAAAGTGGAGAAAAAAGTGGAGAAAAAGTGGAGAAAAAGTGGAGAAAAAGTGGAGATTAAGAGGAGAAAAAGTGGAGCATAAGAGGAGAAAAAGTGGAGAAAAAAGTGGAGAAAGTGGAGAAAAAAATGGAGAAAAAGTGGAGAAAAAGTGGAGAAAAAGTGGAGAATAAGAGGAGAAAAAGTGGAGAAAAAGTGGAGAAAAAGTGGAGAAAAAGTGGAGAATAAGAGGAGAATAAGAGGAGAATAAGAGGAGAAAAAGTGGAGAAAAAAATGGAGAAAAAGTGGAGAAAAAGTGGAGCATAAGAGGAGAAAAAGTGGAGAAAAAGTGGAGAAAAAGTGGAGCATAAGAGGAGAAAAAGTGGAGAAAAAAGTGGAGAAAAAGTGGAGAAAAAGTGGAGCATAAGAGGAGAAAAAGTGGAGAAAAAGTGGAGAAAAAGTGGAGAAAAAATGGAGAAAAAGTGGAGAAAAAGTGGAGAAAAAGTGGAGCATAAGAGGAGAAAAAGTGGAGAAAAAGTGGAGAAAAAGTGGAGAAAAAGTGGAGCATAAGAGGAGAAAAAGTGGAGAAAAAAGTGGAGAAAAAGTGGAGAAAAAGTGGAGCATAAGAGGAGAAAAAGTGGAGAAAAAGTGGAGAAAAAATGGAGAATAAGAGGAGAAAAAGTGGAGAATAAGTGGAGAAAAAAATGGAGAAAAAGTGGAGAAAAAGTGGAGAGAAAGTGGAGAAAAAAATGGAGAAAAAGTGGAACACCCTTTGGTACCTTTCATGTGGCACTAAGGGGTGCTTAGCTTTGTATTTAGCCAAAAAAATGAAAAAAAAAAATGACATAGGGTTCCCCCTAGTTTTGTAGCCAGCTAGGGTAAAGCAGACGGCTGCAGCCTGCAGACCACAGCTGGCAACCTCACCTTGGCTGGTAATCCAAAACTGAGGGCACCCCACGCTGTTATTTTAAATTAAATAAATAATTAAAAAAAAAAACACGTAGGGGTCCCCCAAAATTGGATCACCAGCCAAGGTAAAGCAGACAGCTGGGGCCTGATATTCTCAGACTAGGGAGGTCCATGGTTATTGGAATCTCCCCAGCCTAAAAATAGCAGGCCGCAGCCGCCCCAGAAGTGGCGCATCCATTAGATGCGCCAATCCTGGTGCTTCGCCCCAGCTCATCCCGCGCCCTGGTGCGGTGGCAAACGGGGTAATATTTGGGGTTAATACCAGATGTGTAATGTCACCTGGCATCAAGCCCTGGGGTTGGTGAGGTCAGGCGTCTATCAGATACCCGACATCACCAACCCAGTCAGTAATAAAAAAAAAATACACGACAAACACATTTTTATTTGAAAAAACACTCCCCAAAACATTCCCTCTTTAACCAATTTATTAGATTGAAAAACAAATCCAGGTCTGGTGTAATCCAAGGGGTTGCCATGACGATGCACACTGTCCCAGTCAATGAAGAGCAGGATGTTCCCCATTGGCTGGGAGAGCAGTGCAGTGACCTGAGCTAACATCAATGGGTCAGCCCAGGTCACTGCAGGGGGGTGACAAGTGCTGCTGTCAGTGAGGTACATTACCTGCGCTGATCTCCAGCACACTGACAGCCCCTGTCACTGAGGTCAATGACCGGCGCCTTCACATCAAGTATCGCGAGAGGTCCGTGACGTCACCGCCAGTGTCAGTCTCGGGTCGGAAGCGATAGGTGATGTGACAAGCGGCGGCCATGGAGGACAGTGACAGCGCTGAGGTCGGGATGGCGGGACTTCATCACCGCAGGTAAGCCGAGCGAGCGAGCGAGCGGGCGGGCGGGCGGGGGGGGGGGTGGATGTGTGTGTGTGTGTGTTTGTGTATGTGTATGTATGTGTACATGCCGCGGGCAGGAGGGGGTGGAGCGAGCTGAGCGGGAAAGTGTGGGCTTCCTGCACGTAACTAAGATAAACATCGGGTTACTAACCAAAGCGCTTTGCTTGGATACCCGATGTTTATCTTGGTTACCAGCTTGTGGCAGGCTGCCAGCGATGGCTCCTGCTCACTGTAGCTGTAAAAAGCCCTGCTTTTTGCTCCTAGAACCGTTCTCGAACGTATCTAGAACTATCGAGCTTTTAGCAAAAAGCTCGAGTTCTAGTTCGATCTCGAACAGCCCAAAAATCACTCGAGCCTAGAACTGGAGAACCACGAACCACGAACCGCGCTCAACTCTACTGTTAACATTGATTAGATGTTGTACTGAATTGTAAATGTAAATGGAGCGATATACAATTTTCTTGTCATTTTGCTGATAATTTTGTTGATATTATTAATATTATTTGTTCTATGTAATGACTTGTTTGCTTTTGAAAATAAATAAAAATTATAATTTAAAAAAAAAAAAAAACGCAGGGACCCACCTGCAGAAAAAAAGCATCAAAAACGCGATAAAAACGCATGCGTTTTTCGGTGAGTTATTGGTGCGTTTTTTTAACGCAAGTGCGCTAATCTTTCACACTCTCAAGAAATTTCTTGAGAAAAATCCTTTTTCTAGTGCACACAGGGCCTTAAAACTCCTTTTTTCAGTAACCAAAATCACTGATGCACATCGAGTTAAGCCCTTTCCTTTTTCCTTCCTTGATCTATCAAGGTGGTCTGCAGCAACCATTGTGGTTTGATCTATGCTCCTACAGTAGTTGTGACTTATACAACTACCCCAGGTGAGTGATTCCCTGAAATCAATTTATTGTGGTACCTCCGGGATAAAACCCTATTTGGGCCTTTGTCTTTTCCAGCAACTATAAGCAAAAAAAGTGGTATAAAACGTGGTTAAAAAAAGTCAAATGTAAATAAATATGGTATCACTGAAAAAGGTCATTGCATCCCGCAAAAAACAAGCCACAATTCAACTCCTTCAGCAAAAAAAAAAAGCTATAGTGTAGTGGAAAACAGCAAAAAATTTCAAGTGCAGAAAAACAGCAAAAAAAGTTTGATCGCACAATAGTTTTTGGGATATTTTATGCACTATGTTCACTGTATGATAAAACTGATGTGTCGGTGTGATGCTTCAGATCGGTACGAGTTTGTAGACACCAAACATGTATAAGTTTACTTTTATCTAAGGGGTTAAAGAAAATTCTTCAAGTTTGTCCAAAAATAATGGCGCACTTTTTGCACCATATTCCAAAACCCGTAGCGTTCTCATTTTTCGGGATCTATGTCTTAGTGATTGCTTATTATTTGCGTCTTGAGCTGACGTTTTTAATGGTACTATTTTTGCCCCTATGCTATGTTTTGATCGCCTGTTATTGCATTTTGCGCAAAATTTGTGGTGACGAAAAAAAGTAATTTTGGCGTTTGGAATTTTTTTGCCACTATGCCGTTTACCAATCAGATTAATTGATTTTATATTTTGATAGATCGGGCATTTATGAACGCGGTGATATCAAATATGTGTATATTTTATATTTTTTTAAATCTTTAATTTTCAATGGGACGAAAGGGGGGTGATTTGAACTTTTGAAAGGTTTTTTTTATTTTTTTAAAACTTTTTTTTTACTTTTTATTTTACTAGAGTCCTTAGGGGACTATAACGATCAGCAGTCTGATCGATCTTCCATTTCTCCAGATCACAGCTACACAGTTGAAATCTGGCGAAAAGCTGCTTTGCTCTCACACACATCAGTCTGCCGGTAGTGAGAGACATAGCAACCACTGGAAGTCACGTGATCCCGTCACGTGACTTCCGATGGGGCTGTGTAAGTTATGCTTATGGCGGCGTGCTGTTAAATCTCGCTTTCATATTTTGACAGCGAAATGTAAGGGGTTAATAGGCGCAGGTTGAACGCGATTCCAGGCGTCGGGGATTGACTTCACACGATCCATTATGTGTCGTGAAGAGGTTAAAGCTTTGTTTTAGTGTGTGATAGTAGCCAAACATAAAAACACGATATAAATCTGGTATCGCTGTAATCACACCGACTCAAAAAATAAAATTGTCTTATTACTTATACGGCACTGTGAACGGCATGAAAAATAAATAAAATAAATTCTTGACTTGCTGTTGATTTGTTTATTCTGCCTCCCAAAGATCGCAGTAAGGCTCAGTTTACATTTAGGCTATGTGCGCACGTTGCGCAAATACATGCAGTTACGCTGCGCTTTGTAGCGCAGCGTAACTGCATGCGTCCTGCGTCCCCTGCACAGTCTATGGAGATTGTGCAGGGGCCGTGCGCACGTAGCGTTTTAGAGCGCAGCGCTTCGGCTATTGCCGAAGCGCTGCGTTCTAAGAAGTGACATGTCACTTCTTCCGTGCGCTTTGCCGGCAGCTCCTGCTCTGTCTATGGCAGGAGCTGCAGGCAGAGCACATGGAATCGGCTTCACTACATACATTTCTGCAGCGATTTTAAAGCGCACATGTGCTCTTCAGATCGCTGCAGAAATTTCTGCAGTGAACTGTACGCAACGTGCGCACATAGCCTTACTCTGCGCTCTTCGCTGAGCACTTAAATTGGAATTTCTTTGTAATTCTCTGAAATATATGATTCAAATGGAAACCTCGACCGAAGACTCACTATGATGAAGCAGATGCAGACACTGTGGACTCTCTCTGGTCTCCAATCCAGTGGTGTCTGTCTTTTTAAGTGTTCATAAATGTTTGGTTGACCACCGTTTCGAGCATTTCTGAAAAGATGAACACCAGTGAACAGAGACTAGACTGAGTCCAGAATAACTCTGCTGCCTCATTAAAGTGATGTATGAAAAAGAAGAAGACTGGAGTATATGGCTAAAAACAGTATTATTTTATTAAATCAAAATATAAAATGCACAAGATGAAGAAAGAGTCTTTTTACTTATAACAATAGCTATCTGTCCCCCCAGCTATCTACCTCGCTATACTCATTTCACTGGTTGTGTTATATTCATGTGACTCCCCTGGACTATTCAGGTCATCACAGAGTACTGCACAAACTGCCCTTCCTGTGCAGTATTCAAATTCCTCATGGTTCTGGGTCCCCATCTTGCAGTGTTGCCTCCAGCATCAAATTAAATCCTAGATACACCCTGCACCACATCCACCAGACACACCAGTGGATGGCTTAAGCGGAATAGGGTCGCCCACCTAGGGGTCAGGTATGGAAAGTGAGGAGTGTAGAAGAGAAGTGGAGAAAGAGAAGTGTGGTAGCCCTTGAGCTGAGAGGAGCTCAGAGGAAGATGGGAGTAGTGGCTCCCAGGGGAAGCTGTCTAGACCTAGAGGAGTCAGAGCCCCGGTCGCAGGGGATTGAGGCTAGGTACCTGGGACCTGTCAAAGAGGACGGTCAGTCACCAGTCCGGGACCGAAGGCACGACGGTGTACACGGACCCTAGGTCGGGGAGAAGCTTTAGGCAACCCGGCAATTAACCTGCGGAGAACGGAGCCTTTATGGACTGTTCCCACTAGCTCCAGAATCGGGGCACTAGCGCAACGAGGGGGATAGGGCCTTCCAAACAAGCAGGCCACTGAAATCCCAAGCGTGAGCCCTGAGAGCAGGCTCCCTCACTTAGCCACAGTGGGGAACGGGGCCCGTCAAGTTTCAAGTTACCGAGCCACTACAGAGAATCTAAACTTTGTGGCAGAAGGCAGGTCACGAATCACCAGGCAGCACTGCAGGGTACGGGACCCGGACGAGCTCTCCTTTGAGCGTCAGCAGCACCCAGAGACCTGGTTTACCCGGTTGTCAGCGTCTGCTTATTTGTTAAGTGAGTACCTGAGTGATCCCCCCCTTCACGGCACCCCGTAGCATCATCCAGAGTCCCGGGGCCTGCCCATACCCGTGGAGGGCAACGACACTTTGCTGCTCCGCTTCATCACCCCGGGTATTCCCAACGGCAGCGGTGGTACTCCCAGTTATCACACACCACGGGTGGCGTCACGAACTATAACTCCCCTGTAAATACCCCCTTTCACTTTAGAGTGTGGCCCTGAGCCCCCGGGTCCGGAGACCTTCGCGCCGTGAACGGACACCACCCCCGGATCAGAGCGGTTCGATCCGCTGCTGGGGCGGCACACCCTTCTAAAAACTTGGCGTCACAAACAGGATTCGGACAGGACCCACTAACCTGGGTGACGTGCGCCTTGAAAAGCAAAACTGCGTGTAAAAAGTCCCGTTCCCGCAATTTTCCGCCATCTTTGGCACCAAAACGCCATCTTCTCGACCAAAAGCATGCGAAGCCGAAGCCCCGCCCTTCGTCCTTAGAGTTTGACCGGAACCGGAAGTTCCCAGAGGGCCCCAGCGCAGCAGTGAGTGGCTGGCGAAAACCGAGGGGGCGTGACTGCATGTAACAGCGGAAGTGGAGCAGGGACGCCAGGACTCTGCCATAACGTTCCTGGGTATGGTACCACAGAGGCAAGATGGCGGCTGCACGAGACTGGTCACCGGATTGTGCTGCTCTTGGGACCGCGACCTGGATCGAGCAGGAGACGGAACAACTCTGTAGGAGGATGAGAACGCAGTTCCTCTTTATTCTGGACCACTGAAGGGAAGAGATGAGGGGCCTGGCAATGGCGGTGCGAGCCCGTGAGATTGAAGTCCCACGCGAGGAGCGGGTAACCAGCTACCCAGCCCTGGTTGATTCGGCCTGTATGGCTGCGGGGTCCTGTCTACCCCCCTCCAAAGCAAGTGCTCTATCACCGTCACCCTCGTCCTCGGCGGACGCCGAGCTACCTGTCCCAGCACCGGCAGCGGAACCTTCAGCCCCCATTTGTCAAGAGCAAGCTGCAGAGCCTCCGACCCAACCACCCTACCAGGCCATGACCTCGGCTACCCCAATATCGACCCGACCAGACTCGGCCGCATCACCGGGCCTGTACCTTGATACGGAGTACCAGGACTCTGCACCCCCGGGCTGCGGAGCAGTCGGTCCTTTCTGTCATCATGGCGGATGTGAAACCTGAGGAGCTACCAGCTCTGCCACCACGCGGCATCCCAGCGGCTGCTGGAGCCGCAGGAGTTCATCTCCGAGAACTACCAGTGAGGCAGGCGAGGCCGGACGCTGATGCCCCCTTGCTGGGAAAGAAAAAAGCAACTACAGAAAATACACCTGGAAGTGACAAAAAGAGATCAGCGGCGACGGGAGATTGCTGCCTGTACCCAAAGAGTAAAAGAGCACCTGAGAAAGGCTACCTTCTGGGTCCGAGGGTCACGGTACCATGTTCTGGTGAGGCGCTTCGACCCCGAAAAAGGGAGGGGGTTCATCATGGAAGTGGGCCTCATGAAGGAAGTGTTTGTCTCCCGGAGAGATGTAGAGGAGCATCTCCCCAGGGGGCATCCGGGCCGCAGCCTGGAACCAGGAGAGGTGGTGTCTTATACCCGGCATTGTGGAGAGCGGGGCTGGTATGCCCTAGATTTGAAGAGGCTCTTCATGATCGATGAGAAGGTCATGCCAGCCTCCGCCGTGGATTGATGTAGTATTGATGGTAACAGTACCAGGCTATCTAAAGTTAAAAATGTTAGAATTCTGTGTTTTCTTTTCTTATTTTCCGTAGTTTATTTTTCTTGAGCAATGATAAGTAGTGTTTATATGCAAAATGATGATTACCGGTTTTAATCAACAGAGTACTTTACCTGATTAAGAAAGTTGATATGATGTTTGCACCAGGTGCATGGACTTCGTGCTTTCCATAGGTATATTATTAGTAAAAATGGACCATGGCTGCGGGACTGGTTGCGGCCAGCACGGACTTGTGCTCATTGTAAATAAGTTGCACCTCCTGTGCCTACCAGAGTCGTCCTTTTTAAATCCGGGACTTTAGCCCTGTCATGGAACCAATTAGGAACCAGGGGGGTTCAGGTTGTTTGGGTGGCGGGTTAATGGGATCTGTGACGTTGGGACTGGACTGTCGCAGGAAGAGGTTGCAATGGAGCAGGTTGAGCCTCCGCTATCAATGCAACCGGTAGTGTTCCACCGTTATTTATCAAGGATGAACTCTAAGGGGCACTTTGCACACTACGACATCGCAAGCCGATGCTTGCGATGCCGAGCACGATAGTCCCCGCCCCCGTCGCAGCTGTGATATCTTGTGATAGCTGCCGTAGCGAACATTATCGCTACGGCAGCTTCACATGCACTCACCTGCCCTGCGACGTCGCTCTGGCCGGCAACCAGCCTCCTTATTAAGGGGGCGGTCGTGCGGCGTCATAGCGATGTCACACGGCAGGCGGCTAATAGAAGCGGAGGGGCGGAGATGAGCGGGACGTAAACATCCCGCCTACCTCTGTCCTTCCGCATAGCCGGCGTGAGCCGCAGGACGCAGGTAGGAGATGTTCCTCGCTCCTGCGGCATCATACACAGCGATGTGTGCTAACGCAGGAACGAGGAACAACATCGTAACATCGGTCCTTCCGAAATTATGGAAATGACCGACGCTACACCGATGATACGATTTCGACGCTTTTGCGCTCATTAATCGTATCAAAAAGGATTTACACACTACGATATCGAGAGCGATGCCGAATGTGCGTCACTTTCAATTTGACCCCACCGACATCGCACCTGCGATGTCGTAGTGTGCAAAGCCCGCCTAAGAGTTAATGCAACGTTTAAGTGATGTGCCTCCCCTGTGAGGGATGTGAACCTGTTAATAAAAATGTTATTTCTTTTTGCTCTTTTCTAGTTACAAAAATAAACCTCTGGATGTCCTGTAGCTCGAGGATGAGCCAAGTTTAACCAAAGGGGAATGTGACGCCCCTGGACTAGTCAGGTCATCACAGGGCACTGCACAAACTGCGCTTCCCATGCAGTATTCAAATCCCTCATGATTCTGGGTCCCCATCTTGCCTCCAACAGCAAATCAAATCCTAGATATACCCTGCACCACACCCACCAGGCACACCAGTGGTTGGCTTAAGCGGAATAGGGTCACCCACCTAGGGGTCAGGTAGGGGAAGTGAGGAGTGTAAAAGAGAAGTGAAGAAAGAAGTGTGGTAGCCCTTGAGCTGAGAGGAGCTCAGAAGAATCTGGGAGTAGTGGCTCCCAGGGGAAGCTGACTAGGTTGCAGACAGTTGTCTAGACCTAGAGGAGTCGGAGCCCCGGTCATAGGGGATTGAGGCTAGGTGCCTGGGACCTGTCAAAGAGGACAGTCAGCAGCCTGGTCCTATCACCGGTCCAGGGTCGAAGGCACGACGGTGTACACGGACCCTACCCGTGGAGGGCAACGACACCTTGCTGCTCCGCTTCATCACCCTGGGTACTCCCAACTGCAGCGGCGGTACTCCCAGTTACCACACACCATGGGTGGCGTCACAAACTATAACTCCCCTGTAAATACCCCCTTTCACTTAGGAGTGTAGCCCTGTGCCTCGGGTCTGGAGACCCTCGAGCCATGAACGGACACCAACCCCGGATCCGAGCGTTTCGATCCGCTGCTGGGGCGACACATTTACCCAGAGTTTCTTGTGCTGTCTGTGCTCAACTTTTACATTTTTATATTTTGATTCAATAAAATACTGCTTTTAGCCCTATACTCCAGTGTTCTCCTTTGTCATACATCTCCATTCATGGAGTGGATTATGGATCTTTTTCCATATATTTTGGTGATGTTGAGATCCCAATTTCTTACACAATATGCACCCATTGGAATTTAAATTTCTCATTATAGTGAATAATAGATGTAGTAAACTATAATATTAAAATCTGTGCTTCAAGGGTCAAATAGTGCTCCTTCTCTCCTGTGTCTTGCCGTATTTCCCTGCTCAACAGAAATTGGGTGACATATTTTGGTGCCATTGTTACCCATTTTTCGATGTGAAAATATAAAATCTGGGATTGAAACAATTTTTTGTGACACATCTGTGGTGTCAATATAATCACTGAACCCCTAAATCAGGGGTCTCAAACTCGGCTGGGAATATGGGCCACATATAGAAAAAAAAAATTTGCAGGTGCCACATTTTTTGCAGGACAAAGTGACATTTTTAATGATGCCATATTTTTTTTTCTATACATCTTTGGATCACTTTCTTGAATAGTTTTTGCTTTTTTAATATAACAAATGTGCACTTTTTGTTTAAGTTTAGATATGAACAAGCATTTTTAATGGTAAAAAAAAATGTCATGCTTTGTTTTGAAATGTATTTTTTTTTTACATTTATCCCCTTAGTGAAGCGGAGCATTGTTTTACAATTTGCAGCATTAAATAGTAATATTGGCCAACATCCTTGTGCCCTGTAGTAATGTCCCCATCCTTGTGCCCTGTAGTAATGTGCCCATCCTTGTGCCCTGTAGTACTGTGCCCCATCCCTGTGCCCTGTGGTAATGTCCCCATGCTTGTGCCCTGTAGTACTGTGCCCCATATTTGTGCCCTGTAGTACTGTGCCCCATCCATGTGCCCTGTTTTAATGTGCCCATCCTTTGGTAATGTCCTCATTCTGGTCCCTTATTATGCCTCTCTTCACATCCGCAAAAAAAAAAAAAGTTTTCACCTGACCTGGTTTTCTTGGTGCTCTCATATGTGCCCATGATCAGTGTTTTGGAATCGGCATGATTCAGCTGCATCCAAAATGCTGCGATATACAGTACAAGCACGGTGGATGGAACTTCTAGAAATCTCGTGCCCACTGTGCTTGTTTTTCCACAGCAAACACTGACCTGTCGTGCGGCTTTCCGAATCTCAGCATGTCAATTGTTTGCTGCAGAGTCGCAAGTGTCCTCCGCAAGGAGGGCACAAGCCAGAGACCGCAACTGTCCAAGCCCAGATCGTGAGTACAAGCAGCTGTGGTCCCCTGTGGAGGAGTCTCCCAGCCCTGCAGGTCAGGACCCGCAAAGTCTAGGACACAGCAGGTCCTGATCGTGAGCATGTACCTGCCTCTTACGGCAGGCAGACCCCGTGATAATCGTGGCCCGATGCAGGGAACCGACGCTGGCAGAGCTTTACTTTCTTTGAATCATTTTTGGTGCCGTAGAGCTCTAAACACTATACCAATGGCAAGCAACTGGCCAAACAGTGGCATACACCGGCAGCTGCCATTGGTTTAGTGCTTAGAGCTCCACTGCGCTGCAAATGATTCAAAGCCCTGCCACTGTCGAGCCCCGATCATTACAGGGTTTGTGGGCCGCAAGAGACAGTCTAGGGCGCTCCATTTGGCCCGCGTGTTTTGAGACCTCTGCCCTAAAAAAAATCTTCGGGAAGTGTAGTTTGTAAAATGGGGACAATTATGGGGGGTTCTTCCAGTGGGTCATGGCACCCACAAAACAAAACAGCAAAAACTGCGCTATAATATGACGCTCCTTTGCTTCTGAGCTTACCACTGCTCCTGAAAAAGTAGTTCCACATTATATATGATCATCTCATCTCTTCTCCTGTGCTGAATTCTAACTCCGCTTTCTGCTTATAGCAATGAAATGGTATATATCAGGGGTCTCAAACTCGGCTGTGTGTGTGGGCCGCACAGAGGAAAAAAATAATTTGGGGGGCCGCATTCTTTGCAGGACAAAGTGACATTTTTATTGGTACCATATATAATATATTTTATTGTTTTTTACACACCTTGGGATCACTGATTTTGAACATTTTCACTTGTTCATTATAGCAAACGTGCACATTCTTTGTTTAAATATAAACTTTTTTTTTTTTATATTTTATTCCTTTCTTGTAGCTAATAGTCTTACAATTAGCACTATATAGAAATTTTGACCAACATCTTTTAGTAATGTTCCCCATATTGGTGTAACGTGCCCATCCTTGTCCCCTTGTAGTATTGTGCCCCATCCCACAGTAATGTGCCCATCCTTGTCCCCTTGTAGTATTGTGCCACATCCCACAGTAATGTGCCCATCCTTGTCCCCTTGTAGTATTGTACCCCATCCTAGTCCCCATCCCACAGTAATGTGCTCATCCTTGTCCCCATCCTAAAGTAATGTCCCCCACCCTTGTCCCCATGTTATAGTAATGTGTTCATCCTTGTTCCCATTCTATAGTACTGTCCCCATTCTATAGTAATGTGCCCATCCTTTAGTAATCTGCCCATCCTTGTCACCATCCTATAGTAATGTCCCCAGCATTATCCCTATTCTATAGTAATGTTTCCCATCCTTGTCCCCTTGTAGTAATGTCCCCATCCTATAGTACTGTGCCCATCCTAGTCCCCAGCCTATAGTACTGTGCCCACCTTGTCCCCATCCTATAGTAATATCCTCAGCCTTGTCCCCATTCTATAGTCATGTGCCCATCCTAGTCCCTATCCTATAGTAATGTCCCCATACTATAGTAATAATGTCCCCATCCAATAGTATTGTGCCCATCCTTGTAATGTCCCAATTCTATAGTAATGTCCCCAGCCTTATCCCTATTCTATAGTAATGTCCCCAGCCTTATCCCTATTCTATAGTAATGTCCCCAGCCTTATCCCTATTCTATAGTAATGTCCCCAGCCTTATCCCTATTCTATCGTAATGTCCCCAGCCTTATCCCCATCTCATAGTAATGTGCGCACTTTGTCCCCATCCTGTAGTAATGGGTCAGCAGCTCCCCCTCACCTTCCACAGACGCTGGAGTGAAGCTGAGGGGAGTGGTCTCTGGCCCCAGATCCACAGTGATTGGAGAGATCGGTCACAAAGCCGGTTTCTCCAATCAGAGCTGGGGGCGGGTGAAACACAGGTCACCCAGCTCCAGCCAATGATCAGGGCTACAGCTGCCCTGATCAGGGCTGGATTTCAATGTTTCATCGATTTTCAATGGCTGAAACATTAGTGGCTGTGATTGGCTGAGCGGCGTTCGTCAGCCAATCACAGCTTCCGTAGGTCCGGGGAGGAGACACCATCCCTCCTGAGGTCCCCTCCTCCCCGAATCTAAGGTATTTGCAGCGATCGTAGCCACCGGGTCTGCGATTTCGCCATGACGTACTGGGTATGTCATGGGTCCTTAAGTACCAGGGAGCCATAACATACCCAGTATGTCATAGGTCGCTAAGGGGTTAACGTCCAACACACACACACACGCACGCACACACACACACACACACACACACACGATTCTTCTCACCTGTCCCGCGCTCCCTCCGCTGCCCCATCTCTGCTTCGTGCGGCCCCCGTGCCCCTTTTCACTATCGCGGCAGCTGCAGTATCAGTGTCAGTGATTTATGTGATGATTGTATTGCTGACGCGAGAGCGCAGCGCCGGCAACACATTCATCTGACAAAGTGCAGACAGTGGCTGCGGGCCCTGCACCGCCCGCGATAGTGACCAGGGGCACGGGCCTGGGGGCCGCACGAAGCACCCTGAGGGGCCGCATGCGGCCCGAGGGCTGCGTGTTTGAGACCCCTGGTATATATGATCATCTCATCTCTTCTCTGCTGAATTCTAACTCCGCTTTCTGCTTATAGCAATGAAATGGTATATATGATTAGTTCTAACTGAGTTTGTTCTTGGATGTAGAAACCTTATCTCACTTGCTCATGAGGTTTATGATCCTGCTAGCATGCAAGCTTGTTTATTGTTATTACATCTTATTGCCTCTTTTTGTCTCAAGTTAGCTGATTGATTGTTTAACGAGCAAAATTGACCCAGATCTAAGCACAAACCTTCCTATATAAGGCTATGTGCACACGCTGCGTTTTTTCCCGTGGAAACGCTGCGTTTTGAACTGCAGCGTAACTGCATGCGTTCAGCTTCCCCAGCAAAGTCTATGAGAAAGCCGAAAAATCAATGCACACGCTGCGTTTGTAAACGCAGCGTTTTGGATGCCCAAAATCGCTGCGGAAAAAAATGCAGCATGTCACTTCTTTTGTGCGTTGCAGTTGCGTTCTCCACCCATTGAAATCAATGATGTGGGTCAGAATGCATCCAAAATGCACTTGGACTGCATTTGTGCTGTGTTCCACATGCTTTTTTGACAAGCAAAACGCAGGTCTTTTCAGTCTCTGTGATGTCGGTCAATTTCTGTCTGTGGATGTCAGTGAATCTCCCTCTGTCTGACGGTCGGTCGGTCTCTTTCTCTGTCAGTTGGTCGCTCTGTCTGTCTCTCTCTCTCTGTCCGTCGGTCAGTCTCCCCCCCCTCCCCCCATCTCTCATACTCACCGTTTCCCGATCACCGGCACTCCGCTGCACGGCATTCAAACTGCTCCGGCGGCTTTTCCTCTTTTGAAAATGCCGGCCGCTCATTATTCACCGGCGCCTATGATTGGTTGCAGTCAGATACGCCCCCACGCTGAGTGACAGCTGTCTCACTGCAACCAATCACAGCCGCAGGTGGGCGGGTCTATATCGTGCAGTAAAATAAATAATTTAAAAAAAAACTACGTGCGGTCCCCCCCAATTTTGATACCAGCCAAGATAAAGCCACACGGCTGAAGGCTAGTATTCTCAGGATGGGGAGCGCCACGTTATGGGAAGCCCCCTAGCCTAACAATATCAGCCAGGAGCCGCCCGGAATTGCCGCATCCATTACATGCGACCGTCCCGGGACTTTACCCGGCTCATCCCGAATTGCCCTGGTGCGGTGGCAATCTGGGTAATAAGGGGTTAATGGCAGCAGCCCATAGCAGCCACTAAGTCCTAGGTTAATCATGACAGGCGTCTCCCCAAGATACCTTCCAAAATGTATCTGTAAGTGAAAGTAAATAAACACATACACCAGAAAAAAACATTTATTTGGAATAAAAGACAAAAAAACACCCTCTTTCACCACTTTATTACAATCCCCAAATACCCCTCCAGGTCCGGCGTAATCCAGAGGTCCCGCGACGCATCCAGCTCTGCTACATGAAGCTGACAGGAGCGGCAGTAGAACATCGCCGCCCCTGTGAGCTCCACGCAGCAACTGAAGTGAATCGCGCTGTCAGCGGGGACGTCACTGAGGTAATGCCGGTGTGTGCGGTGATGATGAGGGCTGTAGTGTCGGGATGTGTGCAGGGATGTTGGCGATAATGTCAGGATGTGTGCGGGGATGTCGGCTGTAATGTCAGGATGTGCGTGGGAATGTCGGGTTGTGTGCGGGGATGTCGGCGGTAATGTCGGGATGTGTGCGGTAATGTCGGGACGTGTGCAGGAATGTCGGGTTGTGTGCGGGGATGTCGGCGGTAATGTCGGGTTGTGTGCTGGGATGTCGGCGGTAATGTCAGGATGTAGGCGTTAATGTCGGGATGTGTGCGGGGATGTCGGCGGTAATGTCGGGACGTGTGTGGGGATGTCGGCGGTAATGTCGGGACGTGTGCGGGGATGTCGGCGGAAATGTCGGGATGTGTGCGGGAATGTCGGGACGTGTGCGGGGATGTCGGCGGTAATGTCGGGACGTGTGCGGGGATGTCGGCGGTAATGTCAGGATGTGTGCGGGGATGTCGGCGGTAATGTTGGGACGTGTGCGGGGATGACGGTGGTAATGTCGGGACGTGTGCGGGGATGTCGGCGGTAATGTCGGGACGTGTGCGGGGATGTCGGCGGTAATTTCCGGACGTGTTAGGGGATGTCGGTGGTAATGTCGGGATGTGTGCGGGGATGTCTGGATGTGTCCGGGGATGTCGGGATGTGTCCGGGGATGTCGGGATGTGTCCGGGGATGTCGGGATGTGTGCGGGAATGTCGGCGGTAATGTCGGGACATGTGCGGGCATGTCGGTGGTAATTACGGGACGTGTGCGGGGATGTCAGCGGTAATATCGGGACATGTGCGGGGATGTCAGTGGTAATGTCGGAACGTGTGCGGGGATGTCGGCAGTAATGTCGGGTTGTGTGCGGGGATGTCGGCGGTAATGTCGGGTTGTTTGCGGGGATGTCCGCGGTAATGTCGGGATGTGGAAGGTAATGTCGGGTTGTGTGCGGGGATGTCAGCGGTAATGTCGGGATGTGTGCGGGAATGTCGGGTTGTGTGCGGGGATGTCAGCGGTAATGTCGGGATGTGTGCGGGAATGTCGGGTTGTGTGCGGGGATGTCGGCGGTAATGTCGGGTTGTGTGCGGGGATGTGGGCGGTAATGTCGGGATGTGGGCGGTAATGTCGGGACGTGTGCGGGGATGTCGGCGGTAATGTCGGGATGTGTGCAGGAATGTCGGCGGTAATGTCAGGATGTGTGCGGAATGTCGGGTTGTGTGCAGGGATGTCGGAGGTAATGTCGGGTTGTGTGCGGGGATGTCGGCGGTAATGTCGGGATGTGGACGGTAATGTCGGGACATGTGCGGGGATGTCGGCGGTAATGTCGGGATGTGTGCGGGAAGGTCGGGTTGTGTGCGTTGAAGATGATAATCGGGACGCCATACACAGACAGAGCTACAGTATGACAATGAAGTCGGGTGCAGTTCACCCGAGTTCATTCTCATCGCGCGACTGTCTGTGTCGGCTGTCAGCCGGCATGTAGCAGAGCTGAATTGCCAGGGGAACGCACTGTCAAAAATGCATCCAAAACGCATGGAAAAAGCATCTAAAATGCATGCGTTGTGGATGCATTTTATTTTATAAACGCAGTGTCCAGTCTGCTAGAGGGTGCGTTCTTTTCCGCACTGCAGAGAACGCAACGATCGCACATAGCCTAAGTAAACCTAGCTAAGGGGAAGCATTTATGCAGGGGGCATTTGTGCAGATTTTATAAAGTGCTGATTTTAATAAGTGCACTGCAGTTATTCATGACATTTATACAGGGCAGGAGACAGGTAAGGCATGTAAATCCCAAGTTATTTTGCGCCTTTTTTGCCCAACACGCTTCTTGCGACCCTGTTGGCTATTTGCCATGAAACGCTTGATTGTTCGGTGATCACGCTTCAAATGTTTGGCAATTTCAAGACTGCTGCATTTCTCTGCAAGACATCTCACAATTTTGGACTTTTCAGAGCCCGTCAACTCTCTCTTCTGACCCATTTTGCCAAAGGAAAGGAAGTTGCCTAATAATTAAGCACACCTTGTATAGGGTGTTGATGTCATTACACCACACCTCTCCTCATTACAGAGATGCACATCACCTGATGTACTTAATTGGTAGTTGGCTCTCAAGCCTATACATCTTGGAGTGGGACAACATGTATAAAAAGTATCATGTGACCAAAATACTCATTTGCCTAATAATTCTGCACACAGTGAATGAGGAAGGTGGTCCTTTTGTGATTACTGTGAAGATGAAGCCTGCTGTGACTATTCCATGCAGATAGTTTCTACAACTTCTATGGGAAGTAGGCTGAAGTGACTATTTTTGGGACTGATTACCCGAATCTCTTTAATATTAGTCAATACCTTGAATAAATGACTGTAGTATATATAATAAAAGACTGTATCTTATCCCCTTCAACTATCATCATATATCTACCTACACAATGCTGGGCCCACACAGACTTTTTGCTGCATATAGCGTTAGTCCTAAGTACATTTTTTCCCCTAATTTTGCCTAGATGCAAGTTTTACTTGCCAGTGGGATGGTGCACTCATGCTGAATAACAGTTCAGATTAGCAGCATGGTCGTGCCGCTGGCCCAAACTGTGCACTATACCATGCTGCAAGCAGAGGCAGCTTTGCCTCAGCAATATTGAAGCAGCTAAGGAACACTGAAGGTTCACAGCCTGCTTACTAGCTTTATAGCAAAAAGCCTGTAAGCACTTCACTCCTTGCCTAGGAGATCGGCCACCACTAAGTAACTGCATAGGTGGCTGGCTGGTAATCTAAGTAATGTGCAATTAACAGGTAGCGATAAGCGAAGCCGTGAAACTTCGGGTTCGCCGGGTGCAGCTAGACTTTAGTTAACAGTTCGATTCGGGACCCGGAGTTGACCCCAAACCCCATATATATCAATGGAGACCCGAACTTAATAAAATGACTGGAAAATTTCATAGTAAGCGCTAAGCGGCTGCAAAAGGAAGCAAAATGGGGGCAATTACCCTGCAAACAAATGTGGGGGGGGAACCCTCAGTTGTCTGCTTTACCTTGGCTGGTTATCAAAAGTGGAGAGATTCCACTCTGTTTTTTTTAATTATTTAAATAAATAAATAATTGAAATAAAATGGCGTAGGCTCTAACCTATTTTTGATAATCAACAGACAGCTAATGTCTGCTTTACAGTTTCTTAATCAACTGTAAAGCAGACAGCTGGGGGCTGGTATTATCAGGCATGGAAGGATTATGATTATTTGTCCCTTCCCAGCCTAAAAATAGCAATCCACAGCTGTCCCAGAACTGGCGCATCTATCAGACACATCCCATAACTAACCCAGCAAGTGTAAAGTTAAAAAACAAACACATAGGAATAGTTTATTTAAATAAACACTCCCCCACACTCACTCTTTCACCAATTTATTAATTAAATTCGATCTGAGAAGCTCCATAGGAATCAATGGACATCGTGAGATATTATACCATTGGATTATGTCAGAACTTCAAGAATTGACCAAAAGAAGAAAAGAGCACCGCATATACATAAGGGGCACGCCAACCACAGTATA
The DNA here is from genome assembly GCF_048569485.1 of Anomaloglossus baeobatrachus. NCBI lineage: Eukaryota > Metazoa > Chordata > Amphibia > Anura > Aromobatidae > Anomaloglossus > Anomaloglossus baeobatrachus. Next base: position 439,755,319 of record NC_134357.1, on the reverse strand, counting down.
AATAGTAATGTACAAAAAGCTTTATTCAACACGTGAAATTTTAAAAGCACTAAAAAGACATGAAGAACAACACACTCGGAGCCGGGCTAAGCCCACATATAACCATGGCCATGGTGAACAATAGACAAGATCACAATGATCCTATTAAACATGCATAATGATATATACAACACAAAGAGGTAGTGAAAAACCCTGTGGGAAACCACAGTGGGTGGCTGGAAGTTGCAAAAGATGTAAACAATGCAGTAAGGTACAGCAATGACTAATACATGTAAGGTTAATATATAGTAGCTACACACTGCAGATAGAAAGCAACATTAAATGGGGGGCGGCGTCTGTGAAGAAGGTATAGTAATACATATACAATGGTACAGATATATCAATGTGGTCTAGGCAGAGCTGGGGGGAAACAAGAACATCTATCCGCAAATATAGAGAAATGCCCTGCCTGTGAAGCAAATATGTACTGTACACCATACAGGTAACCAGGCCGGGTACTGAACCCCAGCAATGCCAAAGGATAATATAAAATTTGTACGAATATATAAGTTCCTATAGATAGAAAGGACACAAAAGGCCAAATAACAAATTGGCAAGTGCCCACATGAACCACACAGAGACACAAATACCAATGGTTAACTGCTTAAATAGCCATAAAGAGCAGCAGCCCCACACGTGGATGATGACACACAGGGTACAGAGACACCATGGACCAAGGGGGTGACGAGCCCTGACTCAGAGTGGGAAGCCCCACGCGTATCGCTGCCGCAGCAGCTTCACCCTGATGAAGCTGCTGCGGCAGCGATACGCGTGGGGCTTCCCACTCTGAGTCAGGGCTCGTCACCCCCTTGGTCCATGGTGTCTCTGTACCCTGTGTGTCATCATCCACGTGTGGGGCTGCTGCTCTTTATGGCTATTTAAGCAGTTAACCATTGGTATTTGTGTCTCTGTGTGGTTCATGTGGGCACTTGCCAATTTGTTATTTGGCCTTTTGTGTCCTTTCTATCTATAGGAACTTATATATTCGTACAAATTTTATATTATCCTTTGGCATTGCTGGGGTTCAGTACCCGGCCTGGTTACCTGTATGGTGTACAGTACATATTTGCTTCACAGGCAGGGCATTTCTCTATATTTGCGGATAGATGTTCTTGTTTCCCCCCAGCTCTGCCTAGACCACATTGATATATCTGTACCATTGTATATGTATTACTATACCTTCTTCACAGACGCCGCCCCCCATTTAATGTTGCTTTCTATCTGCAGTGTGTAGCTACTATATATTAACCTTACATGTATTAGTCATTGCTGTACCTTACTGCATTGTTTACATCTTTTGCAACTTCCAGCCACCCACTGTGGTTTCCCACAGGGTTTTTCACTACCTCTTTGTGTTGTATATATCATTATGCATGTTTAATAGGATCATTGTGATCTTGTCTATTGTTCACCATGGCCATGGTTATATGTGGGCTTAGCCCGGCTCCGAGTGTGTTGTTCTTCATGTCTTTTTAGTGCTTTTAAAATTTCACGTGTTGAATAAAGCTTTTTGTACATTACTATTTATACTGTGGTTGGCGTGCCCCTTATGTATATGCGGGGCTCTTTTCTTCTTTTGGTCATTTACTTCATACACCGCATTAGGGTGCACCCACTCGTACGTTCATCGGTGGTGCGCTCCTAAAAGTCTACTACTATTAGAACTTCAAGAATTGATGAACGAGGAAATGTGGGGAAGACTTTATTCAAATTAATTTATTTTTTCCTGTGTGTTTGAGTAGTTCAACTCTACACTTGCCGAGTTTGTAATGACTTTTCATTACTAATCCCTGGGCTTGATGCCAACTGTCAATTCACAGCTGACATCAACCCCAAAAGTAGTACACCAATTGCCAGCACACCAGGGCAATCTGGAAGAACTTGGCAAAGCTACAGAATTGGCGCTTCTAATAGAAGCGCCACTTCTAGGGTGGCTGCAAGTTGCTATTTTTAAGCTGGAAGGGCCAAATAACCATGGGCTTTCCTAGCCTGACAAAACCAGTCCCCAGCTGTCTTCTTTACCTTGGCTGGTTATCAAAAGTAGGCGGGAGCCAATGTCATTTTTCTTCTTTATTGTACATGTGCCTCCCCCATGCCAGCAGCCGACGCTGCTCGGATCCGGACCTTCAGGGGTGGTGGCTCGAGGGTCTACGGACCCGGGGGTCTCGCGGACATGCCGAATAAAATGGGGGATGTAGATGTACGGGCTAGGCTGTAATAGGTTTGTGACGCAACCCACGGTGTGTGGCGAGGTGGGACACCACCGCTGCTGTTACGGGGCACCCAGAGGAGATGTTGCGCAGCAAGATGTTAACCCCTCTGTGGGCAGTGATGGTGGCCCCGGGACCCGATGGCTCTGGTGCAGGGGGAATGACGACCGCAGGGGGTGCTGGTGTACTCACTGTTAGTTAAACACACAAGTCTCTGGTAAACCAAGGTGGTGGTGGCCGGTGCCGCTGCCGGTTGCGTTCGGGATCCCCCACCCGGCTGGTGGTCTTTATCCTTTTTCTGCACCGTTGTGTAAGGTGGACTTTCCCAGTATAAAACTAAGGAGTCCCGCAGACGCTGGCCCGTGGGATCTATGGGCCCTGGCGGTGACCTCTTATCCCTAATCGGTGGGCTGTTGTCTTCTATGAGGGACTTTGGGTGGAACAGGACCTGTAGTCCTGGCCTCAATCGGTTAATTAACCAGTTCCACTTGTTTCTGGTTTCTGGCTTCAGGGTCCGAGTACCCCCCTTTGTGCTACGGTTTCCGGGTCGGTTCCCCATGTCTGTACCGGCGGGCTATAACCCTGGCCCGGTCCACCTCAGTTCCACTGAGCCGTCTTCCCATCTCCTGCTGATGGAGACCACCGTCTGCCTCCTAGCCAAGGTACCAGGGCTCCTACCCTGGCACCGCTCAACTTGGACTTCACTGCTGGAGCTACCCCTAGCTCCAGCCCACACTCCTCTCCAAACTGAACTCTAAGCAAATCTGTCTTACTTTCCCGCCCCGGGCTGTCTGGACCCCTGGGTGGGCGTGTCCCAACTGCTTGGTCACGCCCACTGGTGTGTCTGTCTGTCCCTAAGGGGGGGTGACTAGGGTTTTCTGGTTGGCTGTGTGTTTCCTAATGAGGGAAGGTGTTATGCAGGGGCCTATTTGTGACTACCTGGTTTTGCCAGGGCGTCACATACACAGCAGCGTATTGGCATCTTCTGCATGCAATAAAGCGTGTTGATTGCCGCCTCTGCAGCCTTTCATAAAACTTTATCAGCGTACAAACAGCACCTGAACTCCAAACTCAGACACAGACTTTTTTTTAAAAAGTCCGTGTTCAAGATCGAGACCCGAAGACTCGGTGTCCGGGACAAAACTCAAACTTTACTGTTTGAGTTTGCTAATCCCTATTAGGCTTGTTTCACACTTGCGTTCAGCTGAGTCCGTCACTATGGAGAATAGCGCAGTCCGTTAACGCACTGCGCTATTCTCCATAGACTTGTATGGATGACGCACTGTAACTCAAGTGTCAGCGTTGCATATGCCGGACGACGCAGCGTCGTTATTTTGACGCTGCATCGGGCGGAAGGAACGCAGCATGTAACGTTTTTTTGAGCAGCGGAATCCTTTGGATTTCACTGCGCATGCTCTCTCTGGCTCCCTCCACCCGCAACCAGGGTACACATCGGGTAACCAAGGAACCCTGGTTACGTGTGCCGGGAGCCCAAGACTTCCCTGCTCGGCTCCGCCCCCTCCCCGCACTCCGTATGTATACACACACACAATCGCACGCACACACACACACACACACAATCGCACGCACACACATACACACACACTCACTCACCCGTCCCCCAGCGATACAGTCCCTCAGCCATGGCCCTACTCGGCTCCACCCACCGCACTCCGCCCCCCGCTCCCGCCCCCCCCCACACATTGGCGGCGACCGAACGATCAGCTGATCACCCGGCGGCTGGCTACTGTGAGTGATCAACTGATCACCCGGCGGCCGGCTACTGTGAGTGATCGGCTGATCACCCCGTGTCCAGCTACTGTGAGTGATCGGCTGATCACTCGGCGGCCGGCTACTGTGAGTGATCAGCTGATCACCCGGCGGCCGGCTACTGTGAGTGATCAGCTGATCACCCGGCGGCCGGCTACTGTGAGTGATCGGCTGATCACCCGGCGGCCAGCTACTGTGAGTGATCGGCTGATCACCCGGAGGCCGGCTACTGTGAGTGATCGGCTGATCACCCGGCAGCCGGCTACTGTGAGTGATCAGCTGATCACCCGGCGGCCAGCTACTGTGAGTGATCGGCTGATCACCCGGAGGCCGGCTACTGTGAGTGATCGGCTGATCACCCGGCAGCCGGCTACTGTGAGTGAGCGGCTGATCATCCGGCGGCGGACTACTGTTAGCGATCAGCTGATCGTTCACAATAGTCTGCCGACGGTAAAACTGTAAAAAAAAAACAAAAAACGAATTGCGTTGTTTTGCAGCATCCGTTGCATCCGTTGTGCCACTATATGCAATACATCCTTTGCATCCGTCACACAACGCAATGCAACGGATGCCGTTCAACGCAAGTGTGAAACTAGCCTTAACAAGAAAATGAAAACTTCCTTCCTTTCTTGAGAACAGCGAAGTAAATTGCAAAGTTCATATTTTTTAGAAACATTTTGCTGTATTAACTATTTATGGTTACATAGAGGTTACAGGGGTGCCTCTTTGCCAACAGGGAACACTATGGGTGAGTGCTGAGATGTCTATCTGTGCAATGTTTTTTTTACCAATGAATTGTATGTGACATTTAAGGTGAAGCACTGAAACTGTGCACACCCTATTGGAGGTGTATTCCTACCCTTTAGGATTTTGTGGCACCCTCGCTAGTTCATAGTCTGCACCATGCGCTTTAATTTTATATGTATTGTTTGTCTTTTTGCATATCTGTTCAATAAAGTATACATTTTTTATCTTACCATTTTGTGAATCTATGGCTCCACATCCTTATAGGTTAACTTTCCTAGCTCATTAAATTGTAGTAAGATTCCTAGTCCCCAGGCTACACTGTTAGGTGCTGTGGTAACTTATGCAGGTTTTCAGATGCGTTTTCTATTAACCATTTATGGTATTGAGAATAACGCTTTAATCTCTGGTATAGATTGTAAAACTTTGTGTTTACTTGTAACTGATTTTTCTGCACAGTTTTAGGCCCCTTTCACACGTCAGTGATTCTGGTACGTTTGTGCTTTTTTTTAAACGTACCAGAATCACTGACATACGCAGACCCATTATAATCAATGGGTCTGCTCAAACGTCAGTGATTTTTCACTGCACGTGTCTCCGTGCGGCGTACCCGCGTGTGCGTGATTGCTGCACGGAGACATGTCCATTTTTTTCTGGCATCACTGATGTTCCACGGACCACGCAGTGGTGTGGTCCGTGAAACACGTGCCAGAAAAAAACGTGCATTTAAAATAATAAACATTTTAACTCACCCGGCGTCCAGCGATGTCCTCTGCAGCCCGTCCTCCCTGCTGCTTCTAAGCCGGCTGATTACTGTCGCGCATATTCATTATGCGCGACACAGCCGACCCGGAAGCAGCTGCTGCGGGGGTCAGCGCCGGCCGGATGCTGCGTCGCGGGAGCGATCAGCACCATGGACAGCGGGAGCGGGCGCAGGTGAGTTGATTTCTAAGTGCAATCACGGGCCACGGAGAACGGAGCCCGGATTGCACTTAGACAACCCACGTGTGTCGTGATTCACGGCACACGCAGGGACGTGTGTGTTTTACACGCCAGTGAAAAACGTCACTGTTTTTCACTGATGTGTGAAACGGGCCTTACTGCTGAGTTTTTCCATGATTGAAATTCCAGCACACAACTATTATATGCCCCCCGCTATGAAGGCTGGGGTATGCATTGACCCTTAATTAGAGAGCGATAATATCCTTTATTTGTATAGCACCAACATATTCTGCAGCAGTGGGCTGCAATCTCAGTATTTATGCGGCGGTAATCACTTTCTAGCAGCAGGGACAAAATATTATTGAAACTCAGTGAACCATTCTGTTACCTCTTAGCAGGGTGAGAGCATAGTTCAGTGGAAATCCTCACAAAACGTCATTCGGTCCCTCTGCATGTCCAACTAATGTGAAAGAAGAGTGGCGCTAAATCTTCAAGCTTTTCGTTCGATATTACAAAATGACATCAGTTTGGATCCGTTTACATTATTACAGATAAGTAAATGCTGTAAAACAGAGATGTATAGAGTTTATAGGCCATCGATGTGGAGGAGTACAGATGGTATATATTTAGCTGCCTGTAGAGCTCGGATGAAATGGCGCTTTCATAAAAGCCACCTTGAACGCTTCAAGGACACTTAGCAGTGATTCCTGTTTTACGCGGCCCATAACTGGTAACAAGTGCTACTGTAATTTACCATTGCTTTCTTTATTGGCCTTTGTTTCTTGAATGAAGTGAGTGCTATAATTCCTAATTGTAGTGCAAAATCAATATGTTTAGAGGCCCTTCGGCTCAGACAAGAGCTCATGGTTTGCAGTAAAAGTAATTCTCTTAATATTTATAAGTCAGGAAGTCTTCTTGATTTATTTTATACCAGCATCTTTGTTTTTTCTTATTATTACAATTAAGTTAAAATTAAGCAAGCCAAAGTTTTTTACGTCTGTGATGCACCAGTAGGGATCCTTGTAATCGGCATTACTTCCACTTGGAAAATTGGTGTTTATATATTTTATGGGCCAAAGCGCTCATATGTTATGCGGGCAGCAGCTATAGCCATCTACGGTCGTCTTTAATTACCGAGGATGACCTTTTTGTCATAGCTTCATCCTGGGTTTTATTTATACAGTCACAACCAAATAATAGCATTGTTAACCCGAGGCGTGGGGAATAGTAAACTAAAATGGCCATTATTGATGATAATAAACATAATAAAACGTGCGATAGTGACACTTTCCCACCATATTCATTTCATGCTGAGCGCAGTGGAAATAACCTTGTTATGAAGAAGTCCATTTATCTTTTACATTGCAATGGATTTCTATGTACTCCGGTATGAAAGAAAGAAGTTTAATGAAAGTGCAATACAATGTGACACTCTAGGAATACACAAGTGCATTGATGTATTAGGCCGTCCTCCAATCAATGGCTTATTTACATTACCTCTGAGGAATCCTCTCATCCTCCTCTTCTTCATTCTTCTTGTTTAATCATAGAGCTGAATTCCCTCGTGCTCCCCAGCAGCATTGTGTCGCCATTCTTCTTCTATGATATTTGCATTTGTTCTAGCTCTGTTCCTACATCTTTGCACTAACAAGATCTGGATCTAGACATTACAAACCTATTTGCATTTACTTTACAGAGAGCGGCAGACTCACAACTTTACTTTTAGTATAAAAACATAATTTCCTGTTGAAAAAGCTAGTTGTTATTTGTTACGATTATGTGACACTTTTTTGCCGCTCACAGTAATAAATCAAAGATATCAAAGTTGTCAAATAACGTGGGAACTATTATACTGTACGTGGAGCGATGTAAATGACAAATGTGATGCCTTGTAAATTGTAAGTTCTCAAGAGCAGATATCTCAATGTAACCATATCTCCAAGCTGAATAATTCTCAAAATGGCAGGTTTCTGCTTCTTAACCCAGTACAGTTCTCTGGATGGAAAGCTATTTATTAAATCCTTAATAAAGATAACTGGAAATAATAAATATGCCTGTAATTGGATTCTCAACTACTGGAAAACAGCATATTCCACAATGTTTATTCACTCAGTTTGCCTTTGTAGATACCACTGGGCAATCCTTAAGGCCCCGTCACACTAAGCAACATCGCTAGCAACATCGCTGCTAACGAACAACTTTTGTGACGTTGCTAGCGATGTTGCTGTGTGTGACATCCAGCAACAACCTGGCCCCTGCTGTGAGGTCGTTGGTTGTTGCTGAATGTCCTGGCCCATTTTTTAGTTGTTGCTGTCCCGCTGTGAAGCACACATCGCTGTGTGTGACAGCGAGACAGCAACAACTAAATGTGCAGGCAGCAGGAGCCGGCTTCTGCGGAGGCTGGTAACCAATGTAAACATCGGGTAACCAAGAAGCCCTGTCCTTGGTTACCCGATATTTACCTTTGTTACCAGTCTCCGCCGCTCTCACTGTCAGTGCCGGCTCCTGCTCTGTGCACATGTAGCTGCAGCACACATCGGGTAATTAACCCGATGTGTGCTGTAACTAGGAGAGCAAGGAGCCAGCGCTAAGCATTGTGCGCTGCTCCCTGCTCTGTGCACATGTAGCTGCAGCACACATCGGGTAATTAACCCGATGTGTGCTGTAACTAGGAGAGCAAGGAGCCAGCGCTAAGCAGTGTGCGCTGCTCCCTGCTCTGTGCACATGTAGCTGCAGCACACATCGGGTAATTAACCCGATGTGTGCTGTAACTAGGAGAGCAGGGAGCCAGCGCTAAGCAGTGTGCGCTGCTCTCTGCACGTGTAGCTGCGTGCGCTGGTAACCAAGGTAAATATCGGGTTGGTTACCCGATATTTACCTTAGTTACCAAGCGCAGCATCTTCCACGCGGCGCTGGGGGCTGGTCACTGGTTGCTGGTGAGCTCACCAGCAACTCGTATAGCGACGCTCCAGCGATCCCTGCCAGGTCAGGTTGCTGGTGGGATCGCTGGAGCGTCGCAGTGTGACATCTCACCAGCAACCTCCTAGCAACTTACCAGCGATCCCTATCGTTGTTGGGATCGCTGGTAAGTTGCTTAGTGTGACTGGACCTTTATTGAGCGACTGGGTGAATTAGGCTAAGTTCACATTTCCGCTAAAATCTATCAGTCACAATCCGCTGCTCTTGTAAACAGCGGAATCCGTTTAGCGGATTCCGCTGCTCCCATAGACTTGTATGAGCAGCGGATTGTGACTGATGATGCTGCGTTGCACCCTCCGCCCGACTGATCAGTCGTGGAACGACTGACCGCCGGGCGGGGGGAACGCAGCATGTAACGTTTTTTGAGCAGCGAGATCCGTCGGATTTCGCTGCACATGCTCTCTGGCTCCCTGCACACGTCACCAGCTTTGGTTGGTTACCCGATATTTACCCTGGTTACGGTGCAAGGAGCCAGCGCTAAGCGGTGTAGGCCCGTAACCAAGGTAAATATCGGGTAACCAAGGTAAACATCGGGTGCTTTGCTGTTACCCGATATTTAGGCTGGTTACGTGTGCAGGGAGGCCGACACTTCCCCGCTCGGCCCCGCCCCCTCCCACACTCCACACATGTATGTACACACACACACACACACACACACCTGTCCCCAGCCATGCAGACAAGCACTGACACCCTCGTCTGGCCCCGCCCCCTGCTCGGCTCCGCCCCCTCTCGCACTTTGCATGTGCACACACACACATACATACATACATACATGCACATACACACACTCACTCACACATACACTCACCTGTCCCCAGCCATGCAGACCGCAGCACTTCTACTGACATCCTCAGCGCCTGGCCCCGCCCCCTCCCGCACTTTGCATGTGCACACACATACATACATACATACATACATACATACATACATACATACATGCACATACACACACTCACTCACTCACAGATACTCACCTGTCCCCAGCCATGCAGACCGCAGCACTTCCACTGACATCCTCAGCGCCTGGCCCCGCCCCCCGCTCGGCTCCGCCCCCTCCCGCACTTTGCATGTGCACACACATACATACATACATACATACATACATGCACATACACACACTCACTCACTCACAGATACACTCACCTGTCCCCAGCCATGCAGACCGCAGCACTTCCACTGACATCCTCAGCGCCTGGCTCTGCCCCCGAACTCCGCCCCCCGCACACAACGGAATCCGACAAAGAATTCTGTTCTTTGTCATCCGTTGTACAGCGTTGAACTGCGCATCAGTCACATGCGTCAAGCAACGCATGTGACTGATACAAATCAACGGAAATGTGAACTTAGCCTTACAAATGCCCAGAAACACATGCAGCTTACTGCAAGATTTGGACAGGAAGAGAATAATTATGCAAATGTCATGCCAGTAGTGGTGCAAAGCTCCTTGTCTCATAAATCCCGTGGAGGTGTTGCTACTTAATTTTACAGAAAACCAAACGAATGAGGTGGAGTATAAATTGGTATATGTGCAATAAGAGCATGTCCATACCATGGCCAGTTCACAGACAAAACCGAAGAAAAAAACTGAAAATGTGCAAATACACTATAATAAAGTAAATTAGTAAATAGTAGAAGTACTTTTAAATAACATAGGCCACTTTATGAACACTGTTTGATCAAAAAGCGTAAAACTCATCTTACCAATTTTACAGGTTACTTGGTCAAAGAAGAGCAGTGTCATTGGCTGCAGGAGTCATATATTGTGTATATATATATTATGGAGGCAACTTTCTCTTTGTTAGTTCGGAGTCACGCTTGCGAGTGACTCGCATCGCATCCCCCGGCACAGCTGCACACTCTACGGACACGGACGTCTCAGCTACATAAAAATACATGCCGACCCGCTGCTGTCAAGAAAGTGTTCAGCCGTTCCAGGTAGTGCGATGAGTCACTGGCAAGTGTGACTCCGGCCTTAAGGTTTGTCAAATTAGAAGGTCACAATTAGAGATAACCTGACTCGTGGAGCTTGGGTTCTCTGGGTTCAGCCAGAGTTTAGTTAAAAGTTTGGTTCGGGATGGACTTGACCCAAACTTGACCTCGACAACTATATAAGTCAATGGAGACCTGAACTTCTGTGCTGTAAAATGGTCATAGTAAGGGCTAAAGGCTGCACAAGGAAGCAAACTGGAGCAATTTTCATACAAATAAATGTGGATAGGGAATAAATTAAAAAAAAAAAAATATGCGGGCTCCGTCCTATTTTTGATAACCAGCGCAGGTAAAGCAGACAAATGCAGGCTGCAACTCTCAGCTGTCATCAAAAATAGAGGGGACCCCACTCCATTTATTCAAATCATTTACATAAATCATTTAAAAAAAAATGGCGTGGAGTCCCCCCTATTTTCTATAACCAGAAAAAGTAAAGTAGATACCTGAGGACTGGTATTATCAGGCTGGGAAGGCCCACACACAGGAAAAAAAATAGTTTATTTGAATAAATACTCCCTCGTTCACCAATTTATTGATTAAAAAGAAATCATCAAAGTTTTTATGTAATCCAATGGTCTAATGTCCCACGATGCCCATCTATTCCTATGGAGCTCCGTTGTTGAAAACATTCTGCCAGCTGCTAGTTTTTCCCACACAGCTATATCGGATATTTACTAATATTTATCTATTTATACCCTCCATCAAGCTTTCGGGGGACACCTTTGCCCTGAAGAAGCCCCACTTTGAGTGCGATACGCGTGAGGTTCTCTCCCCCACTGTGACCTTACATTTTTGCCTTGCAGATTTATATATGCTCTCCAAACCTTGAGGTTGCTGCATGTTCCAGATGTAGGTTTGATTTTGATCTTGTTGATCATATTGATCTTGTTGTTCATGTTATGCCTAGGCTCTGTTGTATACTTTCTGCAGTACCCTGCACATTGATTTTTGACCTGGGAATTTTCTCTAGTCTTGTTTAATATATGTCTGTTTGGTAGCTATTCTTATATTTATATTCATACTGAGTTATTCAGTTTGTATTTTCATTATATGCTTTGCTCAGCTTAAGCGGTCATGTGTGATTGCTGGTTTTTTTTATAGTACATTGTTATCAGCTTCTGATTGTTTTAATTGTTTTTAGTCTTTCTGTGTACCTCTAATTTTTGTTTGGTATCTATTCAATAAAATTTGTACTATTTTGGGTGATCATCCATGTGTGGCATACCTCTTTCTCTCTCACTTCATATATTTTTTTAGTTGGTATATGCCGGTTAGATTCCCTTTTGACAATTTTGTGGTACCCTCCATCTTTCATATTTTAATTTCAAACAGTTTTACATTATAGTTTACATCACAGTTTTGGAGAAAACTGAGGAAGCGTGGCTTTCGTGTTTCATACTTTATACATTCTTTTATGTAGGTGCAAAAAAAGTCTGATGGATTAGTGTGATAGTGGAGTAAATTCGATGATGGTGTAAGGAGCAAGAGTTGTAAGACTAGTTGAGTAAAGCTAAAATGTTGACTAAAGCTAACACTGAATAATTTTATGCCTGTTTCTGGCTTTTTAAGGTTGACAATTGTATAGAAGCAGCAAGGGAGAGTCTGTTGCATTCAACCAACATTATAAATATCCTTACTGCCAGCCAAGTTACTGCTAGTATCAAGTAACACTGTAATTAAATATTGATTTATCCTCTATTTTACATTACACTTGCTAAAAGGATTTTCAACTCTATATTGCCCCATCATCCTTTCGTATAGTTTCCTTTTACTTTTTAAAATCCACTAAACTTCACCTTGGAAAACACATAGGTCTTTCCATGCAGAAAGTTAATATTCAAGTTTTTAAACTTTAAAATTGGACCCTTAGTGGTCCTAAAATGTCCACCACCGATTGTCATGTGGCCACTTATCTCAGTGGTCATATGTTGTCCCCTTGCCAGATGAGATGCCACCATGAGACCAGTTTTAAAGTAAAAAAGCAAAAACTAATGTATATATTCTTTAAAAGGCATGCCCATGGGGGCAAAACTTAATGTCTAATTAAGCATTGACGATATGCAATTCCTTTTAGGACAAGACAAGACTTTGTTTAAGGGGTGGTTTGATAATTAAAATGCCCTGAAATTATTCGATATTGGTACTTGGTCACACTCGCACTGCTTCTATTGCCGACTTCTGATGACGGCTTGTTTCACAGTGAGGTGATGTGGCTAATGGGGACAGAAAGCAGAGTACCAATGCCTCAGACTCTTCTCCCACAGCTTCTGTCAGCGCTATGGATTGAGGACATTTTCAGAGGGCAGAGATAAAAGACGCTGATGGCGTCATGTTTCATATGGAGTGATAGCTGTTGCGGGGAAGAGAATGCAGCCTCATCTTCCTGATGATGCCCAATTTGAGAATCTTCTCAAATGAATAGTCACAAAAGAACTTAAGTAAAAAAAAATACATTTAGGGATTCGCTGGATAGTGAAAAGTGTAGGAGAGTGGACATTAAAATGCTTCTTACAGAGCCACTCCTTAGTTGCATTGGCTGTGTGTTTCGGGTAATTTTCATGCTGGAAGACCCAGCGACAATCCATTTTCAATGCTGTTATTGAGAGAAGTAGGTTGTTAGCCAAAATCTCGCAATACATGACCCAGTCCATCCTCCCTTCAATACGGTGCAGTCATACTGTCCCCTTTGCAGTAAAGCATACCCAAAGTATGATGTTTCCACCCCCATGCTCCCTGTTTAGGACAGTGTTCTTTGGGTTGTACTTATCCTTTTTCTTCCTCCAAAAACATTGAGTTGAGTTGATACCAAAAAGTTCTATTTTGGTCTCATCTGACCACATGACCTTCTCCCATGCCGCCTCCTGGAACATCCAGATGGACATTTGCAAGCTTCAAACGGGCCTGGACAGCAGGGGACCTTGCGTGCCCTGCAGAATTTTAATCCATGAAGGCGTAGTGTGTTACTATTGGTAATCTTTGAGCCTGTGCTCCCAGCTCTCTTTAGAGCATTGACCAGGTCATAACGTGTAGTTCTAGGCTGATTCCTGGCCTTTCTCAGAAACATCCTTGCCCCAAGAGGCGAGAACTTGCATGGAATCCCAGACCAAGTAATATTGACAGTTATGTTTGTGTTTCTTACATTTTCTAATAATTGTGCCAACAGTTGTTGCCTTTTTACCAAGCTAATTGCCTATTGTCCTGAAGCCCTTTCCAGCTTGTGCAGGTCAACAATTTTGTCCCTGGTTTCCACAGCTCTTTGGTCTTAGCCATGGTGGAGAGGTTGGAGTATGATTAAGTGAGTGTGTGGACAGGTGTCGTTTAGATAAGTAATGAGTTCAAATGTAGTGCCCCTAAAGCCATCAGGGAGCTACAAGGTACTGCATCCCCACCAGGATGCAGGGCCTACCCCCTAGGAACCCAGAGGACCAATGTCGGTAATAGCCAAACACTCCAGATAATCGCTGTTTTTCCCAAATTCCCCCATAGACTGGTACCAGGCTAGGGTTAGACAATTTGCTGGCCGCCTAGAGGTGGAGCCAATCCAGTCCACTAGACCACCAGGTGGCAGGGGCAGACTGTGGCCAGAAAGTCAGTGAGACAGTAGTGAGCCGGTGACCGTGAAAGAGAGCAGACGCACTGCCAAGAGTGTAACTGGGACCTGAGGGCCCAGGCTATTAGTTGCCGGTGGAGTACTCCCGGAACTACGCACCAACGGGGTACAGAATCCTAGGTCAGGCAAATGCTCCACTATGGGGAGATAAGGTATGCACACCAGTGACTATGTAAGGGGAATACATGAAATAGCAGAAACTGCTGTGTGAATACTGACTTGAAAAATCCAATAGCTATATGCAAGCGTGAAAATGTGAAAAATGGAATCTGCATTACTGCCATGAACATATGAATCAAGAGAAATTTAGCTACTGAATTGATCAATGCAATAGAGCCCCAACACTACGCCAAAGTATTTCTCTACGTTGGGTTCCCTAGCTTGTGTGTGTCCTCTCATGCAGTTAAAAAACTTACCGTGTATGGGAAGCTGAGACCCAGGCTATTTATGCGTATGATATGGATTGGCAATAGGTGTGGTTGGGGAGGGTTCACAAACGAAAAAATACTAACAAATAGGAATAACGTTTGGAACACTGCTATTTCATGTATTCCCCTTACATAGTCACTGGTGTGCATACCTTATCTCCCCATAGTGATGTTTTTTTAGGTTTTTGCACCCAGTTCGGACTTAGAATGGTGTTCCAAACGTTATTCCTATTTGTTAGTATTTTTTCGTTTGTGAACCCTCCCCAACCACACCTATTGCCAATCCATATCATACGCATAAATAGCCTGGGTCTCAGCTTCCCATACACGGTAAGTTTTTTTTAACTGCATGAGAGGACACACACAAGCTAGGGACCCCAACGTAGAGAAATACTTTGGCGTAGTGTTGGGTCTCTATTGCATTGATCAATTCAGTAGCTAAATTTCTCTTGATTCATATGTTCATGGCAGTAATGCAGATTCCATTTTTCACATTTTCACTCTTGCATATAGCTATTGGATTTTTCAAGTCAGTATTCACACAGCAGTTTCTGCTATTTCATGTATTCCCCTTACATAGTCACTGGTGTGCATACCTTATCTCCCCATAGTGATGTTTTTTTAGGTTTTTGCACCCAGTTCGGACTTAGAATGGTGTTCCAAACGTTATTCCTATTTGTAGGCAAATGCTCCAGGCAGATCTAATATAATCTGCACAGTGAGGGGACCATCAAGGACCTCACTGACCTTGAAGTTCAGGGCACAGTAGCAACGGGAGAACCGGGGACAGGACCAGAGACTGCAACCCCACAGGGTTCACGCTACTGTCATACGGACTGCTGTAAGAGACAACCAGGAGGTGACCCCCAGCCACTCCAAGCCACAGGGACCCATCAACCAAAGACAGGTGCAGGGACACTGGGACTAAGGGGACCTGCGGTTGAGACCAGCCAGCCTCGGGTGACCAGTACCAGCTTGCAGTGAGTAAAAGAACCAGTTACACTAAAACCCCTTGTGTGGCCTACCTTCTTTCAACACCCACCTGTATCACCTATCCTCTGGGGCATGGCCCTGCTTGCGGAGGGTCTAACATCCAGGCTGCCACTAACACCAGCCCCAGTAGTGAAAACTGTACAGTGGAGGCTCCATCCTCATAGCCACAAAACCGCAAGTGGTGTCACGTGTGAACATTATTCAAATCCCCTGTAAATATTCCCCCGTTTTAAAAAAGCACCCAGGGCACGGGACCAGGCAACAGCCACCAAAGTGACATTCCCCAGTTATACGCCGCCCGGGACCGAGTACCCCACAACCCTGCGCAACACACAAACGGGTACAATTAATACAGATAATGTGTAGAGATGGAGAGCTTCTGAAAGAAAAAATAACAGGTCTGTTAGAGCCAGAATTCATTTTGGTTGGTCGGTGATCAAATACTTATGTCATGCAATAAAATGCAAATTAATTATTTAAAAATCATACAATGTGATTTTCTGGATTTTCTTTTTATTCTGTCTGTCACAATTGAAGTTAACCTACGATAAATATTACAGACCTCTCCATTCTTTGTAGGTGGGAAAACTTGCAAAATCGCCAGTGTATAAAATACTTATTTTCACAATTGTAACTGTATGAATAAAGTTTTGTTTAAGACAAATATGATGAAGTTTAAAAAATAAAGCCGCTTTATTTAAAACTTGACAAATAAAAAATGTGACAAAAACTACATTGGCAAAAAGGCTATATAACTGCATGTAAGAAAAAGACGAAATTATCCTATTTTACCAAGTAGGTTCTGTAATGCTGCAGAAAATCTGCCACATCACAAACTTACCAAATTCTCATTGCGGGAACGTAGAATAAAGCATGTAACCCTTCACTTTCTTGATATTTTTCTATGTTAAAATTAGTAGAACTATTTTCCAGAATAATAGGGATAGCCCTAATATACTTATTGCCTAGGCTCTCATTATAAACAACAATCTTGACTAGCACTCCTGGCCCGAGAGCATCCACATGAGCTGCCTATAATCATTCTTCACATGTCCTTGTAGCTCTTGAAGTTCGTATACTGTGAGTTTTTGAGGAGGATGCCATGCTGTGCTGTACATTCTCTTTCTTCCTATATGAGAAAAAGAAAAAAAGTCACATGTTACATGCTGAATGAAATGAGAAATTGATTGTGTTTAGCCGCATGGTGGATATTCTTTAGATTCTCTTTACGATATACATCCTGTCTCCCTGGGTCCTACAAGATACCGCATGGTGTCAGCAGTTTTACTGGAAGATCATCTTCTGCTTAGCATATCTGCAGCCTGGTAGAGTAACAATGATGCTTTGCAGTGTGATCCTCATGCATTCACCTGCCAGACTCTCTGCTGCACTGTCTGTGACTACGAATGGTGTCATCTCTATAGAAGCTTCACTTGCCTCAGCTGAGCGCAGAAAACAATATATGAAGCTTTATCTTTCTGCACATAGAGCTGTGTGTTAAGGTCATTTGCCGTACATCATATACATTATGGAGTAAAGCCCCAAAAATTTACAGTAAAACAAACCTTGTATGAGCTTTTTGCATGAGTTAGTTTTTTTTCCAAATACTTGAATGAACATGTTCCAAAGCACACATCAAAGTGTCCATTTTGTTTTTTGCTTCCTGTTTGGGTTACCAATAAGGCTGCTTTCACACTACGTCTTTTTAACATGCGTCTTGAATGTTTTTTTGCTGCAAAAGCGGATCCTGCTTTTACAGCAAAAAATGCATGCAAACGCATGTGTTACTTTGCAGGATCCTGTCACTGGATGTTTAGGGGCGGGCATTGGAGTCATGTGATCGGGAGTGATGGGAACTAAACGTGCCAGACTGGGAGCCGGCTTCTTACAACTGCGGAGGTTCGTAACCAAGGTAAACATCGGGTATACTTGCTTGGATACCCGATATTTACTTTGGTTACGAGCGTCTGCAGCTGCTAGGAGCCGGGCTCCCTGCACACGTAACCAACGTAAACATCGTGTAACTAAGATAAGTGGTTACCCGATATTTACCTTGGTTACGAGTGTCCGCAGCTCTCAGGTGGAGGAGAGGGAGGGGGAGAGACAGAGAGAGAGAGGGAGAAGAGAGACAGAGAGGTAGGAGAGAGACTGATCACGGGGCTGGTTTCTGTGCATGCTCAGTAGAGCAAGCAGGATCCTGTCTATCAGCATGCCAGCGTTCACCTGCGTTTGCATGCTGTTTAGTCAGGATCCAGCAATTTGCAGTATTTGGACGCAGCTCAAAAACGCTACATGTAGCGTTTTTGAAAGATGTTAAAAAACTGCAACTCGCTGGATCCTCACTATAACGCACGCAAACGCAGGTGAACGCATGTTAACGCGAGTCCATTGCAAATGCATTGAAATGAAAACGCATTTGCACTGGATCCGTTTTTGCGTTAAAAAAACGTTCAGGACACATGTTAAAAAGACGTAGTGTGAAAGCAGCCTAATTGATGCTAAACATTGCCCCAGATGTCTAAGGCTATGTGCGCACGTTGTGTAATTGCATGCAGTTACGCTGTGTTCTGCACCGCAGCGTAACTGCATGCGTCCTGCGTCCCCTGCATAATCTATGAAGATTATGCAAGAGACGTGCGCACGTGGCGTATTAGAGCGCAGTGCTTCTGCTGCTGCCCGAAGCGCGCGTTTTAAGAAATGACATGTCACTTCTTCCGTGCACTCTGCCTGCAGGTCCCACTCTATCTATGGGAGGGGCTGCAGTCAGAGCGCATTAAATCGGCTTTTTTTTTTTTTCATTACGGACTGTTTCTGCAGCGATTTGAAGTGCAAGTGTGCTGTTCAAATCGCTGCAGAAATTTCTGCAGGGACAGTACGCAAGTGTGCACATAGCCTTAAAGTCAATGTCCAACTTTTAGCATCACGTCGTTTTTAGGTTCAAAATTCTGTGATTTATTTTAGAATATTTCTTCATAGGGACCTGGAGCTCAGCGATCATAGCCTTAATTAGAGCAGAAAGCTCAGATTTGTCTGTTGCTTCAGTTTGTACAGTGTGTGCTATTGTTCACACTTGGAGGTCAAATCTAATTTCTTTTTATTTTGATGTGACCTCAAGGTGTGAACATACTCTCATATAAAACGGTGAGGCTAAATTTCACAGCATATTAACATCCATATTGGCGCTTTAAGCCTGATAGACTCTGTACTGACGATTTTAATAATTATCTTCAAAAAGCAGGGGTTTTTTTTATCTGTTAAAATATCCTTATTTAATGTCTGGGTTTTTTTGTAACTATCTAATGGGTATGACATTTTTTCCATCGATTGCAATAATTTTAATAGCATGGTGGGTGTGTAAATATTTTTTTTTCGGCCTGCAACCCATTTGTTTAGTACATTTTTTGGCTACATACACAACTTGAATATTGTATGGTCCTCGAATGTTGCAATTGTACCAGACACAACAATACAGTATTTCAGTAACAATCAAAGTGTGCCGCCCCTGCAGCGGCGAACCACTCGGATCCGGGGTCTGCTGTTGCTCGCGGCCACTTCAAATGCAAAGGAGGTATTTACAGGTGATAAGAGTTTGTGACGTTCTGGCCGGGCCAGGTAGTCACAAATAAGGCCCCGCATTACACCTGTCCCTCATAGGTAACACACAGCCAAACATTTAAACCCTAGTCACCACCCTCAAGGGTTGATGGACACACCAGGGCGTGGAACCAGGTGGTTGGAAGACGCCCACCGAGGAGTTTAGAGAGCCTGAGGCGGGAAAGTAAACTGAACAAGTCAAGAGTTCAAGTTGGAGAGGTGTGTGGGCTGGACCTGTGTGCAGCTCCAGCAGAGGAGAGGAACCAATTTGAGCAGGTGCCAGGGTAGGAGCCCTGGTACCTATGGTTAGGAGGCAGACGGCGGTCTCCATCTACAGGAGCCGGGAAGATGGCTCGGTGGAATCGAGGTGGACCGGGACAGGGTAGTGGCCCGCCGGTAATGACCCGGGGAACCGACTCGGAAACCGGAGCACAAAGGGGTGTACTCAGACCCTGAAGCTAGGTCCAGAAGCTACTGGGGGCTAGCTAAGTAACTGATTGCGGCCAGGACTAGAGGTCCTGTCCCACCCTAAGTCCCGACTGAAGACAACAGCCCAACGAGGGGGATAAGCGGCCACCGCCATGGCTCAGAGATCCCACGGGCCAGCGCCTGCGGGCAAAGCACTCCTCAGGCGACCACAAGCCAGGAGCGGACTCCTGAAGTTGCAAGCACAGGCAGTCCACCATCCAACACAGATGCAGGAGAAAGACAGAGACCACCAGCCGAGTGGGGGACTAGACTGCAGCTGGCTGCGGGCACCGACCACCATCACCTTGGTTCACCAGAGACTCGTGTGTTTACTAATAGTGAATACAACAGCACTCTCTGGTCGCCCATCTCCCTGCGCCGCCAAACACCCTCAACGGGTCCCGGGGCCACCATCCCTGCCCACAGAGGGGTTAACAACTTGCTGCCAAACATCGAGCCACCCACTGAAGGTCCGGATCCGAGCGGCTCAGCTGCCGAGCACGGGGCGGTACAACGCCACCCGTGGTTCGCGGTAAGGGTAGTACAGCCGCTGCCGATGGGAGTACCTGGGGGAGATGGAGTGGCACAGCCAGATGACGTTCCCTCCACAGGTAGGGGAGGCCCCGGGATTCTGGATGGTGGAGTTGGTGTAGGGAAGCGTGGTGCAGATTGGAAGCAGGGGAGGACAGCGTACTCACTCAGGCAGTGTTGGTAGTGATGCGACCGCAAATCAGAATCTGACACAAAGGTAAACCAAGTCTCTGGGTGCCACTGCCACTTCAGGGGAGCTCGTCCGGGAGTCCGCTCCCTTTCGTATTGCTGATGATCTGTACCTTGCCTCCATGCACTGAATTTTAGTGTTTGTTATGACCCCCTGTGCTTGAAGCTGTCGGGATCTTGCTCGCCACTGTTAAGTAGTGAAGCTGTGCTCTCGATGGCTGACACTTGGGATTTCAGTGGGCCGCATAAGCTGGAAAGCCCTGTCCCCCTCGTTGTGTTGATGACTTCGATCTCTGAGCTCTTGGGAAAAGTTCATAAAGATACTATCCTTCACAGATTAATTATCAGGTTGCGTAAAGCTACTCTCTGATCTAGGATCCAGTACCCCGCCTTGCTCGGTACCGGTTCGGTTACTAGGTACTCTAGTGCCAACCGTTCCCCAAAACTAAGCCTGGCACCCCTCCGTCCGGGTCTCCGACTCCTTCGGTCCCAGACCACCGTCTGCGACGTAGCCAACTTCTCCCAGGGAGCTCCAACTCCCAGCCCCTCACACGCTGAGGGCTACTTCTCAACTCCAGGGAGTTGCTACCCCCAGCTCCTCACCCTTTGGGAGCTACTTCTGTTCTGACTAAGCTTTGCTCTCCACTTCCTCTCCCTGACTTCCTCCTCCCCACCAGTCTGTCTGACCTCTAGGCAGGTGGCCCTGTTCCAGCTAGACCACCCACTGGTGTGCCTGACAGGGTGTGGTGTGAGGTGTGACTAGGATTTGCATGCTGATGGAGCAATACCAAAAGTTAGAATCCCAGAACCATGGGGGGGTTTAGTCCTGCACCAGTTAAGATAAGAGTGCAGTACCCTGTGACACTCTGACTAGTTCAGGGCCGTCACAAAAGCATTTACAATATTTTGGATGCTGGCCTTGATAGCAGTGATCATGATGTACTGAACTTATATAAAAGTCCATTATAAAGGGTGTTTTGTGTGGTTATTGGTAGATACTGTACCTGTTCAGTGTGGCAGACATCATGAAACAGACGACTGCTTCCATTTGTATTTTAGAATATGACCCATAGAAACAGTTTACAAATAACAAGTGGTTCTCACTAGAAAATACTTTATTACTTGCTATTGAGCAGTAAAAAAAGATTACCACTCAATAACCGCAGTTTCCCAATTAAGCCTGCTTTACATGTTACGATTCTGCATACGATATCGTATGTGATCGTAACCGCCCCCATCGTATGTGTGGCATGTTCAATTTTGTTGAATGTGCCGCACAAACGATTAATCCCCGTCACACGTACTTACCCGTCCATACGACCTCGATGTGGGCAGCGAATGTCCACTTCCTGGAGTGAGAGGGACGTTCAGCGTCACATCGACGTCACGCGGCAGCCGGCCAATAGAAGCGGCGGGGCGGAGATGAGCAGGACGTAAACATCCCGCCCACCTCCTTCCTTCCGCATTGCTGGCCGGGAGCCGCGGGACGCAGGTAAGATCTGTTCATCGTTCCCGGGGTGTCACACACTGCGATTTGTGCTACCCCAGGTACGATGAATAACCTGACGTTCAATTCATGAGGAATGAACGACGTGCGTGCGATGAACGTTTTACCGTTCATTCGCAATCGCACGTAGCTGTTACACGCTACAATGTACCTTACGATGCCGGATGTGCGTCACTTCCGACGTGACCCCGCCGACACATCGTAAGATATATTGTAGTGTGTAAAGCGGGCTTTAGACTTTTAGGTTTTTAGTCAGTTATACAGTTAGGTCCAGAAATATTTGGACAGTGACACAATTTTCGCGAGTTGGGCTCTGCATGCCACCACATTGGATTTGAAAGGAAATCTCTACAACAGAATTCAAGTGCAGATTGTAACGTTTAATTTGAAGGTTTGAACAAAAATATCTGATAGAAATTGTAGGAATTGTACACATTTCTTTACAAACACTCCACATTTTAGGAGGTCAAAAGTAATTGGACAAATAAACCAAACCCAAACAAAATATTTTTATTTTCAATATTTTGTTGCGAATCCTTTGGAGGCAATCACTGCCTTAAGTCTGGAACCCATGGACATCACCAAACGCTGGGTTTCCTCCTTCTTAATGGTTTGCCAGGCCTTTACAGCCGCAGCCTTCAGGTCTTGCTTGTTTGTGGGTCTTTCCGTCTTAAGTCTGGATTTGAGCAAGTGAAATGCATGCTCAATTGGGTTAAGATCTGGTGATTGACTTGGCCATTGCAGAATGTTCCACTTTTTTGCACTCAGGAACTCCTGGGTAGCTTTGGCTGTATGCTTGGGGTCATTGTCCATCTGTACTATGAAGCGCCATCCGATCAACTTTGCGGCATTTGGCTGAATCTGGGCTGAAAGTATATCCCGGTACACTTCAGAATTCATCCGGCTACTCTTGTCTGCTGTTATGTCATCAATAAACACAAGTGACCCAGTGCCATTGAAAGCCATGCATGCCCATGCCATCACGTTGCCTCCACCATGTTTTACAGAGGATGTGGTGTGCCTTGGATCATGTGCCGTTCCCTTTCTTCTCCAAACTTTTTTCTTCCCATCATTCTGGTACAGGTTGATCTTTGTCTCATCTGTCCATAGAATACTTTTCCAGAACTGAGCTGGCTTCATGAGGTGTTTTTCAGCAAATTTAACTCTGGCCTGTCTATTTTTGGAATTGATGAATGGTTTGCATCTAGATGTGAACCCTTTGTATTTACCTTCATGGAGTCTTCTCTTTACTGTTGACTTAGAGACAGATACACCTACTTCACTGAGAGTGTTCTGGACTTTAGTTGATGTTGTGAATGGATTCTTCTTCACCAAAGAAAGTATGCGGCGATCATCCACCACTGTTGTCATCCGTGGACGCCCAGGCCTTTTTGAGTTCCCAAGCTCACCAGTCAATTCCTTTTTTCTCAGAATGTACCCGACTGTTGATTTTGCTACTCCAAGCATGTCTGCTATCTCTCTGATGGATTTTTTCTTTTTTTTTCAGCCTCAGGATGTTCTGCTTCACCTCAATTGAGAGTTCCTTAGACCGCATGTTGTCTGGTCACAGCAACAGCTTCCAAATGCAAAACCACACACCTGTAATCAACCCCAGATCTTTTAACTACTTCATTGATTACAGGTTAACGAGGGAGACGTCTTCAGAGTTAATTGCAGCCCTTAGAGTCCCTTGTCCAATTACTTTTGGTCCCTTGAAAAAGAGGAGGCTATGCATTACAGAGCTATGATTCCTAAACCCTTTCTCCGATTTGGATGTGAAAACTCTCATATTGCAGCTGGGAGTGTGCACTTTCAGCCCATATTATATATATAATTGTATTTCTGAACATGTTTTTGTAAACAGCTAAAATAACAAAACTTGTGTCACTGTCCAAATATTTCTGGACCTAACTGTATAATTGACAGTATGAAAAGTGAACAGTTGTGTTACAAAATAAAAAATGGAACTGGACATACAGGTAACTAACTATAATAATAACTAGGGAAGAAAATGCAATAACATTCAGGTCCTTGTTAGGCTATGTGCACACTCTGAAGAGTAGTTGCAGAGAGAAAGACAAATTGATAGAAAAAGAAAGAAAAACAGAGAGGGTGATCCCCTGATAAGGTCGTATGGCACTGATACTGTGAAATGTGACAGAATACGTCTCAGTGTAAACACACCTGCGGTTTGGCAGCATTATTTCATCACAACATTGAGGGCAATGGATGAAAAATGCTGTTAAAATGGACCGATAATTCACATGCTGCACATTTTTTCTGCATGGGAAAAAAACGCAGTGTGGGCACAGCAAATCAAAAAAAACAATTAACTTGACTGGCTTCAGGACAGACATGAAGATTTTGATGCAGATTTAAAAAAAACACATAAAAAAACGCAGCATGTGCACAGGGCCTTACTACTTTGGCTAAATATATATATATATATATATATATATATATATATTTTATTTTTTTTTAACAGCTTTCAGCTCGATCTCGAGCCATTTCAACTTGATGGATGAACGCTCTGTAGGAAGAATGGATCTTGGGCTAGCCTAGATAAATCCACCAGAGTCTTCTCTGTCATTATCTTGATTGTATAACACTATCTGGTTACTGGTTTTCCTCTTTACCTTCTCCCTTATATTCGTCCATCCATGATATCCTTCACCAGTGATTGCTCTCTTCTTATGATGTGTCCAAAGTAGGCGAGTCGTAGCTTGGTGATCTTTGCTTCAAGTTTAAATGTCTGGCTTGATTTCTTCCAAAATTGATTTGATTGTTCTTCTTGCCATCCATGATTTTAATATCATCCTTCTCCAGCGCCACATCTCTAAGACAGACTATGTACAAACTGTCACTTTGTCACAAGTGAAATATTCCTTGATTAGAAGATCTTGTCCAGTTACCTCATTGTTGATTTGCCTATAGCTATTATCCTATTGATTTTCTGATGTTGTCGCTGCATCTTGAGTGATCATTGCTCCGAATAAGACCTGCAACACACATCCGTTTAAAACGTGCGTGTTTGGTCCATTTCCGTACATACCGGAGATACGACCAAACGTGCACATATGTTTTTTTATGTTTAAAGGCACACGTGCGTGTTATTTGATCTTCCGTGTGTTCGTGTGCGTCCCACGTTTTTTGCTCCGTTTGGCACGGAAGCATGTTCGTTTTTGGGACGGAGCACGCACACACGGACATAATGTTAGCCTATGGGAGTCCAAATAAAATGTTCCTTGCACGAATGTGTGGTTATGTTGTCCGTGAGAAATGTCCGTGTGTGATGCAAAATGTCGTTACTACATGTCGGAAGACAGAGTAGCGGGATGAGAATGAACTCGGGTGAACTTCACCCAACTTCATTGTCATTTCGCGGCTCTGTCTGTGTGCCGTGTACTGATTAGCGGTCATCTGTGAAGGATTCACCGGTGACCGCTAATCCCCCAAGTGACTGAAGTTTCCCCCCCTCTCTCATACTCACCGATCCCCGGCGCGGCGCTGCACGGCGTTCACACAGCTCCGGCGGCTTTTTCTAATTTGAAAAAGCCGGCCGCTCATTAAACAATCTCATATTCCCTTCTTTCCCCGCACACTGGCGCCTATGATTGGTTGCAGCGAGACACGCCCCCACGCTGAGTGACAGGTGTCTCACTGCATCCAATCACAGCAGCCGGTGGGTGTGTCACTATGGAGTATAGAAATAAATAAATAATTTTAAAAACCGGCGTATGGTTCCCCCCAATTTTAATACCAGCCAGATAAAGCCATACGGCTGAAGGCTGGTATTCTCAGGATGGGGAGCTCCACGTTATGGGGAGCCCCCCAGCCTAATAATATCAGTCAGCAGCCGCCCAGAATGGCCGCATACATTAGATGCGACTATTCTGGGACAGTACCCGGCTCTTCCCAATTTGCCCTGGTGTGTTGGCAAATCGGGGTAATAAGGAGTTAATGGCAGCCCATAGCTGCCACTAAATCCTAGATTAATCATGTTAGGCGTCTCCCCGAGATACCTTCCATGATTAATCTGTAAGTTACGGTAAATAAACACACACACCTGAAAAATCCTTTATTAGAAATAAAAAACACAAACAAATTTCCTGGTTCACCAATTTAATCAGCCCAAAAAAGCCCTCCATGTCCGGCGTAATCTAGGATGGTCCAGCGTCGCTACCAGCTCTGCTGCATGAAGGTGACCGGAGCAGCAGAAGACACCGCCGCTCCTGTCACCTCCACGCAGCAAATCAAGAGAGCTGCGTGATCAGCTGAGCTGTCACTGAGGTTACCCGCTGTCACTGGATCCAGCGGTGGCCGCGAGTATCCTCAGTGACAGCACAGCCGATCGCGCTACTCACCTCAGTTGCTGCGTGGAGCTGACAGGAGCGGATGTGTCTTCTGCTGCTCTGGTCACCTTCATGCAGCAGAGCTGGTAGTGACGCTGGACCATCCTGGATTACGCCGGACATGGAGGGCTTTTTTGGGCTGATTAAATTGGTTAACCAGGAAATGTGTTTGTGTTTTTTATTTCTAATAAAGGATTTGTCAGGTGTGTGTGTTTATTTACCGTAACTTACAGATTAATCATGGAAGGTATCTCGGGGAGACGCCTGACATGATTAATCTAGGATTTAGTGGCAGCTATGGGCTGCCATTAACTCCTTATTACCCCCATTTGCCAACGCACCAGGGCAAATCGGGAAGAGCCGGGTACTGTCCCAGAACAGTCGCATCTAATGTATGCGGCCATTCTGGGCGGCTGCTGACTGATATTGTTAGGCTGGGGGGCTCCCCATAACGTGGAGCTCCCCTTCCTGAGAATACCAGCCTTCAGCCATATGGCTTTATCTGGCTGGTATTAAAATAGGGGGGGACCGCACGCCGTTTTTTTAAATTATTTATTTATTTATTTTACTGCACAGTATAGACACGCCCACCGGCTGCTGTGATTGGGTGCAGTGACACAGCTGTCACTCAGCGTTTGGGCGTGTCTCACTGCAACCAATCATATTTGCCAGTGGGCGGGGAAAGCAGGGAATAAGGAAAATGATTAATGAGCGGCCGGCTTTTTCAAAAGAGGAAAAGCCGCCGGAGTTTAGAGAATAGCCGTGCAGCGCCGGGCCGGTGATCGGGGAACGGTGAGTATGCGAGAGGGGTACTCCATTCAGTCACTCTGGTGATTAGCGGTAACCGGTGAGTCCTTCACGGGTGACCGCTAATCAGGACGCGACACAGACAGAGCCGCGGTATGAGGATGAAGTCGGGTGAAGTTCACCCTAGTTCATTCTCAGCGCGCGACTCTGTCTGCTGTCAGCCGGCATGTATCAATGACATTTAACATCACACACGGACATTTCACACGGACAACACACACACACGTCAGTTAAGTTTCACACGCACACACGGCCATTCCACACGCACACGTGGTTACTATACGCCGGACACACAGCCACCACACGTGCGTTATTTACAGACCAAAAAACGGATTACGGACATGAAAAATGACCCGTATTACACGTGCGTGGTTATCAAGGACGTGTGTTTTAGGCCTAAGCTGAAGTGCTCTGCAACTTCTAGTTTGTCACCACCCATCTCAACTATGTTTCAGTCATACCTGGCAGTTGTCAATAGCTTTGTCTTCTTTGTATTGAAGTCCCATGTTTGAGCTTTCGATCTTGACACTCCAATAAGGCCTTCATTCCATCTAACAATGTGGTATCATCTGCATATTTAAGATTGTTGATGATTCGGCCAGCAATTTTGATTCCTTCTTCTTTGTCAGCAAGTCTAGCCTTCCTGTAAATAGCTTGTGCACATAAATTGAAGAGAAATGTTGACAGGATGGAGCCTTGTCTGACGCCTCTGTCTGCTTTGAACCATGCCGTATCACCATGTTTCTGCCAAGATGACTATGAGATAACGGGAAACTGGGCTATTAAGCTGACCCTCAAACTAGGGGATCCCATGCTATCCCTAACCTCAGGGATACTCCTAAGGCTATGTGCGCACGTTGCGTAAAAACATGCAGTTACGCTGCGCTTTGTAGCGCAGCGTAACTGCATGCGTCCTGCGGCCCCTGCACAGTCTATGGAGATTGTGCAGGGGCCGTGCGCACGTGGCGTCTAAGAGCGCAGCGCTTCGGCTACTGCCGAAGCGCTGCGCAAAAAGAAGTGACATGTCACTTCTTTCCTGCGCTTTGCCGGCAGCTCCTGCTCTGTCTATGGGAGGAGCTGCAGGCAGAGCGCATGGAATCGGCGCTCACTACGGACATTTCTGCAGCGATCTAAAGCGCACATGTGCTCTTCAGATCGCTGCAGAAATTTCTGCAGGGCTAGTACGCAACGTGCGCACATAGCCTAATGGTGGAGAGGCCTGAGTCTCCTTCCTGGCCCTGCTCCTGACCAGTCCTGATCTGATTCCCCTTCCCCCCCAGTGAGGGATGGGATAGGAGTGTGTTGAAAACCACAGATAAAGACAGAGAAGGGAAAACAAAACTGTCACATAGCATGCACACACAAACGTAAAGACAATAAGAGAGTCAGGAGAAAGACAAGAGCAGGAAGGAAGTACAACACAATAGGGGTAAAATCCACAACCGATCCAAGCAATAGGCACAACTTAAACACAACTTTCATGAGAGAGTCTGGGACACCACAAACTATCATGGAATAAACTATAGCTGGCATGGGTAGAAGGATTCAACCTACATAACTAGGAGGGGAGCAGTTGTGATAGGTCCCCCCACAACATATGATTAAAGGAGCAAACAGTCTAGCAGAGATTAATTCTTGCTAGCCTGCCTAAAAATCAGCACACAGCAGGTCGATGCCCGAGTCTGCCTGTATTGACCCCAGACACCAGAAAAACCATCAGGTGGAGTGTCAGAATCTGCAATCTGACCAGAGCCCAATGCCGCTATGACATTCGGCGAACTTTGTGCAAACCTCTGTGTGGCAGTTAGTTACATTCGGATTGTTGCTTCTTGGTCAATGTAAAATTTCTAGTGAGGCTGACCAAATGGTTCAGTACACCCATATTCTTCATGGTATTCCAAAGTTTCTGCTGATCAACACAGTCAAATTCTTTGCTGTAGTTAATGACACAAAAATGGTATATATTTGGTGTGGAATTGCCCACAGAAAATCATCTGCATAATACAGTACCATCTAAGTTAATGAGAGTTTAAAAATCCTTATCCACATGTTACAAAAAATTTACAGACATAAATTGAACTGTTGTACGGATTTTAAAGGGAATGTATCGCGTTTTTTTATTTTTGTATTAAAAATAGTGATTATGAAATCAAATATTTTTAATACAAAATGAAAATCGCAGCTTATTTAGTTTTTATTTAATTCTAATTTTACTGGAGGCACTGGGGGCCATGCTGGATTTGCTGTGTGTGTAATGACAGTTACTCACTCCTTTATGGCAGCCCCTGTGCATAGAGAACAGTGGTCGGGATCCGACCCCATCATTTACATTACAGTGGGCGACTGCTGTGACCTAGACGCGCCCCCTGGGCTGTCCAGATCACCGCAGAGGGAAGAGATCAGCGCCATCATTGTGGAGCTCACAGTGTATGCTGTTTGCTCCACTATACCCCTGTCAACCGCCGGGATATGTGAGTACGGGCCGCCTACCCTCCCCTCCCCCCGTTACCGTCTCCGATGACACCCCATCCCTCCGCTCTCCCCAGCCCCCGCTCTGCCCCCGCTACTGCTACCGCCGCCCCTCCACCCGCCGTTACCGTCTCCAATGACGCTCCCTCCGCTCTCCCCAGCCCCCGCTCTGCCTCCGCTACTGCTACCGCCGCCCCTACCCCCCGCCGTTACCATCTCCGATGACACTCCCTCCCTCCGCTCTCCCCAGCCACCGCTCTGCCCGTCGCTGCTATTGCTGTGTGTGTGTGTGTGTGTGCCACTGCATGTGAGTACCGCCGCTGCTACCGCTGATACTGTCTGCACGGCTGTGTATCTAATCCTCTCCTGTGTGATACTGTCTGCACGGCTGTGTATCTATTCCTATCTTGTGATACTGTCTGCAGGGCTGTGTATCTAATGCTATCCTGTGTGATACTGTCTGCAGGGCTGTGTATCTAATGCTATCCTGTGTGATACTGTCTGCTGAGCCGTGTATCTAATCCTATCCTGTGTGATACTGTCTGTACGGCTGTGTATCTAATCCTATCCTGTGTGATACTGTCTGCTCAGCCGTGTATCTAATCCTATCGTGTAATACTCTCTGCACGGCTGTGTATCTAATCCTATCCTGTGTGATACTGTCTGCACGGCTGTGTATCTAATCCTCTCCTGTGTGATACTGTCTGTTGAGCCGTGTATCTAATCCTATCCTGTGTGATACTGTCTGCTGACTGCTGAGCTGTGTATCTAATCCTGTCCTGGGTGATACTCCTGCTGAGCTGTGTATCTAATCCTGTCCTGGGTGATACTCCTGCTGTCCTTGGTGACACTTTAGACATTTCTGGTCACCAACAAAATGGCTCTGCACTGTGTCCCTACATGTCATTCTCTGTTATCTGTTGTAAACACTCAGATTAGGAGGGGGGAGGCGTGCCTTCACGCATAGGACCAGACTCCGCCCACTTTACTTCAGCTGTAATGTGAGCTTTTTCTACAGTTGGATTTCTGTAGGATTTCAGAAGCTGCTCCCCCTAGTGTTTAACAGTGGAAACAGTGAAAAATATCAAACTTTTTCTTTTTTTTTTTATATTTTGCTCAATTAAAAAAAATAATATTTAAACAAATCATTAAAATATTATTACTTTACATTTTTTTCAGTTATTGAAATTTTTATTTTCTGACGATACATTCCCTTTAAAATCTGCAGCATGCCAACTCTTTACACAGAATTTAATGACATTTTCAGTCTTGCAATGCATAAGGTGAAATTCTCATATCTGCAACAAAACACAAATGTAAGGCTAGTTTCACACTTGCGTTGAACGGTATCCGTTGCATTGCGTTGTGTGACGGATGCAACGGATGTGTTGCATATAGTGGCGCAATGGATGCTGCAAAACAACGGAATCCGTTTTGATTTTTTTTTACAGTTTTACCGGCGGTAGACTATTGTGAACGATCAGCTGATCGCTCCCAGTAGCCGGCCGCCGGGTGATCAGCTGATCGCTCCCAGCAGCCGGCCGCCGGGTGATCAGCTGATCGCTCCCAGCAGCCGGCCTCCGGGTGATCAGCTGATCGCTCTCTGCAGCCGACCGCCGGGTGATCAGGTGATCGCTCCTTGCAGCCGGCCGCCGGGTGATCAGCTGATCGCTCCCTGCAGCCGGCCGCCGGGTGATCAGCTGATCGCTCCCTGCAGCCGGCCGCCGGGTGACCAGCTGATCGCTCCCTGCAGCCGGCCGCCGGGTGACCAGCTGATCGCTCCCTGCAGCCAGCCACCGGGTGACCAGCTGATCGCTCCCTGCAGCCGACCACCGGGTGATCAGCTGAGCGCTGTCACTTGCCGGCGCCCGGGCATGCCGGCGGGTGGGCGCTCAGCTGAGCGCTGTCACTTGCCGGCGGCTGGGCATGCCGGCGGGTGGGCGCTCAGCTGAGCGCTGTCACTTGTCGGCGGCTGGGCATGCCGGCGGGTGGGTGCTCAGCTAAGCGCTGTCACTTGCCGGCGCCCGGGCATGCCGGCGGGCGGGCGCTCAGCTGAGCGCCGTCACTTGCTGGAGGCCGGGCATGCCGGTGGCCGGTCGCTCAGCTGAGCGCTGTCACTTGCCGGCGGCTGGGCGCTCAGCTGAACGTTCGGCCACCGCAAGCCAAAATAAAGTTTGTGATTTCAAAAAAAAAAGAGAATGCGCAGTGAAATCCAGAGGATTCCGCTGCTCAAAACAACGTTACATGCTGCGTTCCTCCCGCTGGGCGGATGCAACGGAGCGTCGCTCAGCGGAAGCAACGCAGGTCCTTTTGGTACAATCCGTCAACCATACAAGTCTATGGGAAACAGCAGAATCCGTTAACGGATTCCGCTGTTTTCCAAAAGGGCGGATTGTAACGGAAGGAAAACAACGCAAGTGTGAAAGTACTCTAACACGTTTGGATTTTGATGCAGAAATGTTGTAGAAACGCAGTGGAAAATCCATACCAAATGCATGTGTCCATTTACCCTTAGGAGTACTTTGCACGTTGCGACATCACAGGTGCGATGTCGGTGGGGTCAAATCGAAAGTGACGCACATACGGCGTCGCTGTCGACATCGCAGTATGTGAATCCTTTTACATACGATTAATGAGCGCAAAAGCTCGTAGAATAGTAGTAGAAAGTAGAAAAGTAGAATCCGACATTTCCATAATTTTGCAGCAGCGACGGTACGATGTTGTTTCTCGTTCCTGCGGCAGCTCACATCGCTGTGTGTGAAGCCGTAGGAGCGAGGAACATCACCTTACCTGCGTCCCGGCTGCAATGAGGAAGGAAGGAGGTGGGCGGGATGTTTACATCCCGCTCATCTCCGCCCCTCCGCTTCTATTGGCCGCCTGCCGTGTGACGTTGCTGTGACGCCGCACGACCCACCCCCTTAGGAAGGAGGCGGGTCGCCGGCCAGAGCGACGTCGCAGGGCATGTAAGTGCATGTGAAGCTGCCGTAGCGATAATGTTTGCTACGGCAGCAATCACAAGATATCGCAGCTGCGACGGGGGCGGGGACTATCGCGCTCGACATCGCAGCATCGGCTTGCGATGTCGCAGCGTGCAAAGTACCCCTTAGTGTTTTTATTTTGCCAAGAAGGAAGGTTTTGACTTCAGGAAAAAATTGTGCAAAAAGGTAATGTAAAATGCAGATATTGCTATATTTTTTTATGGTGCAGATTTCATATGTGATTTGTCCACAGTACATGTTTAACCCCTTAACGACTGCCCATATGCATAAAAACACCAATCATTAAAGGGTCTTATTTTGGGGGTGTGGCTTAGCAATGTCTGTGTGAGGAAGCAGGCTTCCAGAGCTCCCTGGACCCAGGCAATTATTCCCACGTTTAGCTGTCCCTGACTGCAGCGACGATGTCCAGGAGTAAGAGGACAGAAGGCAGCATAATCCCAGCTGCTACATCGCGTGGATGGAGCGGTGGATCGGTGCTGGCATGTCCCTTTTATAAGGCAGGGGCCTCTAAGTACGCACCAACAGCTATGGCGTCTCAGGAGAAGGAGCAGACACATGCTGCTGTGCAGCACAGAGAGGACAGGCGGGGGACACGGGCCCTTGGAGGTGGGCCCTTATGCCATCCAGGGACAGCCAGAGGGGGCCACGCGTCTGATAATGATACTCACCAAGTCGGAGCTACACAGATGGGGGCTGGAAACAAGGCAAGACCCACTTCATCAATGGCGGCCTCACGTGGTGACTCAGTAATGGTGCCGAAGACACAAAGGACGCCAAGAGGGCTGACTGCTGCTTTTACAGGTACGGTGAAATTGTCTCCAGGGCCAGCAGAACGTTGTCCATTATCTAATGCACCAGCAGATCCCTGCCTTCACAGCTCTGAGCCTCATATTGATACATTACATGAGGACTGGCCTGGCCTGTCACAGTCTTCCTTAACCCTTCAGTTGCCTGAGTCTCTGTCAGAACAACAGAGCATCAGGGTATTGATTCAGATCCTTCCATCGAAAAACAACCTGGACAGACTTGCCTCTCTCAGGAAAGGGCCCTGTCACTTATTAAAGGGGACTTGGATTCTCTGGCTGAGAGGGCCTTGGCTAATGAAGAGGCTCGGTCTGCCATTACAGATAGGGTGGCTGCACTGGAAACTAAATTATCCACGGCGCAGTCTCATACACAGGCCCTGG
Source organism: Anomaloglossus baeobatrachus (assembly GCF_048569485.1). NCBI lineage: Eukaryota > Metazoa > Chordata > Amphibia > Anura > Aromobatidae > Anomaloglossus > Anomaloglossus baeobatrachus. The sequence goes on along the minus strand of NC_134357.1, from coordinate 439,721,512 downwards.
CACTCCTAGTGGATGATCAGTAGAATAGGGGGAGACGGAACAATATTCACCTTAAATGCATCCCAGAGCAGATCCATGCTGAAGATTTACTGCAATTTGTGAGGTCCATTTTAAATACCATCATGCAGAAACCCCCAGACTTCACCTACATTGTGGATAGAGTCCATAGAGTGACATAGTCCGGCTTCTCAGATACCGCAACAGCACGTGGTGTCTTGTGCAGGCTACATTATTTTACGGATAAAGATGACATTTTACGTCAGGCATGGTCACACGGAGCAGTGTCTTTTAATGGGGCTGAGATAAGACTGTTGCCTGACGTATCAAGCAGTGCGCTATATATGCGGAGACAGCTACATCCTCTGCTACTCAAAATCAAAGACGCTGAGGCCTCCTACCGATGGGGCCACCCTTTCCAACTCGCTATCTGCATGAAATGGCCAGGCATTCTTCCTCAAGTCCCGGCGGGATCTGGAGGGTCTTTTCGCATTTCTGGGCATTCCGTCATTTCAGGTACCACACTGGCTCGCAGTTGAGGGCCTCTTCCGACTCCCGCAGAGAAACAAGAAAAATATTAGAAAAAAACCAAGGAGAAAATTGTAGAAAAAATACCCTGACTATAAATAAATAAATTGCAAGTGCATAATAAACAGGGTACTTAGTATATACATTTTTGCAAAAAGGTAAGAAGCTGTCTCACCTCGTCACGGTGTACCCATCTGAGACAGTCCCTAACCTACTAAAGTTAAAAACATAGTCTGTACCTGACTAGTGTCATGTCAAAACTTCAATATGGATGGTAAAGTGGTTAGCTGGGTCCCAGATTAAATACACAGCAAAAAGTGAGAAGCAGGTAATTGTTCAGCCTCAGTATCAGGAGGGCTGCACCCCCAACTTGCATTAAAGCAAGATAACAGACAAAAAAAAACCCAAAAACTGAGCTGTGACAAATGTTCAATAAACATGCAACATTACAAGCATGTGAATTGCAGCCTCAAGACTAGAAAAAAACCAAGGAGAAAATTGTAGAAAAAATACCCTGACTATAAATAAATAAATTGCAAGTGCATAATAAACAGGGTACTTAGTATATACATTTTTGCAAAAAGGTAAGAAGCTGTCTCACCTCGTCACGGTGTACCCATCTGAGACAGTCCCTAACCTACTAAAGTTAAAAACATATTCTGTACCTGACTAGTGTCATGTCAAAACTTCAATATGGATGGTAAAGTGGTTAGCTGGGTCCCAGATTAAATACACAGCAAAACGTGAGAAGCAGGTAATTGTTCAGCCTCAGTATCAGGAGGGCTGCACCCCCAACTTGCATTAAAGCAAGATAACAGACAAAAAAAACCCCAAAAACTGAGCTGTGACAAATGTTCAATAAACATGCAACATTACAAGCATGTGAATTGCAGCCTCAAGACTAGAAAAAAACCAAGGAGAAAATTGTAGAAAAAATACCCTGACTATAAATAAATAAATTGCAAGTGCATAATAAACAGGGTACTTAGTATATACATTTTTGCAAAAAGGTAAGAAGCTGTCTCACCTCGTCACGGTGTACCCATCTGAGACAGTCCCTAACCTACTAAAGTTAAAAACATATTCTGTACCTGACTAGTGTCATGTCAAAACTTCAATATGGATGGTAAAGTGGTTAGCTGGGTCCCAGATTAAATACACAGCAAAAAGTGAGAAGCAGGTAATTGTTCAGCCTCAGTATCAGGAGGGCTGCACCCCCAACTTGCATTAAAGCAAGATAACAGACAAAAAAAAAAAACCCCAAAAACTGAGCTGTGACAAATGTTCAATAAACATGCAACATTACAAGCATGTGAATTGCAGCCTCAAGACTAGAAAAAAAACAAGGAGAAAATTGTAGAAAAAATACCCTGACTATAAATAAATAAATTGCAAGTGCATAATAAACAGGGTACTTAGTATATACATTTTTGCAAAAAGGTAAGAAGCTGTCTCACCTCGTCACGGTGTACCCATCTGAGACAGTCCCTAACCTACTAAAGTTAAAAACATATTCTGTACCTGACTAGTGTCATGTCAAAACTTCAATATGGATGGTAAAGTGGTTAGCTGGGTCCCAGATTAAATACACAGCAAAAAGTGAGAAGCAGGTAATTGTTCAGCCTCAGTATCAGGAGGGCTGCACCCCCAACTTGCATTAAAGCAAGATAACAGACAAAAAAAACCCCAAAAACTGAGCTGTGACAAATGTTCAATAAACATGCAACATTACAAGCATGTGAATTGCAGCCTCAAGACTAGAAAAAAACCAAGGAGAAAATTGTAGAAAAAATACCCTGACTATAAATAAATAAATTGCAAGTGCATAATAAACAGGGTACTTAGTATATACATTTTTGCAAAAAGGTAAGAAGCTGTCTCACCTCGTCACGGTGTACCCATCTGAGACAGTCCCTAACCTACTAAAGTTAAAAACATATTCTGTACCTGACTAGTGTCATGTCAAAACTTCAATATGGATGGTAAAGTGGTTAGCTGGGTCCCAGATTAAATACACAGCAAAAAGTGAGAAGCAGGTAATTGTTCAGCCTCAGTATCAGGAGGGCTGCACCCCCAACTTGCATTAAAGCAAGATAACAGACAAAAAAAACCCCAAAAACTGAGCTGTGACAAATGTTCAATAAACATGCAACATTACAAGCATGTGAATTGCAGCCTCAAGACTAGAAAAAAACCAAGGAGAAAATTGTAGAAAAAATACCCTGACTATAAATAAATAAATTGCAAGTGCATAATAAACAGGGTACTTAGTATATACATTTTTGCAAAAAGGTAAGAAGCTGTCTCACCTCGTCACGGTGTACCCATCTGAGACAGTCCCTAACCTACTAAAGTTAAAAACATATTCTGTACCTGACTAGTGTCATGTCAAAACTTCAATATGGATGGTAAAGTGGTTAGCTGGGTCCCAGATTAAATACACAGCAAAAAGTGAGAAGCAGGTAATTGTTCAGCCTCAGTATCAGGAGGGCTGCACCCCCAACTTGCATTAAAGCAAGATAACAGACAAAAAAAACCCCAAAAACTGAGCTGTGACAAATGTTCAATAAACATGCAACATTACAAGCATGTGAATTGCAGCCTCAAGACTAGAAAAAAACCAAGGAGAAAATTGTAGAAAAAATACCCTGACTATAAATAAATAAATTGCAAGTGCATAATAAACAGGGTACTTAGTATATACATTTTTGCAAAAAGGTAAGAAGCTGTCTCACCTCGTCACGGTGTACCCATCTGAGACAGTCCCTAACCTACTAAAGTTAAAAACATATTCTGTACCTGACTAGTGTCATGTCAAAACTTCAATATGGATGGTAAAGTGGTTAGCTGGGTCCCAGATTAAATACACAGCAAAAAGTGAGAAGCAGGTAATTGTTCAGCCTCAGTATCAGGAGGGCTGCACCCCCAACTTGCATTAAAGCAAGATAACAGACAAAAAAAACCCCAAAAACTGAGCTGTGACAAATGTTCAATAAACATGCAACATTACAAGCATGTGAATTGCAGCCTCAAGACTAGAAAAAAACCAAGGAGAAAATTGTAGAAAAAATACCCTGACTATAAATAAATAAATTGCAAGTGCATAATAAACAGGGTACTTAGTATATACATTTTTGCAAAAAGGTAAGAAGCTGTCTCACCTCGTCACGGTGTACCCATCTGAGACAGTCCCTAACCTACTAAAGTTAAAAACATATTCTGTACCTGACTAGTGTCATGTCAAAACTTCAATATGGATGGTAAAGTGGTTAGCTGGGTCCCAGATTAAATACACAGCAAAAAGTGAGAAGCAGGTAATTGTTCAGCCTCAGTATCAGGAGGGCTGCACCCCCAACTTGCATTAAAGCAAGATAACAGACAAAAAAAACCCCAAAAACTGAGCTGTGACAAATGTTCAATAAACATGCAACATTACAAGCATGTGAATTGCAGCCTCAAGACTAGAAAAAAACCAAGGAGAAAATTGTAGAAAAAATACCCTGACTATAAATAAATAAATTGCAAGTGCATAATAAACAGGGTACTTAGTATATACATTTTTGCAAAAAGGTAAGAAGCTGTCTCACCTCGTCACGGTGTACCCATCTGAGACAGTCCCTAACCTACTAAAGTTAAAAACATATTCTGTACCTGACTAGTGTCATGTCAAAACTTCAATATGGAAGAAAAATATTAGGTTGGCTCCTTCCCGCCATAACCCAGATAAACTCTACAAAATTTTTCATGCAATAGTGTTTGGTTTATTTGAAACAGACAGATGGTGGACAGTTGGAAATAGTGAATTGTCGCTATTTCCAACTGTGTTTCAAATAAACCAAACACTATTGCATGAAAAATTTTGTAGCGTGCGGTGAACTTTTATTACATATTACGAGGGATCCAACATCCCATCTACCAGCACCTACCCAAACATTTGGCTGTGTGCACACTAATTACTCATATAACCCAGATGGAGACTTCTCATTGCCTTATGATGATACAATACCGGAAGAACAGATAGACCCATGAGCATTTTTTCTTCCAGTCTTAATTTTGGGTCTGATGGACACTGTGTGATACTGTTCTTGGGCATTAAATCTTACTTATTGTTGGGTCAGCGGTCAATGGTCCCATACTCGTCCTAGCGATCTGTCCCTAAACAGATAAAAATCCGCCCAAGGGGTTATTGTATTTTAAATGGGGGCCATGAGTCCCATGCTACTGAATGTTTTTGGTTATGAACGGGTTTACCTTTACGCTAAACGGTTTACGGTATGTCCTGGTTTTGGTTTGTGGGTTAATGCTGCTATACTGTTGAAAAATGTAGTGCCTCTTTTCTGACATGGAGAAGGAAGAACGGTTAAAAAGTTATAAAGCTACATAAAGTCCTGGGTCCTACGGGACTCCACACTATTGTTATCCTTGTCCCCAGTGACCCACGCCTCTGCCTTTAGGTGTTGTCTCCTAGTCCATCTGGGTCCGAACTAGGTTTGTTTCTCTCGTACTCTTTTCTTGCTTTTTCTCTATATCTCTTTGATAATAGGTCTGTAACTTTCCTTTTAAAGTTCTCTGTCTACACTTTATCTTGACTAACTCCTTGCTCCCTTCTCCCTTATTCGACTCTAGTCTCCTCTTTCTGCTTTCCTCCCCCCTTTTTTTTTGTATCCCACTTTTTCTCCCTCTATGTGGGGTGGTGGGTATTGGGCTTTTCCTCCCCTCCTGATAACATGGCGCAACAGGTGCAGAAGAAGTTTCAGCTCGGATCCTTGAACGTCGAGGGCCTCCATAGCGTTGGTAAGAGATCCATCATGTTTAAATATTTGAAAACTAGTCACATACAGGTGGTGTTCCTTCAGGAGACTCACTTGTGCGTGAACAAGCCATTTAAACTTGCTAATCCATTTTTCCCAATGCCTACTATAATCTCTCACCCGATACGAAATCATGTGGCACTAGTATTTTGATTTCGCAAGAGATACCTTGGGAATTTACTGACGTCTGTCATGATGACCAGAGCCGAATGCTACTGGTTAAGGGGAAAGTTGCTGCACAGTCCTACACCTTTGCCTTGCTATATCTGCCAAATTCAGGCCACATTTCAGCATTAACACACTTCTTGGACCGTATGGACGAATTTTCAGAGTGGACCCTGGTGATGGGGGGAGACTTGACTATGGCCCTCGAACCACTAATGATCACCTCAACTGGCCATTCAGCCCTGTCAAGTGCGGCTCTACATAAAGTTAAAAGGGTCTTACACGAATATCAACTGTTGGATACTTGGCGTATTCTATACCCCAATTACAAAGATTTTTCATTTTACTCTACAGTCCATGATTCTTACTCAAGGGTAGACTATATTTTCATTAGGCATGCAGACCTCGACAAAATACAGACAGCAGGGATCGACGCTATTACTTTTTCTCACCATGCACTGGTAACAATCTCCTACTTTGACTTAAATATTCAATCACACTCGTCACTGATAGTGGTGTGGGAGGCACATAAGTGTGTCATCAGGGGTCTGCTCATAAAGCATGGTCCAAGATTGAAGCGAGAGAGGGAATCGGAAATCGCGGGCTTACTATCTCAATTGCGAGATTTGGAAACTAGACACAAGGCAACACCAGTGATCGAGCTGAGGGATGCAGTCATTAAGACAAGGGAGGAGTTTAGGGTGCTCTTAAACCAGAAAGCAAAAGGGACTCTGGCTAGAGCCAAATGTCACTTTTGCGAATATGGGAATAAGTGCAGCAGATCATTGGCAAAAGTTTTACGGGCCCATAAAATGAGCACATATGTATCGTAGCTTACCTCTGACTCACAGAACTCGAAAGTTCACTTTTCCTCGAGATTGCATTCGCCTTTCAGAACTATTTTCCCTCATTATACAATATAGATGGATCAAGCCCCCTCGCGTCCGCCCCTGACTTCCGTACGCGGATTTAGGACTGCATTAAAACTTTTGGCTCCCCATCTCTGCAAACAGAGAATATAGAAAATCTAGAGACACCGATTACGGAACAAGAGTTAGCCACTGCTATCTCCTCATCCCAATCGGGGAAGGCGCCAGGTCCTGTTGGATTTTCTCTGCCATACTATAAAAAATTTCAGGAGTGTTTGTCTCCTCACCTGTTGTCTTCATTTAATGCTATGTCTCACATGGCTCCTCCATCAATGAATGTCCTGTGGGCGCACGTTTCGGTGATCCACAAGCCAGGAAGGAACCCAGCACAATGTTCCTGCTATCTCCCTATCTCCCTCCTGAATGTTGATAATAAGCTTTTTACCAAAATTCTCTCCTCCAGGTTGGTGCCGCTATTGCAGGGTATTGTTCACTCAGACCAGGCAGGGTTTATGATGGGGAGGGAGGCACGGGACAACACCACCAAGATGATAAACCTAATCCATAGAGCCAAACTTGCCCACACACTGTTAATGTTCCTTTCAACTGACACCGAGAAGGCTTTCAATAAAGTAAATTGCACCTTTTTGGAAGAAACTTTAGTACATATTGGATTTGGAAGTAAAATGTTGGATTGGGTGTTGTCCTTGTATTTCTCCCCGTCGGCCAGAGTGTGGGAGAACGGTATCCTATCTGACTCTTTTAGCATATCGTATAGGACGCGGCAGGGCTGCCCTCTTTCCCCTCTGATTTTTGTACTAACCATCGAGCCCTTTCTTAGACACGTTCAGGCTAATGGGAATATTACCGGGATAAAAATTCTCTGCTCTACACACAAAATTGCCGCTTGCGCGGATAACCTCCTTTTCTTTATCACCAACCCTAGAATCTTGCTGCCTAACCTAATGGCGGAATTCTGCAGCTACTCTCGCCTCTCTAACTTTTAAATTAATTTTTCCAAATTGGAGGCTCTGGATGTTGGTCTTCCTCCCCCACTTGTGAATCACCTTAAAGGAGCTTTTTTTAAATGGGCAGCGCAAACGTTAAGCTATCTAGGAATAACGATTACTGCATCCCTTCCGATGTTATACTAATGCAATTTCCCAGGACTTCTTAAAACTATAAGAGCAGACTGTGAGAGTTGGTCCAAATCTAACTTTACCTTGGTTGGTAAGTGCCACATTTTTAAAATTTAATATCCTTCTGTTAATATTATATTTGCTACAGGCCCTGCGTATCGCAGTCCCTTCAGCTTTCTTCAAAAAAATAAATGCAATTCAAATGGCCCTTATCTGGGCCGGCACAGGAGCTAGGGTTAGGCTATGTGCACACGTTTTTTTGACGCTGCGTTTTTGTGCGTTTTTGGCCGCTAAAAATGCACAAAAACGCACCCGCGGCAAAAAACGCATGCGTTTTTACTGCGATTTGGTGCGTTTTTGGCTGCGTTTTGCTGCGTTTTTCCAATGCATTGCATGGGGGGGGAAACGCAGAAAAACGCAGGAAAGAATTGGCATGTCCATTTTTTTTTTTTTTTTTTTTTTTAAGCTCAAAAACGCAGCTTAAAAAAAAAAGCTGTGTGCGGACAGCAAAAATGAAAAGTCATAGACTTTGCTGGGGGAAGCAAAGTCATGCAGTTTTGACGCCAAACCCCCCGCGAAAAACGCACTGTGTGAACTTACCCTAAACGTGCTGTCTTATGTAGACTCGAAGCTGAAGGGGGCATTGGCCTCCCGAATCTCAAGCTGTACCACATGGCTTCCCACCTGGCATGGATTATTGACTGGTGTAGAAACAAGCATAACAAGGCATGAGTTCAGATAGAAAAGAGCTTTTCAGACTTCTCATGCACCCTCTCCTGGGCCGCCTTTGCTGCCCCATGCCCTTGACAGCGCATCCTACAATGGAGCCCACACTAAACATTTGCTTGGATCCGTTAGTGGGCAGGGTGGCAATTCCGCCCCTCTCGAATCTTGCACCAATTCTCAGTCACCCCGACTTTAGTCCTGGCTCTTTGGGTACCATTTTTAGGGCATGGAGTAGGGCAGGTTTTGACAGCAGTGGGGTGGAGTAGGGACTTGGACTGGCCCTCACTTGAAGAGCTGATCACTGCTTCAGATACGGTGCTACTTGGGAACTGGAGAAGTTCACAACTGAAGCATTTCTTGAACACATTTCCACCTAGGACGCAGTTTTTGACGGATAAGACTCCTTTTGAATCCACTTGCCTAGCAGGACCTATCTAGCCCATAAGACATCCTTTAGCTCGAGATTAAAGGAGGCGAATAACAAACTTCTCTCACGCTGGTACAGAGTCCCTTCTCGTTTACATACAATGTTTTCTTCAGTGGACCCAATATGTTGCTGGTGTAGCGGGGCAGAGGGTACTTTCCTACAAATCTTTTGGGAGTGTAGTGTGCTGCAGCTCTTCTGGACAGGAGTGAGTCAGACTATCCGCAAAATAACGGGGTATGCAGCAGAAATGGGGCCTGCATTATACCTACTGCAGCACAGCGAAATGTCGGCTTCTGCATACAAATGTTCGCTCTTGAGATTTCTAATTATAGCGGCCCTCTCGTGTGTACCTCTTAACTGGAGGAAAGTTATCTGTTCCACCGTGTCACGGTGGATTGAGAGGGTTAACAACATTATGCATATGGAGAACCTGACATCTTCGATCCATGACACTTATGAGAAGTTCTGGGCCACCTGGAACTATTGGCTTAACTTCCAACAGACAGACAAATTAAAGGAGGCACTGAGATAAACGGAAAGAGATACCTTGCGGATGAAGGTGTCTGGAGGGACAGCACTTGCCCCCACCTCCCTTCGTCCCCTCACCGCCCCGCCCCCCCTTATTTTCTATCTCTGCACTTCCTATCGTTTGTCCTTTCTTTGTTCCCTCGCTATCTCTCTCTTTTCTACAATTTTTCTTTTCTTAAGCTGGGTTCACACATAGCGACAACGACATCGCTGTTACGTCACCATTTTCTGTGACGTAACAGCGACCTTGTAAGTCGCTGTTATGATCGCTGCTTAGCTGTCAAACACAGCGACGCAGCAGCGATCATAACGTCGCTACATGTGCAGAGAGCAGGGAGACGCGCACACTGCTTAGCGCTGGCTCCTAGCTCTCCTAGCTACAGTACACATCGGGTTAATTAACCCGTTGTGTACTGCAGCTACATGTCACAGTGCAGAGAGCAGGGAGCCGCGCACACTGCTTAGCGCTGGCTCCTTGCTCTCCTAGCTACAGTACACATAGGGTTAATTACCCGATGCGTACTGCAGCTACATGTGCACAGAGCAGGAGCCGGCACTAGCAGCAAGAGCGGCGGAGGCTGGTAACGAAGGTAAATATCGGGTAACCAGGGAAAGGTCTTCCCTTGGTTACCCGATGTTTACAGTGGTTACAGATTTCCGCAGCTGCCAGATGCCGGCTCCTGCTCCCTGCTCGCTTCATTTCGTCGCTCTCTCGCTGTCACACACAGCGATGTGTGCTTCACAGCGGAAGAGCGACGACGAAAAAATGAAGCAGGACATTCAGCAACGAGCAACGACCTCACAGCAGGGGCCAGCTCGTTGCTGGATGTCACACACAGAGACAGCGACGGGGCGTCGCTGCAACGTCACAGAAAATGGTGACGTAGCAGCGATGTCGTCTCACGCTGTGTGTGACACCACCTTTACTCTCTCCCCTTCGGTTGGGCTGTTTCATCTTCCAACCGCTGGGGAATTGGAGGCTGTTGTAGCTCTGTAAAATCTTTTGCCAGTCCAGTTTATATCTTGTTTTACCTAAAATGGTTTGCATTCTTCTTTGTGCAATGCATCTCTATGGTTTACACTTTGTTTACTGATGTCAAGTTAAATAAAGAATTATAAAAATAAAAGGGGGTCTTATTTCCCATTTTAAAACAGCCATATGGAATAAGTAAATAGGTTTCCTTCCCTGCAGCCGAAAATACAGTGAGTGACAACTGTATATGGCAGCTGACACCTGTGGGCATCGGTATCGAGGGAATTTATGTTGTTATAAACTGCGCCTAACAGGCACTATGAATGTAAAACTAACAGGTCTCCTGCACTTCTGTACAGCAGTGCATGGGGCTAATGGTCAAAGTAAAAAATATTAATGTCCCAGAGAGGGACTAAGTGAAAAAGTAAAACAATTAAATAAAATATGTAAAAAAAAACCAGTAAAACAAACAACACATAAAAGCGCACACACATCACAAAAAAAGTTTTGCCACTAAAAATTCAGTGTTTGCGTTAAAACAAAGATAAAACAAAAAAAGTACACAATTGGTATTGCTACGTTAGGAAAGACCCAATCTATAAAACTGTCATGTTATTTATTCCATGCGGCCAACAACGTAAAAAAAAAAGAAAAAATATGCCAGAAATGTCACTTTTTCATCATACTGACACACAAAAATTGAATAACAAGCTATCAAAAAATCAAATGTAAAAAAAAATGGTATAAAAGAAAACATCAAACTGTACCGCAAAAAACAAGCCCTAATTGCTCATTCGGCAAAAAAATAAGATAGAGCTCTCAGAATATGACGATGCAAAAACAAATACATTTTTGTGCAATATTGTTTTTAGTGTGTAAAAGTTGCAAAGAATAAAAAAAATCATAAAAAAAATCTGATATTGCACTGACCCAAAGAATAAATCAGTCTTATCACTTTTACCGCACAGTGAAAAGCGCAAAAATAAAAACAATAACTAAATTGCTGGATTTTCATTCATTCCATAGCCTGCTTTACACGTTGCAATTAGTTGTACAATCGCATTTGCGATGTGACACGCCCTGGTCGCATATGGGATCTTATGAGATCGCACGTAGGTCGTTTATTTGCTGTCACACGTGCGTTAGTAGTCTATGTTAAATTGATTTTGTGTACGATCCTTTAGATCATGTGTTCTGTGACGTATGCATTGGGCACCCTTTTTTTTTTTATTATTTATTGACTTGCCAAGCGTGTGTAATGTGTAGGGATGCGTTTTTACTATGTCATCTGCCATTCAGCTCCGCTACATGGCCGCTAACAGCAGACACAGACAGCCATGTAGCAGAGCTGAATGGCAGATGACAGCAGACATAGAAAGAGCCGCACGATCAGAATGAACTCGGGTTAACTTCACCCGACTTCATTGTCATGCTGCGGCTCGGTCTGTGTCGCGTCCTGATTAGCGGTCACCTGTGAAGGACTCACCAGTGACCACTAAACTCCTGAGTAACTGAATTGAGCAGCCCTCTCTCATATACTCACGATCCCCGATCTCCGGCGCGGCGCTGCACGGCATTCACAATGCTCCGGCGGCTTTTACTATTTTGAAAAAGCCGGCCGCTCATTAAACAATCTCGTATTCCCTGCTTTCCCCGCCCACCGGCGCCTATGATTGGTTGCAGTGAGACATGCCCCCACGCTGAGTGACAGGTGTCTCACTGCACCCAATCACAGCAGCCGGTGGGCGTGTCTATACTGTGCAGTGAAATAAATAATTAAATAATTAAAAAAAACGGCGTGCGGTCCCCCTCAATTTTAAAACCAATGTATGCGGCAATTCTGGGCGGCTGCTGACTGATATTGTTAGGCTGGGGGACTCCCCATAACATGGAGCTCCCCATCCTGAGAATACCAGCCTTCAGCCGTATGGCTTTATCTGGCTGGTTTTACAATTGGGGGGGGACCGCACGCCGTTTTTTTAAATGATTTAATTATTTATTTCACTGCACAGTATAGACACGCCCACCGGCTGCTGTGATTGGGTGCAGTGAGACACCTGTCACTCAGCGTGGGGGCGTGTCTCACTGCAACCAATCATAGGCGCCGGTGGGCGGGGAAAACAGGGAATACGAGATTGATTAATGAGCGGCAGGCTTTTTCAAAATAGTAAAAGCCGCTGGAGCAGTGTGAATGCCGTGCAGCGCCGCGCCGGAGATCGGTGAGTATGAGAGAGGGGGTAAGAGGGATAGACTGACATGGACAGAGAGAGAGGGACAGAGATAGTGACCGACTGACAGAGATTAGTGAATGACAGACATTGTGAGGCGCTTCAGAACGCAGCTTTTCAGCTACATTCTGAAGCGGACCTTTGTTAAGCTGCGGTGCAGAGCGCACATCTGCGCACATAGCCTCAGACATCAAAATCGTATGAGGGATGTCACACGTTTCAATTGACTAGGTTCGTGCAACAAAACGTTCAATTCTAGACAAAGATACGATGTGTTTGCGATCAACGGTTTGGCGTTCAATCCTGATCGCACGTAGGTGTCACACGCAGATACCTCACAAACGATGCCGGATGTGCGTCACTTACAACTTGACCCCAACGACGGATTGTGAGATATATTGAAGCGTGTAAAGCGGGCTTAAGTCAGAAAAATCTGAATAAAAAGTGATAAAGTTGTATATCCCAAAATGGTACCAAAAAAGTTCAACTTGTCCAGCTCTGTTTGCCCAAAAAATTAAAACAGCTCTCAAAAGTGTGGCGATAAAAAAACTATTTGTTATTGTTATAGCATTTTTACTGTGTTATAGCAAACATATAGAAAAACATAAAAAAACTATATAAAACTAGTATCGCTCTAATTGCACTGAACCAAAGAATAACGCAGTCTTATCACACAGTACAGTGACCCGGCAAAGATAAAATACCTTTTCTTGTACTGCCCTCTGGTCACTCTACTTTCCAAAAATCAGAATAAAGCGGGCTTTACACACTGCGATATCGGTCCCGATATCGCTAGTGTGGGTACCCGTCCCCATCTGTTGCGCGACACGGGCAAATTGCTGCCCGTGCCGCACAACATCGCCCAGACCCATCACACATACTTACCTGCCCGGCGACGTCGCTGTGACCGGGGGCGGTCCGTGCGGCGTCACAGCGAAGTCACTGAGCGGCCGCCCAATAGCAGCGGAGGGGCGGAGCTGAGCGGGACGTAACATCCCTCCCACCTCCTTCCTTCAGCATAGCGGCCGGGAGGCAGGTAAGGAGAGCTTCCTCGCTCCTGCGGTGTCACACTGAGCGATGTGTGCTGCCGCAGGAACGAGGAACAACCTCGTTACTGCTGCAGTAACGATTTTTGAGAATGGACCCCCATGTCACCGATGAGCGATTTTGCACGTTTTTGCAACAATGCAAAATCGCTCATTGGTGTCACACGCAACGGCATCGCTAATGCGCCCGGATGTGCGTCACCAATTCCGTGACCTCAACGAGTTCGCATTAGCGATGTCATAGCGTGTAAAGCCCCCTTAAGACTCATTTCACATTTATCCTGTGCTCTCTGCTGAGCACTTACATTGGAGTTTCCATGTAAATCAGAAAAATCACGAATCAGACAAAACCCCCAATGGAACCAATCACTGTAATGAGGCAGATGAAGTCAATTTGGACATTGGTCTCTTTAATGGCAGTGTGTCACGGGTGTGTCACGTGTCACATACAGTCATGTGGTTTCTGTCTGTAGAAAGTCACTGCGTCAGGCTGCGCAGAATGTTCCCTGATTTTCCATTGTTCCTGTTGTCAGTGTTCATTGGTATGGGTAGCTTTCCTGCTGGATTTCTCTCTCTCCCTTTTAGAACAAACAGGAGCTTGACTTTCACGCATGTGATGATTATCAGTATTTCCTTGGCGTTTAAATACCCCTTCCTTCCATTGGACTGTGCTGATGATATATTCAATTCCTTCAAGTTGAGGTTGCAAGCAGATGGTTTGTACTCTTCTGTAATATTGTTGCTGAAAGCTCTGCTGAACTTCTACCTGAGTCATCTATTGATAAGTAGTTCATGTTTTTCCCCCTGTGTGTCCCCCTTGTGTCTTCTATAGTTGTTTAGTGGGGTTGATGAAGAGCTCATCCCTTCCATTCCCTATTTAAGGCCCAGTACTAGTGTGGCGCCCCTGACCTGGTCAGGCACCACTGAGTGCTGCACCCATGCTGGGGGCAGTGCAATACAGGTTATCCAGAAGGCTGACTGAGGTGTGACTACACAGGCGCATAGTAATCAGGTCTCACACATGTACCTTTTGGGAGGACTCCTGAGAGCTTCCAGGAGGGGGCGTGGCCTTCATGTCCACTCAAGGGGTGTGGTGGAGAGCCTGGTTGCTAGGTGGCGTAGGCAGGCACAGTGGAGAAAGAGGAAGAAGGAGGAACAAGCAGTCTGAAGCAGAGTGTTGTGGAGTGAGGAGTCTGGAAGTGGAGCTCAGAGGGAGCAAACGTGCAGAACCCACGAGTGAGCCAGTTTAGTGTGCAGCTCAGGGAGAGCAGACGTGAGGAGCAGACCCTGGAGCTGTTGCAATCTAACAGCGCCGCGCAGTGACTACTGACGGGGGAGAACGGTCACCTGGTAGTGCCACCCGAAATCCACCCAAGGCTAGAGAGAGCAAAGGGGTGGCAGAGTAAGGGGACTGCCAGAGAGGTACCAGGCCCGCAAAGGGTAACAGGTCCCGGTGCAGAGATAGATTCATCTTTCTTCTGTCAAACCTGCCTGAGTGGGCACTTTAGACCCTCAAGACAACACCACAGAGTCCGCAGCCACGTAGCAAAGAGAAGGCCCATAGTTCGCAGGAGGCAAGCAGCCAGAGTGACCTGGTCTAGGCTACAAGCAAACGGGCCGAAACGAGGGGAGCTGCAACTTCCCTGGGTGACCCCCGTAGGGACTGCAAGTCGGGGTCATCGCAAACAACAGAAGGGCTAGAGAAGGCGAGTCAGTAGCCACCCTCACAAATCAGCCTGAAGGATGCCTGGTTCCAGCCTGGTTCATTCCAGCTACGCCCGGGTTACTCACCCTGCCACCAGCAGTGAGTAAAATCCCTGAAAGACTGTTTGGACTGTGCCTGAGTCATTCTGCGCCTTGAACACCTACACAGGGTCCTGGGGCTTGCCTCACTCTCGGGAGGCCACTACAACTGACTGCACCCACCATCAGCCCCAGGCATCCCTTAATCTGCAGTGGCGGTCACCCTGACCGCAATACCGAGAGTGGCGTTACGACAATCCTAAGAAGACATCTTACCTGTGACCAGACTGTTCCATCCACGTGGAGTCCCTGAAGGTAATGCACTGACACAACACCTGTGGGGCTTCACACTAGGGATACCTGACTAGAGTCATGTATCCAGCTCGGCGAATAGTTGTGGAATCTATCTATGGGGTCTGGGACCCCAGGAGTCAGCAAAATGTTCGGTCAGGGGTCACCATTTTCCCTCTCCCTAGACAGACGGTTTCCCTTCCCTTCTCTTTTGCTGTGCGCTTGGTACTTCCTGTACCTAGCATGACACAGTGTCCCATAGTTATAGGCATCTTTTTAGCACACAAGTGTGGACTTCGAAAGTTCTTCGCACGACTAAAAAAGATGGAAACCACTGGAACAGATGGTAAATGGAGCTCAAAGTGTCTCCACGTTCCTCATTATAGTGAGTAGTTCCATCAGGGGTTTTACCTGAATCGCATTTTGTGGGATTTACATGGAAACCACAATGTAAGTGCTCAGCGTGGAACACAAGAATGGGATCCCAGCCTTAGGCTGGACTCACACTAGCGTATGGCATCCGATGCGAGAGCATCAGATGCGATATGCTAATGACCCCCGGCTCAGGCTCGGCTGCGAGCGTGGTCCTAGTGTCGTGCGACTGTGACCCTATCTTGCAACCGGGTCACAGCTGTGAAGCTGAGGGCGGGCGCTGTGGAGGAGAGGGAGGGGTTAATCCCCTCATTTCCTCCATTGTCAGCCTGTGCGTATATCGCACTGCACTGGGATAACATTCGAGTGCAGTCCGATATTTCTCTCGAACCCTTTCACTTGAATGGTTGTGAGTGATACGGCTCGTGCAGAAAATTGCAGCATGTTGTGACTTTTCTCGCATCCATAATCTGGATGAAAATAAAGCTGACGAACTGCTCTACCTGATTGATTAACATTGGTCCGAGTGCAATGCAAGATTTTCTCGCATTGCAATCGTCCATTTTTCACGCTCGTGTGAGCATGCCCTTATACTGAAAGTGATCGAAAAATGTTATGGACCCCAAAATGTTACCAATAAAAACATTAACTTATCTTGCACAAATCCAGCCTCCACTCAGGTTCGTAATCTCTCACTGGAACTATAAGGGGTCCCCATGTTACTGGTAGAACAAATGCTCCTTAAAAGCAACACAAAGTCCAAATTTGTGATCCAAAAATGAAATAGTGCGCTTTGCTTTACAAGTTTTGAATGTGCGAAAACATTGTTTTTGACCACATATGGGGTAATCACTGTATTCAGGAGTAAATGTATAACAAATTATGGGGTCAATTTTCTTCAATTATCCCTTGTGTAAATTGGAAATTTGGTGCTAAAACAGTATATTAGTGGAAAAATAAAATGCAAATTCTCTCTTGAGGGAGGAAAGAGTCGAACTCTAGTGCCACCTATTGGAAGTAGCAATCCTAAAAGTCAAAAGTGACCCTTTAATGAGCCTTGTTATATGAGCTAGGATTTATGCAGATCAGAACCTCAATTTGCAGATATGGTGTTTCAGGGTGATTGCCCCTCGTCAGTGCAAAGTATGCATTCTGAACTGGCTTATGAGAAGCTAAGTCATACTTTGCTTTCACATCTAAATGTTATAAAATTTCACCCACAGATGAATTCCTTGAGGGGTCTAGTTTCCAATATGGGATCATTTGTGGAGCATTTTGACTGTTCTGGCATGTTAGGAGCTCTGTAAATGTGAAATGAGATTCCCAATCTATTATAGACAAATTTACACACCAAAAATCAAATAGCGCTCTTTTCTATCCGAGCCCTGTCATGTGCCCAAACAGCAGTTTTTGAACACTTATGGGGTATCATTGCTTTCAGGAGAAATTGCCTAACTTTTCTGGTCTGTTTTCTACTATTATCCATTGTAAAAATTAGGTCCAAATCACCATTTTAGAAGAAAATATCGTCATTTTAGTTTTCACATCCTAGTTTTTGAAAGTTCTTAGAAGCACCTATGGGTTCAAAATGCTTATCACATCCTTAGATTATTTCCTTGATTGGTCTAGTTTTTTCAAAATGGGGTCACTTGTGGGGGGTTTCTGCTCTTTAGGCACATTAGGAGCTCTGAAATGTGACATGCAGCTCACAATCTATTTCAGCCAAATTTCTTTTCCAAAATTCAAATGGTACAATTTCCCTTCCAAGCCCTGCTTTGTGTCCAAACAGAAGTTTCTGACCACATGGGGGCATATCAGCGTGCTCAGAAGAAACTGGGTAACACATTGTGGGGTCCAATGTTTAATTCTGTCCCTTGTAAAAGTGAAAAAAATTCTAGCTCAAGCAACATTTTAGAGGAGAAATCAGTGGCATAACTAGAGTTTGATGGGCCCCGGTGCAAAGTTTAGACGTAGGCACCCCCCCTTCCACGTACACAGACACTTGGGGTATGGGATAATGACACTGACACTTGGCTCTTTCCTTCAGCACCCAGGTTTCCCATGATCTGAAATCCCCCTATCAGCACCCAGCTTCCCTATGTTCTGATATTCATCTTGTCCTCTGAACCCAGCTTCCACATGTTCTGCTATACATCTTTCCCCCAGCACCCAGGTTTCCCATATTAGAGCATGTGAAAGCTGGGTACAGAGAGATGTATAGCAGAGTATGGGAAAGCTGGGTGCTGAGGGAAAGACCCTTTTTCCCTCAGCACAAAACGTTCCCATCCCATGCTTTGTAGCTTTGTCCCCCGTCGTATATAGTTCTCCAAATACAATAATGGCCCCACATAGCCTTAAATATAGTATAAAGGGTCCCACATAACCCTTTATATTAGAATACACCCCCATAGTCCACCATGTATTATAATGCACTTCCCATAGTCCTCCATGTATTATAATTCACCCCATAGTTCTCCACGTATTATAATGCATTTCCCATAGTCCTCCATATATTATACTGCACCCCATACTCCTCCATGTATAATGCACCCCTATAGTTCATGTATAAGGTGTCCTTCATGCTGTATAATTCATCCTCATAAACTTCCATGCATAATGCAGCCCCATAGACCTCCATGTATAATGCAGCCCTATTGACTTCCATGTATAATGCAGCCCCATAGACCTACATGTATAATGCACCCCTATTGTCCATGTATAAGGTGTCCTTCATGTTGTATTATGCAGCCCCATAGACCTCCATGTATAATGCAGCCCCCCAGGCCTCCATGTATAATGCAGCCCTCCAGGCCTCCATGTATAATGCAGCCCCCCAGACTTCCTTGTATAATGCAGCCCCTCAGGCCTCCATGTATAATGCAGCCCTCCAGGCTTCTGGCCACCGTGTACTCACTGATTTAAAAAAAAAACAAAAAAACAAGTACTCACCTTTCCTCGTTTCACCGCTATTTTGTCCTCACCTTTCTCCTTGTTCCCCCGCTGCTCCGGCCAGCATACTCCCATCCTGTGCTCTGCATGTCTCAGCACAGCAGTTGCACAGGAGTGACGTCACCGCGCAGGCACAGGGGGAGAATGATGAAGCATCGAGCAACACGCGCCGCTCAATGCTTCAAACTTTTTTTTTTTTTTTTTTAACACCAAATTTTATTCCAAATTTTCATGTGCATTACATCTTATGAAACAATATAGCAAGTATGGATTCACCATGTCCATTAACAGGTTATTGTCAATTAACTATTCCTCCCGTTTCCCTTGTTTCCCCCCCCTTAACTATGTTTCGCCTACCTTCTATTCTAAAATAACCCCCCCAACAGCTTAGCACATTTTTCCTCCTGTCTAGCCCACACGAAGAACACCCAACAATGCCACATTTTGTCATCTTATCATCACCACATGTCTCTAGATGAATCATTTGCCTTCTTATCACACCTTCACATTATGGCTGTTTTAATTTCCCCAATG
Source organism: Anomaloglossus baeobatrachus (assembly GCF_048569485.1). Lineage (NCBI taxonomy): Eukaryota > Metazoa > Chordata > Amphibia > Anura > Aromobatidae > Anomaloglossus > Anomaloglossus baeobatrachus. Next base: position 439,702,186 of record NC_134357.1, on the reverse strand, counting down.
TTCCCTTAATGTCTTCTAGTAGATACCACTCTGTGTACGTGAAGGGGGTAACTATTGTTTGTATTTCTGTAGCTTCACATTGTTTTTCCATGAATTTTCTCCATTTTTCAAAGAATGCGTCGGTCAAACCGTCTTTGTTTCTTTCTGCTGTCCTCTGTTCAATTCTAAGTAGCATTTTAATCTGCCTCATTACCTCGTCTTCTGACGGAACGTTCCCTTCGAGCCATTTGCCCAGTAAAGCCCTTTTTCCAATTATGGCTATACTATGGAACAGCTTTGGTATTCTATCTCTTTTTTCATGCACTCTTGCCATTTGTTCAACATGGTCATCATGAAAAATCCATGTCAATGGGTCCATCGCCACCTCTACCCCCCATATATTAGTTATTAGCGCCTGCATTTTTTTCCAGAATTTTTTACTCTCTGGGCATTGCCAAATCCCATGTAACAGATCCGTGTTTAACGTCTTACATTTGGGACAATGTACTATCTTATTAACCTTCTGTTTGTTTGGTATGTTGAAGCCCATAGATCGCCCTGTGTATCAGTCTAAACTGTGTGTCCCTCAAGCTCTCATTGACCACCTCTTTTCTCATTCTCATCCATCCTCTTAGTATCTTGTCCCCTGCTGTCTCATCTCCCAATTGTCTCGCCCAGTTTCCCAGGGTCTTATCCGTGTTTAAGGGGACTAAGGGGTGCTTCACACACAGCGAGATCGCTGCCGAGATCGCTGCTGAGTCACGCTTTTTGTGACGCAGCAGTGACCTCATTAGCGATCTCGCTGTGTGTGACACTGAGCAGCGATCTGGCCCCTGCTGCGAGATCGCTGCTCGTTACACACAGCCCTGGTTCGTTTTCTTCAAAGGCGCTCTCCCGCTGTGACACACAGATCGCTGTGTGTGACAGCGAGAGAGCGACAAATGAAGCGAGCAGGGAGCAGGAGCCGGCGTCTGGCAGCTGCGGAGGCTGGTAACTAAGATAAACATCGGGTAACCAAGGTGGTTACCCGATATTTACCTTAGTTACCAGCCTCCGCAGCTCTCACGCTGCCTGTGCTGCCGGCTCCGGCTCTCTGCACATGTAGCTGCATTACACATCGGGTTAATTAACCCGATGTGTACTGTAGCTAGGAGAGCAAGGAGCCAGCGCTCAGTGTGCGCGGCTCCCTGCTCCCTGCACACAGCTAAGCGGTGTGCGCTGGTAACTAATGTAAACATCGGGTAACCATACCCGATGTTTACCTTAGTTACCAGTGTCCGCAGCTTCCAGACGCCGGCTCCGTGCAAGCGCAGCGTCGCTTGCACGGCGCTGCTGGCTGGGGGCTGTTCACTGGTCGCTGGTGAGATCTGCCTGTTTGACAGCTCACCAGCGACCATGTAGCGATGCAGCAGCGATCCTGACCAGGTCAGATCGCTGGTCGGATCGCTGCTGCATCGCTAAAGTGTGAAGGTACCCTAACACCTCTCGCAAAGCTTTGTATAGTGAAGTTATGTTAATCTCCCGCTGCTCCTGCATAGGTTGGTCCATATCATTCATCTCTTGTTCCTTCCCGACATCTCTCAATAGCTGCATTATACCTTTCTCTATCTGTTTATATTGTATAACTTGGAATGGAGATAGCCCATATTTTGTCACAATTTCTTGACAGGACAACCATCTATTTTCCGTCTCATGAAGCAGATCTTTCACCCCTTTTATACCTTTTCTCCTCCATTCTATAAATAATTTGTTTTTCCTGCCCGCTGGGAATTCCGGGAAACTCCATATGTTTTAGTATTTAGAAATTCTCCAGGGTAAGTTGAATTTTTTTCTCACCGCCTTCCACGCCATCACTGTATCTCTGCATATTAGTGAGTTTTTAATGTGCCGTGGTATGTTAGCAAATGACGTATGCAATATTGCCCCCAAATCCCAGGGTTTACAGGACTCGCCTTCCAATCTTATGTCCGAGTAACCGTTTGTCTTCCTTAACCAGTCTATTACATGTCTCATGAGGCACGCCAGATTGTACCCTCTAATGTTTGGCATTTTAATATCCCCCTTCTCCAGCGTCTGCATTAATTTCTCAGCTTTTATTCTTGGCCTTTTTCCCTTCCACAAGAAGGTTGAAAACGCCTTGTTCAGCCTGTTAACGTCTGTGTGTTTTAATAATATAGGGATAGTCTGCATTGGCTATAGAAGTTTTGAGAAACTCATCATTTTTAGAAGATGGTTCCTACCCAGTAGGGACAATGGAAGCCCCTCCCACATCTTCAATTCCCATTCTATTTTCGTTATCAGTGGTTTAAAATTTAACTCATATATCGATGCAGGTTGGCGTCCCACTTGGATTCCCAGATATTTAACGTGGGTTCTCGCTATTGGTATCCCATGGACATTGTCTCCTATTCCCTGAGCTGCCAACACCGCTGTGCTCTGTTGGTGTAGAAACAATATTTCACATTTTGCCTTATTTAATTTGAAACCTGCCAAGTTTCCGAATTCCTCTATCCGTTGTAGTGTCATTGGGAGTTCCTTCTGGGGTTTATTCATAAACAATATAATGTCGTCCGCAAACAGGGCTGACCGTAGCACCTCCCCTCCAATGTTGATACCTTCAAAGCAATTTCCCTCATTCAGCATTCTTGATAGGGGCTCGATCGGCAGGTTGAACAGGAGTGGGGACAATGGGCACCCCTGTCTAGTCCCTTTAGTCAATGAGAAAGGTCTCGACAGAAATCCTGGTGTCGCCACCCTGGCTTTAGGATTCACATATAATACTCTAATGAATGTTCTAAATGCTCCCTGAATGCCTACCTCATCCATTACTGTTTACAGCCATGACCACTTTACATTATCAAATGTTTTTTCGGCATCTAATGTGATCATGGCTGGAAATCCCCCCTTCTGTGGTTGTCCGTGCCTATTGGCATCCATTACTAGCATGGTTTTTCTTATATTGGTCACCGCCGATCTCCCCTTTACAAACCCTGATTGGGCTGGAGAGATTACTCTCGGCAATATCTCCGCAAGTCTGTTGGCCATCAATTTGGCCAGTAGTTTTAGGTCCTGGTTGATCAAAGAGATCGGTCTATAATTTGCTGGATTAGTATGTATCTCCCTTAAGTATGAGTTTTATATATGCCGTGTTGAGGTGACTCGATATTTCAGTGCCTCCCAATATTTTGTTAAACATACGTGTCAATATCGGTGAGATCTGCTCCTTCATCACTTTATAGAATTCCCCATTGAACCCATCGGGTCCCGGAGCTTTATGTACGTTTAACTCTCCTATCACCTTTTGGACTTCTTCTATTGTGACTTCTGCATTCAGACTAGTCAGCTCCTCTGTGCTGAGTCGTGTGAGGTTTATTTGTTTCAGCTATTCTGCCCCTCCTTCACCACCTTCATTCCCCTTACCATACAGTTTCTCATAGTAATCCCCCAAGATCTGGTTATAAATTAACTTTTTTAGGATTTTCTAATTTTTTGAGATGCACCTGTGTGTTCTGTACAGAGTTTTATGGCAGACCTCATAAATGAAAAAAAAAACAAACAAAACTCTATGTAGTTGTATTATTTTGTTATATACTTTAAAATGTACTTGTCATTTCAGGTGTACTCTAGAAATAACACTATTTCTGTCTATGCTATGACTATTGTACATAATTTAGCTGATTTCTCTTCTGCAGGCTCTATTCACTATAACAGCTTGTTTGCACTCTGTTCTCCATAGGTTTACTTTGATTGCTCTCAGAAAACAGAACTGTAGACAAATGTAGGCCTCTTTCACACGTCCGTGTCTCCGGTACGTGTTTGGTCCGTTTCCTCACGTACCGGAGACACGGGCACTCGTAAGGCCATTAAAATCAATGGGTCTGCTCACACGTGCGTGTTCTGCCACGGACCGTGTGTCCGTGTGGAGCACATGTGTGCCCGTGTGCTCCACACGTAGACATGTCCTGTTTTCTCCGGCATCATGGATGTCACACGGAACGCAAATGGACCACACCGGAGGTGTTCCATGTGACACACACCGGAGAAAACACACGTGTCTGTGAAAAAAATAACAAAACTTTACTCACCTTCTCCAGCCCTGCTGTCTCTGCCGTTGCTGTCACTTGCTTCCGACCGCCGCTCATTATGCTCATTGCATATTCACTTCACTGCGGCCGGAAGCAGCGGCAGCGGGGAGTCGGCAGGACCGGAGACCGAAGATCAGCACCGCGGACAGCTACGCCAGGGACAGGTGAGCAGAAAGTTCCCGTTCTCCGTGTGTTATCACGGATAACACACGGAGAACACACGTGTGCCATAAACACGGCTCACGGAGGGCAATACGCACCTTTGACACGTCCGTGAAAAACGTGCGTGATTTTCACAGACGTGTGAAGAGGCCTTAAGCAGTTTTTGAAAGTGATTGATCATGGCAGAAAAAAAGGATGTGACTGCTAAGTGGGGAAAGAGGATTTTTTTTCTTCAATAATAAGATGTTTTACAAAGTTTTTTCTGTTTACTTGCACTGTTATGGAAAAAAAGAGTAGGTAAGCTTTAAAGGGGTTTTCCCAAGAACAAAGTTTGTTTTAAGAAATAGATCTTGGAATATTAATAAGTTCCTCAATTAGATGTGTATAAAACAAATGTTCCTGATGTTCCTGTGCTGAGATAATCTTAAACATTTCATTGTCTGTTTTTACATTTTTTTTTTCTTTACCTCAAAGTTAATTCAGTACTTTTTCACGTTTCCTCCTGCCAGGAGCTGTGGTATGATCGGACCATGTCCCTGTACGTTCAGACAAAGCCATTACACAGTACATAGCAAGGACACATTTATAAGGTTATCTCTAGTGATGGGTGAACCCTCGGATATTTGGGATTGGCGGGTCCAACTATATTTTTTAACTGAAATGTCTGTATCAGATTTCTGTAACAAATTTGCATCTCCCAGCAAAAAATCACATCAAAACTGCATGCAGAAATCTGGTGCAGACATTTCAGCACCAAATTTGCATCTCCTGGCAGAAAACCAAACCGAAACGGCATCTAAACCATTTTTGTGCTTTTTTTGCCAAGATATGCAGATTGGTGCTGAAATTTATACACCATATTCCTGCACAAAATCTACATCTCCTGGCAAAATTGTGTTTTGATGCATTTTTTTTCCTAGAAGATGCAGATTTCATGCAGGAATGTGTTGTATAAATTTCAGCAGCAAATCTGCATTTCTTGGGAACAAAATGCAGTGTTCTGCCAGGAGACGCATGTCACTGAGTTTAAGGAGGTCACTTGAGGTCAATTTACCTGCGGTCACAGGTAAAATGGACATGTCTCCGTGTGGCAATCACGGACACACGGGTACGCTGCACGGAGACAAGGTCAGTGAAAAATCACTGACGTGTGAGCATACCCATTGATTATAAAGGGTCTGCGTATGTCAGTGATTCTGGTACGTAGAAAAAAAAGCACAAACGTACCAGAATCACTGACGTGTGAAACAGGCCTTACATGGAGTTTCCTGAGAACTCTTGGTCCAGGATCAGCGCATGAGTACTAGATTACCTGCACGGATCTGGACTTTTAGGATATGTGCACATGTTGCCAATTTGGTTTCACACAATCTAAACAACCCAAATCTGCATGTTCTGGCAGGTAAAAACGCTGTGGAATAAAAACATACGTTTTTGCAGTGGTTTTTTAGGCTTTTTTTTCCATTGCTTTCAATGGTGAAAACACAGGAAAAAACGCTCTAAGAATTGACATGCTGCAGATCTTTTTCTGCAACAAAATCTGCAAGGAAAAAATCCTGAACGTGTGCACAGCATTTCAGAATTTTCAGAGACTTTGCTGGCATCAGAATTTCCTTGCAAATTTATGAAAATCTGGAAGAAAATACAAGGCAAAAATGAACCATGTGCACACAGCCCTACAATCTGGGTTCACCCATCACGAATTACCTCAGCACATGAACATTTTATTTAAACACATCCAATTATGGAACCTATTATTATTATTCAAAGCTCTATTGAATAAAATGAAAACTTTAAAATTAACTTTAAAATTAACTTTGTTAGTTGGAAAATCCCCTTTAAAAAGCAAAAAAGGTGTTGAAAATTATTTGTCAAACTCAACCTGAGGCCTCTTTCACACGTCAGTATTTTGCATCAGTGTTTCGTCAGTGTGTCATCAGTATTTGGATGCCAAAACCAGGAGTGGAACTTACTAGAACAACTATAATTGAAAGACTGACACGTGTTCTGTGTTTTGGAGACATTCCTGGTTTTGGCATCCAAATACTGATGACACACTGATGAAACACTGATGCAAAATACTGACGTGTGAAAGAGGCCTTACCCTGAGTAAGGTTCTCATTCTAAAGATTAACCATATGTTTGCATTATGTGAAACAGACATTATTTTGAATGGTTACTATTCTGATTTTTTTTCCCTGTGTGGTACTGCAGGAAATGAAACATTTGCTACTGTTTGCCACCAGATTACAGCTGACTGAAGAAGTGTGACACCCTGCGATTAGTCTTCAGTTTGGGGACACAAGGATTGTCCAAAGCAAACAACCCCTTTAAACTGACTCCAAACCAGCAAAGGTATGCATCTGTCAAAGAGATTGTTGATCCTAAAGTGCCTATGTCAACATGCTGGGCTATGGCAATTTCAGAGATTGTTGCAGTGATGTGTCAGAAGAGTGATTTATTTTTCTGAGATCAAACGTGCATTTCAGAAGAAGAAAATACTTTGTGCTTGAACATGACTTGATGTGTTGGCACTTAAAGAGCATCTGTCACCAACAGTTCACAAAGACATCTGTCATCTATCTCTCTGCCCTACCTAATATTGCCCTTGTAAAAAAAAATGTTAAAGTTGTTAAACCATTTAATTAAAATCACCTACAGAATATTCTGTAGATCTCTCTTGGCCACCAAGAAAGCTTTGACCCATCCAGTTATAGACTCCACAATACTTTGAAGATATCCAGCAGCAGATCCATTAAAGGGGTTGTGCATAAGTCACCAATATGAGATTGGAGGGCTCCAACACCCAGCATCCTCATCATTCAGCTTATAGCTGCTCCAGCAGTGATCAAATGTAATCACTATACAGATCAGAAAACCACTGACCTGCACATTTTTTAGTAAACTGCAGTGCTTGGCAGCAACTATCTGTCATTCAAACAATCTGTAGTAGAGTAGGTCTTCTTTGACATATGATGAGATCGGCTACATGTGCACGCTGCATTTTTTGCTGCGTTTTTGGCTGCAGTTTTGTTGTCAGAACTTTCTGACATTTGACTTCCCAGCAAAGTCTATGAGAAGTCAGATTTGCTATGCGCACATTGCAGTTTATTTGTCAGCGTTTTATTTGTCAAAAGTTTGTGACAAAAAAAAATGCAGCATGTTCATTCTTCCTGCATTTTTGTCAACATTTGTCACAAAACCCAGCAAAAACGCATATTGTGAAAAACGCCTTAGGCTACTTTCACACATCCGGTTTTTGCTCTGCGGCACAATACGGCGTTCTGCAGAAAAACCGCAACCGTTTTTTTTGCCGCCGGTTGCGGGTTTTTTTGCATAAACTTACATTAGTGCCGTATTGTGCCGCATGGGCTTGCGTTCGGTCCGGTTTTTGCCGCATGCGGCAGATTTAGCCGATGCCGCGGCCGGATGGAACGTTCCCTGGCACGTTTTTTGCTCCGGCAAAAAAAACGCATTGCGCCGCATCCGGCCACTGCGGCGCATTTTTCAATGCATGCCTATGGATGCCAGATGTGGCGCGATGCGGAAAAAAAACGCATTTGGCCGCCGCATGCGGTTTCTTCCACTGCGCATTCTCAGTAGCATGCCGCAACCGGAAAAAAATGGACGGGCCGCATATAAAAACGTATGCAAAGGATGCGGTGTTTTCGCCGCATCCGTTGCATAGGTTTCACAGCCGGATTGAGCCGCACTGCTCAAACCGGATGTGTGAAAGTAGCCTTAGGCTACATGCGCACGCAGCATCTTTTTTTGTTCACAAACTGCAGCCAAAACGCAGCCAAAATGCAGCCAAAACTGCACCTTGTCAGAGAGAGCCTGGAAATGTCACGAAAAATGCTTGTAATTGTAGGTGCGTGTTTGGTGCGTTTTTGGTGCGTTTTTCACAACATGCGTTTTTGTGACAAATGTTGACAAAAAGAATGAACATGCTGCATTTTTTTTGTCACAAACTTTTGACAAATAAAACGCTGACAAATAAACTTCAACGTGCGCATAGCAAATCTGACTTCTCATAGACTTTGCTGGGAAGTCAAATGTCAGAAAGACAAACAACAAAACTGGACCAAAAAACGCAGGAAAAACGCAGCGTGTGCATGTAGCCTTAACAGCCCACGTGCAACAGTGAGATTAGTATTTTGGTGCATATGACTTTTCCGCAGGTTACCTTTCGTTTGACCACTTCTTGCAAGTACTAATCACTACATGTGATTGTTTAAAAACAATGATACATTCTCTCTGTTCTCCATGTCTGCGGATAGCAGACTAGTCAGCGACCACTGTCAATAATTGCTACAGTGTGGTCAGATCACTCCCACAGACAGTGGAGTGATGCCAATTTTGTTTCTTATTGTTTATGGACATCTTAAAAAATCATGGACAGACAACTTTTTGTACAGACATATTAGATGACCATAATAAATCATTAAGATTATAAGTGATATATGTTTATAGATCATAAATACTATATGAAGACGTTAGCTGCACTCACTGTGAACTGTAAAAGGGTGATATATACAGTAATAAAAATCTCTATAAGGCAATGTGCGCACACTGTAGTTTTGTTTCTTCAGCAAAAAATGCACCCTCTGGCCAAAACATGCATCAAAAAATGCACGTGGTTTTTGCTGCGTTTTGGTGCATTTACACTGAGTTTTTGGTCCAATGATGGGTACGTTTTTGCCCATGCATTTTTTTCCACTATATTTTGACTATATTCAATGCAAAAATACAGGTCAGAAGTGTAGAAAGGCTATGGCTATGTGCGCACGTTGCATCTTTGTGGTGACCACACAGATGCACGTTTTTGACCTAAAAAAAATGCACACGCGGCAAAATGCATCCAAAAACGCATGCATTTTGCCCCTTTTTTGACACATTTTTATTAGTGCGTTTTTTTAAAGGTGAAACAAAATAGGATAGGATAATTGATAGCTAGAATAGATCAATAGAAAAAATAGAATAGGTAAAACAGAATAGAAAGAACATATAGAATAGATAATAAGAAAGAATAGATAGAAAGAAAGAAATAACATATTTTTTAACAACATTTACAGCTTAGGCAAAACAACAGCGATCATGAAAACGATATTAGGAAGCTGACGGAGTGCTTCTGATTAGAGGTGAGTGAATCCGCAGATGTTTGGGACCACACTTGACCTGATCTTGACTCTATATAAGTCTATGGAAACCCAAACTTAAGAGCTATAAAATGGTGGTAGTAAGGGCCAGGGGGCTGGAAAAGGAAGCAAATTGGGGCTAAAGCAGTAAAATTATACTTACCGAGTTTCTGCGCTGCTGTCACACTACTTCCGGATCGATTCACTAAATCTTAGGCCGGTTTCACACATCCGGCTTTTCGCCGGTTTGCCGGATCCGGCGCTCTCCCGTACAGACAATACAGTACAGTGACAGCGCTGTAACTTCCGGGTCACATGCGCCGGTCACATGACAGCATGTGACCGGCGCTTGTTGCGCTGTCACTGTACTGTAGTCACTCTATGGGAGAGCGCCGGATCCGGCAAACCGGCGAAAAGCCGGATGTGTGAAACCGGCCATATGAATATTCACTGCTTCCCTCACCCACCCAATGTGAAAGCGTGTGTGATTGGTTGCAGTCAGACTGCACTCCCACTCTCTATGCTGGCGTCTGTGATTGCTGGCCTCACACTAGTAGTCTGAGTTCCCAAAGTGGAGTGTAAAAATAAATAAATAATTGGAATAAATGGCATAGGGTCCCCCGTATTTTGATACCCAGCACAGATCAAGCAGACAGTTGGAGGCTACAACCCCCAACTGTGTGCTTTATCTTGGCTGTGTATCAAAATATGAGACACCCCACATGGCTTTTTTAAAAAATAATTTAAATAAATCATTTAAAAACTACATGCCCCCCTCCCCCAATTCTGATACTCAGCCAAGATAAAGCAGACAGCTGAGGACTGGTATTCTCAGGCTGGGGAGGCCCAAAGCTACTGGGAGGCCCTTCTAAGGATAGGCCATCAATATACATTACTGGACAACCCCGTTAAATTTTCTGAAATACAAATATTTTTTGTCTAACCGCTTGATATCAGCTGTTTATTCTTTTTAACCATAATAAATCTGTCTTCTACTCCACAGATCTGCTCAGTCAGTGGTTGATTCTGTCATTCCACTTACAAGTTCTCGTGGTGTTTTAACTTGTCAAATTCAGCATACACTGAGACATTTTGCTAAATTTGGCCCAAAGTCCGTTAACATAGAAAAAAAAGCCCTGATCATAGTGTTCCTGTTACGGGGGGCTGTCTGATAATAACCGAAAGGAGTATCAGACAGTCAGGGTCCACCGTGCAAAGACTTTGCTGCAGACTATGGCAGAGTGCAATACCTCTGTTAACTCACAGAAGGATATAATAAGAAAGTAAAGCAATTCCTCCCTTACTTGGAGGGTGTGTGGAATGATCTCTGTTAATAATCACAGAGACAAAGGCAATGTGTGCGAAATGGCACCTACCTAGGTCCGCTCTTCTAGTGGTGCAAAAGAGACGAACAGCAGCGTAAGCCGCACAAAGCTCCTACCTGCGTTCGCTCCACTAGTGTGCGAGGACACGAACCACTAGATATGGCACCTGCCTAGGTCCGCTCTTCTAGTGGTGCAAAAGAGACGAACAGCAGCGTAAGCCGCACAAAGCTCCTACCTCTGTTCGCTCCCCTAGTGTGCGAGGATACGAACAACTGCCAGACGCAGTATAAGGAACGTTACCCTAGCGGCAACGTCCACCTACGAGTAGAATCACAAGGCCCAGCCAGACCATGTGCCTCAGGCACCTGCCTATGTCCGCTCCCCTAAGAGGTAAGGATACGGACAGCAGCCGAAGCTGTAAGGTATAAGAATGCTACCCTGCCGGTAGCGCTCACCTAGCATAGACAGAGGAATGCCTAGAGGAACGCGCACAGAGCATCTACTCATATGCATGAACCAAGAGGACTGAGCACCATGCGGCGTGTGTCAGGGTCTTATATAGACTCTGTGCCTCATCCAAGATGGAGGACACCAGAGCCAATCCGCTGCCAGAATGACAGGAGTGACGTCATGCTGGCCTATCACCGAGCAAGACGTCACAAGCACATGACCAGCGACCAATCGGCATAGAAGGTGTCAGAGACATGTGACCTCGTGTCAGCGATGATGTCACCCGCACATGTGCAATGGCTCCAAGATTGGACTTAGTCTCCGGCGCTCGCACATGTGCAGTAGCAAGAAATCTGGACTTAGTCTCCAGCGCTCGCACATGTGCAGTAGCAAGAAATCTGGACTTAGTCTCCAGCGCTCGCACATGTGCAGTAGCAAGAAATCTGGACTTAGTCTCCAGTGCTCGCACATGTGCAGTAGCAAGAAATCTGGACTTAGTCTCCAGCGCTCGCACATGTGCAGTAGCAAGAAATCTGGACTTAGTCTCCAGTGCTCGCACATGTGCAGTAGCAAGAAATCTGGACTTAGTCTCCAGTGCTCGCAGCAACCGTAACAGTTCCCATAAAATCTGTTACGTCTTCACACAGTGCTAGTCTCTTCATACCTTGCAGCATTTTTTTTTTTTGCAGAGTTTTGCAGTTGTCATGTATTTGTGTGATATATACAAAGTTGAAACTAGTAGTTTACATACAGTTAGGTCCAGAAATATTTGGACAGTGACACAATTTTCGCGAGTTGGGCTCTGCATGCCACCACATTGGATTTGAAATGAAACCTCTACAACAGAATTCAAGTGCAGATTGTAACGTTTAATTTGAAGGTTTGAACAAAAATATCTGATAGAAATTGTAGAAATTGTACACATTTCTTTACAAACACTCCACATTTTAGGAGGTCAAAAGTAATTGGACAAATAAACCAAACCCAAACAAAATATTTTTATTTTCAATATTTTGTTGCGAATCCTTTGGAGGCAATCACTGCCTTAAGTCTGGAACCCATGGACATCACCAAACGCTGGGTTTCCTCCTTCTTAATGCTTTGCCAGGCCTTTACAGCCGCAGCCTTCAGGTCTTGCTTGTTTGTGGGTCTTTCCGTCTTAAGTCTGGATTTGAGCAAGTGAAATGCATGCTCAATTGGGTTAAGATCTGGTGATTGACTTGGCCATTGCAGAATGTTCCACTTTTTTGCACTCATGAACTCCTGGTTAGCTTTGGCTGTATGCTTGGGGTCATTGTCCATCTGTACTATGAAGCGCCGTCCGATCAACTTTGCGGCATTTGGCTGAATCTGGGCTGAAAGTATATCCTGGTACACTTCAGAATTCATCCGGCTACTCTTGTCTGCTGTTATGTCATCAATAAACACAAATGACCCAGTGCCATTGAAAGCCATGCATGCCCATCCCATCACGTTGCCTCCACCATGTTTTACAGAGGATGTGGTGTGCCTTGGATCATGTGCCGTTCCCTTTCTTCTCCAAACTTTTTTCTTCCCATCATTCTGGTACAGGTTGATCTTTGTCTCATCTGTCCATAGAATACTTTTCCAGAACTGAGCTGGCTTCATGAGGTGTTTTTCAGCAAATTTAACTCTGGCCTGTCTATTTTTGAAATTGATGAATGGTTTGCATCTAGATGTGAACCCTTTGTATTTACTTTCATGGAGTCTTCTCTTTACTGTTGACTTAGAGACAGATACACCTACTTCACTGAGAGTGTTCTGGACTTCAGTTGATGTTGTGAACGGGTTCTTCTTCACCAAAGAAAGTATGCGGCGATCATCCACCACTGTTGTCATCCGTGGACGCCCAGGCCTTTTTGAGTTCCCAAGCTCACCAGTCAATTCCTTTTTTCTCAGAATGTACCCGACTGTTGATTTTGCTACTCTAAGCATGTCTGCTATCTCTCTGATGGATTTTTTCTTTTTTTTTTCAGCCTCAGGATGTTCTTCTTCACTTCAATTGAGAGTTCCTTAGACCGCATGTTGTCTGGTCACAGCAACAGCTTCCAAATGCAAAACCACACACCTGTAATCAACCCCAGACCTTTTAACTACTTCATTGATTACAGGTTAACGAGTGAGACGTCTTCAGAGTTAATTGCAGCCCTTAGAGTCCCTTGTCCAATTACTTTTGGTCCCTTGAAAAAGAGGAGGCTATGCATTACAGAGCTATGATTCCTAAACCCTTTCTCCGATTTGGATGTGAAAACTCTCATATTGCAGCTGGGAGTGTGCACTTTCAGCCCATATTATATATATAATTGTATTTATGAACTTGTTTTTGTAAACAGCTAAAATAACAAAACTTGTGTCACTGTCCAAATATTTCTGGACCTAACTGTACATTATCTAAAAAGACACATATGCATGTTTTTCTCACTATCTGACATGAATTCAGAATAAACCTTTCACATTTTAGGTCAGTTAGGATTATCAAATTACTTATATTTTCCAAATCCCAGAATAATGAGAGAGAGCATGTTTTAAGGCATTTTTATTACTTTCTGCAAAGTAAAAAATGTACATACATTAAAGGGTGCTTTACACGCTGGGACATCGCTAACGATATATCGTCAGGGTCATGGTGTTTGTGACGCAAATCCGGCGTCGTCAGCGACATCGCAGCGTGTGACAGCTAGGAGCAACAATCAACAATCGCAAAAACGGCAAAAATCGTTGACCGTTGACACGTCGCTCCAAATCATAATGTCATTGGTGTTTCATTCCGCAGGTTGTTCATCGTTCCTGCGGCACCACACATCGCTGTGTGTGACACCGCAGGAACGACGAACATCATCCTGCCTGCGTCCATCGGAAAGGAGGAAGGAAGAAGGTGGGCGGCATGTTCCGGCCGCTCATCTCCTCCCCTCCTCTTCTATTGGGCGGCCGTTTTGTGACGTCGCTGTGACGCCGAGCGCACCACCCCCTTGAAAGAGGGATTGTTCGTCAGCAACAGCGACGTCGCTGAACAGGTATATGCGTGTGACGCTGCCGTAGCTATATTGTTCGCTATGGCAGCGATCACCACATGTCGCACGAACGACAGGGGCGGGTGCAATCGCTCGCAACATTGCTAGCAATCGCTAGCGATGTCGCAGCGCAGGGCTGTATTTGGCCTTTGTGCTGCCCTAGGCACTTTAAGTGGTCGCGCCCCTTACTGACAGCGTAAAACTATGAGTCGTGCACACGACATGTATGTAAGGCAGATCTTCTCTTTAAAAAGTGCTAAATGCTAAAAGAACGAAGATCTGCACTTTCTTACTAGCACAATACAATTTCAATTTAAAAAATAAAAAAATATGGTAGTGTTTGCTAACCAGTCCTCTGCCTGAAAAACTCAAAGGATGTGGTACTTTGAACACTACGATATCGCAGGTGCGATGTCGGTGGGGTCAAATCGAAAGTGACGCACATCGGGCATCGTTGTCGAAGTGTGTAAATCCTTTATGACACGATTAACGAGCGCAAAAGCGTCGTAATCGTATCATCGGTGTAGTGTCCGACATTTCCATAATGCCGCTGCAGCGACAGGTACGATGTTGTTCCTCGTTCCTGCAGCAGCACACATCTCTGTGTGTGAAGCTGCAGGAGAGAGGAACATCAGCTTACCTGCGTCACCGTGGCTCACGCCAGCTATGCGGAAGGACGGAGGTGGGCGGGATGTTTACGTCCCGCTCATCTCCGCCCCTCCGCTTCTATTGGCCACCTGCCGTGTGACGTCGCTGTGACGCCGCACGACCCGCCCCCTTAGGAAGGAGGCGGTTTGCCGGCCAGAGCGACGTCGCAGGGCAGGTGAGTGCATGTGAAGCTACCATAGCGATAATGTTCACTACGGCAGCTATCACACGATATCACTGCTGCGACGGGGGCGGGGGCTTTCGCGCTCGGCATCGCAAGCATCGGCTTGCTATGTCGTAGTGTGCAAAGTACCCCTTAGGCTATGTGCACATGTTGCATTGTATCCATGCTGAAAATTCTGCAGCGATTTGGCAGTGCATGTGCGCTTTAAATCGCTGCAGAAACACTGCGTAATGGATGCAGTGTGTCTGCAGAATAGATGCCGATTTCATGCGCTCGGGATGCTGCCTCTCCCATAGACAGAGAGGGAGCCGCATCCAAAACGCATGAAAGAAGTGACATACTGGATTTTTAAATGCAGAGATTTTGTCATTTTGACTCAAATCGCTGTGTTCGAAAAATTCGAAAAAGCATTGTGCGCACGGATTATGCACAATCTTCATAGATTGTGCAGGGGACGCAGGACGCATGCATTTACGCTGCAGTGCTATACACAGCGTAAATGCATGAAATTATGCAACGTGCGCACATAGCCTTACAGTTCACATACCCTTTAGATACAGTAGTTAAGGTGCTCGTTCACAGACTACAGTTGGCTGAACCCGGAGATAGACAGGATTGGCCAACAGTCTGATTCTCAGGGAGATGAGGACCCAACAGGTCCAATTTCCTACCGTGGATCCTTTACTTCTCTAAGAGATGAGTCACTGCCAGAGATGTGTACTAGTGTCTGTCTTATAGAGAACACGAGCACTTAAAGTAAGTGCTCCTGTGTATGGGAGAGCCAGGGAGATAGCTGCCAGCCGAGTGATGGGACACCTGTCTATAGTGTATGAGGGAGCCAGGGAGATAGCTGCCAGCTGAGTGATGGGACTAGTGTATGAGGGAGCCAGGGAGATAGCTGCCAGCTGAGTGATGGGACACCTGTCTATAGTGTATGTGACGGGGTGTACAGCAGAGCAAAGGATGGACGAGGCCGAGGGACGATCCAACAGGTTTATTAACAGGAATACAGGAACAGCACACGATCAGTCCACATAAAACAGATTCGGGGCCCTTCCCGACAATCCTCGGACCGGATAACAAAGCAATCGTCCTTACAGTAGTCCAAAGAGTTCCACACAATCCCACGGGCCGCCACACAGGCCTAGCTCTGTCCGTGTCCACAGCCACCCAGGCTGGGGCTCCTGCTCTCTTCAAGTTTCAGCTCACTCTGAAGTTACAAAAAGGGAAATGCATTGTCTGTGCTGCTTGACCAGCCCACCATGTTTGTTCAGGGGGTAGGGGTCACACATCCTATCATCAATGGTTTGGTCCATCACAGGGCTCCAATATGTCTGCCAGCCACAGTAGATGAAGGGATCCCCTGCTGTAAAGAACAATGACTATTCCTTCACTGGCCAATGCAATTACAGATTAGATACACAACTCTGGAAAGAAGAGGACAGGCTATTTACATAATCACATTAGATGCCAAGACTACAATTGTATGAGAGAGACACATTGAGACCAGTAGCTCCCCCAAGAAAATACATGAATTACAACTAATACAACCAGGGAAATATACATATCATGACATAGTATCACAGCATATACAGTGAGAGGGTAAATTACATCTTCACAATCCCTCCCCCTCCCAACTTGTGTACGTACTAGGGACCTCTACAGGTCACTGGTTAAGTACACACAGGCAGAGCGTTACTTACATGTGGCTTCATGCAGCCACGAATTGGCATCGTAGCTCTCCCACATCATTGCCCAGGAGAACAGCTGCAGGCAGACCACCCATCACCCCAACCACACATCGCCTGACCCCAAAACCAAAGTTCAGATCCACAGTGGCTGTGGGAATAGTCCTCCATTGTCCACCAGCCAGTTCAATAACAATCCCAGGTCCTCTATGGATTGCCTCAGGCTTAACCACTCGGGGATCAGCCAGTGTGAGGAAAGCACCCGAGTCACAAAATCCAACAAGTCTCTGTCCATCCAGCACAACCTCCTGCAAGTGCTTACCTCGATGAGCAGAAGTCGTCATAACTGCGGGTCGCACCCCGTAAACTCCTGGTGGTGCAACATGGGGGGCTGAGTCACTAGGCCAGTCCTCACATAACGGTGCCACATCTTCCTCCATGGCACTGGGCTGTAAATAATTAACAATCCGATTGGGTGCAGGATCAGTCCTCATTTGAACAGCTGGGCAGGAGACTTGCCGATGCCCTGGCTGTCCACATTGATAGCATCTGAGCTGGGTCTCCCTCCATCCAAGGCGTCCTCTTGGGTAAGGGGTAGGGGAACTTGGAGGCCGGCTCCCACCTGAAGGTGCTGTAGGGGTTTGAGGATGATTCCTCCATGGCCTGGCTGGGCATGAGGCCTGCAAATGCCCGGGATGCCTACAAACATAACACCTGCGCTCTGTTACTTCCTCTCCCCGGCGTATTCCAGAAAGTGCAGTAGAAGCAACTGGAGGCACATTAACACGGGTATCAACATGTGGTGGCTTAGAGGAATGGGGAACAATGGGGACAGAATAACTGGGGGCATCCGGTGTTGTGGAGCTGTTAGGCGTCTCTCCATCCTCCAACAGAACCCTCCTCTGAGGCTTGATGGTGAGAGCCTCATCAGCGAGAGCAGCAGCTTCCTCCACTGTCGCTGGTTTTCTCTCACGCACCCATTCCCGGATCTCAGCGGGGCACTGGGCAAAGAATTGTTCTTTTAGGATGACCTGCATGAAGGTCTCCCAAGATAAGGCCTCCTCTGCCTCCAGCCAGCGATTACATATTTGTTTGAGTCTATGAGCATATATCTTAAAAGACACTTCCCCATCACAGGCTAAAGCACGGAACTGAGTCCTGTAAGTGTCTGGGGTCACAGCATAATGTTCTAGAATAGTCTGTTTAATAGCCGCATACTCACAGTTCCACCGAGGGTCCATAGCTCTATAGGCTTCAGCAGCTCCCCCCTCTAGGAGCCCAACCAGATGCCGGACACGCTCCCTGTCCGGGACTTCCATTAATCGACACTGATGCTCAAAGTCCTGGAAGAAGCCCTCAATGTCGCCTGCAGCCTCATTAAACGGCTTAAAGTCTTTGCGGGACACCCTGGGAAGTTCCCTCATGATGGGTGCTGGGGTTACAGTCTGTCTGGAACCTCTCGCGGCTTCCACAGCGAGCTCCTTATCCAGCAGTGCCATCTCCTCCATCCTGCGCTCCTTCTCTTTAGCTCCACGCATGGCCTCCCTCTTATCTTCTATGGTGGCCTCATCTCCAAGCAGTGCCATCTCCTCCTTGTACCACACAACCCATTGACTTTTTTGGGTATTCACCTCCGGCTGCCGTCTTTCTTCCGTTTGCTGTGAGGATCCTTCCTCCACGTCATTTTGCGAACAGACTCCTTCTAGCGCCTCAATCAGCTGCTCCTTGGAGAGTCCTTTGAAACGAACTCCTACTTCACGGGCCTTTGATTGCAGGCTCCCCAAAGTCCAGGTCTTGTACTCTGCAGTGCTGGTTCCTGATGTTGAGCCATTGTCCTCCATTCCTTCTGCTCTGATCCCAGCGCTGCCAACCAGTTTGTGACGGGGTGTACAGCAGAGCAAAGGATGGACGAGGCTGAGGGACGATCCAACAGGTTTATTAACAGGAATACAGGAACAGCACACGATTAGTCCACATAAAACAGATTCGGGGGCCCTTCCCGACAATCCTCGGACCGGATAACAAAGCTATCGTCCTTACAGTAGTCCAAAGAGTTCCACACAATCCCACGGGCCGCCACACAGGCCTAGCTCCGTCTGTGTCCACAGCCACCCAGGCTGGGGCTCCTGCTCTCTTCAAGTTTCAGCTCACTCTGAAGTTACAAAAAGGGAAATGCATTGTCTGTGCTGCTTGACCAGCCCACCATGTTTGTTCAGGGGGTAGGGGTCACACATCCTATCATCAATGGTTTGGTCCATCACAGGGCTCCAATATGTCTGCCAGCCACAGTAGATGAAGGGATCCCCTGCTGTAAAGAACAATGACTATTCCTTCACTGGCCAATGCAATTACAGATTAGATACACAACTCTGGAAAGAAGAGGACAGGCTATTTACATAATCACATTAGATGCCAAGACTATAATTGTATGAGAGAGACACATTGAGACCAGTAGCTCCCCCAAGAAAATACATGAATTACAACTAATACAACCAGGGAAATATACATATCATGACATAGTATCACAGCATATACAGTGAGAGGGTAAATTACATCTTCACAGTGTATGGGGGAGCCAGGGAGATAGCTGCCAGCCGAGTGATGGGACACCTGTCTATAGTGTATGAGGGAGCCAGGGAGATAGCTGCCAGCCGAGTGATGGGACTAGTGTATGAGGGAGCCAGGGAGATAGCTGCCAGCTGAGTGATGGGACACCTGTCTATAGTGTATGGGGGAGTCAGGGAGATAGCTGCCAGCCAAATGATGGGATGCCTATAGTGTATGGGGGCTTTAGTCAAATACTCATTTAGCTGACATATTGACTCAGACAGCTATATATTTAGTCTGGCACAATGACCCTATAATAATCTACTATCAAGTCTAATAAATTAAATATTGCTACATCTAAACGACTACATCACCAGAACCAACCTCATATCACTGCTACATCACCAGAACTACTATTGGTACTTGATTACATCACCAGAACCAATTTGAATTCAAGATTATATCACCAAAACCAAAACCTGCCCAACATATAATTGTCTGACATGAAACTGCAGCTCCTAGTATGTCTGTAACAATGGCAAGGAGATACCAGGAGTTGTTACCGGCCATCATCAGACTGTGGACCATACAGGAACCACAGCACTGATGGTGCAGGCAGTAGCACTATTGAACATTTAAAAAATACCTTAACTTTTTGGAGAACTCTTCTATGTTTTAGGTCCATTAATTCTGAGCACATTACTGCGGGTCTGGGTTCTGAGACCCCCATAGATTGTGCAAAAGACCGCTTAGAAGTGCACAGCTTAGGAGACAGGACTATGACTTTTAGGCTGGAATCACACGAGCGTATGGCATCTGATGCAAGAGCATGGGATGCAATATGCTAATGACCCCTGGCTCAGGCTCTGCTGCGAGTGTGAGCCGAGTGTCATGCGACTGTGACCCGATCTTGTGATCGGGTCACAGCTGAGAACGGGCGCTGCAGAGGAGAGGGAGGCGTTAATCCCCCCATCTCCTCCATTGTCAGCCTGTGCTTTTAACCCGTGTTACCCCCTGTTATTATATTCTTGTGGCTGAGAGGGCGGCGCATGCGGTCACAACAGCAGTGGGGATCATCTGATCTTCGCGATTAACTGCCGAATAGGACATCGTGCCACCCCCGGAAACCTGGTAACGGGGTAACACTGGCGTCACAAAGATTGTGCTGGAGATAAGCGCTATGCGCAGGTGCCAACTCCGACGCCATCTTAGTGAATAGAAAAATTAGCATAGAGCCAGAGAGAGAGGGAGGAACAACAGGCGGGGGGCGGGAATCCATGTGCATAATCCACCCTGCTATTATCTGCTGCGGTGCAACTGTCACTCAAAAAGCTGACAAATTTTTTAACCTTCACTTTCTTGGATTTGAAAACCGAAACATCCGAGCTGCCCACTACAGGTATGTATAGAATCAGCCTGATAGCACCAGTATAGCACTGGCTTTATATTATATATTATATAAAATCCTGGTGATTGGTTCCCTTTAAATAAGCACCATGCTGTGCCCCTGAAAAAAATATTGCTCCTCACTGTGCTCCCTGCAAGCCAAAAAAAAATTACTCCACACTATGCCTCTCTACAGCACATGGCTTCCACGCTATCCTTTCCTATAAAATATTCCCACTACACTGTCTTCCCTTGTATACTATGACCACCACACTGTCCTCCCTTGTATACTATGATCACCACACTGTCCGCCCTTGTATACTATGAATGTCACACTGACCACTAATAAGTAAAAATGGCACATTGTCCCCCCCTTATAAATTATACCCACCACACCTGCCTTAATTATGATTCATGATCTGCACACTGTCCTCAAAATGCCCCATTCATGCTGCCCCTGTCCATACTGAGCCCTCACACTGCCCCTCTCAATACTCCCATGCTGCCCCTTCTCCATAATGAGCTCCCAATGCTGCCTTCCACTTTCATAATGAGACCTCCACGCTGCTCTACGCATCATACTGAGACTGCCAAGCTACCTCACGCCTAATGCTAAACCCCCCCACACTATCCTATTTTTCTTACCGAGTCCCCTTCATTGCTCCACTCCGTATCGAGCCCACCCATGCAGCCCCCTTTCCATACTGCGTCTTCACACTGCCTCTCCCCATATTGAATCATCATGCTGTCCCTTCTCTATAATGAGCTCTCCATATTGCCCCCCTCTCCATACTGAGTCCTTACTTCTCCCCATAGCTTCTGTCCCTTGCACTCACTCTGTAAACCCTAAACCCCCTCTACAGCAATAGGCCCTCTAAACCCCCCCTCTACAGTAAAAGGCCCCCTTATCCCGCCTCTCTCCCCCCCAGCCTCCCCCCAGCCTCAGCCTCTCTCCCCCAGCCTCCCCCCAGCCTCAGCCTCTCTCCCCCCAGCCTCCCCCCAGCCTCAGCCTCTCTCCCCCCAGCCTCCCCCCAGCCTCAGCCTCTCTCCCCCCAGCCTCAGCCTCTCTCCCCCCAGCCTCCCCCCAGCCTCAGCCTCTCTCCCCCCAGCCTCCCCCCAGCCTCAGCCTCTCTCCCCCTAGCCTCAGCCTCTCTCCCCCCAGCCTCCCCCCAGCCTCAGCCTCTCTCCCCCCAGCCTACCCCAGCCTCAGCCTCTCTCCCCCCAGCCTCCCCCCAGCCTCAGCCTCTCTCCCCGAGCCTCAGCCTGTCTCCCCCCAGCCTCCCCCCAGCCTCAGCCTCTCTCCCCGAGCCTCAGCCTCTCTCCCCCCAGCCTCAGCCTCTCTCCCCCCAGCCTCCCCCCTCTCCATACTGAGTCCTTACTTCTCCCAGAGATTCTGCCCTTGCACTCACTCTGTAAACCCTAAACCCCCTCTACAGCAATAGGCCCCCTAATCCCGCCTCTCTCCCCCCAGCCTCCCTCCCCCCAGCCTCAGCCTCTCTCCCCCCAGCCTCAGCCTCTCTCCCCCCAGCCTCTCTCCCCCAGCCTCAGCCTCTCCCCCCAGCCTCTCCCTCTCTCCCCCCAGCCTCAGCCTCCTTCCCCCCAGCCTCTCCCCCCAGCCTCAGCCTCCTTCCCCCCAGCCTCTCTCCACCCAGCCTCAGCCTCCTTCTCCCCAGCCTCTCTCCACCCAGCCTCAGCCTCCTTCCCCCAGCCTCTCTCCACCCAGCTTCAGCCTCTCTTCACCCAGCCTCAGCCTCTCTCCACCCAGCCTCAGCCTCCTTCCCCCCAGCCTCAGCCTCCTTCCCCCCAGCCTCCCTCCCCCCAGCCTCCACCAGTATCAGCCTCCTTCGCCCAGCCTCCCTTCCCCCAGCCTCCCTCCCCCAGCCTCCCTCTCTCTCCTCAGCCTCCCCCAGTGTCAGCCTCCCTCTCTCTCTCCTCAGCCTCCCCCAGTGTCAGCCCCCCTCTCTCTCCTCAGCCTCCCCCAGTGTCAGCCTCTCTCTCTCTCCTCAGCCTCCCCCAGTGTCAGCCTCTCTCTCCTCAGCCTCCCCCAGTGTCAGCCTCTCTCTCTCTCTCCTCAGCCTCATCCAGTGTCAGCCTCTCTCTCTCTCCTCAGCCTCCCCCAGTGTCAGCCTCTCTCGCTCTCCTCAGCCTCCCCCAGTGTCAGCCTCTCTCTCTCCTCAGACTCCCCCAGTGTTAGCCTCTCTCTCTCTCTCTCTCCTCAGCCTCCCCCAGTGTCAGCCTCTCTCTCTCTCCTCAGCCTCCCCCAGTGTCAGCCTCTCTCTCTCTCTCCTCAGCCTCCCCCAGTGTCAGCCTCTCTCTCTCTCTCCTCAGCCTCCCCCAGTGTCAGCCTCTCTCTCTCTCTCCTCAGCCTCCCCCAGTGTCAGCCTCTCTCTCTCCTCAGCCTCCCCCAGTGTCAGCCTCTCTCTCTCTCTCCTCAGCCTCCCCCAGTGTCAGCCTCTCTCTCTCTCCTCAGCCTCCCCCAGTGTCAGCCTCTCTCTCTCTCTCCTCAGCCTCCCCCAGTGTCAGCCTCTCTCTCTCTCCTCATATAATAAAGAGAGAACTCCGGCACTCTACCTCAATGTAGTCAGACAAGAAAAAAGTTTCTTTTTATATATGTATTTTTTATTGAAGAAAAGGAATTCATGCATATATGATGTCCAAAAATTAACGTTTCAACCATAATATGGTCTTCATCAAAAGGACCATCTGTGATTATCAGCAAGTTGAGTTGTTACTAGGCGATGCGGTGCGGCAAGTACCAAGGGAAAGATACTCAAGAACATGAATCTACATAGAATCTTAGGTCTATCAATCGTCGGTATGTACACAACCACTATACTGGTATAGCCCAATCATATTGTATATTCAGGTATAGCCACAGTTTTATATGTAATCGTCCTGTTAATAGGTATGATTGTGCAGTAGGAGGGAAGCAGTGGCTTGCCCCTTTATCCTATAAGTATAGTAGATTAGTGTCAGAATCCAGGATACGTATGGGCTTGTATACTATAATGAAGGTGCAATTATATATCCTTTATGTAATATTTACTGCAGCCCCTGGGGATACGTGCCACTGTACATAAATACGTAGTAAGGAGATTCTGATCAGGTTCCTAAGTGGGTAATAGGTATCCCCTAACGGGTGCCGGGCTATCTGAACCTGTGTGATAGGACAATTGGACCTGTTCCCTCTGCGTGGCGGAGCCTCTCTCTCTCTCCTCAGCCTCCCCCAGTGTCAGCCTCTCTCTCTCTCCTCAGCCTCCCCCAGTGTCAGCCTCTCTCTCTCTCCTCAGCCTCCCCCAGTGTCAGCCTCTCTCTCTCTCCTCAGCCTCCTCCAGTGTCAGCCTCTCTCTCTCCTCAGCCTCCCCCAGTGTCAGCCTCTCTCTCTCTCCTCAGCCTCCCCCAGTGTCAGCCTCTCTCTCTCCTCAGCCTCCCCCAGTGTCAGCCTCTCTCTCTCTCCTCAGCCTCCCCCAGTGTCAGCCTCTCTCTCTCCTCAGCCTCCCCCAGTGTCAGCCTCTCTCTCTCTCCTCAGTCTCATCCAGTGTCAGCCTCTCTCTCTCTCCTCAGCCTCCCCCAGTGTCAGCCTCTCTCTCTCTCCTCAGCCTCCCCCAGTGTCAGCCTCTCTCTCTCCCCTCAGCCTCCCCCAGTGTCAGCCTCTCTCTCCCCTCAGCCTCCCCCAGTGTCAGCCTCTCTCTCTCTCCTCAGCCTCCCCCAGTGTCAGCCTCTCTCTCTCTCCTCAGCCTCCCCCAGTGTCAGCCTCTCTCTCTCTCCTCAGCCTCATCCAGTGTCAGCCTCTCTCTCTCTCCTCAGCCTCCCCCAGTGTCAGCCTCTCTCTCTCTCTCCTCAGCCTCCCCCAGTGTCAGCCTCTCTCTCTCTCCTCAGTCTCCCCCAGTGTCAGCCTCTCTCGCTCTCCTCAGCCTCCCCCAGTGTCAGCCTCTCTCTCTCTCCTCAACCTCCCCCAGTGTCAGCCTCTCTCTCTCTCCTCAGCCTCCCCCAGTGTCAGCCTCTCTCTCTCCCCTCAGCCTACCCCAGTGTCAGCCTCTCTCTCCCCTCAGCCTCCCCCAGTGTCAGCCTCTCTCTCTCCTCAGCCTCCCCCAGTGTCAGCCTCTCTCTCTCCTCAGCCTCCCCCAGTGTCAGCCTCTCTCTCTCCTCAGCCTCCCCCAGTGTCAGCCTCTCTCTCTCCTCAGCCTTCCCCAGTGTCAGCCTCTCTCTCTCCTCAGCCTCCCCCAGTGTCAGCCTCTCTCTCTCCTCAGCCTCCCCCAGTGTCAGCCTCTCTCTCCTCAGCCTCCCCCAGTGTCAGCCTCTCTCTCCTCAGCCTCCCCCAGTGTCAGCTTATTTACCGCCCCCCCCCCATAGCATTAGTCTTCCCCTCCCCCTCATGCTCTGTCTGTAGCTTTAGCGACAAGAAGAGGCAGGTACAGGGCCCTCCTTGCATGATTATAGTGGAAAAAGGCATCGCAACAATCACCAAGTAACCTGTAAGGTGCCCATACATTCTTGGCTCTGCCTTAGCGCATACCTGCTCCGCTGCCGGCTGCCCTGCTCTGGTGATTATCCTCTTCTGGCTGGCTCCAGCTTCAGTTGCGTCCTCCTCCATGGCGTGTGTCGTCTGCAGCATTGGATGCTGCAGCACGGGGCAGTGAGGTGAGTGACGCGTCCGCACGCCTCTGACCCGGAAGTGCATGCGCTGGAACTTCCGGGGTCAATCAGCTCACCGTGCCTGGCGCCTGCCGTGTTTTTGTAACAACAAGTAAATAAACAGAAGTGCGTCTCTCCTCCCTCTCAACCCCCCTCCCCCCCCCCCCGAGAACACAGCGGATTCACTAAACTGTGTAACGGAGGGAGGGGGGGGATGTAAAAATAAAAAAATATTTATTTTTTTTTGCTGCCAGTAAGTGCCGCCCCCCCGCAACGTGCCGCCCCAGGCACGGGACCACGGGTGCCTAATGGCAAATACGGCCCTGTCGCAGCGTGTAAAGCATCCTTAAGAGTAGTGTGCCTTTAAACAATGTGGGACAGCCCATATGATGATGTCATGTCTTTGGAAGCTTCTGAAAAGTTTATTGGCAACATTTGAGTTAATTAGAGACATACTTGTGTATGTATTTTAATGCACACCTGAGACACACTGCTTCTTTATGTAGCATCATGGGAAATTAAAAAGAAATCAGCCAAGATCTCAGGAAGACAATTGTGGACTTGCACAAATCTGATTCATCCTTGCGTGCGATATCCAGATACCTGAAAGTGCAAGTAAAAAAAAGATGGTAATGTCCAGCCATCATACCGCTCAGGAAAGAGATGGGTTCTGTGTACCAGAGATTAATGTGCTTTATGGTGGTGTCACACACAGCGACGACGACAACGACGTCGCTGCTAAGTCACCATTTTCTGTGACGTAGCAGCGACGTCCCGTCGCTGTCGCTGTGTGTGACATCCAGCAACAACTTGGCCCCTGCTGTGAGGTCGCTGGTCGTTGCTGAATGTCCTGCTTAATTTTTTGGACGTTGCTCTCCCGCTGTGAAGCACACATCGCTGTGTGTTACAGCGAGAGAGCGACGAACTGAAGCGAGCAGGGAGCCGGCGTCTGGCAGCCTGCGGTAAGCTGTAACCACGGTAAACATCGGGTAACCAAGAAGCCCTTTCCTTGGTTACCCGATATTTACCTTAGTTACTAGCGTCCGCCGCTCTCACGCTGCCAGTGCCGGCTCCCTGCTCCCTGCACACGTAGCTGGAGTACACATCTGGTAATTAACCCGATGTGTACTCTGGCTAGGAGTGCAGGGAGCCAGCGCTAAGTGGTGTGCTCTCACGCTGCCAGTGCCGGCTCCCTGCTCCCTGCACACGTAGCTGGAGTACACATTGGGTAATTAACCCGATGTGTACTCTGGCTAGGAGTGCAGGGAACAGGGAGCCGGCACTGGCAGCGTGAGAGCGGCGGACGCTAGTAACTAAGGTAAATATCGGCTAACCAAGAGAAGTGCTTTCCTTGGTTACCCGATATTTACCTTAGTTACGCTTCCACGCATCGCTGCTGGCTGGGGGCTGGTCACTGGTTGCTGGTGAGATCTGCCTGTTTGACAGCTCACCAGCGACCATGTAACGACGCAGCAGCGATCCTGATAAGGTCAGATCGCTGGTCTTGATCGCTGCTGCGTCGCTATGTGTGACACCACCTTTAGTCAGACATATGTTTATCAACCCAAGAACAAAAGCAAAAGACCTTGTGAAGATGCTGGCGGAAGCTGATAAGATTGTACCATTATCCACAGTGAAATAAGTACTGTATCAACATGGGCTGAAAAGCCACTGTGCTACGAAGAAGCCATTGTTCCAAAAGAAACATAAAAGCGAGATAAAAGTTTGCAAATGAACACAGGAACCTTCATTTTTGGAGATATGTCCTGTGGTCTGATGAAACTAAAATTGAACTGTTTGGCAATAATGATCAATGTTACATTTGAAGGAAAAAGGGAGACGTTTTGAAGCCTAAGAACAGCATCCCAACTGTGATGTGATGTGGCAGCATCATGTTGTGGGGTTGTTTTGCTGCAGGAGGAACTGGTGCACTTCACAAAATAGATGGCATCATGAGGAAAGAAGATTATGTGGCAATACTGAAGCAACATCTCAAGACATCAGCCAGGAACTTAAATCTTGGGCAGAAATGAGTATTTCAAATAGACAGTGACCCGAAGCATACTGCCAAACTGGTTACAAAGTGGCTTAAAGATAGGAAAGTCAATGTTTTGGCGTGGCCATCACAAAGCCGTGATCTCAATGCTATTCAAAATGTATGGGCAAAGCTGAATATGCAGTTGAGAGCAAGGCATCCTACATACATGGCTCAGTTACACCAGTTCTGTCAGGAGAAATGGGCCCAAATTCTTACCAACTATTGTGAGAAGCTTGAGGAAGGAGATCCAAAACGTTTGACCCAACTCATACAGTTTAAGGGCAATGAGACCAAATACTAATTGTAAACTTTTGACTTTGCAGAAAGTAATAAAAATGCCATAAAACATTCTCTCATTATTCTGGCATTTTGCAAATATAAATAATGTTGCTCCTAATTGACCTAAAATCAGTTTGTTCTGATTTCATGTCAGATAGTGAGAAAACATGCAGATGTGTCTTTATAGATGGTGGATGTAAACTTTTTGTTTTAACTGTAGCTTCCTCAATTACAGAAATAAACAATCAACAAATGAAATCAGCAGATTACTTTTTAATGTATAATATACAGACTGTATAGTGTGTTCCTACCTTATAGCGCAAAAATTCATATATCTTTATTTTATTTAATCCCCTATGTATGTAACATATGTCCTACAGGCTGGGGCCATACATAGACTTTTTGCAGTACTGCTGATGGATTTTAACTATCGACTGTCTGCTGCCCGATGTATAACTGCAGAAAAAGCAAAATACAATCAATCAGTAACATAGTAGAAAACTCCAAGCCGCAACAGTCATGTGAAGAGATTGTAGCAGTAAGATCACTTTAACTGTTTGTGTTGTGTGATTTCTGGGGAAGAGGCTGGACATAAGGCGTTTCTGAGTATCCTCACCGCGAAGTAGCCAGCTGCATTATTGCTGACTGCATTACAAGTAAAAGCTGCAATCTGCGCAAGAGAGTAAATGGTTGCTGGGAACAGTTCTTCAATTTCTTCTTAATCACATGATTCCTAAGACTTCAGGGAGCAACCTAGGGTCACATATTGTTTGCTTATAAGGGATAAAGCCCTATATGCCAGAAGGAATTAGTTAGCATTCAGAAATTGTAGCACGACAATGTAAACTGGTGAACTGTTTTATGGTTCTCATAGAAAATAGCAGCGATTTATAGAGAATAGCTCCATTAATGTGTTATGAAGAGGAACCATAAACATGTGTCTCCTGGCATGTCACCACCCGAGTCAGCCCGCTGCTGAGGTGCAAAACGTCTCCTGGCTTTACATATTTTCAATTTTATGCTGAGGTATCTCTCTGTACTTTGTTTTTTTTTTCCCATTATGTGAAAAGCTGTTTTGTTGGCTAATTGCTTTTTAACCCCTTTATCTAACACTATAGGAAATGCAGAGACAAGAAAGTTCCTCTCTAGCTTTATGTTATCCAATTAGTCATTTTCATAGAGCATTGCAGGATGTTTGTGAAGGTTATTCCAAACTGCACGGTACTGCGGCACACTCTAAATGATTGATAGTAACACCAAACGCCACCAATGCTCTACTCTTCCTATTCTTGTCCCAGTTGTAGATTCATGCCATGCGGTAACTGAAGCACAAGATACACTCCTAGAGTGATGCCGTAACCCTCCGCCTTACAGCATGGTGTGGGGAGAAGTTAGATCATCACTCCTTTCTGCAGAAGGACAATGCCGCATCATTCCGAACCACATAAAATATACCTTCACTTCCCTATCATTTAAATCTACAATTACATATGATGCTTTCTGAAATGTACTATTTCCAATTAAAATGCATCCTAAAGAAGATCCTTATTTATTTATTATTTTTTTTTGTAAAACCCTAAGCAGAGGACATATATGAAAGGAAAATATTAAGCTTAATGCTGCAAAAAGTTTTGACACCTTCTGGGACATGAATCTGAAGTAGCGCCAGCTAACTGATTAAAATCACCCAGAAACAATGATTCACTTAAAAAATGGCTTAGTTAATTCCAACAACTTAGGATAGTGCTTTGTTGGCCCCAGTCCCAGCCAATACAGGTCTGGGGTCAGGAGCTAGACCAATAGCATCAGCTTTATCATGCATTGCCTCTTTATTGGCTTGGACCCTGTTCAGTGAGGGTAAGAAATCTTTATGTGAAAATGTGCATATTCATTATGATGTTGAACGCTTCCACTGCAGTAAGACATCTATAATGGCACATGCTTTTATATTAACAAAAAGAACTTTGTTAGGGTGGTTTTGCACACAGTGTCTTTGCTTCATTTCTTCTTACGTTTTCTTTGCAGCATATTCCTTGCAGCAAAACCTACTGGTGGTAGTAAATTAGTAGCACACACTATGGAGAAAAAGACATGGATCGCACATCCCCAAAAATACAATGATCTAAAGCTGCTAGGCAAAAACTTAAATAGAAGATGAGGTTCTTTGTTACCATTCTGATCAGATTGTATTAAGCCCACTGCCACGTCACGGCGAACCTCTTGAGTGGGTCGCTATTCTAAACCTTGTAGAGCGGCACTGTGCACTAACCACTGCTGCAGCGACAAAGCGCCAGCAGGTCAGGTGACCTGGTGCCTCACAGCGCCCATGCTGCAAGGCGAAGCCCCCATGGCTCCAGGCCGCACCACCCCACCGACACACCGTGACGTGGCAATGGGCTTAGTACAATCTGATCAGAATGGTAACAAAGAACCTCATGTTCTATTTAATGTTTTGCCTAGCGGCTTTAGATCATTGTATTTTTGGGATGTGCGATCCATGTCTTTTTTCTCCATAGTTTGTTAGTAAATTTGGCACAGGTGATTTTAATCAGCAGGAAACTGCAAGAGGGGTCAGCCTTTTTTTGCTCAAAGTTCACATATGGGAGCCACTTGGAGGTGAGTGCGCAGCTCCTCTCACTGTGTGCTGGTTCTGTGTGGTGGCCGCTGTTGTGGTGGTGTCGTGTCAGTGGGGCGGTGCGGCCTGGAGCCTTGGGGGCTTCGCCTTGCAGCATGGGTGCTGTGAGGCACCAGATCACCTGCACTGCTGGCGCTTTGTTGCTGCAGCAGTGGTTAGTGCACAGTGCCGCACTACAAAGTTTAGAACAGGGACCCACTCAAGAGGTTCGCCGTGACGTGGCAGTGGGCTTAATACAATCTGATCAGAATGGTAACAAAGAACCTCATGTTCTATTTAATGTTTTGCCTAGCGGCTTTAGATCATTGTATTTTTAGGGATGTGCGATCCATGTCTTTTTTTCTCCATAGTTTGTTAGTAAATTAGTAGGGAAATATTAAAGGGAACCTGTCAATAGCATGAATCAGAGCTTGACTGCGCAATTACTTTCTCCCCACTCCACCTGATCTACAGTCCATGCTGCTCACAGTTCGGGCTGCATGAATCTAATGACAGGTTCCCTTTAATTACACTTCAAACATTGTGTATCATTCCAAGGTGGAGAGGGAATTTCCCACACTTTTGCTGCTTTTTGTTTTAGACCCTTTCTAATTTTTTCAGGTTCCCCCCTTTTTTTTTTTTTTTTTTTAAATTCAGCATACTTTAGGTGTTTGTTTCCCCAAAGGCTTCAACATAGGAAAGAAATGCATAAAAAACACGTGCAAAAAAATAAAAGGATAACTGCATAAATTTCACAATGTTTTCAAAGAGCCAAATAAAAATGCTACAAAGGGAAAAAAATCTATGCCAAGCCTAATGGTACAGCCATTTGGTACATATTCAGTGCAGGGGGCAATGCACATCAAGAATATCTGCAAGTCCAAATGAGTGAACTACAAAGACTGAAATCTACTGTGAAAACCTACAGCAGAGGCAGCCTGGCAAATTTTGGCCTGAAGGCAATCACAAAGCAGTGGCCCTTGAATTGCAGCCCTACCTGTAGGCGCTTTTCTCTGGCTGCTATATTAAAGCAGCAGAAGTAAAAGGCTTTCAAAATAACGGTGGCTGGGACATAGATTTGGGAACAGAACAGAGCTTACCACATTGATACAAGAGCAGAACCTAGCTTACTGCATAGATATGAGAACAGAACCAAGCTTACTACATAAATACAAGAGCAAAACTGAGCATACTACATAAATACTGTACCAGAACTGAGCCTGCTACATAGATATGGGAACGGAACCAAGCTTACTACATAAATACAGTACCAGAACTGAGTTTACTATATAGATATGGGAACAGAACCGGTCTTACTACATACATACAGTACCAGAACTCTGCTTACTTCATAGATATGGGAGCAAACCCGAGTTTACCACATTAATACAGGAACAGAATCGCATTTACTACATAAATAAAGTACCAGAACTGAGCTTACTGCATCGATATGGGAACAGAACCAAGTTAACTAAAAAGAAAGATGGGGGGCCTGCATCCCTGTTTAGACTCTCGTGAGTTAAATCAGACTCTCATCCTGATTTATTTAATCAAATTATTGGTGTTAAATGGTTCTTAGTGGGGCTTATAATCTGATTAGAATCGGGGATGGGAATGAGTGTAAAACGGGTTTTAATTAGAGATGAGCGATGTTCGAGGTTCACCAATTTCATGTTCGAGTGATTTTGGGGGGTGTTCGAGTCGTTCGACAAACTTGAACGATTTGGTAAAAGTTTGGTAGTTCGAGTCACGTTCGAGAACGGTTCGATCAACAAAAAGCCTAGCTAGTTACTAGCTGGCTTTTCACTGTAATAGTGTGAGTCACTGTGAATCACGCTATTATCAAAATTCAGCATATAGTGTGCGGGGGGGACGGGGTTTAGATCAGTGCGGCTGCTGAGTACTGAAAGAATGCCGATCGCCATTTTTTTTTTTTCCTAACCGCGCGTACAGTGGGGCAGGCCAGGCTGTCAGCAAATCACAGAGACACACACTGCAAAGTGGATTTTTGCCAGACAAGCAAGGGCAAGTGTCATAGGCTGTGCATGTCACGTGTCTTTGCTCTATAAGATCCGGCCATTTTCCCTGACGCCGCCATCATTTCTCTGCTGTGGGTGGGTGACAGTCACCGCTCCCGCTGCTGCTGCTGTGTGCGCTATAGCCATACAGTGCAATCTAAACAGCGCTTTAGGGATTAGGGACTACTTGTAATTTCAGCCGTTTTCAGGGCTGCATTACAGCCGTTCATAGGCATTGTTGCTAGGCAGGTCCGACAAACACTGTGCATGGCTTTAGATAAAAGCATCTGGCTACATCAGCTCTGGAAAGTCCTTGCTGCATTTTTTCATTGGCAGGGATAGAAACTGACGCTTCCTTTGCTGTCCTGCTACCTACAGCACCTGTGCATTCGACCCTCCTGCCCATTTTTGCTACGCTATTTTTATAGCAAACAGTGCTGACACTTAGTAGCATCCAAAAAGTGTCTGCTATACTAACTTAGTGTCCCACTGGTGCCAAGCAAGGTACACCACCTCTGCATTCGACCCTCCTGCCCATTTTTGCTACGCTATTTTTATAGCAAACAGTGCTGACACTTAGTGGCATCCAAAAAGTGTCTGCTATACTAACTTAGTGTCCCACTGGTGCCAAGCAAGGTACACCACCTCTGCATTCGACCCTCCTGCCCATTTTTGCTATGCTATTTTTATAGCAAACAGTGCTGCCAGTTTTAGGGCCATAGTTGCATTGTCATGGATAGTCAGTGTTGGTTCTTCAGCTGTCAATAAAGCTAGACCACCTCTGCATTGTACACCACCTCTCCATTTTTGCTACGACATTTGAAGTGTCCAATCTGGTCACAAACAAAATGAGTGGCAAAAGGACAGATGCTGGTGAAAAGGGGAACAGGCGTGTTGGAAAGGGAAAAAAAAGTTTGTGTCCGTGGGGGAGGTGGTAAAGCTACAGTAACATCTGCTGAAGAAAGGCCATCTTCAAGCAAAAGTAAGATGTCTACTACTTTCCGTGGACAATCCGATGTGCTCCCTTTTTTATGGAAAAGAACTACTGTAAGAAAGGTAGATAATGAACAAAAAAAGAACATGCTTGAATGGATCGCAAGTGCTCCAACAAGTGCCCTCTTCTCCACCTCAACTTCAACATCCATAAAACAACAGTCCTCTGAGTTGTCACCCAAATCGCACTTGCTTTCTCCCAGCTCTCAAGTATCCACCCGCCCTGCAGAGTATGGTGTAACAGAGATGGGTGAGTCTGCAGAGCTGTTCAGTCACACTATAGGCTGGGAATCAGAGGTCTGCTCCCAAGCTACAGTGAGTACAGACCAGGAAATGGTCTGCAGTTATGCCCAGAAGCTTTGTGAGTCTGATTCAGGCCCTGATGACCAAGTTTCTGAGCATAATGTAGAAGACCCTCATTCACAAACTGTAACACCTGTTGGTGGAGACAATGAGGAACATACTGATGACGATGAGACTCAGATACCTGATTGGAATGACAACTTAACTATTTAGTCAGGGCAGGAAGAGGTTAGGTCTGAGGGCGAGGGGAGTGCAAACACAACGGTTGATGATGAAGTTCTAGATCCCACTTACTGTCAACCCTCAGTCAGGCACTCGAGGAGGTCAGCAAAGGCGGTGGAGGAGGATGAGACTGACGACGAGGTTAGCTTGCGCTTTCCTGGACAAAGACGGAGTACTGGCAGCACGTCAACAACTGCATCCTCAGCCACAACTCTGCCTCTGAGCACAAGTCGGAGTGGCTCTGCAGGTCGCATGGGCTCTAATAGTTGCATTGCCTGGTCCTTTTTTGACATAGCAAAGGATCACCCAACTCATGTGATCTGTAGGCTTTGTCGCCAATCTGTAAGTAGAGGCCAAAAACTCACTAGTTTGACTACTTCGTCCATGAACCGTCACATGAATAACAAGCATAAGTCCCAGTGGGAAGCTCACTGTGCTATATTGCGTCCTAGTGGAGCGGACCAACCATCGTCTGCCCCTTCAACTGCATCCGCGCGCTCTTCATCCTCTATGACTGTGGGGACAGCTGTCACACATGTTTTTCTACGCAGACCTTCCACCTTTTTAACCACAACAGGCAGTTTGCTTGGCAGGTCATCATCAGTTGTTTTGGGGGGGGAAACAGGTGCTGTTGTGCAGTTCTCTCAGACATCGAAAGCACCAACTTTGGATGAAGGCAATATCATGTCTCCGCCTGCACTTTCCTCACAGACCAGCAGTTTTCCAGGGACACCCTACTCCACACCGTCTCCGCACAGCAGCCAGATCTCGGTCCCTCAGATGTGGACAATTAAAAGGCCATTTCCTCCGAGCCATGACAAAGTTAAGAGGTTGACTTTCACCCTCTGCAAGCTGTTGGCTACAGAAATGCCTTTCCGCCTGGTGGACACAGAGGATTTTCGAGACCTTATGTCCGTCGCAGTGTCCCAGTACCAGATGCCCAGTCGCCACTACTTTTCCAAGAAAGGTGTTCCTGGGCTCCACCAGCATGTCGCACACAACATCACCACTTCCTTGAGAAACTCTGTGTGTGACAGGGTGCATTTCACCACTGATACTTGGACCAGTAAGCATGGACAGGGGCGTTGCATGTCGCTGACTGGGCACTGGGTAACTATGGTGCGAGATGGAGAAGGGTCTGCTGTACAAGTCTTGCCGTCCCCACGACTTGTGCGTCAATCCTCTGTATGTGGAAGTTCCTCCACTGCTTCTGCCTCCTCAACCTCGTCTGGGTCCTCCACCTCCGCCCCAAGCCTGCCTGGTCAGGCTACCCACGTTTTAACTGCGCACAAGGAATCCCGCACACCTCCTTACTATGCTGGCAGCAGAGCTCAACGGCATCAGGCGGTCTTTACCTTGAAATGTTTGAGAAATAAGAGTCACACAGCTGAGGAGTTGTGGTCAGCTCTTGCGAGCGAATTTAATAAATGGTTGTCTCCACTCTGCAAACCTGGGTGCGCCCCTATGCCGGGGCAAGGTGACACACGTGCCTTGTATGGCTCACGTGTTGAACCTTGTTGTCCAGCAATTTTTAACCCACTAACCCGGCCTAGATGG
The DNA here is from genome assembly GCF_048569485.1 of Anomaloglossus baeobatrachus. Classification (NCBI taxonomy): domain Eukaryota; kingdom Metazoa; phylum Chordata; class Amphibia; order Anura; family Aromobatidae; genus Anomaloglossus; species Anomaloglossus baeobatrachus. The sequence continues at coordinate 439,666,903 of NC_134357.1, read as the reverse complement.
GCTTCTGCACAGGGCACGGTCACTCTCTGCTCACTTGCGCCGTTCAACCGGTGCAGCTGACCAACTTGCATTGCTCCAGAAGTCTTTTGGCCTGCCGGTTCATCGCCTGAAATGCGATGTGCCGACACGCTGGAATTCGACTCTCCACATGTTGCAGCGACTGTGGCAGCACCGCCGAGCCCTGGTGCAATACGTTATGACGTATAGCCTGGGCCAACGAGATGCAGAGTTGGGGCAGATCACGCTGCTGGAGTGGTCTCAGATCAAGGACCTATGCACCCTTGTGCACAGTTTCGACATGGCAACGAATTTGTTTAGCACTGACAATGCCATTATCAGCATGACAATGCCAGTCATTTACATGCTGGAGCACACTCTAAACCAGACCTGGGCAAGGGGCGGCCCGCGGGCCACATCCGGCCCGCCTACTCTCTGTGACCGGCCCGCCTGGCTCCGAGCGTCCTTGCTGGCCGGTCACTGATGAGGGCAATCTGACCTGTTGTCCGGAGCTCCAGGCTCCGGGCGGCCCGTGGTCAGATTGCCCTCATCACACGCTGCGTGTCGGCAGGGAACAGAGGACAGATACTGCAGCACCGCACAGTGCAGCAGCGGAACGCAGGAATCTGTCCTCTGTTTCCTGCCGGCACTTTCTCTGTGACACACACGCGTGCGCCCTGATGTCGTCAGTACGGCGCGCGTGTGTGTCATTTGAAAAGTTCCCGCCCCGGCAGGAGAAGAAGATGCAGCAGCCGGAGCCCGTACGGAGAGAGGAAGCAGCTCAGCGGGGAGCCGTACAAGAGAAGAAGGATGTCAGCGGGAGCCCGTACGGAGGTGCCTGAGGAGGGAAAGGTGAGTGGTGACTAGTAACCTGAGGGGACAATGGGGGGAGTGGAGGGGGGGGGGGGGTAACTGGTGAGTAATATTTGGGTGTAGTGATGTAGTATATGGCAATGTAGTTTTACAGGTGTAGTATATAGGGGTCTAGTGATGTATATGTGGATGTAGTGATGTATATTACAAGTGTATATAGGGGTGTAGTGATGTATATTACAGGTGTATATGGGGGTGCAGTGATGTATATTACAGGTGTATATGGGGGTGCAGTAATGTATATTACAGGTGTATATGGGGGTGTAGTGATGTATATTACAGGTGTATATGGGGGTGCAGTGATGTATATTACAGGTGTATATAGGGGTGTAGTGATGTATATTACAGGTGTATATGGGGGTGTAGTGATGTATATTACAGGTGTATATGGGGGTGCAGTGATGTATATTACAGGTGTATATTGGGGTGTAGTGATGTATATTACAGGTGTATATAGGGGTGTAGTGATGTATATTACAGGTGTATATAGGGGTGTAGTGATGTGTAGTACAGGTATATAGGGGGGTGAAGTGATGTATATTACAGGTGTATATAGGGGTGTAGTGATGTATATTACAGGTGTATATGGGGGTGCAGTGATGTATATTACAGGTGTATATAGGGGTGTAGTGATGTGTAGTACAGGTATATAGGGGGGTGAAGTGATGTATATTACAGGTGTATATAGGGGTGTAGTGATGTATATTACAGGTGTATATGGGGGTGCAGTGATGTATATTACAGGTGTATATGGGGGTGTAGTGATGTAGTATATGGGGATTGTTTGTGTATATATGTATATAGCGTGTGCGTGTGTGTATGTATGTGTGCGTGCGTGCAGAGAGAAAAGCCCGTAACTGCGAGTGGTACTGGAGTTACATCGGGTACCACGTGCTCTCTCCCCGCCCCCTGCAGCGCCATACCGCCATTACAGGGCCTGATTGCGTTTCTCCGGTACCTGTTTGCATACATGTGACAGGTACCGGAGAAAACACGAGTCTGTGAAATAAAAAGATTTTCCATATTTACCTGCTTTCTTCAGCTCTGCTGCCTCCCGCTCCTGACCACTGCTCATTCATTGATTATTCACCGCACTCAGGACCTGGAAGCCGGAGCATCGCGATGACAGCACCGGGCACAGCACCGTTGAGGACATCACCGCAGGGACAGGTGAGTATTCTGCAAGCACAGTGACCTCCAGGAGGTCATCAGAGTTTCCAATGAACTTTGATGACCATCCTGCGACACCCACGCTACAGCTTCATGGGTTCATCAGAGTTCATTGGGAACTGTGACGAGTCCTCGAGATGCTCCGGCTTCCAGGTTCTCAACATACACACACACCTGTATACTCACCCAGCGATGCGGTCCCCAGCGCTGTCCCTGCTTCCAGCTGCTCACTGCAGTGAATATTCAGTGAGTATAATTACCAGCGATAAGGAGCGGGAGGCAGCAGAGCCAGAGACAGCGGCGCTGGAGAGAGGTAAATATAGAAAATCTTTTTATTAAAAAGACCTGTGTTTTCTCTGGTATTTGTCACACTGATGTCACACAGATCACATCAGTGTGCGATCCGTGTGACACCCGTGCTGCCAGAGAAAAAAAGGACATGTGTGCGTGCAGGGCCACGAGGGGTCACACAGTCCGTAACTTACTGTTTGTATATGAAGGGATAGTATATATGCTATATACAGTATTGGGTAAAACTGAGTTAATTATATTAGTCCGGCCCTCTAAAACCATCCCAATTTCTCATGCGGCCCCATGGGAAAATTAATTGCCCACCCCTGCTCTAAACACTATTCGGAGTCAGGGGGTGGGACAAGAGGAAGGGGAGGAAGTACAGAAGGATTCATATGCGCAAGGGATACCAACATCTACAAGGTCCAGACGTTCAGCATCACCAAGGCGGCAGGCATGGGACGGTGGGGGAGAGGGATTAACAAGGTCGCATGGTAGCAGCCAAAATGTTGAGGAAGGTGCATGAGACCAGGAAGAAATGGAGGACGAACTATCGATGGGCATGGAAGACTCAGCAGATGAGGGAGACCTTGGTCAAATTTCGGTTGAACAAGGTTGGGGGGAGATCTCAGAGGAAGGAAGCACGGTTATCACCTTGCCGCCAGAAATACAGCAAGGACTTGGTCCGCATGGATGCGCAAGACACATGAGCGCCTTCTTGCTGCACTACCTACAACATGACCCTCGGATTGTCCGAATTAGAAGTAATGATGACTACTCGGTTGCCACACTATTAGATCCCCGGTACAAGTCCAAATTTGGCGAAATAATTCCTGCCATAGAAAGGGATGCACGTATGCAGGAGTATCAGCAGAAGCTGTTACTCAATCTTAGCTCGGCTTTTCCACCAAACACCAGTGGTGCATGTAGTGAATCTCCCAGTTGTAACTTGCCAAGCATGTGACTGTCTCGTCATTATCAGTCAAACCGTACCAGCAACACCGTATCTGGTGCTGGTAACAGCAATTTTATGGAATCGTTTCATAATTTTTTTAGACCATCCAATGCAAGGCCACAAGAGACAAGAAGTCTGACACATAGTCAACGGCTGGAGAGGATGATACAGGAGTATATCCAAATGAACATCAATGCCATGACTTTGCAACTGGAGCCTTGCTCATTTTGGGGTTCAAATCTTGAAAAATGGCCTGAGCTCGCCACTTACGCCTTGGAGATCTTGTCATGTCCCACAGCCAGCGTTGTCTCTGAACGTGTCTTCAGTGCTGCTGGGTGTGTGTTGACAGATAAGCGCACGCGTCTGTCCAGTGACATTAGGGACAGACTAACGTTCATCAAGATGAACAAGTCATGGATCCGCAAGGACTTTACTACCCCTGTGTCATCCTGGGGAGAGTAAAGGCTGGCGTATTTTTGAATGTGCTTGATGCTAATTAACATATCCAGTTTGCAACTGGGGCACACGTGATGCCACTGAAGTGGTGTGTGTAGCCCAATTTTTGGAAAAAAGGGAGACTCTGCTTGGAGTCTCCTTGCGGTGTTTTTAAAAATGAGCCAAGATGAACAAGTCATGGTTCAGCAAAAACTTTGCTACCTACCCCGGTGTCATCCTGGGGACAGTTAAGGCTGGCATATTTTTGAATGTGCTTGATGCTAATCAACACATCCAGGTTGCAACTGGGGGACAAGTGATGCCACTGAAGTGGTGTGTGTGGCCCAATTTTTGGAAAAAAGGGAGACTCTGCTTGGAGTCCCCTTGCGGTGTTTTACATGATTTTAGAAGGGCATGACATGCCTATATCTGTGTCTCCTCCTCTTTTTTCTCATCCAGCTCTTTTGTTTTCGCATGAGTATATGTCCTTGTCATTTTACCATGTGTTTGTGGTGTCTTGGGAGTTGTTTGTCACCTTTTGGACACCTTTGAAGGTGTTTTCTATGTGTTTTTATGTGTTTGTGTTTGCCTCTCATTGTTTTCAATGGTGTTCGAGTGGTTCGTCGAACGGGGCCTCCGTTCGACGAGCCGAACCGAACTCGAACGCCAGGGGGTGGCTCATCTCTAGTTTTAATTCTCCTTAACGACATTATGAAAATCTGGTCATGCCATTTGTTTTGACTAATGCTTCAGTCGGTTTTCAACATTTCGTCAATTACATTTTTTGACATCTGGTGGGCGGATTTGTAGTGGTATATCTTGACGATAGTTTGAGTTACTCCCCCTGATTTTGAAATGCATCAGGTACATGTCAGACAGGTATTCCAGATATTACATACAAATTAACTGTATGGTAGACTGGAAAAATGTCTATTAACCGTACAGGAGGTGCAATTTTTGGGGTAGCTGGTGTCATCAAGTTTCCGGATGGACCATGAAAAATGGACCCTGTACTGGTATGGGATCTTCTGGAATATCTGAAAGCATTACCAGGAGATTGTTACCTTCGTTCCATGCATCTCAGACAAATAAACCTGGTCTTGGGCGTCTGGTGGCCCTGGTAGAAGGAAGGGTACTGTCACAAGTGTGTCACATTTGGCTGTGACCTTTGCGGCATCTGGGTGTCACACTGAGTTTTGCACAAACTTTGCTGACTGTCATGGCGGCATTGGGCTCTGTTCAGATTGCAGATTCTGACACTCCGCCCAATGGAGTGTCAAAATGATCCCAGCCAAGATAAGCAGACGGCTGGGGGCTGCAGCATATAGCCGTATACTTTATCTGTGGTGGGTATCATAATATGAGGGGACCCTACTCCAATTTTTTTATTTATTTTTACATCATAGGTATGCACACAGTGTCTGTAATTGGTTGCAGTCAGACACGCTGTCAAGCAGGGTGGGAGCACGTCTAACTACAACCATTGAGAGACACGGAGACTGCCAGTGGGCGGGGGAAGTATATACATGAAGGATAATGAACGCCACAGAAGTAGTATGAGCAAACCCGGCAGCAGCATACAGCCACGCAAGAGACTTGGTAACTATAATGTTCCTGTTTCCCCCTTTTTTCTTTATTTTTCCTTTCTTTTTTTTAATTGTGGGTCCTCCCATCACTAATAGAAATGCCATACCCACTTCTTTCCTCCACAGCATAAACTGACTTGCAGCGCAATTTCGCTAGCCGCAACATGTCAGTTTATGCTTGCGGAGACATGAAAGTCCACAGCGCCCCAAACCCTGGTCTTGTGTATGGGCTGCTGCGGTCTCCTGCGGAGAATACATGTGTCTCCACAGGAGAAGACACATTGCGTCCAGGCCACAGTGTGTGCAGATCTTGGGCACATACCCTAAATCTCTGAAAAATGTGATTCAGTCAAAATTCCCAATGGAAAATTCACTGTAATGAGGCAGAGGGACTCACTTTGACCTCACATCTGGCCTGTGATCTGGCAGTGTCCATCTTTTTGCTTCTCTTTTTAGGGTACACAAAATTGCAGTCATCAACAGTTTTGTTCATCTTTGAACAGTCTTGAGTAACTCTGCTACCTTATTAGTGAATGGATACATTGCGGGTTTCAAATAAATCATGTATTTTGGAGATGTACATGGAAAACCCGATGTAAGTGCTCAGCATAGAGCACAGGATAAATGGGAACTAATCCAAAATGTTCTGTAGCAAAATCGCCACCAAATAGAATTATACTCAAACCACAAAAACACAAATCCCCACTCAGGTATGTCATCGGTTAGCAAAAATATAGGGGGCTTCCACATTACTGGTAGCACAAAGGCACTGGAAAAACGCTATGGCTCCCCCCTCAAAAGAGAAATCCAGCAAAATCTATTCTCCCAAATCCAAATGCCCCCCTCTCTTCTGAGCACCACAATTTACCTAAACCACAGTTAGCATCCACATGTTTGGCATTATTGTAATGAGGAGAGCCTGTCTAAATGTACTGGGTGCAGGTTTCCAGAAACATGGGCTGGGCACAATGTACAGGGAACTACAATGTACTGGACACAACAAGGACTTATTTTCAATTTTTAATTCTGGAGCATTCACTGCATTTGACACCATGGATGTTTTTCAGAGACTAAATTGTCACTACACCCATAGATGAATTCCAAGAGGGGTGTAATCTCCAAAATGTGGTCATTTGAGGGGATTTCTTCTGTTCTGGTACTTAGGGGCTCTGCAAATGGAGTCTGCAAACTATTTTCGGAAACTCTGTGCTTCAAAAATCAAATGGTGCTCCTTCCCTCCTGAGCCCTGTGGTGTGGTCAAACAGTACTGTACAGTCACATGTGGGGTATTGCCATGTTCAGGAGAAATTATGTAACACATGTGGCCTTTTTTTTCTTTCCCCCTTGTGAAAATTGCAAATCTGTGGTTAAAACAACATTTTAGTGGTAAAAACGTAATTATTTTTTGTTCATCGCCCAATAGTATAAAATTTAGTGACACTTGTGGTGTCAAATGTTCACTTTACCGCTGGATTAATTAATTGATGGGTGCAGTTTGTAAAATGAAGTTACTTGTGGAGGGTTTCCACTGTCCTGGCACTTCGGGGGCTCTACCAATTATGTGACAAGGCACCCGGAAATCAGTCCAACTAAATCTGCTCTCCAATATGGCGCTCCTTCCCTACTTCCCTTTGTACTGTGCCTCAAAAGTAGTTTTCGACCACAAATAGGGTATTGTTGTACTCAGGAGAAATTGCACAACAAATTTTGTGGTGCATTTTCCCCTGTTACCTTAGTGAATGTGAAAAAATTGGGGATATAGCAACATTTTTATGGTTAAAATTGTATTTTTTCATTTTCACGGCTCAGCGTTATAAAATTCTGTGAAGCACCTATGGATTCCTGGTGCTCACCAAACATCTAGATACTTTTCTTGAGGGGGCGTGGCCTGAGCAGCATGTGAGGAAGACCTGTGTAGAGACAGCTCCTGCAAAAAACTCCTGTATAATCCTGTCCAGCTGGGGTTAAAGTTTGTTTTACTGCTTTCCTGGAGTGGTGACCTCTCCTAGACTGAGGGGGCTTCAAAGACCTGAGTGATATGACCAGAACTCGGGCTGATAAGAAGCGCGGGACACAGGCCACACTCATGGACGCTGGAGCTTCATGTGGGGGCAGGGCGTCTGATGCAATAGCTCGCCTCAGCAAGTTTGCACGAGATCAGCCTGAGATACCTGAAGCTGTTAAGCAGTGTGACCTCAGCGTGGAGGAGATCCCAGGACAAGAACTGATGGAGGAGGAAGAGCAGCAGGGAGCTGTGAGTATGTTGGCTGCTGCCAGTAATGTGGAGAAGGGGGACAACCTTAGAGCTGCAGATGAAAACACAGATCCTGGGAGAGCAGAGCCCACCCTCAGTGATGTGCTTGCAGCAGTAAATACCTGCAACAATATGCTAGCCACTTTGAACATACAGATGGGAGGAATTAAAATGGACATTTCATCTATCAGGCACGAGTTGCAGGGGGTCAATGTACGGGTGGGGGCCCTGGAAGACCGGGTCAGTGCCACAGAGGATAAGCTTCCCCCTCTGACTCGGGACCTTGGCAGAGCAATCCACAATATCTCATTGCTTAGGGCTAAGGTGGACGATCTAGAAAACAGATCCCGCAGAAGCAATCTCCGACTGGTCGGGGTCCCAGAAAAGGCAGAAGGCAATAATCCAGTAGCTTTTTTTGAAATGTGGCTCCCCAAGACTTTGGGTATGGATCTGTTTTCTCCTTTCTTCACTATTGAGCGGGCACATAGGGTCCCCACTAGACCCCCACCACCAGGGGCACCCCCTCGTCCTATCCTCCTCAAGCTACTGCACTTCAGGGACAGGGACACTGCGCTCCGCAGAGCCCGGGAGATTAAGGATCTGGCTATTGACGGCCATAAGGTCTCACTGTACCCGGATTTTTCCACTGAAATCCAGCAGAGGAGAGCGCAATTTATTGATGTCAAAAAACGCCTGAGGCAGCTGCAGATCTCTTACTCAATGCTATACCCTACCAGGCTGCGAGTGGTGGCGGATGGTGGGACAAAGTTTTTTGACACTCCAAAGGATGCAGCCGCATGGCTCGATACCAATGAAAAAGGACTGCGCAGAAATCACCGCTGAGGATTATTGCGGATTCCTTGCTGTTGGACTTGCTGAGGTGAACTTGCTACGTTTCCCAGCTGGAACACTTATGGACGGTTGGCAGGAGCCATCCAGATAGGTTACTATGCAGTTGATGACTGTTCAGGAATTTAAACCGTTATGTGCTCTTACGGTTATGTTTAGCCCCACTTCCCTCTGTTTGAGAGGAATGTCCTGGTTTACTGTGTATGTTTTTATGTTGTTTGACCTTTTTGTTTTATGCACCTGTTTGGTCTATGCTCATCTATGGGAACTGCTGCAGATGGGTCCGGGGGTCCCCGCTTGCTGCCCCCTGCTGTTACATATGTGCACTCACCCTTATGGCGAAGGAGGTTAATATAGTGGCCTGGAATGTGCGAGGATTGGGTGAAGCCACTAAAAGATGTGCAGTTTTTCTGTTTCTACAGCAGCTTAAGCCAGACATAATATTCTTATCAGAAACGCACTTGGTGAAGGAGCGGCTCCACTTGCTCCACAAAAAATGGATAGCCCATGAGTATCACTCTGTATATACCACACATTCCAGGGGGGTGAGTGTCCTGGTACACAGGACAGTGCCGTTTGAGTGTCTTAAAGCTTCTGTGGATCAGGAGGGTAGATTTGTATGTCTTTACTGTGTCCTTCATAATGTGCGCTGTGTTCTAGTTGCAATTTATATTCCGCCGCCATACACAGGGGAACCATTGAAACGTATCCTCAATTTTGTTGCTTCCCTCCCTGAGGTCCCCACCCTATTAGTAGGAGACTATAATAATTACTTGCACCCGTATTGGGATAAGTTACATACAGGGAATATCTCAGTGGGGGCGGCAGCTACATCCCTTGCCAGACTGATGGAGGAGGTGGGATATGTAGATATTTGGCGTATTAGGAACCCGCAGGTCCGGCAGTATTCATGCTATTCTAGTTCTCATCATTCACTGTCCCGGATTGACCTGGCCATTGGAAATGCTCAGCTGCTGCCTTGTGTAGCTTCAGTCACGTACCTGGCCAGGGGGGTGTCTGACCACTCCCCACTACAGGTCCGTCTAAGGCTTGGGGACCCAGACCGGCTGGCGGGGATACCTTGGCGGCTCAACCCTTTTTGGATACAACTGATAGGGGGCAATCTGACTGACACTATACGGGAATATTTTGTGACAAATGACGGTACGGCATCTAAACATATAGTGTGGGACGCAATGAAGGCGTATGTTCGTGGGACATATATTAGGGAAATTTGCACCCGAAAGGCGAAAACAAGAGAGCGCACTAAGTATCTGACGGACACTTTAGGTGATGCAGAACGACTTCTTATATCTAACCCTACAGATGATGCCAAGCGGGACTTAGAGAAGGCACAGAGAGCTCTGAGAGACCATATGACTTCCTTGGCCACTAACAAACGCTTTTTCCTTAAGCAGCGGTACTTTACGGAGGGGGAGAGTGTGGGACATCTCTTGGCTACAATTGCTAGGGCGCAGGAGGGATTGACCTATATCACCAAATTGAAACTTGACACTGGAGAGGAGGTGAGGGACAGCGGGAGGATTGTGGAGGTCATGCAACAGTATTACACCCAATTATACTCCTCTAAATCGCATTATGGGGATGAGGAACTGCGGGGCTTTGTGGAGGAGATCACTCTCCCCAGTCTGTCAGATAGTGAGAGAGAATCCCTGAATAGAGATATAGACCTGGAGGAGCTGGAGGAGGCGCTCGGTCAAATCCAAAATGAAAAGGCCCCAGGTGCGGACGGACTCCCGGGGGAATTCTACAAATTATATACCCATCTGCTGCTGCCAAGACTCTTGGATGTGTTCAGAGATGCTGAGGAGAAGGGATCCCTCCCTGCATCCATGAGGGAGGCTATTATTGTTCTGATTTTAAAACCCGGGAAAGATCCGACCGCGCCTGACTCCTATCGCCCAATCTCGCTGCTTACATTAGATATTAAATTAATCGCTAAAATTCTAGCTAACAGATTGTCCCGGGTGATCACGTCAGTGATCCACGAGGATCAGACTGGATTCATCCCCAATAAATCTACTTCCATTAATTTGCGACGTTTATTCCTGGGGATACAGCTAAGTTCTGAGGGGAGAAACAAGGAGAGAGCAGTCCTGTCATTAGATGCGGCCAAAGCCTTTGACAGTATTGAATGGAATTTCCTATGGGTAGTTTTGGAGAAATTGGGTCTTGGCTCCAGATTTATTGGCTGGGTCAAATTGTTATATGCCTCTCCGCGGGCCAGGATTCGAGTTAATCGTTGTACCTCCTCGTCTTTTAATTTGGCCAGGGGCACGAGACAGGGCTGTCCTCTCTCTCCATTACTATTTGCAGCGGCAATTGAGCCATTGGCGGCTATGCTTCGTGCATCCGCTGGCGTAAAGGGGTTTGAGATAGGCGGTCTGGAGCATAAGGTTTCCCTCTATGCGGACGATTTGTTGCTGTATCTCAGGGAGGTGGGGACATCGGTGGGCCCAGCAATAAATATTATTATAGAATTTGGTAGGCGCTCGGGACTCCTAATAAACTGGAAGAAATCGGCCCTGCTCCCTATAGATCCACTCCCATCTAATTTTAGTACTCTGGGGCTGCCAATTCCGACGGTGGATAAATTTAAATACCTGGGGATTGTGGTTAGTGCCCGACCGCGTGATTACTACTCTCAAAATCTGGAACCAGTGCTGGCTCAGTTTAGGAACAAGATAGATGCCTGGTGTCGACTCCCACTGTCCCTTATTGGCCGTGCTAATCTACTTAAAATGGTACTGATGCCCAAACTTCTGTATCTTCTCCACAACGCCCCAATATGGATCCACTGGAAATTTTTCCGTAAAATCAACACTTTGTTTCGGGAACTCTTGTGGCAAAAGCAGCAGGCTAGAATCCGCCTTGAGACCCTGCAGAGAGGGAAGGAGGATGGGGGTCTGGCAGTCCCCAACCCGTGGGTTTATTATGTTGCGGCACAGATGCAGCACTTCAGGGGGTGGGGAAAGGATGAGGCATATGACGCTGGGGGCAAATTGGTGAGGGGCCTTGCAGAATGGGGACACCCAGTGGCTTTTTTGGATGCAGGATTCTCACCCAGAGGAGGAACATTATATCCAACATTATCATTGATGTACAAGGTGTGGGATAGAGGGAAGCAGTTGCTGGGAATATCAGGAATGACTGAGTACTGGCCCTTATGGCATAATCGTGGACTGGCGGAGCTGCAGAGACTCCCGGGTTGGAGAATGTGGGTGAGCAGGGGGGTGCATCAGGTGTCTCAGATTCTTCAGAATAATATACTTAAAAGATTTGACCAGCTTCAAGCTGAGTTTGGGATACCGCACAGTTCCTTTTACCAATACCTGCAGCTCCGTCATGCCTATGAGACACAGACACGTCGTATGGACATTAGGATAGAGCGGAATCACACTCTTACTGAATTGTTGACATCTGACCGCTCCTATGGTATTATTTCTAGGTTGTATACAGCGATGTTATCTAGACACCTCGACAAATTCCCTTTGCAGGCTAGAGAGAAGTGGGAGAGGGACCTAGGCCCTATGACAGAGGAACAGTGGGGTGAGGTCCTGTCTCAGACTCCAAGCCTTGCTGTATCTGAAGGCCAACGACTGTCACAGCTATTCCTGTTACATAGAGTATATAGGACACCTAGTCTACTGCATAAGATGGGAGTTAGGATGGATGATCTGTGTCCTAGGTGCGGACAGGAGGGTGCGAATCTGATGCATATGATGTGGTCCTGTGGGAACATTGAAGATTACTGGAGGGCAGTACTAGATTTGGTTAGACAAGTTTTCAATATCCGTCTACAGCCAAGACCTATTATATGTATCCTGGGTCTACTGGAGGGGGGGGTGGACTTGAGCTCGCCGGTAATGGTCGGTATTACACGTCTCTTGTACCAGGCTAGGAAACTGTTGGCCTACCACTGGTTAGACCCAGCGCCTCCGGTCATCGGGGATTTTAGGGAAAGAGTAAACGCTATACTTCGACTGGAGAGAGGAATATACCTTAAAAGAAATGCATTGAAAAAGTTCTATAAGATCTGGGGGGCATGGTTGGATACCCCAGGCCTTCCCTCCTCGGCGTTACTGCAGGACAGTGCGAGCGACCAGGTCCTTCTCCTTCTGACCGGTTAACAAATTTCCTCAAATAGGGTGATATGCGTACTGCTGGAAGGTGTGTGCATGTATATGTGTGTGCATGTATATGTGTGTGCATGTATATGTGTGTGCATGTATATGTGTGTGCGTGCGTGCGTGTATGTATATGTGTATATATATATAATGTCATAATGATGCTGGGTAAGCTATACTATGGAGAATATATTGGGAAATAATATGCACTTTGAGACCCATATTGAAATGAGACGTGGACTGCGGGTGCATTGTTTATTATGTTATTTGTGTGGTTTTTCTTATTGACTAAAGGTTTTTTCCCTTTCTGTGATATTTCTATGGAGGGAATTATTTTATGTGTTGTATAATTTTGATGTTAAATAAAAATGAACCTGATTTAAAAAAAAAAAAAAGATACTTTTCTTGAGGGGGCAAGTTTCCAGAATGGGGTCACTTGTGGGTGAGACTCACTGTTTAGACACCTCAGGGGCGATGCCAATGTGATATGGCACCCATAAATCATTCCAACTAAATCTGATCTCAAATATGGCGCTCCTTCCCTTCTTCTCTTTGCATTGTGCCTCAAAAGTAGTCTTTAACTACATATGGGGTACTGGGGTACTCAGGAGAAATTGCAAAACTAACTGTATGATCTATTATGACCTTTGTGAAAATGAAAGCTTTTGTGTTAAAACATTTTTGTGATAAAATTTTTTATTTTTTTTTTCATTTTCACGGCTCAACATTATAAAATTCTTTGAAGCACCCAAGGGTTCAAGGTGCTCATCAACCAGCTAGATAAATCTCTTCAGGGGGTCCAGTTTTCAAAATGGGGTCACTTGTGGGAGAGCTCCACTGTTTAGGCACAACGGGGCTCTCCAAACGCAACATGGCGTTCACTAATTATTCCAGCCAATTTTGCAATCAAATGGCGCTCTTTCCCTTCCAAGGCCAGCCATGCACCCAAACAGTTGACTTCTATCATATATGAGGAACCTGGCATACTCAGGAGAAATTGCACAATAAATTGTATGGTGCATTTTTTCCTGTTCCCCTTGTGAAAAAAAAAGCTATCTGGTTGAAGTAACAATTTTATGGTAAAAATGTATTTGTTTTTTCACGGCTCAACGCTGTAAAATTCTGTAAAGCACACAGGGGTTCAAGGTGGTGACCAAACATCTAGATAAATTACTTGAGGGTCTTGTTTACAAAATGGGGTCACTTGTGAGGGAGCTCCTTAGGGCTCTCCAAATGCAGTATGGCATCCGCTAATGATTCCAGCTAATTTTGCTTTCCAAAATTCAATTAGCTCTCCTTACCTTCCAAGCCCTGCCATGCATCCAAACAGTAGCTTTTCACGACATATGAGGCATCTGCATGCTCAGGAGAAATTGTACAATAAATTGTATGGTACATTTTTACCTGTTGCCCTTGTGAAAAAAAAGGTATCTGGTTGAAGAAACAATTTTATGGTTAAAAAACAAAAAAATTTTAATTTTCACGGGTCAATGTTATAAAATTCTATGAAGCACCTCGGGGTTCACGGTGCTCACCAAATATCTAGATAAATTCCTTGAGGGGTCTTGTTTCCAAAATAAGACCACTTGTGGGAGACCTCAGGGGATCTCCAAATGTGACATGGCGTCCACTAATATTTTCAGCTAATTTTGCATTCAAATGGTGCTCATTTCCTTCCAAGCGTTGCCGTGCACCCAAACAATAGATTTCCACCATATGTGAGGTATCGGGATACTCAGCAGAAATTGCACAACAAATTGTATGGTGCATTTTCTCTTGTTACCCTTGTGAAAATACTAAATGTATGGCTAAAGTAACTTTTTTGTGTTAAAAAGTAAAATTTTCATTTTTTCCTTCCACATTGCTTTAGTTCCTGTGAAGCACCTAAAAGGTTAAATAAACTTCTTAGATTTGGTTTTGCGTAGTTTGAGGGGTGCAGTGTTTAGAATGGTGTCACTTTTGGGTATTTTATGTCACCTAGGCCTTTCAAAGTCGCTTCAAATGTGATGTGGTCTCTCAAAAAAATTGGTTTTGTAAATTTTGTTGAAAAAATGAGACATTGCTGATAAACTTTGAACCCTTCTAAATTCCTAGCAAAAACAAATTATGTTTCAAAAATTGCGCTGATGTAAAGTAGACATGTGGGAAATGTTATTTATTAACTCTTTTGTGTGACATAAATTGGATTTAAAGACATAAAAATTCAAAGTTTGAAAATTGTGAAATTTTTTACATTTTTGCCAAATTTCTCCAGATTTTGCCAAATATTTTCACAAATAAACGCAAAAACGTGTATTGGCCCAAATTTACCACTGCTTTGAAGTAAATATGTCACAAAAAATTGTCTCAGAATCACTGGGATCTGTTGAAGCATTCTAGAGTTCTAACCTGTTAAAGTGACACTGGTCAGAATTGCAAAAAAATGCCTGGTAAGGAATGTGAAACTGGGCTCGGGGGTGAAGGGGTTAAACTTAGTTCATATTATGTTAAGCAGACTATGAATAAGGATAACACTATTTAAAACATTGAATCTCTGCTGTTGCCTTTTACTTTTACTTCAACATGTTAATTTTAATGGATATAAAATAAAGACTTTGGCTTTATTCATAATCCTGTCCTTTATATTAATGTGGACCAACACTGGACTTACAGGACCTTCAATGATGTCATAACCACGTTACCAGTCTGATGTGAATGTTGTACAGAGATTGACTTACAGACTGATCACATGATTATGACGTTATCAAAGGTCCTTTTAACTTACGGGGTTATTCACTGCACTGCTCGTCACTCGGCAGTCATCTGCTGTTTTCGACTGTGTTTGCGGTGACGTCAGGGTTCACCCGAGTCCATGGCTCATGGAGTCGATTGAACTTTGACTGTCACTGTGTGAGTGTCGCATCATGGCGTACAATCTCCTGACAGCAGCGGATCGGCTGCATGTGTTTCCATGCAGCTGAAGCGCTCCTGTCCTGAGATCAGTCCGTGCTCGGTGAAGCCCATGCGAGACGCAAGTGCAATCATCCCCTCACTGTCAGCCTGCTTCATTGATCTGTGCAGAGCGATGTAGCAGAAAATGTAGCATTTGCTTGGAATTTCGGAGACATGTTGTCAGTAGTTTTTAGAATAAAAGAACAATTTACATTTTACTCAAAAATATAAAGAGAAAAATCAGAAAAACTGAAAATTTTGCAGTGGTCTCTTAATTTTTGCCGGAGCTGTAATTATTAGGGATGATCAAATACCTCAAATATTCAGCTTCACGAATATTTGCCGAATAGTTCACCACCATTCGACACTTTGCGAATATTCGATGCGCAATTTAAGTCTATGGGAAACCCGAATAACAACTATTCGGAACTATTCGGGCTTCCCATAGACTTACATTGCGCATCGAATATTCGCATAGCGGCAACCTATTCGTCGGATATTTGCGAAGCCAAATATTTGAGGCATTCGATCATCCCTAGTAATTATTTCTATATATATATATATATATATATATATATATATATATACTGTGTGTGTATATATATATATATATATATATATATATAATATATAAAGCTGTGTGTGTGTGTGTGTGTGTGTGTGTGTGTGTGTATGTGTGTGTGTATGTATGTATGTCCGGGATTGGAATCTGCACCGTCGCAGCTACAGCCACAAAAGTTTGCACACTCACACTTCTGGACCCTGAGAGCGTCATAGGCTATGTTTTGAGGGGAAATTGTAACACCGCGCTTTACAGTTATTCACCAAAAAACCTGCCTCCATTAAAGCGAATGGAGCTGGGAGCCACAGTGCAGCCAGAACTTCAGAAGATTGCGCAGCTGCGCCCTTATATGGAATGTTGGTGTGGCGCCCCTGACCTGGTCAGGCACCACTGAGTACTGCACCCATGCTGGGGACAGTACAACACAGGTAATCCAGAAGGCTGACCGAGGTGTGACTACACAGGCGCATAGTGATCAGGTCTCACACATGTACCTTTGAGAGGACCCCTGGGGATCCCAGGAGGGGGCGAAGCCTCCACCTCCACCCGAGGGGTGGAGGGGGCGAAGCCTCCATCTCCACTCAAGGGGTGTGGTAGAGAGCCTGGTTGCTAGGTGGCGTAGGCAGGCACAAAAGGGAAAAGAGGAGGAGAAGAGCAGTCTGAAGCAGAGTGTGGAGGAGTGAGGAGCATGGAAGTGGAGCTCAAACAGGAGCAGCAGTGCAGGTCCCACGAGTGAGCCGGTTTAGTGTGCAGCTCAGGGAAAGCAGACGTGAGGAGCAGACCCTGGAGCTGTGGCAGTCTAACAGCGTCCGCGCAGTGACTACCGACGGGGGAGAACGGTCACCTGGGAGTGCTACCCGAAATCCACACACAGCTAAAGAGAGAGCAACGGAGTGGAAAGTAAGGAGACTGTCAGGGAGAACCAGGCCCAAACGGGTAGCAGGTCCCAGTGCAGGGATAGATTCACCTTTCCTTTGCCAAACCTGCATGAGGGGGCACTTTACACCCCCAAGACAACACTACAGAGTCCGCAGCCACGTAGCCACAGTTAGGGCCCATAGTTCACAGGAGGCAAGCAGCCGGAGTGTCCTGGTCCAGGCTACAAGCAAACGGGCCAAAAAGAAGGGGAGAGAGGCGCCAGCAACTTCCCTGGGTGACCCCCCTAGGGACTAAAAGTCGGGGTTACCCCAAAACGTAAAGGGCTAAGGAAGGCGAGTCGGTAGCCACCCTCATCAGTCAGCCTGAAGGACACCTGGTTCCAGCCTGGTTCATCCCAGCTACGCCCGGGTTACTTACCCTGCCACCTTCCGTGAGTAAAACCCCTGAAAGACATCCTGCTTGTGTTGAGTTATTCTGCGCCTTGTGGTTCTACACACCTACACGGGACCCTGGGGCATGCCTCACTCTCAGGAGGCTACTACAACTGACTGCACCTACCATCAGCCCCAGGCACCCCTAACCTGCAGTGGCGGTCTCCACTGACCGCAATTCTGAGAGTGGCGTCACGACAATCCTAGAAGAAGATTTCCTACCTGTGACAGGATCCAGCTGCGTGGAGTCCCTGAAGGTAATGCACCGACACAATACTTGCGGGGCTTCACATCGGCGTGTCACAATGCAGCCAGGGAAAAAGACAGACACAGACAGGGAAAGAGGCAGACACAGACAGGGTAAGAAACAGACATAGACAGGGTAAGAGACAGACAAAAGAGACAGACACAGACAAAGAGACAGACTGACAGGGAAAGAGACAGACAGGGAAAGAGAGGGAAAGAGAGAGACAGGTAAAGAGACAGACACAGACAAAGAGACAGAGACAGACACAGGGAAACAGACAGACAGGGAAAGAGAGAAAGAGACAGACAGGGTAAGAGACAGACAAAGACAGGTAAAGAGACAGACAAAGAGACAGACACAGGGAAAGAGAGGGAAAGAGACAGACAGGGAAAGAGAGGGAAAAAGACAGACAGGGAAAGAGACAGACAGAGAAAGAGATAGATAGACAGACAGCGTAAGATTGAGACAGATGGAGAAAGAGATAGATAGACAGGGAAAGAGATTGAGACAGATGGAGAAAGAGACAGAGTCAGTCAGAGATAGACAGGGAAAGAGACAGACAGACAAAGAGATAGAGAGAGAGACAGAGAGAGATATACAGAGGGGGAGACAGACAGAGAATGGGAGAGAAACAGAGAGACAGTTACTATCCCGGCGGGCAGTGCCGGGTGCTATGTTGTGAGGCAAAATTTTAACCCCGCGCCTTCCAATTTACCAATCAATTTTGCCCCTATCTACATAATAGGGAAAAAGTTAAACGAAAAGTGTTGGGGGCAAATTGACAGCTGCCAGATGTGAACAAGGGGGACTTAAAGAATGAGAGCGATGGCGCCAAAGAGTATTTACCGTACAGTTGCTAAGGTGGGGCCCCGACATGGGATACTCACCACACTCGGGGATATGAACACACACACAAAATGCAGCACACACTACCACGTACATGAACACATATACCACCCTTAGCACACATTTCACCAAGTGAACTATTTAATAGTTACATTTCTATCTATTTGTTTTGTGGTTTTTGTGTGCAGAATATATTTTTGTTAATACATTCTATTTTGTTTACAGCAGTTATTAACCCGGGTAGTACAGCTAGTATATATATATATATATATATATATATATATATATACTAGAAGGTGGCCCGATTCTACGCATCGGGTATTCTAGAATTTACGTATTGTGTAGTTCATGTATGATTTTTGTTATATATATATATATATAGAGAGAGATGTTGTTGTCTGTAGTTACCAAGTGTTTGTGTAGGCGCTGTACATGTTCTGGGTGTTGTCTGGGTGTGACGGGGGGTGAGAGCGGTGTTGTATGTGTGTTGCGTGTGTTGCGTTGTTTGTGGAGCGCTGTGTGTCTGTAGCGTTGTGTGTGTGTTGCGCGGTTTGTGTGTGTGTGGTGTGTTTTGAGGGGAGGTATGTTTTGTGCAATGTGTGTGTTGTGCGGTATGTGCGTATATTTGTGTGTGCCGCGGTGTTTGTGTGTTGGGTGTTGTGTGTGTGCAGCGTTGTCTGTGTGTGTGGGTGTCTGTGTAGGGCAGTTGTTTGTGGTTCCCAGTGTGTGTGTGTGTGTGTGTGGTGTGTTGTGCAGTGCGCGCGTGTGTGTGTGTGTGTGTGTGTGTGCATCAGCCTCTCTTCTCTCAGCCTACCTCTCCCAGCCTCCCTCCTCCCAGCCTCCCTCAGCATCAGCCTCCCTCTCCCAGCCTCCCCAGCATCAGCCTCCGCCAGCATCAGCCTCTCTCCTTCCAGCCTCCTCCAGCATCAGCCTCCCTCTCCCAGCCTTCCCCAGGATCAGCCTCTCTCCTCCCAGCCTCCGTCCTCCCAGCCTTCCCCAGCATCAGCTTTCCCCTCCCAGCCTCCCTCAGCATCAGCCTTCCCCAGCATCAGCCTCTCTCCTCCCAGCCTCAGCCTCTCTCCTTCCAGCCTCCCCCAGCATCAGCCTCTCTCCTTCCAGCTTCCCTCAGCATCAGCCTCCCCTTCCCAGCCTTCCCCAGGATCAGCCTCTCTCCTCCCAGCCTCCTTCCTCCCAGCCTCCTTCCTCCCAGCCTCCCTCAGCATCAGCCTTCTGCTCCCAGTCTCCCCCAGCATCAGCCTCCCCATGCATCAGCCTCCACCAGCATCAGCCTCTCTCCTTCCAGCCTCTCTCCTTCCAGCCTCCCCCAGCATCAGCCTCCCCTTCCCAGCCTTCCCCAGGATCAGCCTCTCTCCTCCCAGCCTCCTTCCTCCCAGCCTCCCTCTCCCAGCCTCCCTCAGCATCAGCCTTCCGCTCCCAGTCTCCCCCAGCATCAGCCTCCCCAAGCATCAGCCTCCACCAGCATCAGCCTCTCTCCTTCCAGCCTCCCTCAGCATCAGCCTCCCGTTCCCAGCCTTCCCCAGGATCAGCCTCTCTCCTCCCAGCCTCCTTCCTCCCAGCCTCCCTCAGCATCAGCCTTCCCCTCCCAGTCTCCCCCAGCATCAGCCTCCCCAAGCATCAGCCTCCACCAGCATTAGCCTCTCTCCTTCCAGCCTCCCCCAGCATCAGCCTCCCCAAGCATCAGCCTCCACCAGCATCAGCCTCCCTCGTCCCAGCCTCCCTCCCCCAGCATCAGCCTCTCTCCTCCCAGCCTTCCCCATGATCAGCCTCTCTGCTCCCAGCCTCCTCCAGCACGCCGTGCTCCTCTGCCGACACTCACACACCCGATCGCATCCACTCACACACACCCGATCGCATCCACTCACACACACCCGATCGCATCCACTCACACACACCCGATCGCATCCACTCACACACACCCGATCGCATCCACTCACACACACCCGATCGCATCCACTCACACACACCCGATCGCATACACTCACACACACAGACACTGACGATATCGCACATACGCGCTTATACTCACAACATCCGGGGATATCACATGCTTCTGGCCATGTGATCCTCCGGCAGGTCCTGGAAGATCACAACAGCACAGTATCGCCGCCGAGAAGCAAGCGATATCCCAGGATGTTGTGAGTATGTGGATGCGATGTGATGTGTGTGTGTGAGTGAGTGTGATCTGATTTGTGTGTGTGTATGTGTGTGCTGTTATGTGTGTTCTGTTATGTGTCTGTATTTTCCGCCGCTGCAGGACCTTGATGTGTGGATGCGATGTGATGTGTGTGTGAGGTGTGTATGAGAGTGAGTGTGAGCCGGTGTACACTGGTAACTATGATACACATCGGGTAACTAAGGGACCTTAGTTACCCGATGTGTATAATGGTTACCAGCTTTCACGGCCTCCGTGAAGATCCCAGCATCGCAAGGTTATGTCTGGCGCTGCTGGGATCCTGACGGAGCCGGTGTAGAAGCAAGAGATATCCCAGCATGTTGTGATGTGTGAGGTGTGTGTGAGAGTGAGTGTGAGAGTGAGTGTGATCTGATGTGTGTGTGTACTCACCTGGGAATCGGGGCTCCGTGTCAGTTGGGCCAGAGCGAGCGTGCATTGCGTGAGGGGGCGGGGCCTGCAGAGAGCCGGGGCGAGAGGCCAATCCGTGTGGGGGGGCGGGGCCATGGCGAGCCCAGCGGCCAATCAGCTTTGTGTCACCGTAAGGACACAATTTCGGAGCATGACAGACAGACAGACAGATAGACAGACAGATAGACAGACAGACAGACAGACAGACAGACAGACAGACAGACAGAATAAGGCAATTATATATATAGATATATATATATATATATACACATACACACATGTTGCGCCCCTGACCTGGTCAGGCACCACTGAGTACTGCACCCATGCTGGGTGAGTACAAACAGGTAATCCCAAAGAAGAAGAAGGGTGTGTACACACAGACACATAGTGACCAGGTCTCACACACACATTAGAGGGGACCTCCGGGAAGATCTCATGGCAGTGGGGACATTGGTTTCAGTCTGTTTCTTACCCTGTCTGTGTCTGCCTCTTTCCCTGTCTGTCTTTTTCCCTGGCTGCATTGTGACACGCCGACATTCCATATAAGGGCGTGACTGCGCAATCTTCTGAAGTTCTGGCTGCACTGTGGCAGCTGTCAATTTGCCCCCAACACTTTTCGTTTAACTTTTTCCCCATTATGTAGATAGGGGCAAAATTGATTGGTAAATTGGAAGGCGTGGGGTTAAAATTTTGCCTCACAACATAGCACCCGGCACTGCCCGGGATAGTAACTGTCTCTCTGTTTCTCTCCCATTCTCTGTCTGTCTCCCCCTCTGTATATATCTCTCTGTCTCTCTCTCTATCTCTTTGTCTGTCTGTCTCTTTCCCTGTCTATCTCTGACTGTCTCTGTCTCTTTCTCCATCTGTCTCAATCTTACCCTGTCTATCTATCTATCTCTTTCTCTGTCTGTCTCTTTCCCTGTCTGTCTTTTTCCCTCTCTTTCCCTGTGTCTGTCTCGTTGTCTGTCTCTTTACCTGTCTTTGTCTGTCTCTTACCCTGTCTGTCTCTTTCTTTCTTTCACTGTCTGTCTGTTTCCCTGTGTCTGTCTCTGTCTCTTTGTCTGTGTCTGTCTCTTTACCTGTCTCTCTCTTTCCCTCTCTTTCCCTGTCTGTCTCTTTCCCTGTCAGTCTGTCTCTTTGTCTGTGTCTGTCTCTTGTGTCTGTCTCTTACCCTGTCTATGTCTGTTTCTTACCCTGTCTGTGTCTGCCTCTTTCCCTGTCTGTGTCTGTCTTTTTCCCTGGCTGCATTGTGACACGCCAACATTCCATATAAGTACGTGGCTGCGTAATCTTCTGAAGTTCTGGCTGCACTGTGGCTCCCAGCTCCATTCGCTTTAATGGAGGCAGGTTTTTTGGTGAATAACTGTAAAGCGCAGTGTTACAATTTCCCCTCAAAACATAGCCTATGACACTCTCGGGGTCCAGAAGTGGGAGTGTGCAAAATTTTGTGGCTGTAGCTGCGACGGTGCAGATGCCAATCCCGGACATACATACATACACACACACACACACAGATACACACATTTAGCTTTATATATTATATATATATATATATATATATATATATATATATATATATATATATATATATATACACACACACACACACAGGGCCTTGCGAAAGTATTCGGCCCCCTTGAATTTTTCAACCTTTCCCCCCCTTCAGGCTTCAAACATAAAGATAAAAAAATGTAATGTTATGGTGAAGAATCAACAACAAGTGGGACACAATTGTGAGGTTTAATGAAATGTATTTCTTATTTTAAACTTTTGTAAAAAATAATAAACTGAAATTTGGGGCGTGCAATATTATCGTATTCCTTTCCTTTCAGTGCAGCAAACTCACTCCAGAAGTTCATTGAGGATCTCTGAATGATCCAATGTTGTCCTAAATGACTCATGATGATAAATATAAGCCACCTGTGTGTAATCAAGTATTTGTATAAATGCACCTGCTCTGTGATAGTCTCAGTGTTCTGTTTAAAGCGCAGAGAGCATCATGAAGACCAAGGAACACAACAGGCAGGTCCGTGATACTGTTGTGGAGAAGTTTAAAGCCGGATTTGGTTACAAAAAGATTTCCACATCTTTAAACATCCCAAGAAGCACTGTGAAAGCGATCATATTGAAATGGAAGGAGTACCATACCACTGCAAATCTACCAAGACCCGGCCGTCCCTCAAAAATTTAATGTCAAACAAGGAGAAGACTGATCAGAGATGCAGCCAAGAGGACCATGATCACTCTGCATGAACTGCAGAGATCTACAGCTGAGATGGGAGAGTCTGTCCATAGAACACTGCACAAATCTGGACTTTATGGAAGAGTGGCAAGAAGAAAGCCATTTCTCAAAGATATCCATAAAAAGTGTTGTTTAAAGTTTGCCACAAGCCACCTGGGAGACACACCAAACATGTGGTAGAAGGTGCTCTGGTCAGATGAAACCAAAATCGAACTATTTGGGCACAATGTCAAACGATATGTTTGGCGTAAAAGCAACACAGCTCATCACCCTGAACACACCATCCGCACTATCAAACATGGTGGTGGCAGCATCATGATTTGGGCCTGCTTTTCTTCAGCAGGGACAGGAAAGATGGTTAAAATTGATGGGAAGATGGATGGAGCCAAATACAGGACCATTCTTGAAGAAACCTGTTGGAGTCTGCAAAAGACCTGAGACTGGGATGGAGATTTGTCTTCCAACAAGACAATGATCAAAAACATAAAGCAAAATCTACAATAGAATGGTTCACAAATAAACGTATCCAGGTGTTAAAATGGCCAAGTCACAGTCCAGACCTGAATCCAACTGAGAATCTGTTGAAAGAGCTGAAAACTGCTGTTCACAAACGCTCTCCTTCCAACCTCACTCAGCTCAAGCTATTTGCAAAGGAAAAATGGGCAAGAATTTCAGTCTCTCGATGTGCAAAACTGATAGAGACATACCCCAAGCGACTTGTAGCTGTAATCGCAGCAAAAGGTGGCGCTACAAAGTATTAACTTAAAGGGGCTGAATAATATTGCACGCCCCAATTTTCAGTTTTTTACTTTTTACAAAAAAATTTAAATAAGCAATAAATATCGTTCACCTTCACAATTGTGTCCCACTTGTTGAATCTTCACCATAACATTAAAATTTTTATTTTTATGTTTGAAGCCTGAAATGTGGGAAAAGGTTGAAAAATTCAAGGGGGCCGAATACTTTCACAAGGCACTGTGTGTATATACCCCCCTTACTCCTCTCTATCGTTGCCGAAATCACCCGCTAGTCTCTGATCCTTATTTTCCACTTGCAGATACATTGAATTCCGGTCATACACAAATGTGAGAGCTTCAACCAATCACTGACTGCAGTGGTGACGTGTTGTTCACTGCTTCAGCCACTGATAAGCAGCACAGAATTCACCAGCTGCTGTAGGTTGATTGTGAAGATCTTTGGTAAGGGGAATAAAAGTGTCACATATCTCCATATAATATACTATCCAAGGAGAAGGCTTGGAAATGGGCACAGGGCACCAGCAGCTGTATAGAGAGTGATCCACAGGTTAATATTATTATTAGATATACACCGTGTGCAGACTTATTAGGCAAGTTGTATTTTAGCAGATTTTTTTTTTATTATTGATCAACAACTATGTTCTCAATCAACCCAGAAGACTCATAAATATCAAAGCTTAATATTTTTGGAAGTTGGAGTGGTTTTTTTTTTAGATTTGGCTATCTTAGGAGAATATCTGTTTGTGCAGGAAACTATTACTGTGCAGACTTATTAGGCAACTTAATAAAAACCAAATATATTCCCATCTCACTTGTTTATTTTCACAAGGTAAACCAATATAACTGCACAGAATTTAGAAATAAACATTTCTGACATTCAAAATCAAAACCCAAATAAATTAGTGACCAATATAGCTATCTTTCTTTATGATGACACTCAACAGCCTACCATCCAGAGATTCTGTCAGTTGCTTGATCTGTTTACGATCAACATTGCGTGCAGCAGCCACCACAACCTCCAGACACTGTTCCGAGAGGTGTACTGTTTTCCCTCCCTGTGGATCTTCCATTTTATGAGGGACCACAGGTTCTCTATGGGGTTTAGATCAGGTGAACAAGGGGGCCATGTCATTATTTTTTCATCTTTTAGACCTTTACTGGCCAGCCACTCTGTGGAGTAGTTGGATGCATGTGATGGAGCATTGTCCTGCATGAAAATCATGTTTTTTCTTAACGATACCGACTTCTTCCTGTACACTGCTTGAAGACGTTGTCTTCCAGAAACTGGCAGTAGGTCTGGGAGTTGAGCTTCACTCCATCCTCAACCCGAAAAGGTCCCACAAGTTCATCTTTGATGATACCAGTCCATACCAGTACCCCACCTCCACCTTTCTGGCATCTGAGTCGGAGTGGAGTTCTCTGCCCTTTACTGATCAGCCTCTGGCCCATCCATCTGGCCCATCAAAAGTCACTCTCATTTCTCAGTCCATAAAACTTTTGAAAAATCTGTCTTAAGATATTCCTTGGCCCAGTCTTGACATTTTATCTTATGTTTCTTGTTCAAAGGTGTTCGTGTTTCAGCTTTCCTTACTTTGGCCATGTCCCTGAGTATAGCACACCTTGTGCTTTTTGATACTCCAGTAATATTGTAGCTCTGAAATATGGCCAAACTGGTGGCAAATAGCATCTTGGCAGCTTCACGCTTGATTTTCCGCAATTCATGGTCAGTTATTTTGCACCTTTTTTGCCCAACACGCTTCTTGCGACCCTGTTGGCTATTTGCCATGAAACGCTTGATTGTTCGGTGATCACGCTTCAAAAGTTTGGCATTTTCAAGACTGCTGTATCCCTCTGCAAGACATCTCACAATTTTGGACTTTTCAGAGCTCGTCAAATCTCTCTTCTGACCCATTTTGCCAAAGGAAAGGAAGTTGCCTAATAAGTATGCACCACTTATATAGGGTGTTGATGTCATTACACCACACCCCTCCTCATTACAGAGATGCACATCACCTTATTTACTTAATTGGTAGTTGGCTATCAAGCCTATACAGCTTGGAGTAGGACAACGTATACAAATTATCATGTGATCAAAATACTCATTTGCCTAATAAGTCTGCACACAGTGTATAAGATTTTCTTTTAGATATTCAATATAGCCTTTATGCAGTATTAGGCTTACTGTGTGGTTTTATTCGTTTTGACTACATTGTACCTGGCTTTTTATGGGATATTCAGAAATAGCAGGCAATGGCGTAACTAGAGATTGATGGTCCCCGGTGCAAAGTTTGGACCTGGTACCCCCCCAACCATACACTGACACTCGAGGTACGGGATAATGACGCCGATACTCGGGGTACGTGTAATGATGCTCGGGGTATGGAATAGAATGGCTGACACTTGGCTCTTTCCCTCAGCACTCATGTTTCCCATGATCTGAAAATCTTAATTACTCACCGGTAATGGGATTTTCAATAGCCCATGACAGCACCACATGAGAGATAGGTTCCGCCCACATCAGGACAGGAAACCCACTGATAAAAAGGCGGTACCTCTCCTCCACATCAGTAGGTTTTCAGAGCCAGAGAGGACCAACAAAACACAAGAAACAGATTAATCATACCACCACCCAAGGAAAAACACCCATAACTAACACTCCCCGAAGGGTGCCCACAACCAGTGAATAGGGGGGGAACTAAGGGTGCTGTCATGGGCTATTGAAAATCCCATTACCGGTGAGTAATTAAGATTTTTCCCTGCCGCCCATGACAGCACCACATGAGAGATTTAAATAGACCATCCACCTTAGGGAGGGACCACCGCCTGCAAGACCCGTCTCCCAAAGGAAAGGTCAGTTGTGGAGGACAAGTCCAGCCTATAGTGCCGAAAGAAAGTCCCAGGAGACGACCAAGTAGCCGCCCGACAGATCTGGTCAAGAGAGGCATCCGCCCTCTCCGCCCAAGACGTAGACACCGCTCTAGTGGAGTGCGCCCTTATGCCCGGAGGAGGAGTGGCGTCTTTAGCCGAGTACGCCAAACCGATGGCATCCCTGACCCATCTGGCCAAGGTAGCCTTAGAAGCCCCATGCCCCCTGGACTGCCCCTGAAAAGTGACAAACAGGACCTGAGACTTCCTCCATTCCCTAGTCCTATCTAGGTACGTGACTAAGGCCCTCCGGACATCCAACGTGTGTAACCTAGCCTCCTCCTCGTTCCGAGGGGGGTCACAGAGGGAAGGGAGCACGATCTCTTGGGACCTATGAAAAGGTGTAGAAACCTTGGGCAAGAAGAAGGGATCAGTCCGCAACACTACCCTATCATCCAGAATATGGGTATAAGGGTGAACCACAGACAAGGCTTGGAGATCCCCCACCCGCCTGGCCGAGGTGAGTGCGACGAGGAGAAAAACTTTAAGGGACAGCAGTTTGAGAGGGACTTCCCCTAAGGGCTCAAACGGAGGCCCTGTGAGGGCATCCAACACTAAATTAAGGTCCCATGGGGGAACCCTGGGAGCCTGAACAGGTACAGACCTGGACTTAGATTTAATGAACCGGCAAATCCATTCATTCTGCGCCAGACTACAATGAAACAGTGCCCCTAAGGCCGATACCTGCACCTTGAGCGTACTGGTGGAGAGCCCCAATTCCAACCCCCTCTGGAGGAATTCTAGAATAGCCGAGATAGGAGGGGGGCCCTCCGCCCGAGCCCCCGACTGAAGGAGAAAGCGCTTCCAGACCCTACCGTAAATGGCCGTGGTGACCGCTTTCCTACTGCGAAGAAGAGTATCGATTAAGCAAGAGGAAAACCCCCGTCGAGCTAGCAGCCGCCGCTCAAACGCCAAGCCGTCAAATGGAGAGCCGGGTCGGGGGGGTGACGGACTGGGCCCTGGGACAGGAGATGAGGGGCGTTCGGGAGAACCCAAGGATCCACCAGAGACAGTGTCCGCAGCCAGTAAAACCACGCCCGTTTCGGCCAGAAGGGGGCGATGAGAATAACCTCTGCTCTGTCGGTCCGGATTTTCCAGAGAACCGAAGGCAACAGGATCAGGGGAGGAAACGCGTACAGGAGGCCGTGAGACCAAGACATCTGGAAGGCATCGAGGGCAACAGGATCGTCTCGGGGGTTGAGAGAGCAGAACCTGTCCACTTTCCGATTCGCCTTGGTAGCGAACAGGTCTAGAACAGGGACACCCCATAGAAGCGTGATCTTGCGAAAGACCTCCGGGTCCAAGGACCACTCCCCTTGACGGAGACAGTGCCGGCTGAGGAAGTCTGCCTCCTCGTTGTCCGTCCCCTTGATATGAAGAGCAGTCAAGGAGGAGAGATGTTGTTCGGCCAGCTGGAAGATGTGCATAGTCAGAGTCAGAAGAGAAGGGGATCTGGTGCCTCCCTGATGGTTGACGTACGCCACCGTCACCCTGTTGTCCGAAAGGATCCGAACATGGCGACCTCTCAAGAAGGGGAGGAACCCCTCTAGTGCCTTGAGAACTGCCATGAGCTCCCTGTAGTTGGAGGACTGTCTGACCAACTGAGCGTCCCAGGGACCCTGGAGCACCCGTTGGCGTAGATGGGCACCCCACCCCCAATGGCTGGCATCTGTGACTATTGTGTCCGTGACCGGGGAAAGCCAAGGAACCCCCATCCGGAGGTGAGAGGGGTCCTGCCACCAACCCAGGGAGTGCAAGGTGTCCGCAGACAGGGTCAATTGTTTCTCCAAACAGCCTCCAAACAGCCTCTGAAACTGAAGGACCTCCATCTGGAGGATTCTGGAACGCAGTTGGGCCCACCACACTCCTGGGATGCAAGAGGTAAGAGTCCCGACCAGCGACATAGCCTGCCGTAAGGACATGCTTGGGCAACTCCTTACGGAAGAGAGAAAGGACAAGATCCTGGCGACCTTGTCCTCTGGCAGGTGGCACAACTGTCTGGTAGAGTCCAAGACGAGACCCAGGAAGACTTGACACTGGAGAGGCTGGAGTCTGGACTTCTGCTGATTCACCACCCACCCCAGGCTTTCCAGGATGGTGATGACCCTGGTCACGTGAGCCGCACATAGAGACTCCGACTGACCCACTATCAGGAGGTCGTCCAGATACGGAATGATCAATATGTCCTGTTCCCTGACATGTGCCATGACCTCCGCGAGGACTTTGGTGAAGATCCGTGGGGCCATGGAAAGCCCGAATGGCAGCGCTGCGAATTGGAAGTGTCTCAGCCTCCCGGAGATGTGTAGTGCGAACCTGAGAAACCGCCGGTGAGACGG
Organism: Anomaloglossus baeobatrachus; assembly: GCF_048569485.1. Taxonomy (NCBI): domain Eukaryota; kingdom Metazoa; phylum Chordata; class Amphibia; order Anura; family Aromobatidae; genus Anomaloglossus; species Anomaloglossus baeobatrachus. Next base: position 439,637,586 of record NC_134357.1, on the reverse strand, counting down.
AAAAATAGGGATGTGATAATAGGCGTCCTTTAAGTCGAGGACCGCCATAAAACACTCTGGATACAACAGCCTGACAGTTGACTTCATGGTCTCCATTTTGAAGGCTCGCTGCACCAGATGTAAATTCAAGTTCCTCAGGTTGAAGATGGTGCGGAAGGTGGAGTCCGGCTTCCGAACCAGAAAGAGAGTGGAGTAAAAGCCGTCCCCTTCTTGTTCTATGGGGACCTCCTGAACGACTTTCCTCGAAAGGAGAGTAAGCACTTCCACTTCCAAGGCCATCTGCCGCTCTGGGGACCGCAAGGATGTTATCATGAGAGACCCCCGAGGGGGTGAACGGAAGTCCAATTTTAATCCTTCCTCCACAATCTGAAGGAGCCACCTGTTGGAGGAGATTGCCTGCCATGCATGGAGGAAGAGGGACAGCCGACCCCCTACCTGATGATAGGCGTCATTGAGAGGGCTTGGGCTTATCATCGGAGTGCTTGCCAAAGAGAAAGCCCGAGGGAGTCTTTCTACGGTCCTTCCACTGATCTTGCGGTTTTTGAGACTTTTTTGCGAAAAACTGACGTCTCCGAAAGGGCCGGCTGCGAGAGGATGCCACCGGAAAAACTGGAAACCCCTGTTTCTTATCGGATGCCTTAGTGAGGAGGTCGTCCAGGCCAGAGCCAAAAAGATAGGCACCTTCACAAGGCATGCTGCATATTCGCCCCTTGGATTGGACATCACCCTTCCAAGTTTTCAGCCAGAGGGCCCGACGCGCGGAATTGGAAAGCGCCGCCGACCTGGCAAATAGTCTTAAAGAATCAATCGAGGCATCAGCCATAAAGGCAGCAGCACCCTGTATTAAGGGCAAGGACGAGATAATATCTTTCCTAGGAGTGTCATTGCGCAACTGGTCTTCCAACTGCTGAAGCCACACCATTAAAGACCGGGCAACACAGGCGCTGGTCACGGCCGGGCGCAAGCCACCTGCCGTAGACTCCCATGTACCTCTCAGAAAACCATCAGCCTTCCTATCCAGCTGATCCTTAAGGGACCCCAAGTCCTCAAACGGCAAGGTAGTGGAACGAGACGCCTTGGCAATAGCGACATCAATTTTTGGGGTTCTATCCCAAGAGGTAGACGCCTCCTCATCCACGGGGTACTTCCTTTTAAGCGAAGAGCTAAGATTCAACCTTTTGTCCACTTTTTTCCACTGGTCATTAATGAGACTTTGAACCTTCTGGGGAATGGGAAACCCCTTACGCTTCCTGGAATCCAAGCCCCCAAACATGACATCCTGGGTAGATTCGGGCCCCCTGGGGTCCACTATACCCATGGTCGAACGTACTGCCTTCACCAAGGGTCCGACGTCTGCTGTAGGGAAACAAGGGCGACCACCTTCATCGGAAGAGGAAGAGGAGCCAGAATCGGAGGGGGAGGATCCCGAGGATCCCGACGACCGAGAGCCCTGAGCCGAACCCGCTGAGGTATCGGGAGTAGACAGCTTATGATGACGGGACTTCTTGCGCCTCTTGCCCCCCTTAAGGGATTTAAGGGACTCCTGTACTTCCGCTCTGATAATGGAACGTAATTCAGATGAGAACCCCGGCCCCTCTTTGAGTAGGGTCTGTTGGATACAGCCTGCACACAGGGCCTTGGTGTAATCCGAAGACAGGGAGGATTGGCATATGGCACATTCCTTGTGACGCTGCTTGGAGGCACATTTTTTCGGTACCTAACAAGAGAGGGGACACGGAAACGGGGACTTAGAAACATGGAAGACCACGAAGTCCACTCACCCCCACGACTCCAGGCAATACCGGATTAGGAGGCGGATTCTTATCTCCCTTGGACCTCTGGGGACCCACCGACCGAACGCTGCCCGGACTGGATACCGCTTTCCGGGAACGATCCGCAGAGCCGCGTTCCGAGCCCCGCTGTGGCGACTCCTTGCGCTGCTCCTTGCTGCGGGGTGAATCTCCTGCCATAATGGTAACAATGGAGGAGAAAAAACTCACCAGTCCCAAGCGCCGGTCACATTTGTCTCGTTACATGGGCGCCGCCATCTTGGATCCTAGTGCGCATGCGCACACCAGTCACTTCCTGGTCGCATTGCGCACGTCACCCTGGAATCGCGTCACTTCCGGTCGGAGCTTCCAGCTTCACTCCAGCGTGCTGCACAGCAGGGACAAGCCTTCCAGCGGCCGCCGTGAGTGCGCACATCCCTGGAGCGACGCCGGGCCGAGCTCCCGCTCCAGGCCCGCGCCTCACCGCCGCAGAGGTCTGAGACCGAGGGGGGGTGCATCCAGGCCCGAGCACCGGCTTCAGGTAAGTACCAGGCTTCCACACCAGGTCGGACCTGGGACAGCAATGGGTTGTCCATACCAGGACAGGAAACCAAACTGATGTGGAGGAGAGGTACCGCCTTTTTATCAGTGGGTTTCCTGTCCTGATGTGGGCGGAACCTATCTCTCATGTGGTGCTGTCATGGGCGGCAGGGAAAATCTCTCTTTCTATCAGCACCTAGCTTTCCTATGTTCTGATATTCATCTTGTCCTCAGGACCCACCTTCCCCATGCTCTATTATACATCTTTCCCTCAGAATCCTGCTTTCCCATGTTATCAGAGCATGGGAAAGCTGAGTGATGAGGGAAAGATGTATTGCAGAGCATTGGAAAGCTGGGTGCTGAGGGAAAGAGCCTCTTTCCCTCAGCACAAAACTTTCCCATCCCATGCTTGTATCTTTGTCCTTCCTCCTATCTAGTTCTTCAAATACTATAATGGCTCCCACATAGCATTCCATATAGTCCCACATAACCCTTCATATATTAGAATGCACAACCATAGTCCTCCATGTATTATAATGCACCTCCCATAGTCCTCCATGCATTATAACTCACCCCATGGTCCTCCATATATTATACTGCACCCCATAGTCCTCCATGTATTATAATGCATCCCATAGTCCTCCATATATTATACTGCACCCATAGTCCTCTATGTACCATAATTCACCCCATAGTTCTCCATATATTACTGTTATGATTCAGTGACCAAGGAGGATCAGAAAAAAGACCAACACTAGGAAACCCAGAATGTACCAGAGTGGTTGGAATATCAGCGAACTGCAGACCTACCACTAACACACAACTAGAAGTAGCCGTGGGACGTGCATATGATCACCTGGTCGCCTCGACACAGCCGGAGAACTAATTATTCCTACAGAGAGAAATACAAGAAAGGCTAATCTGCATATGAATGTACCACCCGTGAGACCCTCAGGGCACTACAGGGAACTTAATCCTCTTGGGGATGCAGGACCTACCCCCTGGGACCTGGAGTACCAGTGCTGATTCCATCCAAACACAACCAAAATCCTAGTTCTCCACTCCACATTGGACATAGAGGGTTAACCATGTAAGGGGATTGTCGCCATGGGAACGAGTCCCTGGGTATAGCCAGCCTAGTGGGAGGGGTCAGTCAGTCGGTAGTGAAGAGAGAGTCAAGTAGCACACAGGAGAGGTGTGCGGACGTTCCTGAGCTGGGTCTATGTAACGGTGACCCCGGGGGCACAGGAGAGAGGTTGCCAGGACGGGTACCAGAGATACCGCTGGGACCAGAGCATGCACGGGGCACAGGGCCCTAGTTGAAGCGCAAGTTTTAGACTGTTTGGCAAATACGTTCCTGGTGAGGACACCTTCACGGACTTCCCCAAACCAAATAACCCGGGGACTTCAGCAGTAAACTAGGATTGGGGTTCAGACACTTAACTCCCCACAGGGTCCGCACTGCCTGCCGTACAGAGAAGGATACTGTACCCCAAAAGCTCCACGCTACGGGGACCCAATCAACTGAGAGTCCCGGGGACAGAGCAACCTGGGTCACTACATTGGCACTGGTCCTCCAAGGGACCTGAACCAGCAACCCCTGGGTCCACAGTGAGTAGAGACTGTTAAAGACAATCTGGTGTGGTCTCCGTTATTGCCCCCGTTACATATCCCAGGCACAGCCCTACCTGTGGAGGGCTTACTATCACAGCTGCCACTACTACCAGCCCTGGGAGTAACCACACTCAGCAGCGGCAGTTCTCCATCCTAAACCGCAACCCGCAGGTGGCGACACATGACAAAAACTCTTATCTCCCCTGTAAATACCCCCCATTAACAAAAGGGGCCCAGGGCTCGGAATCGGGCAACGGCCACCAGAGTGACATTCCCATTTGTTACTGCCCGGGACCGAATACCCCATATCCATGGGCGCTACATGAATATGGAGCAAGGTACACAGACACTCCCAGCAGGGAATGATCCAACTCCACCCAGAACTCCACACAGGCAAAATAGGAATAGGCCTTAGTGTACAAAGCATGACAAAACAAAATACATAGCAGAATATGGAGCCAGGTACACAGATATTCCCAGCAGAGAAGCCTTAGTACCTAAACAGAAAAACAACAAAAAGTTGGAAACCAGCAGCGGAGGTACAAGGACCAACTTTTCTGAAAGGAGTTCTGGTAGACACAGAAGGAAGGGCTGGCTTCAGAATGTCCTTTGCACACAGGAGACAACATTGAGCACTGGCCAGGAACAAGAGAACACTACTCAGTTATATAGGCCCAGTCAGAAGAACCTGATTGCCAATCATCTCCAGCAAGCAAACTTCACTACCAGCATTGACCACAAGAGGGAGCCCCAAACTGGAACCTAGTCCAAATGTATTCACAACATATTACACTGCACCCCATATTCCTCCATATATTATAGTGCACCCAGAGTCCTCCATGTATTATAATTCACCCCACAGTTCTCCATATATTATAATGCAGCCCCCATAGTCCTCCATATTTTATAATGCACCCCATAGTCCTTCATATTGTATTATGCAGCCCACATACCGTTTAATGCACACATAGTCCTCCATATATAATAATGCAGCCCCATAGTCCTGAATTTATTATAATGCAGTCCCATAGTCCTCCATAAATTATAATGCAGCCCTATAGTCCTCTGTTTTATAATGCAGCTGCATAGTCTTTCATATTGTAGTAGTTAGTAGTAGGATGCAGCCCCCATACCGTTTAATGTACTCCATACGCCTCCATGTATTATAATGCACATTCATAGGCCTCCATGTATTATAATGCAGCCCCATAGGCCTCGATATATTATAATGCAGTTCCATAGTCATGCATGTTTTATAATGCAGTCCCATAGTCCTTTATATTGTAGTATGCAGCCCCAATACTTTTTAATGCACTCCATAGGCCTCCATGTATTATAATGGACAACCATAGGCCTCCATGTATTATAATGCTGCCCCATAGGCCTCCATATATTATAATGTAGCCTCATAGTCCTCCATGTTTTAAAATGCAGCCCCATAGTCCTTCAGATGACGTGGTGTGCGATGACGTGCAAGGGCCCGCGGGTGAGGGGGGCCCAGTGCCGCCGCTGGCACTGGACCCACCACCTGCCTGACAGGCCCCATAGCTTCTGCGTGGGCTGCCACTGAACAGTGCAGCTCCTCTCTCACTGAGAGGAGCCGACTGCTTCTCTGCAAGGCTGGCGCCGGGCAACTAACCCTGCCGGGCCTGGTCTCAGTAGCGATGGATCTGACCGAAGACGTTATGCCCCCGCCTACCAAGTTATATATCAGCCTCAGTCCCTTATCCTTCATCCCCAAAGATTCCAAAGTGTTCCAGTAAGCTTGGTGAATCTACATTTTTAGATAAAGATATAATGCAAAAAGGGCCAGTTGCACTTTTCTGCATTATTGCTTACTGTTGACCCCGTCCATCACATGGCTGCCTGCACATTGCTAAATAAATTAAGAGATGACATTGGGTCACTGAACAGAGCTAGTGGGAGAGGGAGGCAGAGTCTGTGCCTGCGCAGCTCGGCCTGAGACTCACAACAAGTCACAAACTTTATGTGACTGCCGACCCATTTTCTCTGCCAGTCAGACCGCAATGCAGCCTCTAGTCCTGTGTCACCTGATCTGATTCATCTCCTGTGACGGCCGACATTTATCCACAGACAGTCACTCCACACACTGTAGAACAGTAGAAGACGAGGCAGGTGGAGTAAACCCAAGGTCCCAGGCAGGGAAGAGGCTGGAGGGGGCGGAGCCAAGCATTGACTGGCCACTTCCATGCTAGTATAGGAACAGTGCAGCTCCTCTTTCACTTAGACGAGCCAGCTGCTTCTCTGCAGGGCGGGCGCTGGCTGGGCCCGGTCGCAGCGTCGATCTCTGCTACCGCGACCGTTACGCCCCTGAAGCAAAATCTGATCTGCAGTGTGACATTTTTATTAACTATTCATGGCAGAAATTAGAGCTATTAGCTCCATTTCCATGAGAGTTAAACAATAGGAGTATACTGCTTGGCCGGGATAGAGACATATTAATAAAATGCAACTTTTTTAAAGTCTCAAATCAGAAAGAAAGTCAAATTTCTACTCTGCACAGAAAGGAGTGTAAGAGAAGTGAGTGTGAGGGGTAATACAACAAAGATGTATGTTGTGAGAGATTTATCAAAGACAAATACGGTCATTAATCAGTTATAACAGTTGACAATAAATTAGCAGTGTTTTAACTTTGGCCTTGACTAAAATGAGACTATTCTCATAAATGTAGTCTTAGGTCTGTTTCCATAGGTGTTGCCATTTCTCGGGGGTAAATTAAAGATCTTGTTCTTAGGTTAAATGGAATAATTTATTTCTGTTGTTAGTTTTGGGCCACTAAATAGCATTTTGTGCAGTGTTTTAAATCAGCGTTAGCCCTTATACCTCATCAGACATACACGGCGGTATACACTACATAACCATTTCACATAATTCTGCTGCAATGACCACTTTCAACAGGTGGGAAAATTGCCAGAAGGTTGTAATATTTTGTCAATTGGCACTCATGCAAGCCTGTCAAACGATAAGGAAGTTATATTGATAGCAGGGATGAAAGCCAAGGAAGTAAAGGCGAGATGGAATAAATGAAGAGTAAGACTTACTGGAAATGGATTTAATAACAAAAAATGGCAGTCTAGCAAAATTGGGGTAAACTGCAGAAAAAAAATGTCACTGCCTGTTTAATTATGCTCTGCAATGCGGGTTCTTCACACACTGAGACGTGAGCGTCCCTGCATGCAGAATAGCCCAGAGGTTGTAAGGTTAAGAAAGATAGTTACAACCTCCCCTGAGCCTCTTTATTAACCCTGACCTTGCCTGGCCTCCCCACCAACTTCCAGCCGGTTTATGCTTTTGATATCACCAAAGTGTAATCAATAGTCCCTTTTGCATTAATGTTTCTCTTTTCCATCACAGACTAGGGTTCGGTAATGCAAAGAGAACAAAAGAGACTGAGACCAGGATAAATCGCAGAGCTTTATAGTGCAGCTCCCTAAATGAATAAACTTTGAAGAATGGAAAAGGGTAAAGTTAGTGATACATGAAAAATATATAGTAAGTTGTTCATACTGCTGCTTGATGTGCTAAATGCAGCCATAATCATATGCAGAATTACATGGAAACCCGCTAGGACAGGCTTTTAGCTGTGCTAAGATTTGAAAAAAGCTAAACTATATTTATCTATCTAGCAAGGGCGGGGAAATGAGGCATAATGAAATATATCAAATGCATTAGATAATTAAGTAATTACTTAGTGCAAATATTTCACGGGAGAAAGACATGGTGAAGGAAGGATGCAGTATTGCAAGTTATAGAGATTGAGATAGACTAGTTTAAAGTTCATGGCTGATTTTTTATCATGATTGTGTCTAGTCTGGACCTCATAATGCGTTATGATTTAGAAAGGCTGCAAGACCATTTTAGAGCTCATAACGTTTTTGCTATTTCTGTCTGGCAGTTTTCATGTTAATGTAAATTTGACTTACTGATAGTCTTAAAACAGTCTTAAAACAAATGTTTGAAAGATAGCTTCTATGGTTCAATTGGCTCCTTGGTTCCTGTGGCCCATTGCTAACAGATAATATCTGGACACTTCATGGTTTTAGTGTCCTAAGCTGAGAGCATTACAGAGCTCTTTTGGTGATTATAGTTTGATTTTGTAGGACAATGGTGAGTACACTGTAAGGCCGAGGCCACACGAGAATATGTGCGATCCTTGCATTACACTCGGCTCACGCTGGCAGCACAGCGGGAGCCGAGTATCATGCGAGGGTCATGAGACTGTGGTCCGATAATGCAATCAGACCACAGCTACGGAAGGGGGGGCCGGCGTGCGGAGGGCCAACGCTACGGAGGGGAGGGCCGGCGCTGTGGTGGGGAGGAACGACTCTGCAGAGGAGAGGGAGGGATTTATCTCCCTATCTCCTCCATTGCTGCCTATTGCGATTCTCACACTGCTCTCGCGTTACATCGGTGTAACGCGAAAGCAGTGCGATTTTTTTTTTTTTTCTCGCCCCATAGACTTGTATGGGTGCGAGTGGAACAGGATCTCGTTCCACTTGCAGTATGCTATGATTGTTTCCTCGGTCCGATTAGGGCTGAGAAAATAATCGCTCATGGGAGCAGGTACATAGAGTAATATTGGTCCGATTGTACTGCAATTTTTTATCGCATTCCACTCGCACCGTTTTTCTCGCCGTGTGTCCTAGGCCTAACATGAAGAGTTACATATCAGTGTAATATACTCATTTATAGTTATTTATATTATACTTATTTATAGTTATTCTTAAACTAGGATGAGAGTTTGATCACTCAGAGCCCACGTGATTCCAAAAACCAGGCCTTGGAACCCCAAGAAAGGGCTCTACAGAGCATCACATTGAATGGAACCAGAAGTGTGCATGCTGAACCAGTGCTCCATTCATTGTCTGTGGGACTGCCAGGGAAAGTTAAGTACAGTACTAGACTATTTACACTAATCCTATAGACAATGAATGGAGCTAGGTCGAACATACACATCTTTGCTTCATTTAAGATGGGTACATTCTTGGGTTTGCTGTGGGTCGTATAACAAGATATCCCCTATTCATTGGGATAACTTGCTATTTGGCAATAACTATTTATTATTTGTTAATTAAAACCAAATGCTGACACTTTTTCTTTATTACTTTATTTGCTTTTATTTTCTGATGTAGATTTTTATTCCATTTTCTGTACTTGATTAAGGAGCGACCATTCTTTCTTCTATATTCTACATGAGCTATAGGAAACTGTACTGGAGATGTTTATTGACTTCTATAGGAGAATTTGAAGGCACTGATACCTGTGCATACCTTCTCATTGTACAAATTCTTTTACTATACAAACCTGATTTATAAGGAATCTATTAGCAGGTTTGTGCTGTGTAATCTGAGGACAACATGATGTAGAGGTTAAAACACAGAATTCTGCAATGTGTTATTTATCACACTGTGTGCTGTTGTTTACTGATAGTGATAATGAGTATTTTGTCAATAGTTGATTACCACTGCTGGACTACAGTGCACCTGAGACTGTGTCCAACCAAGCGCCCTCTGTGATAAGCAACTCACTCTCTATAGACATTGTGCATAATAGTTGCTTTATCCCACAGCTAAGAATTCTGTTTGTGTCACAACTGCTGCACCGAGTAAACTAAGTGATACATCCTTGGATTCAAGGTATCTATTCCTACATTATGCCGCTCTTACATGAATTAGCAAAAACCTTTCCCTTTAAACAATAAGGTATTTTCTGATGACCCTTTCCATTTAAGTAGGGATTAAATTGTGCAGACATTACTATATAGTTAGTACTGTACAAAGTGTACATATGATACATTTCTAAACATAGGTTGGATGTGTGTTCTATATTTTATTGTGATATTGCTTCTTTAATATTGCTTTGTGTCTTCAACCATCATTTGAACAAAATGGAGAAAAAGTTGTGATTATCTGTGGTGTCTGTGTCAATCTTCTGATTCCATCCTCAAACTCTGCAGACATTGCCGTACCTGACCTCTTGAGTACTTTCTGGATAATGATCAAGTCAAAATTCATAGGATAATTATAAGGCATTCTGGAAAAAATAGCATCTGAAATATGACCATCACCAGTCCTTGCTACCCTGTCATCTGCAGTGGTGCTGATACTGTTAGCAGAACTTGTGGATGCAGAACTATTGTAACAAGTTCAATTTATCCATATACAACCCCTGTCAAAAATTAGGGAATCACCTGGCTCTGAGGATGTTCATTCAGTTGTTACTTTTGTTTAAAAAAAAAAAAAAGCATATCACAGACATGGCACAAAGCTAAAGTCATTTCAAATGTCAACTTTCTGGCTTTAACCCCTTAACGACCCATGAAATACTGGGTACGTCATGGATCGTGTGAGGTAAATCACCGCCCCCCGCCGTGGGCAGGTCGCGGCGATCCACGCACCTATCAGCTGTTTTCAACAGCTGACACGTGTGCCTGCTAATCGCGAGTGTAACCGCTTCCACCTGCGATTATTAACGCCTTACATCTCGCTGCCAAAATCTGGCAGCGAGATGTATATGTGCGCCGCCATTACAGTGACTTACCCCGCCCCCATCGGAAGTCACGTGACATGATCACGTGACTTTCGGTGGTTGCCATGTTAGCACAGGGTCATATGATGACGCCTGTAGCTAAGATGAGTCACTTCCTTTCAATGGCGGAATACAGCCGGCATTGAAAGTAAAGCACCATATCTGCAGCTTTGTAGCTGTGATCTGGAGATAGGGCAGAGCGATCAGATTACTGATCGCTATAGCCCCCTAGGGGACTAGTAAAATAAAAAAAAGAAAAAAAAAAGTTTTAAAAAATTAAAAAAAATAAAAAACCTAAAAGTTAAAATCACCCCCCTTTCACCCCATTGAAAATTAAAGGGTTAAAAAAAATATACACATATTTAGTATCGCCGCGTTCAGAAATCCCCGATCTATCAACATATAAAATCAATTAATCTGATTGGTAAACGGCGTAGCGGCAAAAAAATTCCAAACGCCAAAATTACGTTTTTTGGTCGTGGCAATTTTGCGCAAAATGCACTAATAGGCGATCAAACTGTAGCATCTGCTCAAACATGGTACCATTAAAAATGTCAGCTCGAGACAAAAAAATAAGCCGTCACTGAGCCATAGATCCAGAAAAATGAGAATGCTACGGGTTTCGGAAAATGGCGCAAAACGTGCGCCACGTTTTTTGGACAAACTTGTGAATGTTTTTTAACCCCTTAAATGCAAGTAAACCTATCCATGTTTGGTGTCTGCAAACTCGCACCGACCTCAGGCATCATAATGACACATCAGTTTTACCATATAGTGAACACGGTGAATAAAAGATCCCAAAAACTATTGTGCTATCACACTTTTTTTGCAATTTTTCCGCACTTGGAATTTTTTTGCCGTTTTCCAGTACACTATATGGTAAAATTTATGTTTTCATTTAAAGGTAAAACTCGTCCCGCAAAAAACAAGCCCTTATATGACAAGATTGACGAAAAAATAAAAAAGTTACAGCTCTCTGAAGAAAGAGAGAAAAAAAACAAAACGGAAAATGCCTGGGGGCTGAAGGGGTTAAGAAACACTAAAAAAAAAATCATGAAACATAATGTGCTAGCCAGTAACGGTTACTTTTCAAAACCAAACAGGGGCAAATACATTTTTATTTTTTTTTTAAATTTTTTAAAACTTTTTTTTTAACTTTTTTTTTAATTTTTCTAGTCCCCCTAGGGGGCTATAACGATCGGCAATCCGATCGCTCTGCCCTATCTGCAGATCACAGCTACAGAGCTGAGAACTGCAGATTTTGTGCTTTACTTTCAATGCCGGCTGTATTTTCCGGCATTGAGAGGAAGTGACTCATGTTAGCTACAGGCGTCATCACATGACCCTGTGCTACCATGGCAACCACCGAAAGTCACGTGATCGCGCACGTGACTTCCGGTGGGGGTGGTGGTAAGTAAAAATCGTGACCGTGCGTATATACATCTCGCTGCCAGACTTTGTCAGCGAGATGTAAGGGGTTAATGTTACGGGTGGTATGCGATTCCACTCGTAACATGCAGGCACACATGTCAGCTGTTGAAAACAGCTGATATGTGCACCGATCGATGCATCCTGCCTGCGGAAGGGGGCGGGGCTTAGCGCCACACACTCCATGACTGTAAGATCCGTCAAAGGTCGTTAAGGGGTTAAAGCCAGAAAGTTGCCATTTGAAATGACTTTAGTTTGGCGCCATATCTGTGATCTGCTTTTTTTCAAACAAAAGTAAACAACTGAATGAACATCCTCTGAGCCAGGTGATTCCATAATTTTTGCCAGGGGTTGTAGTAGTAGCGCATCCAAATTAAATGTGTCCTGTCTTACACACTTAGCAGCAGATTTGTACATGTGGGACCAATAAAAGCCTTCAGTCTGCGATGTACTCTACACCCAACTTTACTTTACCTGGTAACTTGCGTGTTCTGGGCAGTGTGTGGCATGCAGAGACTACATATAAGATCTTCTATTCATGCTGCCCTGTTTCAAGTTTCAGTCTGGTCCTGTGTCAAAGCCACTTTTCACTTTTGCTCCCAGCATAGCCTCTGGCACTTAGTAGGCCCCACAATAAGGTCAGGTCGCTGTGTCCTCACACGATATCATGATATTGTTGGGCCTAGTAAGTAGTCTGAGGCATACAAGATGTCTGGCTGAGAATGGCTGACATGTAAGTGAAGATCAGTTGCTCCAGAGTTCTGGACACTGGACCTGGGCAGCCCGAATCGAATTGCTCATCTCCACCAATACATTTCCCTTATTACGTTTAATAGAAGACACAGATTGTTCAGGTTTGTCCTCAATATCTTTTACAAATGCTTCTCTGCCTTCCCTTTTTATGGATTGGATAATTACAGTTGCAGCAATAAATTAGATGAATTGGAGCTGAGCAGCCATGAAAGGCATTTAACCTCTTTGTTACTGGCTGGGTGATCAGGTCCCTGCACTTTCCGCACCCCAGTTGGATTTATCACATATTATTGTCTTTCTCAATGAGAGCTGCTGATTCTTAAAAACAGATTTATTTTATGATTGTATTTGGCTCACTCCCAGATTTCAGGATAATGCTCTTAAAAACTGAAACTAAAAACTCAGTTTCGTAACATTAATTTAATGTAAGAAATAAAACATTGTGTTTATTATTTAAAGAAACTCCAAGCAGGAAATTCCAAGTAATAGGTTTGTAGTAATCATTAGGAATCTGTATAGAAGAGCAAACTTTTCTTAAATCTAAAAGTCTCTTTACACATTAGACTAAAGTCATATTGTGGGATCAGCTAATTGTGTAAAGGGGCCTCTTGACTTTTTCTTGACAAATGATGTCGACGGGAGAGGAGGATCCGTCATGCTGAATTTTGAAGGCCAATTCTTTTATTTCGCACCAAGACTACCGACCACAAGATGATTCTGTAAGCGACTCTCTGATAGAGAACACAGCAGTGCTCAGTGGAGCCGCGCGTTCCTGTGTATGGGGGAGTCGAGAGAGAACGCGTTCAGCAAAATGATCATTCAGCCGACAGCTACTGAATTTGCATGGGGACCATTAAATGGGGGTTGGAGGATGAAAAGTTATTCTACAAGTCACATTAAAGTACTGTTATCCATAAGTTCACATCTATTACCACATCTACTACTACATTAAGGCAGGGAACTAGATTATTAAAAAGGATGGAAGGTCTCTCTGAGGTTAGAAAAGCTGGTTCAAGTAGTTTGTCCAGTTTAGGAAAAGGGCGCCTCGAATGTGACCTCATTAATATGTATGAATACATCTCTGGTCATTACAAAGGACTGGCAGAGGTATTCCAAATACATTACAAAGAACATGTGGACATTTATTATGTGTTCAGGAAAGGCTGGTTGCTTTTCTCACAAGTGACATTGGGTGTTTCAAATAATCTAAATTGACTCTTCAGGGAGGAAGTAGACAAACTCTAGTTCCACCTATTGCAAGTAGCAATCCTAAATTGACCCTTCAACGAGCCTTGTTATATGTCTTAAGATTTATGCCACATCAGAATCTAGTGATGGATAATGGAGGAGAAAGGTAGAACCAGACGGACCTGTGTCTTTTTCATCCTATTTCCTATGGAGTAATCTAGTACGTCTCCGCACACCTTGTCATTAGTTGGCAATGTAAGTGCAAATATGTGTATCTTCCTTCTATAAAAGCAATCACAATTCAGCAGGAAGTTTGAGCAACTTATCAGAGATAAGAATGATCAGCATATACGACACCTATTCTAACTTGGTTCATTCACTATTAAATTTCTGCATTTACCTCTACAATGTTCATAATGTTAACGGCAGTGTCGCCTGAATCATTATTGAATTTTTGGAGTATCATGCAAAGTTTGCAGTGGCTCAGTCTTTTTTGGTGCCTTAGCAGTTTTTAAAGCTATTTTCAAATTCTGCAATCCATGAACCCCTCTACCAAATTAGTCTCAACAAAAAGGGTCCATAAATCTCTGTATTTTCTGACTCTGTGGTGTAGCATACGATTAGATAGTCATACACCTTAAAAAAAAAAAATCTTTATTTTTATATAGCGCTAACATATTCCACAGCACTTTACATACATCAGGAACACTGTGCCCATTGTGGCTCACAATCTAAATTCCCTATCAGTATGTCTTCGGAGTGTGGGAGGAAGCCGTAGAAAACCCACGCAAACACGGGGAGAACATACAAACTCCTTGCAGATGTTGTCCTTGGTGGGATTCGAAGCCAGGACCCCAGCGCTGCAAGACTGCAGTGCTAACCACTGAGCCACCGTGCCGCCCACCTTAGATAACTGTTGGCCAAATCAGTCAATAAATGGGGAATAGGAATAAGTAATGCCAGGCACTATTGGTAGCAAGTTAATTCCTGTGAGAACAAATGTTTGATGTATTCCATTCCAACTTTCTTGATCCTTCTTTACACTTTAATCTCTGTTCACATTTCCAGTTGTCATCAGTTTGTGACAGATCCAATTACAATCTAAACAAAATAGGTTGCAAAATGGATACCATCTGCTGTCATCGGTTTCTCTTAGTCTTCAATGTTTAAAAAGAAATCACACAGAATTAATTACTATCTGTGTTTTGGGGGCAGGACAAACATTTTTTTGCTCACTTCATTTTATTGGTTCCAGCTAAAAAAGGGGTAACAGCTGGAAAAGTGGCAAATGGAAGACATTTCATTGCATTTCCATTCCCACTCAAATGTATGGGTCTTGTACTGGAACATTTTATTTTTGTTTTTATGTATATTTTTTCATGTACTCTTAGAATTGTATTGGCACTTTCAATCCTTGGTGCCGGAAAAAAAAAAAGGTCAGGAGACCAGCCTCAAAGACTATAATGTCCATGTGTTCTATCTATGAATATCACAGATAGGATTTGCCCCTGTTAAAAGTTGCACCTACTGCTGTCTCGTGACTGGAGAAAGTCCCCAGTTAAATAATCGAAAAAATAAAAACATAAACACTGGTACAAATAGGCTGCGCCGATGGAAGGAGATTTCTTGATGCAAGAAGATGCGCCGAGATTCTTTTATAAAGACAATGTCTTAATGTACTCGTATATAAATACAATGTCTTAATAAAAGACATCTTGCAGCAGGAAAACTTATTTTAGCTTAGTCTACAGTTTGTTTTTTTTAATATTTTTTAGACTAAGCTTGAATAATATATGTACGTGCAACACAGACATCTGAATGAAGACTAAGAAGGGCTTTTTAGTGCCCTTACCGGGTAAAGTCCTGAAATTATGTGATCCTTCTCTACTAACAGAGGCCATAAATAAATCACTTGACTTGAGTACTTACCTGCACTGGATAACTGTTTCATCTTTCACTTGGCAGGTGGCTACTATCCCCCCTAATTCCCCAATGCTGACAAACACTTGGCCAAGCATTCATGTGTTTTCCACAGGCAGAGATGGGAAGGGCGCTGCTATAAGGCCCCTTTACACACTGCAACATCACTAGCGATATCGCTGTAACGTCACCGGGATTGTGACGTAATAGTGACCTCCCCAGCGACATTGCAGTGTGTGACACGCATCAGCGACCTGGCCCCCGCTGTGAGGTCGCTGATCGCTACAAGTCATTCAAGACCATTCTTTGGTCCTTTGTTTCTCGCTGCGCAGCATGTATCGGTGTGTTTGACACCGTTACAACGACATCGTTAGCGAACCAGCCCATAGGCGTGTTAGCGTTCCCTTTCCAGCGAGGTCGTTCTGCAGGTCCGTATCGCTGCTGCGTCGTTGGCCAGATCTGCCTGTTTGACAGCTTACCAGCGACTGTTAGAGACTTTCCAGCGATCCCGGCCAGGTCGAGATCGCTGGTGGGATCGCTAGAAAGTCTCAGTGTGTAAAGAGGCCTATACTCTCCTGACAGTGACTTATCTGCCGTTTAAAACAGAAGTATCAGGTGATAAAATTCCAACTGCTCGATCTTTGTCTCTCCCATCATCAGCTGTTGCAGTCCACTCTGTATCTGTTGATATCATAGTACTTACCTCCTATATCTGCCTTATAACCCCACTTACAATGACCAATTCTATATCAGTGCCTCTACCAGTAGTCCTTATTAATTTTCTCCCTATGTGGCTTTAACTGCTCAATGTAAGATTGCTTGAAATAGTTCAGTGGTTTAGTGCACCTAATTACATTAGCCAATTCAAGAGCTAGAGTTCATTAAGACAAAGACAACCGGCAATTAAATACAATGATTTAATTCTGCAAATGGTCAACAGCACCACAAGTGGCTGCTGGGAGGGAACAACAAATGACGCATTAACTGAAAAAAAAAGGCTGCATGCAGTGACATGAAGATATATGAAGACAATATTAGACTATCACATTTGGCCCATGTTAATATCCACAGTAAAACTCTGATAAATCAGAATTTTTTTTGTTTATACACACGTTAATTCACGTCTATTATTATGTTTATATTGCCTTCTTAACATAGAGAGGCATAGGTTTCAGTGAATATGTCACTAGATTTGACATTACAAACAGCATGAAATTATTAAATACGTTTCACATTTTCATAATTTTTAAGGTTGAAGATAGTCTTAAAGGGGTATTCCCAACTCCAAGGTCCTATCCCAATATGTAGTAGATATAATAATAATAACAACAACAACAAATTCCTTCAATTAGAAATGTAGTATAGTTCTCCTGATTAGCTATGTCTCTTACCTCATTTGCAGGGCAGTGCACCTAAGGTATTCATGGTTGTGACTAGGGATGATTGAATATCAAAATATCCGCTTCGAATATCCGATGAATAGGTCGGCACTATTCAACTATTCGCGTATATTTGATGCGCAATATAAGTCTATGGGAAACTCGAATAATTTCACGTTGGACCTAACGGCGAGGTGTGGTGACTGAGGAAAAGACTGAAATTGATATGGGCACAGCCTGTAGAAGCTGCATTTCTGGTGTCTTTGAATAATGTGCTCAGAGCAGCACGCGGCGTTTACTTAGTCGACAGAACAGCTCTCAAACCAAAGTAATCGCTTTTTTGACAAACAGAACGCAGGTCTTTCGGTCTCTCTGTTTGTCTGTCAGTGTATCCCTCTCCCCCCTATCTCATACCGATCACTGACTGATCACTGGTGCGGCACTGCACAGCTGTCACACTGCTTCGGCGGCTTCTCCAGCTTTTGAAAATGCCGGCCGCTCATTATTCCATCTTGTATTCCCTGCTTCCCCCGCCCACTGGCGCCTATGATTGGTTGGCAAAAATGCCGCGAATAACGCACCATGTGCCTAAGGCTATGTGCGCACGATTGCATTTTTCCTGCATTTTGGCTGCGTTTAAAACTGCAGCGTCTCAATGACAAAATGCATGCGTTGTGCTTCTCCAGCAAAGTCTATGAGAAGTCTGCAAATTCCATGCGCACGTTGCTTATTTTTAGCCAGAGTTTTAGATGCCATATATTTGACAAAATCAATGTGTTTAAACAAGCAACATGTCACTTCTTGTGCGTTTTGGTTGCATTTTCCACCCATTAAAATCAATGAGGTGTGTCAAAACGCAACTAAAATGTTTAATTGTGCGCTTGCACTGCATTTTTGTTGCGTTCTGCATGCTTTTTTGACAAACAAAAGCAGGTCTTTAGGTCTCTCTCTCTCTCTCTCTGTCGGTGTCGGTCTCTCTCTCTCTGTCGGTGTCACTGAGTGACACCTGTCTCACTGCAACCAATCACAGCCGTCGGTGGGTGGGTCTATGTAGTGCACTAAAATTAATAAATAATTTAAAAAAACAGCGTGCGGTCCCCCCAAATTTTGATACCAGCCAAGATAAAGCCACACGGCTGAAGGCTGGTATTCTCAGGGTGGGGAGCCCCATGTTATGGGGAGCCCCCCAGCATTAAAATATCAGCCAGCAGCCATCCATAATTGTCTCATCCATTAGATGCGACAGTCCCGGGACTCTACCCGGCTCATCCCGAATTGCCCTGGTGCGGTAGCAATTGGCATAATAAGGAGTTAATGGCAGCCCATAGCTGCCACTAAGTCCTAGGTTAATCATGGCAGGCGTCTATGAGACACTCCTAATGATTAACCTGTAAGTGAAAGTAAATAAACACATATACCCGAAAAAATCCTTCATTTGGAATAAAAGACAAAAAACCCCACCCTCCTTCACCACTTTATTAAAATCCCCAAATACCCCTCAAGGTCCAGCGTAATTCTCACAAGGTCCCGCGACGCATCCAACTCTGCTACATAAAGCTGACAGGAGCGGCCATAGAACACCGCTGCTCTGTCAGCTCCACGCAGCAACTGAAGTGAGCCGCTCAATCAGCGATGACGTCACTCAGATTACCCTCGGCCACAGCTCTCAGGTGGAAGACTCCAGCTGGCCGCGGGTCACTTGAGTGATGGCACCGCTGATCGCACGGCTCACTTCAGTCACTCAGGGGATTTGTGGTCACCGGTGAGTCCTTCACCTGTGATCGCAAATCAGGCTGCGGCGCACAGACAGAGCCACGCAATGACAATTAAGTCGGGTGAAGTTCATCCGAGTTCATTCTTATCGCGCGGCACTATCTCGCAGCCAGCGATGTTGTATGGGGATGTAGCAGGCCGAGTGGGACCGCACTGTCAAAAATGCATCCAAAACGCTGATCGGGAATGTTTCCACTCACTGACAGCAAGCAGATGTGTTGGGGAATGTTTCCATTCAATGACAGCAAGCAGAGATGATGGGAAATTTTTCCACTCACTGACAACAAGCAGTGATGGTGGGGAATGTTTCCATTCACTGACAGCAAGCAGACATGTTGGGGAATGTTTCCATTCACTGACAGCAAGCAGAGAAGATGGGGAATGTTTCCGCTCACTGAAAGCAAGCAGACGTGTTGGGGAATGTTTCCATTCAATGACAGCAAGCAGAGATGGTGGCAATGTTTCCATTCACTGACAGCAAGCTGACGTGTTGGGGAATGTTTCCATTCAATGACAGCAAGCAGTGCTGATGGGGAATATTTCTATTTATTGATGGCAAGCAGAGCATAGAGCATGGCTGGCTGCGAGACAGAGCCGCACGATCAGAATGAACTCGGATGAACTTCACCCAACTTCATTGTCATCGCGCGGCTCTGTCTGTGCGCTGCGGCCTGATTTGCGATCAAAGGTGAAGGACTCACCGGTAACTGCAAATCCCCTAAGTGACTGAAGTGAGCCGTGCGATCAGCGGTGCCATCACTCAGGTGACCCACGGCCAGCTGCAGTCCTCCATCTGAGAGCGGTGGCCGCGAGTCACCTGAGTGACGTCACCGCTGATTGCGCGGCTCACTTCAATTGCTGCGTGGAGCTGACAGAGAGTGGCAGTGCTCTACGGCCACTCCTGTCAGTTTCATGTAGCAGAGCTGGATGCGTCGCGGGACCTTGTGAGAATTATGCTGGACCTGGAGTGGTATTTGGGGATTTTAATAAAGTAGTGAAAGAGGGTGGGGTTTTTTTGTCTTTTATTCCAAATAAAGGATTTTTTCGGGTATATATGTGTCATTGGGAGTGTCTCAGACGCCTGCCATGATTAACCTAGGACGTAGTGACAGCTATGGGCTGCCATTAACTCCTTATTACCCTGATTGCCACCGCACCAGGGCAATTTGGGATGACCCGGGTAGAGTCCCGAGCTGTTGCATCTAATGGATGCGGCAATTCCGGGTGGCTGATATTTTTAGGCTGGGGGGCTCCCCATAAAGTGGGGCTCCCCATCCTGAGAATACCAGCTTTCAGGCGTGTGGCTTTATCTTGGCTGGTATCAAAATTTGGGGGACCGCACGCCGTTTTTTTTTTAATTATTTATTTTACTGCACTACATAGACCCAATCAGCAGCGGCTGTGATTGGTTGCAGTGAGACAGGTGTCACTCAGCGTGGGGGCGTGTCTGAATGCAACCAATCATAGACGCCGGTGGGCGGGGGAAGCAGGGAATACGAGATGGAATAATGAGCGGCAGGCATTTTCAAAAGCTGGAGAAGCCGCCGGAGCAGTGTGACAGCTGTGCAGTGCTGTGTCGGTGATCGGTCAGTGATCGGTGAGTAAGAGAGAGGGAGGGAGAGGGATAGACCGACAGACAGAGAGAGAGACCGAAAGACCTGCGTTCTGATGGTCAAAAAAGCGATTTATGGAGCTGCTAGCAGCTACTGGACACTGTGTTCAGCCCTTACAAGGAAAATTTATTAGTTGGATCTAAGAACACTCTCCACACTACAGTCTATCATCACTGCCAGCTCCCTATGGCTGCGTGTTCACAAAATGGTCGCAGGCTTATATAGCCCCTATAACGCTGTGCGGCCAAGCCAATCACAGTAACACCTCAACAAAGATGGCTGCGGCGTTACTCTGAGGGCAAGCAACATCAGATGTGTTCATTGGCTGGAAAACAGGCGCTAGGAAGTAAAAAATGAAAATGAAAGTATCAAAGCGAATACCCCATTATCTGTCGGATACCGAATAGTGGCGAATACATTTGCTCATCCCTAGTTATGACCACTCATATAGTGACCGTTAATGCTCATGGTCGTAACCATGGATACCTAAGCTACTGCTATGCCCTGCACATTAAATAAGAGGCATACAGTTAGGTCCAGAAATATTTGGACAGTGACACAATTTTCGCGAGTTGGGCTCTGCATGCCACCACATTGGATTTGAAATGAAATCTCTACAACAGAATTCAAGTGCAGATTGTAACGTTTAATTTGAAGGTTTGAACAAAAATATCTGATAGAAATTGTAGGAACTGTACACATTTCTTTACAAACACTCCACATTTTAGGAGGTCAAAAGTAATTGGACAAATAAACCAAACCCAAACAAAATATTTTTATTTTCAATATTTTGTTGCGAATCCTTTGGAGGCAATCACTGCCTTAAGTCTGGAACCCATGGACATCACCAAACGCTGGGTTTCCTCCTTCTTAATGCTTTGCCAGGCCTTTACAGCCGCAGCCTTCAGGTCTTGCTTGTTTGTGGGTCTTTCCGTCTTAAGTCTGGATTTGAGCAAGTGAAATGCATGCTCAATTGGGTTAAGATCTGGTGATTGACTTGGCCATTGCAGAATGTTCCACTTTTTTGCACTCATGAACTCCTGGGTAGCTTTGGCTGTATGCTTGGGGTCATTGTCCATCTGTACTATGAAGCGCCGTCCGATCAACTTTGCGGCATTTGGCTGAATCTGGGCTGAAAGTATATCTCGGTACACTTCAGAATTCATCCGGCTACTCTTGTCTGCTGTTATGTCATCAATAAACACAAGTGACCCAGTGCCATTGAAAGCCATGCATGCCCATGCCATCACGTTGCCTCCACCATGTTTTACAGAGGATGTGGTGTGCCTTGGATCATGTGCAGTTCCCTTTCTTCTCCAAACTTTTTTCTTCCCATCATTCTGGTACAGGTTGATCTTTGTCTCATCTGTCCATAGAATACTTTTCCAGAACTGAGCTGGCTTCATGAGGTGTTTTTCAGCAAATTTAACTCTGGCCTGTCTATTTTTGGAATTGATGAATGGTTTGCATCTAGATGTGAACCCTTTGTATTTACTTTCATGGAGTCTTCTCTTTACTGTTGACTTAGAGACAGATACACCTACTTCACTGAGAGTGTTCTGGACTTCAGTTGATGTTGTGAACGGGTTCTTCTTCACCAAAGAAAGTATGCGGCGATCATCCACCACTGTTGTCATCCGTGGACGCCCAGGCCTTTTTGAGTTTCCAAGCTCACCAGTCAATTCCTTTTATCTCAGAATGTACCCAACTGTTGATTTTGCTACTGCAAGCATGTCTGTTATCTCTCTGATGGATTTTTTCTTTTTTTTCGGCCTCAGGATGTTCTGCTTCACCTCAATTGAGAGTTCCTTAGACCGCATGTTGTCTGGTCACAGCAACAACTTCCAAATGCAAAACCACACACCTGTAATCAACCCCAGACCTTTTAACTACTTCATTGATTACAGGTTAACGAGGGAGACGCCTTCAGAGTTAATTGCAGCCCTTAGAGTCCCTTGTCCAATTACTTTTGGTCCCTTGAAAAAGAGGAGGCTATGCATTACAGAGCTATGATTCCTAAACCCTTTCTCCGATTTGGATGTGAAAACTCTCATATTGCAGCTGGGAGTGTGCACTTTCAGCCCATATTATATATATAATTGTATTTCTGAACATGTTTTTGTAAACACCTAAAATAACAAAACTTGTGTCACTGTCCAAATATTTCTGGACCTAACTGTACCTAATTAAGAGCACTATACTACATTTGTAATTGGAGGTATTTGCTATTATTATTATTACACTTACTACATATTGGGATAGGATTTTGACATGTCATACCCCTTTAAGTCCATCAAGTTAAGTCTTTAGCCTAAAATGTTGACCCAGATGATGAGGCTGGAGTATTTACTTTCAGAATACATGCTAGAATAGATCCATAATCCTGATAATAAAATGAGTATTTTCTCAACCTAGTCAATCTAAAGAGTGAGCGATCTCATAAGTCTAAGTATATTTAACCACCGCCTACCCATCCAGATTGTCGGCTGCAGCTTGTACTAAATGGTAGAGCTCAGCAGCTGTTGGGAGGAGGGACATTGAGGAACCGTCAATCAAGGTAGGTTGGTAGAGACTGAATTTACACTTTTAGTCTGCAGACACATTAGTGTATGGCATCCGATGCGAGAGCAACGGATGCGATATGCTAATGACCCTCGGCTCTGCTGCGAGCCTGAGCCGAGTGTCATACGACTGTGACCCGATCTTGCGATCGGATCACAGCTGCGAAGCTAAGGGCAGGCGCTGTGGAAGAGAAGGAGGGGTTAATCCACCCATCTGCTTCATTATCAGCCTGTGCATATATCGCACTGCACTGGGATAACATCCGAGTGCAGTCCAACATTTCTC
The DNA here is from genome assembly GCF_048569485.1 of Anomaloglossus baeobatrachus. Taxonomy (NCBI): domain Eukaryota; kingdom Metazoa; phylum Chordata; class Amphibia; order Anura; family Aromobatidae; genus Anomaloglossus; species Anomaloglossus baeobatrachus. The sequence continues at coordinate 439,614,213 of NC_134357.1, read as the reverse complement.
TCGCACCCATTCACTTCTGAGCTGCAGCATTGTCTAACATAGGGCCAAGTGCAATGCGAGATCTCGAATTGCACTCGGCTGATTTATACGCTCAACTGAACGTACCCTTAGGATTATACAGCCATTCTGATATGAATTTTTAAAGTATACACACCAGCCTAATCAGGTCCAAGAAATCTTTTTAATATTCTATACAGTCTGTACTATGAAATTTGATGACAGATGCTATAAATAGTAATTTTTCTGCCTAAAATCAATCAGTATAGTAGTAAGATTGCACATTTTAAAGGATTGAACATGTTGAAATTCAGCATGCTCTATCGTGCTTATCCCATTTTGGCCAAGAGAACTTTGAGTGAACATCAAGTAAACATTTGGTGTTTGTCCAGTCCCACTGAAATCAGCAGAGGGTCAGCAAAGGTAAGTCTAAAGCTGGGTTCACACTAAACGACAGCGACAACGACGTCGCTGTTACGTCACCATTTTCGGTGACGTAACAGCGACCTTGTAAGTCGCTGTTATGATCGCTGCTTAGCTGTCAAACACAGCAGAAGCAGCGATCATAACGTCGCTGTGCTACATGTTCAGAGAGCAGGGAGCCGCGCTTAGCGCTGGCTCCTTGCTCTCCTGCAGCACACATCGGGTTAATTAACCCGATGTGTGCTGCAGCTACATGTCACAGTTCAGAGAGCAGGGAGCCGCGCGCACTGCTTAGCGCTGGCTCCTTGCTCTCCTTGCTACAGTATACATCGGGTTAATTACCCGATGCATACTGCAGCCACATGTCACAGTGCAGGAGCCGGCACTGGCAGCAAGAGCGGCGGAGGCTGGTAACCAGCGTAAACATCGGGTAACCAGGGAAAGGTCTTCCCTTGGTTACCCGATGTTTACGCTGGTTACAGCTTACCGCAGATGCCAGTGCCGGCTCCTGCTCGCTTCATTTCGTCGCTCTCTCGCTGTCACACACAGCGATGTGTGTGTCACAGCGGGAGAGTGACGACCAAAAAATGAAGCTGGACATTCAGCAACGACCGGCGACCTCACAGCAGGGGCCAGGTCGTTGCTGAATGTCACACACAGCGACAGCGACGGGACGTCGCTGCAACGTCACAGAAAATGGTGACGTAGCAGCGACGTCGTTGTCGTTGTCGCTGTGTGTGACACCAGCTTAAGGCCGGAGTCACACTTTCGAGAGACTCGCGCTAGTGTCGCATTGCATCACCACATGCTGACAGGAGCAGGTAAGGCTGCTTTCACACATCCGGTTTTAGCAGAGCCGGACAATCCGGCTCTAAAACCTATGCAACGGATGCGGCGACAAAACCGCATCCTTTGCATAAGTTTTTGACATGCGGCCCGTCCGGTTTTTGCCGCTTGCGACACTCTACTGAGCATGCGCAGTGGAAAAAAACCGCATGCGGCGGCCGGATGTCAATAGGCATGCATTGCAAATCGTGCCGCATCGGTCGGATGCGGCGCAATGCGGTTTTTTTTGCCGGACAAAAAAAACTGCCAGGCAACGTTCCATCTGGCCGCCGCATCGGCTAAATCTGCCACATGCAGAAAGAACCGGACCGAACACAAGCCCATGCGGCACAATCCGGCACTAATGAAAGTCTATGCAAAAAAACCGCAACTGGCGACAAAAAAAACGGTTGCGGTTTTTCTGCAAAGCGCCGGATTGTGTCACACAGGAAAAAACGGATGTGTGAGAGCAGCCTAAGCTGCATGTATTTCTATGCAGCTGAGACGCTCCAGTCCTGAGAGCTGCAAGTGTGACTCCGGCCTAGTATATAGAGCCAACTTTAGAGCTAGCTTTTTATCACACACTAGAAGGTGGCCCGATTCTACGCATCGGGTATTCTAGAATTTACGTATTGTGTAGTTAATGTATGATTTTTGTTATATATATATATATATATATATATATATATATATATATATATATATATATAGATGTTGTCTGTAGTTACCAAGTGTTTGTGTAGGGGCTGTACATGTTCTGGGTGTGGCGGGGGGTGAGGGCGGTGTTGTTTGTGTGTTGCGTTGTGTGTCGTTATTTGTGGAGCACTGTGTGTCTGTATCGTTGTGTATGTGTGTTGCGCGGTTTGTGTGGGGTGTGTGTGTGTGTTTTGGGGGAGGTATGTTTTGTGCAATGTGTGTGTTGTGCGGTATGTGCGTATATTTGTGTGTGCCGCGGTGTTTGTGTGTTGGGTGTTGTGTGTGTGCGGCGTTGTCTGTGTGTGTGGGTGTCTGTGTAGAGCAGTGTTTGTGGTTCCCAGTGTGTGTGTGGTGTGTTGTGCAGTGCGTGTGTGGCAGTGTGTGTGTGTGTGTTTTGGGGGGAGGTGTGCACCCCCCATCGTGCTCCATCCCCCATGCTGCGCACCCCCCATCGTGCTCCATCCCCACTCCCCATTGTGCTCCATCCCCCATGCTGCGTACTCCCCATCGTGCTCCATCCCCCATGCTGCGCATTCCCCATCGTGCTCCATCCCCCATGCTGCGCACTCCCAAACGTGCTCCATCCCCCATGCTGCGCACTCCCCATCGTGCTCTATCCCCCAAGCTGCGCACTCCCAAACGTGCTCCATCCCCCATGCTGCGCACCCCCCATCGTGCTCCACAGTCACACATTAGACAGTAAAGACGTACACATCTGATCGCATACACTCACACACACACCCCACTTTCCCTGTGCCCACCGGTGGGCGGTCCCAGCAGCTGTGCTGCACGCCGTGCTCCTCTGCCGACACTCACAGATCCGATCGCATACACTCACACACTCACACATCAGAACACACTCACACACATCCGATCGCATACACTCACACACACACTGACGATATCGCACATACGCGCTGACACAATCACAACATCCGGAGATACCACATGCTCCCGGCCATGTGATCCTCCGGCAGGTCCTGGAAGATCACTGCACAGTATCGCCGCCGAGAAGCAAGCTATATCACGGGATGTTGTGAGTATGTGGATGCGATCTGATGTGTGTGTGAGGTGTGTGTGAGAGTGAGTGTGATCTGATGTGTGTGTGTGTGTCTGTTCTTATGTGTGTGCGTGTGTGTGTGTTCTGCCGCTGCAGGACCTTGATGCGCTCACCTCGGGGCGAGAGGCCATTCCGTGTGGGGGGGTGGAGCCTGGGCGAGCGGCCAATCCGTGCGGGGGGGCGGAGCCGAGGCGAGCGGCCAATCCGTGCGGGGGGAGGAGCCGAGGCAAGCGGCCAATCCGTGAGGCCGAGCGGCCAATCCGTGCGGGGGGGCGGGGCCACGGCGAATCCGTGAAGCCGAGCGGCCAATCCGTGCGGGGGGATGGCGAGCCCAGCGGCCAATTCGCTGTTTGTCACCGTAAGGACATGGCCAATGCGGGGGGGAGGACCCGAGGCGAGGCGAGCGGCCAATCCGTGCGGGGGGGAGGAGCCGAGGCGAGCGGCCAATCCGTGCGGGGGGACGGGGCCATGGCGAGCCCAGCGGCCAATCCACTGTTTATCACCGTAAGGACATGTCACGGTAAGGACACAATTTTGGAGCAAGACAGACAGACAGACAGAATAAGGCAATTATATATATAGACTAGAAAGCAGCTCCTTCTGTAGCAGTAGAACTGCTGCCTGATGACAGCCTTTCCATTGTCTCATTTCTGCATTGATTTGTGATATAGAGTTCACTTTTACTATCCATATTCATAGAGGTTTTATAATCATATTGATTTTTGCTTGTATATAAATATGCTTGTCTGTACGTATTTTCTGCTAGCACAAATCGTAGTCTATTTTAGGTAATAATAATTGTGTCCTCAGTTAAAAATGAAACACATTTCTAGTTAAGCTGCAGATAATTCACCATCTCTGACATTTAAATTCACTTTCGTTTTTAGGAATGAGCTCAATTGTTTACACTATTACATTCCCAGGGGGAACTAGCATTTTGGATGCCACCAAACTCTGTCATGTTTTCAGTTCAATTTTTCCTTGGCGTTGAATAAAAGCATTGCTGCTTTGCAGTGTTTAACACCTTAAGGACCGAGCCACTTTGTACGTTAATGACTGAGCCTCATTTTTCAAATCTGACCAACGTCACTTTGTGAGGTAATAACTCTGGAACACTTCAACATATATTAGTGGTTTTGAGACTGTTTTTTTGTGTCATGTTGTAGTTCATGTTAGTGGTAAATTTTGCTCAATATTATGTGTTTATAAAAATATCAAACATTTGGCACAAAAATTTGAGATTTTCACAATTTTCAAATGTTGTATTTTTATGACCTTAAATCGTTGTTATACCACACAAAGTAGCTAATAAATAACATTTGCCACCTGATTACTTCAAATAAGCACCATTTTTGAAACATTTTTTTGTTAGTAAGTTAGAAGGGTTAAATGTTTATCTGCAAATTCTCATTTTTCCAACAAAATTTACAAAAACAATGATTTTAGAGACCACATCACATTTTAAGTGATTTTGAGGGGACTATGTGACAGGAAATATTCCAAAATGACATAATTTTAAAAACTGCACCACTCAAAGTGCTCAAAATCACATTTAAGAAGTTTATTAACCTTCAGGTGCTTCAGATGAATTAAAGTAATGTGGAAGAAAAAAATAACATTTTCTGTACCAAAATGTTCCTTTATCCCCATATTTTTTCATTTTTACAAGGGTAACAGGAGAAAATGAATCATACGGTTTGTTGTGCGATTTCTCCTGAGTACATCGATATCTCATATGTGGTAGAAAACTACTGTTTTGGGACACAGCAGGGCTTGGAAAAGAAGGAGCACCATTTAACTTTTGGAGCACAAAATTGGCTGGAATAGATCGCAGACACCATATCACTTTTGCAGAGCTCCTTCTTTGCCTAAACAGTAGAAACCTTTTCACAAGTGAAAACATTTTGAAAACTACACCCCTCGAAGAGTTTATCTAGAGGTTTGAACTTGAACTTGCAGGTGATTCACAGTATTTTAAAACATTGGGCCGTGAAAATTAAAAATTACATTTTGTTTCCAAAAATTTTGTTTTAGAAACTACACTCCTCAAGTAATTTAGGTGTGTGAGCATCTTGAACCTATTGGTGCTCCACAGAATTTTATAATATTAAGCCATGAAAATGAAATATTACATTTTTTAAACAAAAATTATGCTGAAGACTCCAATTTTCATTTTTCACAAGGGTAACAGGAGAAAACGGACCACAAAATTTGTTTAACAATATCCCATATGTGACAATATCCAATATGTGGTTGAAAACTACTTTTCAGGCAGAGTGCAAAGTTCAGAAGGGAAGAGCCATATCGAAGTACAGATCTTGCTGTAATGGTTTGTGGGTGTTATGTCTCATTGGCAGAGCCCCTGAGGTGTCAGGACAGCAGAAACCTCAAAAAGCGACCTCATTTTACAAACTACACCTCATAATGAACTCATCTAGCGGTGTAGTGAGCATATTGACACCAGATATGCTTCACAAAATGTTATACCATTGGGCAGTGAAAAAAAGCTAAGCTGAGCTCCTGCAGGGAAATGCTGATATTTCACTGATGATGACATGCTGTGATCGGTCAGTCATATTGACTGACCAATCACAGTGATCAAAGAATGGAGACTGCTCTATTTTGTCCCTGTATCCCTTCTCGTGCTTGTCAGCTGTCAGTGACTACCGCCAGCACGAAGCTGCCATTGTGTGTTTTCAAGCAGTCACAGTTTGAATCCATGACGGATGTAGCACATCTCGATGCGGGAACTGACACCTGCTCATGACATGCAGCATTAAGGGGTTAAAGAGTAAGACTATCCATCCATGATGCATATATAGTCATACATGTCTTTGAAATGTAAATCCTTTCACATCTTTATATCAGATGCTGCATTCCCAAGCAATTAGTGTTTTTATTCATTTTCAAATGAAGCGCCATGTGCTTTGAGTGTGACAGGGCATTTAAAAGGAATCTGTGAGCAAAGGATACCTATTCATGCAATTACAGGCATTCAGTGTATCCTTGGTGTAACCAAACATTTACATGCAGCTTCCCACCTATTTGTTTTATATCTACCTTTTCCCTTCTTTGGTTTTATGAAGCCAGAGATGTCAATCAAAGAGAGGGAGTGTAACTGAGAGAGAGGAAAAATAAATATATGAGAAGGTGCACTCATCCGTTTGACTATGCTAGCGGTGCAGTGAGCGCTTTAACTTGGTTTGAACAGTCTTTCTGTGCCCCCTTTTATTTATAATAATCTGTGGAGGTAGGTTTTAAGGGAGATCCATATCAGGCCCATAGCTTGGAACAGTTCATTTACATGTATTAGTAATGTGGATTTCTCTGGAATAAGACATCAGATTGCTAACTTCAAGGTATCAATTTATTCAGCTTCCTATGACCTACATGCCCATGTAGGCGGCTTACAATAAAGGACTGGAAAGACAAAAAGTGCAAATAGGGTTTTCTCCGGATACACCATGGAAAAATGTGGGTAATTGTGCTCACCTGATGAGTTTGTGAGCTCACAACCACTAGTAAAGCTGAAAGGCTGCTGTAGACACACAATATAAGAACAATACATGTGGATATAGGTGCTCAGATAGGATATCACTACTCAACAAGCATGAAACAAAATCTGCGACTCTAGCGGTGAAAGTAGAATACTTGTTTTATTAGCTATTGCATTCCAAAATAAAGTAACATTTCTGTCTGTAACTTAGACCTTCATCAGAAGATTGCCCAGGAAGTGGAGGTTACAAAATGCAGCACCAATGGCATAAGAGTAGCAGCCCGAGATGAGTGTGCGCTTCTCACCTTGGGCGCACCCTCACCTTGGGTTGCTACTTTTATTCCATTGCTGCTGCACTTTGTGAGCTCCACTTCCTGGGCAATCCATCAGATGGAGGTGTAAGTTAAACACTGAAATATTACTTTATTTTGGATTTCAAAAGCTAATAAAATACGTATTCTACTTACATCACTGGAGTGCCGCGATATAAGAACTGCAGAAGCTGGAATAAATTAGTTAAACCTCAGCTGTCGGCAGCAATTGATGAGAAAGAATCTGGAATCACAACAAATGTGGTTTATTCGTTTACGCGTTTCGAAGTTTCATACTTCTTTATCCGGACAAATCACAGTAATCACTGGGTTGTCCTGATGAAGAAGTATGACACTTCGAAACACGTACAGTGCCTTGCGAAAGTATTCGGCCCCCTTGAATTTTTCAACCTTTTCCCATATTTCAGGCTTCAAACATAAAAGATAAAAATGTTAATGTTCTGGTGAAGTATCAACAACAAGTGGGACACAATTGTGAAGTTGAACGAAATATATTGCTTATTTTAAACTTTTTTAAAGAATAAATAACTGAATATTGGAGCGTGCAATATTATTTGGCCCCTTTACTTTCAGTCCAGCAAAATCACTCCAGAAGTTCATTGAGGATCTCTGAATGATCCAATGTTGTCCTAAATGACTGATGATGATAAATATAAGCCACCTATGTGTAATCAAGTATCCGTATAAATGCACCTGCTCTGTGATAGTCTCAGTGTTCTGTTTAAAACGCAGATAGCATCATGAAGACCAAGGAACACAACAGCCAGGTCCGTGATACTATTGTGAAGAAGTTTAAAGCCGGATTTGGTTACAAAATAATTTCCAAAACTTTAAATATCCCAAGGAGCACTGTGCAAGCGATCATATTGAAATGGAAGGAGTATCATACCACTGCAAATCTACCAAGACCTGGCCGTCCCTCAAAAATTTAATCTCAAACAAGGAGAAGACTGATCAGAGATACAGCCAAGAGGCCCATGATCACTCTGGATGAACTGCAGAGATCTACAGCTGAGGTGGGAGAGTCTGTCCATAGGACAACAATCAGTCGTACACTGCACAAATCTGGCCTTTATGGAAGAGTGGCAAGGAGAAAGCCGTTTCTCAAAGATATCCATGAAAAGTGTAATTTAAATTTTGCCACAAGCCACCTGGGAGACACATCAAACATGTGGAAGAAGGTGCTCTGGTCAGATGAAACAAAAATTGAACTATTTGGGCACAATGCCAAACGATATGTTTGGCGTAAAAGCAACACAGCTTATCACCCTGAAAACACCATCTCCACTGTCAAACATGGTGGTGGCAGCATCATGGTTTGGGCCTGCTTTTCTTCAGCAGGGATAGGGAAGATGGTTAAAATTGATGGGAAGATGGATGGAGCCAAATACAGGACCATTCTTGAATAAACCTGTTGGAGCCTGCAAAAGACCTGAGACTGGGATGGAGATTTGTCTTCCAACAAGACAATGATCCCAAACATAAAGCAAAATCTACAATGGAATGGTTCACAAATAAATGTATCCAGGTGGTAAAATGGCCAAGTCACAGTCCAGACCTGAATCTAATCGAGACTCTGTGGAAAGAGCTGAAAACTGCTCTTGACAAACTCTCTCCATCCAACCTCACTCAGCTCCAGCTGTTTGCAAAGGGAAAATGGGTAAGAATTTCAGTCTGTCAATCAACAAAACTGATAGAGACATACCCCAAGCTACTTGTGCTGTAATCGCAGCAAAAGGTGGCGCTACAAAGTTTTAACTTAAAGGGGATGAATAATATTGCACGCCCCAATTTTCATTATTTATTTTTTATAAAAAAATAAGCAATACATTTTGTTTACAACTGTGTCCCACTTGTTGTTGATTCTTCACCATAACATTAACATTTTTTATCTTTATGTTTGAAGCCTAAAATGTGGGAACAGGTTGAAAAATTCAAGGGGGCCGAATACTTTCGCAAGGCACTGTAGACCAATAAACTGCATTTGTGGATTCCTGATTATTTCTCATCAGTTGTCCACCAAAAGCACAGGTTTAACCCTTTTATTCCATATGTGCGGCTTGGGAGGATTGATCCTAATGACAGATTCCTGTTAAGTGCTCTGAAGGCACACTTCATTCGCTTATGAATGAAAGCTGTAGTTATTCTGGAATGTAGCAACAGACAGAAAATATAAAGTTGGGGAAGGATTTATTTCTGCAGTTTGGGGAGGATTGAGCTCACTGACAAAAACCATAGGAAAGAAGTGTCATGTAAGTACATCGTTGTTGATTGTAAGCTTGTTAGTTAAGCTTGAGTTGAATTGTGTTAAGGGGGCTTTACACGCAACGACATCGCTAGCGAGATGTCGTTGGGGTCACGGAATTCATGACGCACATCCGGCCTCGTTAGCGATGTGATTGCATGTGATACGTACGAGCGACCGCTAACAATTCAAAATACTCACCAAATCGTTGCTTGTTGACACGTCATCCATTTCCCAAATGTCTTTCCTTGTTCTAAAAGCAGGTTGTTCGTCGTTCCTGAGGCAGCACACATCGCTACGTGTGACACCCCAGGAAAGATGAACAACACCGTACCTGCGTCCTCCGGCAACGAGATGGGCGTGACTTCCATACGGCTGCTCTCCGCCCCTCCGCTTCTATTGGACGCCTGCCGTGTGACGTCGTTGTGACACCGCACAAACCGCCCCCCTTAGAAAAGAGGCTGTTCGCCAGCCACAGCAACGTTGCTAGGAACGTAAATATGTGTGACGGCTCCTAGTAATTTTGTGCGCCACGGGCAGCGATTTCCCATGACGCACAAACAACGAGGGCGGGTGCTTTCACGAGCGACATCGCTAGCGATGTCGCTGCGTGTAAAGAAGCCTTTACTCTGTAAAATCTCATATTGTCTGTACATGTCCACTCTAAATTGTAAAGTGCTGCGGAATATGTTGGCGCTATAGAATTAAAAATGTATTATTATTATTATTATATTATTATTACATGTCTTAGGCCTCATTCTCATATCGTATTTAAATGGATTCATGAAAAAATGGTACTGGTGTCATCAGTGTTTTATATCAATGTGTCGAAAGTGTACGGTCCACGTGTCCGTTTTTACCACCTGCCTGTAAGGGCTCATTCAGACGACCATTCCGTCTGTCCTGTTCAATCCCTGGGGTTTTTTTGCGGACCTACTGACAGGACCATCTTTTCGATGTCTTTTGTGTAGGATGGGATGGCACACGGAAGCACTTCCGTGTGCATCAGTTCCTACAGAAAAACAGATGCGATGCCATATGTCCACTCCGTTATTATGGAACATGTCCTAGTCTGTTCCGTAATAACGGACCGTGACTCAATACAAGTCAGTGGATCTGCAAAATCCCCGTAAGCCACATGGAAGCACTTCCGTGTGACTTCCGTCGGGTGCCCCTGCAGTCTGTGTCCCGCTCCTGCCCCAGCCCCGCAGCTTCCTGCACTGCAGTGTGTCAGCATCTGCCCGCATTGCAGTGTGTCAGCATCTGCCCGCACTGCAGTGTGTCAGCATCTGCCCGCACTGCAGTGTGTCAGCATCTGCCTGCCCTGCAGTGTGTCAGCATCTGCCAGCACTGCAGTGTGTCCGCATCTGTGCGCACAGTAGTGTCAGCAGTTGCAAGGATGACGAGCACCGACATCAGGAGGTTAGCAAAGTTCATTACCTGCTGTGATGAAGTCTGCTGCACTCCTGACATTACCGCTCGTCACTGACTTCCATGCCTGCCGCGTTCTCACATTCCCTCATTCTCACAAGTCTCGTGGGTGGCCCAAGACTATGACTAATGGTGATGTCACAGGCCGCTCACGATACTTCGCTTGTGAACACGGCAGACAATGGAAGTCAGTGACGTCTGGAGTGCAGCGGCGTTCATCACCCAGGTAATGTAGCTAGCTAACATCCTGAAGTCAGTGCTCGTCATGCCCTGCAGTGACCTGAGCTGACCTAATGATGTTAGCTCAGGTCACTACACTGCTCTCCCAGCCAATGGAGAACATTCTGTTCTTCATTGACTGGGATAGTGAGTATGGATCGTCGTGGGACCCCCTTATTGCATTGCGCCGGACCCGGATTTGTTTTTTCTTTCCAATAAATTGGTGAAAGAGGGAATGTTTTTGGGAGTGTTTTTTTCAAATAAAAATGTGTCTATTTTTTTTTATTACTGACTGGGTTTGTGATTCGGGTATCTGATAGACACCGTGACATTACTAACCCTAGGTCTTGATGCCAGGTGACATCAACCCCATATATTACCTCGTTTTGCCACCGCACCAGGGCATTCGGGATGAGCCGGGTTAAAGTCCCGGGACTGTTGCATCTAATGGATGCGTCAATTCCAGCCGGCTGCTGGCTGATATTTTTAGGCTGGGGGTTCCCAATAACGTGGGTCTCCCCAGCCTGAGCATACCAGCCAACAGCTGTGAGGCTTTATCTTGGCTGGTATCAAAATTGGGGGGGACCTCACACCGCTTTTTAAAATTATTTATATATTTATTGTACTGTAAGATATAGACCCATTAAACCGGTGGCTGTGATTGGTTGCAGTCAGACAGTTGTCACTCAGCGTGGTGGCATGTCTGACTGCAGGGAAGCAGTGAATATGAAATGAGTCTAATGAGCGGCCAGATTCGGAAGAACAAATAGCTGCCGTGGGAGCAGTGTGACAGCCGCCCGGTGATCGGTGAGTATGTAGCGCTTGCTCCTAACGCTTTGCGCCGGATTCAGTTCCCCATAGACCTTATATGGGGACTAGCCTCTGGCCAGATACCCTGGACTGTATGTAACTCTCCTTCCATTTTATTTGCGGTCTGCAAAAAAACGGATGTCACACAGATGGCACACGGAACAAAACAGAATGGATGCAGTTGTTACACGGATGCCACACGGATGCATCCGTGGAAATACAGGACCGTTTTTTGCGAACGCAAAAACGAAACGATCGTGGTAATGTAGCTTTATCAGTGTTTTTTATGGATGGATAAATAAATCAAGTACAATGCTTCTTCTATATTTTGCAATGTTAAAGTCCTATAGCACATGGATGGCACATGGGCTCAAAGGTTTGTATTGTCCCTTTTTATCCGTGATATCAGAAAATAACGGACATGGGAAAAGCACCCAAGTTAATAATGCGTACGTGTTGTATCTGTGAAAAAAACCCCACAGATATGTGAATGAGGCCTTAAAATTACAGAGAGGACCTAGATGAACTGTTTGAATCAAAAACAAATTAATTTTAGGTTCACGTGTCGTGTATTCGGTATGAATTTTCTCTGCGATTTGCATGTGTAATACAGTACCATTTAAGTAGATGAGATTGCAGATATTGTGTGCACATACATTAACTCTCGCTATGTATTTTTAAATCAATTCATTATGTTGATTCAGTGCGGATTTCACCCAATGCAATAAAAATGGTAAATTCTGCACCAAATCCGCTGGAAAATCCACAGATAGCACTTGGATTTTACTGTACAAAAGCTGCAGATATGCTGTGGAAAAAAAAAATCACAAAATGTGTGAATTTAGCCTTAAGAGCCATAGAAACCTGTTTATGGTGACTGTAATACATTTTACGTTTTTCCATCATATAATAATAAGCCGTGTTGAATTTTTATTTCTTGTTTGATTGAATGTAAAGAATATTCTTGTAGACATCTGAAAAACTACTTGTTTAAAAATATAAAAAATGCAAGTGGTGACGGTAATAAACTCTCTTCCATTAGTTCTTTCTGGTGACAGGATAGTTTTGTTTCATCTCACTGAAAAACATTTACCGATTCTCAGGATTTTAATTTAATTATGTAACACCCATTACATTTTAACTGTGCCATAACCAAGCGAATGCTGTGTAGTTTTATGTCGCTTCAGGTAATAAAGTGCATCGTATTCATAAACTTACGTTGTCACCATGTAATGACTTGGAGAGAGAGAGATTAAAGCACAGTAACAAATAATGATTTCGCCTTTCAGGAATTAACTGTGTCAGTTCCTGCTCACACTAAATCAATTCATTACAAATTGGCCAGTATTTGGCAATAAAAAAATGCAAGTGTATCTCAGTCACTGGGGTACATGCTTAAAAAGTGGCTTTTTTATGATAGTTTTCTGTTAGCAAAATGGTGAAAAATGTACTGTACAGTGCACAGATGTATGAAATTGTGTTGCTGGCTATTGGAGCCTGCTCAACAAAATCTGAACCAATGTAAAGAAATACAAAATTTCTATTGGGACTTTTTGCATTCCATATCTAAAACATGAAATTTTTTTTTAAACCTTTCATATATATGCCCAATTTTGCATCTTTACAGGTCTGTTTCATGATGAGAAACTGCCATGTTTTTCCAAAAATAAGACACTGTCTTATACTTTTTTTTTGTCCTGAAAAAAATGTGAGGGCTTCTTTTTGGGTAGGTCTTATTCTTGGGGAAACATGGTGGGGGGTAGGTTTATCCCACTCCCCCAAAAAACAGACCCCCTTCCCAGAAGAATCATACTTACCAGACCCTGGGCATCTGCATGGCTCTCAGGTTGATCTTAGCAGATATGCTCCATGCGGTCCCCTCCTGCTTCTCGCCGACCCAATCACATACATCAGATCGTACACACTCATACTCATACACATCAGATCGCACACGCACACACATCAGATCAATCTCTCATCAGATTGCACACCCACACCCACCACATCCGGCGATACCAATTGTTTGACCGCCAGGGGAAGATGGGACGTAGTGCAGTGCAGCACGAGGACCTGCAGAGGAATGTATGGAGGACTCGGCGGTGGAGCGCAACGATGCATTCCATCGCAGGTCCTCTATGCATTCCTCCCCACTGCGTCCCAGTATTCTCTGCCGGACAGAAACAATCAATATCGCCCAATGTGGTGAGTGTGTGTGATCTGATGTGTGTGTGTGTGTGTGTGTGTGTGTGTGTGTGTGAGATCTGGTGTGTGTGTGAGATCTGGTGTGTGTGTCTGATCTGGTGTGTGTGTGTGTGATCTGATGTGTGCGTGTGATCTGATGTGTGTCGGTGTGTGATCTGATTGTGTGCATGATCTGATGTGTGTGGGTGTGTGATCTGATGTGTGTGGATGTGCAATATGCTACGTGTGGGTGTGCAATGCATTCTACCGCAGGTCCTTCTGTTCGGTGTTCGGAATGATTACAGAGTCTTCTGTCTTCTTTCTTTTGGGGTGTCTGCTTTCTATAATGAAGTGTCCTGCAGTATTCTTTATTTTTTAGCTGCATGTACACTTAATTATTGTACCGTGACTAGGGATTATTTTGGGGGTAGGGCTTATATTTAAGCCTTACACCAAAAATGCTGAAAAATCCTGCTAGGGCTTATTTGTAGAAAAACATGGTAGTTCCCCAGTTCCCAACTCCTCATCAGTGCATTAAGTTATCACATCCCAATGGGATATGTTGCTAGTTCACCCCTGGGAGTGTGGTGCCAGCGCCTCTTCCTCTCTCTAGATACAATTTGCATAGTTAACATGCCAGAGGATCATTGCACAGCCTATAAGACTCCTTACGCTGGCATGCCAAGCATGTCACTCTCCATAAGAAGAACTGTTCCTTTTAGAGGGCAAATACAGACACTGGTTGGGAGTGAGTAGAGTAGGAGTGTTCTGGGTAGGGCCAATCAACATCCTGCATGCCATGGTTTGTTGCAATAGCGGCATTTTAAGAAGTTTGACAGTGTGTGTGAGTTTCTTCTCTGTGGCAATTGGCACCTTACAATAGCTTTCCTTTCAGTTTTACACTAACACACATTAATGCTTTGTAAAACTGAATCATTATCATTAAACGGGTTGTCCAAAATGTTAATGGGAGCTGAACTGCAATACTGAGAACTGAAACTACATTAGTTTATGGAGTTGTAGTGTTCCTATGTACTTTCAGGGCTGCAACTGTTTTTCACAGCTGCGGGCCTTGGAATATAAATGCAAATCACATTTAAACTCATGTTACACAGTAGTCAGTACGCATCTGTTATCATTTATAGTGATTGTGATTAACCCCATGTAAATTTTACCTGTTCTAGTAGGATTTTAATGACATTTTTTAAATTGCAACATAGCAAAGGGATTTAATTTTGAAAGTTATCCATCAATGGCTATTGGCGGCCATTACAAAATGCGGAGGGTTGTTTGGTGGTAATCATACTGTGTGGAGTTTTGTGGGGGTCTGGGGGCCACTTTACTTCTCCTTATGGAGGGCCGTGTCAGACTGAGCCATCATACTGCGTGTGGAGGACTATGGGGGCCATTATACTGTTAGGGTCCCTGTGGGTGGTATCATACTTTGCAGTGTGGGTACTGTGGGGTTATCATACTGTGTGTGTGGAGGAATTCATTGTGGGATAACTTATTGTGTTTGTTGGACACATTTGTTGGCATCATACTTTATGGGGGCCATAAAAGATGTATGGGAACACTAAAGGCTTCAATAGGCGCAAAATTACTTTGTAAGGGCTGCTTTTGTGAGTAGGACTTTTGCTATTGGGGTCCATGATTTCTATGTACGTCACTGGTCTGATCCGATAAAGAGATGGAGCTAGTGCATGTTGCAATTTTTTTTTACACATGGTCCATCAGTATGAAGGGTGAAACCGCTCATGTGAACTATCCCTTTGACTTGCATTGATGTGTCTAATGTCAGTATGCTAATCTTTTGCATATGGATAGCACATTGATGTAAAATACTCATTTGAACATGCCCTTATTGTGCTAAAATCTAATTTCTCTCATCAGCTTCCTCTTTGGAATATTTAGTGATTCTCCTTACACGCATTATACTGTATGTACTGTATATTTCATATACCAACAACTACCCACCACTACTAAATAAAAAGTCAGACAATAGAAGATGGACACAAGTCAACTGACCTCAGCACAGATCAATACCACCACACTCTCTCTGAGGCCTCACTCACATGAGCATATGAATTGGATAAGTGGAATGTGAGAAAACCTCACGTTTCAGTCGGATAAGTGTTAGTCAATGAGGCAGAGCAGATCAGCACATATTTTTTTTCCTCATCCACATTCGGGATGAGAAAAAAGCTGCAGCATGCTGTGAGTGGATGCGACTCTAATACAACTTAATGGATGTATTAAAAATGGATAGCACGCGGATCATCCATGTGCAGTCCGTTTTTTACGGATACATTACCATTTTGAAGCATAGAACACTGTAAATGGTCCTGAAAATGATTATAGAATAATAATTGCTGAGAAAAAAAATGCATTGCTTACAGATGCTAGGTGAGAAATAAAAAATTTGCACACTCTAAGGGCTCATGCGCACGTTGCATCCTGACTAGTGCAGAAATAAATGCACCGTCTGGCATACTTGACGCTGCGTTTTGACAAAAAGAATGCATCCAAAACGCATGAATTTTGGATGCATTTTACATGCGTTTTGGATGCATTTTTGTCAGTGAGGTCCCCCGACAATTCAGCTCTGCTACCTGCCCGCTGACAGCAGACACAGACAGAGCCGGGCGATGAGAATGAACTCGGATGAACTTCACCCGACTTCATTGTCATCCCGCTGCTCTGTCTCTGTGTGCTGTCATGAACTCAGATGAACCTCCGAGATCAGTGACAGGACACAGGAGTAGAGATGAGCCACCCCCCTGGAGTTCGAGTTCGGTTTGTCGAACTCTCGAACCCCATAGGAAGCAATGGGAGGCAATCACAAACATATAAAAACACCTGGAAAACACCCTCAAAGTTGTCCGAAAGGTGCCAAACAACTCCCAAGACAACACAAACACATGGGAAAGTGACAAGGACAAATACTCATGTGAAAACTAAACAGCTGGACGAGGAAAAAGAGGAGGAGACACAGATATAGGTATGGCATGCCCTTCTAAAATCAAATAAAACACAGCAAGGGGACTCCAAGCAGACTCTCCCTTTTTTCCAAAAATTGGGCCCCACAGACACCCCTTCAGTGGCAGCACTTGTGCCCCAGTTGCAAATTTGACAGGTAGATTTGCATCAAGCACATTCCAAATACACAAGCATTTACTCTCCCCAGGATGACTCAGGGGTAGTAAAGTCCTTGCGGATCCATGACTTGTTCATTTTGATGAACGTTAGTCTGTCCACATTGTCACTGGACAGACGCGTGCGCTTATCTGTCAGCACACACCCAGCAGCACTGAAGACACGTTCAGAGACGACGCTGGCAGCTGGACACGACAAGATCTCCAAGGCGTAAGTGGCGAGCTCAGGCCATTTTTCAAGATTTGAAGCCTAAAATGAGCAAGGCTCCAGTTGCAAAGTCATGGCATCGATGTTCATTTGGAGATACTCCTGTATCATCCTCTGCAGCCGTTGACTATGTGTCAGACTTCTTGTCTCTGTTGGCCTTGCAAAGGATGGTCTAAAAAAATTATGAAACGATTCAATAAAATTGCTTTTACCAGCAACAGATACGGTGCTGCTGGTACGGTTAGACTGTTGATGACGAGACCGTCCCATGTTTGTCAAGTTACAACTGGGAGATTCACTTTGTGCACCACTGGGGTTTGGTGGAAAAGCCGAGCTAAGATTGAGTAACAGCTTCTGCTGATACTCCTGCATACGTGCGTCCCTTTTTATGGCTGGAATTATTTCACAAAATTTGGACTTGTACTGGGGATCTAATAGTGTGGCAACCCAGTAGTCATCATCACTTCTAATTTTGACAGTCCGAGGGTCATGTTGTAGGTAGTGCAGCAAGAAGGCGCTCATGTGTCTTGTGCATCCATGCTGACCAAGTCCTTGCTGTGTTTGTGGCATAGAGGTGCTAACCGTTCTTTCTTCCTCTGACATCTCCCCCCAACCTCTTTCAACTGAAATTTGACCAAGGTCTCCCTCATCTGCTGAGTCTTCCATGTCCATGGACAGTTCGTCCTCCATTTCTTCATGTTCTCCTGCACCTTCCTCAACATTTTGCCTGCTACCATGCGCCCTTGTTAATCCCTCTCCCCCACCGTCCCATGCCTGCCGCCTTGGTGATGATGAACGTCTGGACCTTGGTGATGTTGTTATCCCTTGCGCATATGAATGCTCATGTACTTCCTCCCCTTCCTGTTGAACCACCCCCTGACTCCGAATAGTGTTTAGCGTGTGCTCCAGCATGAAAATGACTGGAATTGTCATGCTGATAATGGCATTGTCAGCGCTAAACATATTCGTTGCCATGTCTAAACTGTACAGAAGGGTGCATAGGTCCTTGATCTGAGACCACTCCATCAGGGTGATCTGCCCCACCGTTGGCCCAGGCTATACATCATGACGTATTTCACCAGTGCTCGGCGGTGCTGCCACAGTCGCTGTAACATGGAGAGTCGAATTCCAGCGTGGCGGCACATCGCATTTCAGGCAATGAACCGGCAGGCCGAAAGACTTCTGGAGCCATGCAAGTCGCTCAGCTGCGGCGGTTGAACGGCGGAAGTGAGCAGACAGTTTTCGTGCCCTGTGCAGAAGGCCATCTAGGCCGGGATATTAAAAATTGCTGGACAACAAGGTTCAACACGTGAGCCATACAAGGCACGTGTGTCACCTTGCCCAGGCGAAGGGCCGCACCCAGGTTTGCAGCATTGTCGCACACGGCCTTACCTGGCTGCAGGTTGAGTGGAGACAACCATTTATGAAACTCGGACAGCAGAGCTGCCCACAACTCAACCACTGTGTGACTCTTATTTCTAAGACATTTCAAGCTAAAGACTGCCTGATGCCATTGCGCTCTGCTGCCAGCATAGTAAGGAGGTGTGCATGATTCCTTGTGTGCAGTTACAACGCTGGTGGCCTGAACAGGCAGGCTTGGGGCAGAGTTGGAGGACCCAGACGAGGTTGAGGAGGCAGAAGCGTTGGAGGAACTTATACATACAGGGGATTGACTCACAAGTCGTGGGGACGGCAAGACTTGTTCAGCAGACTCTTCTCCATCTATCACCATAGTTACCCAGTGCCCAGTCAGCGACATGTAACTTCCCTGTCCATGCTTACTGGTCCAAGTATCGGTGGTGAAATGCACCCGTTCACACACAGAGTTTCCCAAGGAAGCGGTGATGTTGTGTGTGACATCCTGGTGTAGCGCAGGCACACGTTTTTTGGAGAAGTAGTGGCAACTGGGCATCTGTTACTGGGGCACTGCGACGGACATAAGGTCTTGAAAATCCTCTGTGTCCACCAGGCGGAAAGGCAGCATTTCGGTAGCCAAGATCTTACAGAGGGATAAAGTCAACCTCTGAGCTTTGTCATGGGTCGGAGGAAATGGCCTTTTATTTGTCCACATCTGAGGGACAGAGATCTGGCTGCTGTGTGTAGACGGTGGTGAGTAGGGTGTCCCTGGAAAAATGCAGGTTTGTGAGGAAAGTGCAGGCATAGACATGATGTTGCCTTCATCCAACGTTGGTGCTATCGATGTCTGAGAGAGCTGTACACACGCACTTGTTTCCCCTTCCAAACCAACTGATAACCTAACAAGCAAACTGCCTGTTGCGGTTACAGTGGTGGAAGGTGTGCGTGGAAAACCAGGTGTGACAGCTGTCCCCACGGTAATAGAAGATGAAGAGCGCGCGGATGCACTGGAAGGGACAGGCGGTGGTTGGCCCGCTACGCTAGGCCGCATTGCAGCACAGTGAGCTTCCCACTGGGAATTATGCTTGGTATTCATGTGACGATTCATGGAAGAAGTTGTCAAACTGGTGAGCTTTTTGCCTCTACTTACAGATTTCCGACAAATTTTACAGATCACATGATTTGGGAGATCCTTTGCAAGGTCAAAAAAGGACCAGGCTAGGCAAGGCTTAGAGGACATGCGACCTGCAGAGCCACCCCGACCTGTGCTCAGAGGCAGAGTGGTGGCTGAGGATGTAGTTGTAGACGTGCTACCAGTACTCCGACTCTGTCCAGGAAGGCGCAAGGTAACTTTGTTGTCAGTTGCATCCTCCTCCACCGCCTCTGTTGACCTCCTCAAGTGCCTGACTGTGGGTTGACAGTAAGTGGAATCTAGAACTTCATCATCAAGCGTTGTGTTTGCACTTTCCTCGCCCTCAGACCTAGCCTCTTCCTGCCCTGACCGAACATTTAAGTTGCCATCCCAATCTGGTATCTGCGTCTCATCGTCATCAGTATGTTCCTCATTGTCTTCACCAACAGGTGTTACAGTTTGGGAATGAGGGTCTACATTATGCTCAGAAAGCTGGTCATCAGGGCCTGAAACTGAGTCACAAAGGTTCTGGGCATCACTGCAGACCATTTCCTGGTCTATACTCACTGTAGCTTGGGAGCAGACCTCTGATTCCCAGGCTATAGTGTGACTGAACAGCTCTGCAGACTCAGCCATCTCTGGTACACCATACTGTGCAGGGCGGGTGGAGACTTGATAGCTGGGAGAAAGCAATTGTGATTGGGATGACAACTCAGAGGACTGTTTTTTTTATGTTGTAGTTGAGGTGGAGGAGAGGGGATTTGTTGGAGCACTTGAGATCCATTCAAGCATGTTCTTTTTTTGTGCATCATCTAACTTTCTTACAGTCGTTCGAGTCCGTAAAAAAGGGAGCACATCAGATTGTCCACGGAAAGTAGTAGACATCTTACTTTTGCTGGAAGATGGCTTATCTTCAGCAGATGTTAATGTAGCTTTGCCACCTTCCCGACGGACATAAACTTTTTTTCCTTTTCCAACACGCATGTTCCCCTTTCCACCAGCATCTGTCTTTTTGCCACTCATTTTGTTAGCGACAAGATTAGTCACTTAAAATGTGGTAGCAAAAATTGAGAGGTGGTGTAGATTTCAGAGGTGGTCTAACTTTATTGACAGCTGCAGAACCAACACTGACTATCCCTGACAATGCAACTATGGCCCTAAAACTGGCAGCACTGTTTGCTATAAAAATAGCATAGCAAAATGTGCATGAGGGTTTAATGCAGAGGTGCTGGAAAATGCTTGGCACCAGTGGGACACAAAATTAGTATAGCAGCCACTGTTTGGATGCCACTTATATTCAGCACTGTTTGCTATAAAAATAGCGTAGCAAAATGTGCATGAGGGTTTAATGCAGAGGTGCTGGAAATGCTTGGCACCAGTGGGACACAAAATTAGTATAGCAGCCACTGTTTGGATGCCACTTATATTCAGCACTGTTTGCTATAAAAATAGCATAGCAAAATGTGCATGAGGGTTTAATGCAGAGGTGCTGGAAAATGCTTGGCACCAGTGGGACACAAAATTAGTATAGCAGCCACTGTTTGGATGCCACTTATATTCAGCACTGTTTGCTATAAAAATAGCGTAGCAAAATGTGCATGAGGGTTTAATGCAGTGGTGCTGGAAAATGCTTGGCACCAGTGGGACACAAAATTAGTATAGCAGCCACTGTTTGGATGCCACTTATATTCAGCACTGTTTGCTATAAAAATAGCGTAGCAAAATGTGCATGAGGGTTTAATGCAGAGGTGCTGGAAAATGCTTGGCACCGGTGGGACACAAAATTAGTATAGCAGCCACTGTTTGGATGCCACTTAGGTCCAGCACTGTTTGCTATAAAAATAGCGTAGCAAAATGTGCATGAGGGTTTAATGCAGAGGTGCTGGAAAATGCTTGGCACCAGTGGGACACAAAATTAGTATAGCAGCCACTGTTTGGATGCCACTAAGTTTCAGCACTGTTTGCTATAAAAATAGCGTGGCAAAAGTGGGCAGGTAGGTACAGTGGCCGGGTGCTCTGGGTCAGTGGACATGAAAGGAAGCCTCACTTTGTCCCTCCTAATGGTGAAATGCAGCAAGGAATTCCCTGAGCTTAGGTACACAGACGCTGTTTTCTGAAGCTGTATACAGCGTTTCCACAGACCTGACTGTCACCTATGGCTCTGAGCCCGAGAAAATTAGCCCTGAAAAGGGCTGAAATAAACTTCTGTCCCTAATCTGTAGAGCGCTGTGTGTATAGCGTACACAGCCGGAGGGGTGCCAGGAGCTGCGTGAGCGGTGACTGTCACCTACACGCAGAAAGCATATAATGGCGCCGTGAGGGAAAAAAGCCATATTTATAATGCGAGGACATGTGACATGGACAGCCTATGACACATGCCCTTGCTTGTCTGGCAAAAAAGACCACTTAGCTGTGTGTGTGTCTGGGATTGGCTGACATGCTGGCCCGCCCCACTGCACGCGCGCTTAGGAAAAAAAAAATGGCAATCGCCATTATCCCAGGAGCACTGATCTAAACGAGCCGCCCCCGCACACTATACGCTGAAATTAGATAATAGTGTGAATCACAGAGTGACTGACACTATTACAGTAGAAAGCCAGCTAGTAAATAGCTAGGCTTTTTGCTGATTGAACCGTTCTCGAACGTAACTCGAGCTATCGAGCTTTTAGCATAAAGCTCGCGTTCGCATTCAATCTCGAGCACCCCCAAAATCACTCGAACATGAAATTGGCGAACCTTGAACATCGCTCAACTCTACACAGGAGTCCGGAGCAGTGACGTCAGAGTTTCACTCGATTTCACTGACATCGCGCGTCTCTCTCTCTATGTTGCAGCCTGATTTGCGGTCAGACGTGAAGGACTCACCTGTGACCGCAAATCCCCTGAGTGACTGAAGTGAGCAGCGCAATCAGCGGTGCCATCAGTCAGGTGACCCGCGGTCACAGCTGGAGTCCTCCACCTGAGAGCGGTGGCCGCTAGCAACCTCAGTGACATCATCGCTGATCGAGCGGCTCACTTCAGTTGTTGCATGGAGCTGACAGAGAGCGGTCGTGGTCTGTGGCTGCTCGCTGTCAGCTTCATGTAGCAGAGCTGAAAGCGTCGTGGGACCTCATGTGAATTACGTCGGACCTGGAGGGGTATTTGGGGATTAATAAAGTGGTGAAAGAGGGTGTTTTTTTTTTGTCTTTCATTCCAAATAAAGGATTTTTTGGATGTGTGGGTTTATTTTCTTTAACTTACAGGTTAATCATAGAAGGTATCTTGGGGAGACGCCTGCCATGATTAACCTAGGACTTAGTGGCAGCTATGGGCTGCCATTAACTCCTTGTTATCCCGATTGCCACCGCACCAGGGCAATTCGGGATGAGCTGGGTAGAGTCCCAGCACTGTCGCATCTAATGGATGCGGCAATTCCGGGCGGCTGCTGGCTGATATGGTTAGGGTGGGGGGGCTCCCCATAACGTGGAGCTCCCCATCCTGAGAATACCAGCCTTCAGCCGTGTGGCTTTAGCCTGGCTGGTATCAAAATTGGGAGGGACCGCATGTTTTTTTTTTAATTATTTATTTATTTTTTTACTGAACGATATAGACACGCCCACCGGCGGCTGTGATTGGTTGCAGTGAGACAGCTGTCACTCAGCGTGGGGGCGTGTACGACTGCAACCAATCATAGGCGCCGGTGGGCAGGGAAAGCAGGGAATATGAGATGGAATAATAAGCAGTTGGTAAAAGAGGAGAAGCCGCCACAGTGTGAATGTCGTGCAGCGCCGTGCCGGTGATCGTGAATCGGTGAGTATGAAAGAGAGAGGGAGAGACCGACTGACAGAGGGAGAGACCGACCGACCAACTGACAGAGACCGACAGAGAGAGAGAAAGACCTGCGTTTGTCAAAAAAACATGCGGATCGCAACAAAAATGCAGTGCAAACGCACTGCTTAGCATTTTGTTAGCATTTTTCTACAACTCATTGATTTCAATGGGTGTAGAACGTTGCCAAAACGGACAAAAGAATTGACATGCTGCTTTTTTAAATGCAGAGAATTTGTCAAATTTTTGACAATCAAAACGCTGCGTTTAAAAAATGCACAGATTTTGCATGATTCTCTTAGACTTGGCTGAGGAAGCAGAACGCATGAATTTTGACAATGTGACGCTGCAGCTTAAAACGCTGCAGAAACGAATAAAAAAAAAACGCAACGTGCGACTGAGCCCTAATAGCACTTGTGCGACATACGGAATACCAAACGGATTTCACTCGTCCTACTCTCCTGGATAAAAATTAGACTGATTTTTCATACGCTCATGTGACCCTGGCCTTATATTCCATCAGTTGTTTTCTAATTTTTGCCTGCTGTAGTGAAACAATTTACCGTTTCTCAGGCAAGAGAACAGATCTCATGATCATGTAGATGATTAAAAATTATACAATTAGAAAACAAAAACTCATTACAATAAAAGGTATAAATAAAAAAAGAGTTAAGAGTTTTAAATACAATTTCTTCATGTATTCCTTAGTTAAAGAATGATGTTGTCACCATGTATCAGCATTCTTTTATTTATCAACCCAGCTGGTTGTGCTGTATAACACCGTTACTGGGAGCTCTGTAATTCCTGAATCAGTTGCTCTTTTATTCCATTCTTGCCCTACACGCCTGAGTGTCGCTATAAATCCTTTTCACCGAAATCCCCTTCTTCATCTTGTACACTGTAAGTAAACGTAAGAGATATATGCAACCTGGGAGAACACAAAACAAATGTGAAGACATCGGTTCATCACTGCATAAGGTGTCTAGTGTTTTTGCGATACATAGGATTTATTGCTCTGTGCGCTGTGATATATTTTTACACCAGAACCCTAGAGCCAAGTCATTGTGAAAGAGGAATCTATGGTCAGCAAATTGCTTAGTGTTTTCTAGTCTTGGGCTACATTAAACATATTTTTCATAGATATTTTTTTTTTTTATAATTGCCCATGTCACAATCCTTAAATTTTTTTTATTTTTTTTTTTAATATGCCAGTTTTCATTTGATCCACTGAGCTTTTACCATAGAGAGGTACTGTAGTAAGCGACATCGATACATATGGCACACTATACTCTGCAAATATTGCACTGCCTCAGGGAGGCTATTTCCATAGCTCACCCATTGTTCTTACAGACTCAATGGGCAACCCTTCGTACGCCCTGGTAGTGCAACTGGGGCGCACATAGTAAATGTAGGCCCTCATATCAAAAGTCCTATTTGCTCCAACTCCTTCCCCCACCCTAAAAAAAATATTCAGAGGAGTAGGTAGGGTCACGGTGCATAGGTGCTGTCACAGAAGGGCATACTTCCCAACTTTTGAAGACAGTGAAAGGGACATATAGTGCAGAACCTACATAGTAATTGTACCCCTACTTAGTGTATTCACTTGTTACAATATCCCTTTCATGGCTCACATACAGTATGATCCCCCTAAAAAAGCCACTCTTCACAGTGTGATACTCCCAACGTGAATTCCCTCACACTGTTTGTTTGCCTCCCTCAGCAGCCGTAATACCTACAATATGATGAACCAACAATTCCCCCAACAAAATACAATACTTCTTGAATACTCCAACACAGTATGAAGCCCCATCACAGTATGATTCCTTTACAGTACACTCAGCACAGTATAATGCATTAACGGCCTCCCCAACACAATTTGATGCCCTTACGGTACCCCTTATACAGTGTGAGGCCCCCTCAATTCCCCATGCACAATGAGGCACCCACAGTGACCCACACATTGTGATGCTTAAATCACTCCCTCCACATTATGATTTCTCAACAGCCCCCACAGAGCATCGTTCCCTGAAAACTCCCCACACAGTATGATATCCCCAGAACACATTACACACAGTATGATGGCCACCACAGACACCCAGACACAGTATGATAGCCACCATAGACACCCACAAACAGTATGATGGCCACCATTGACATGACAATCAGCACATCTAAATAGGCAGTCTATCAAAACGATGGTCAAACAATCCTTACTCTCAGCAATACATCGTCCTGTATAAACGAACTTGCATTGCTGAGAATAATTACAGCCTCTGCTTACTGAATGGTTATTGATCTGTCAATGTGCTGCTCAAGTTTGTGTCTGTTAACAGGGCATTAAACAACCACCAATCTTTTGTCAGACGGCGATTATTTAATACTGGACATTGTTTAATATAAATGCTAACTGCACCCTTTTTCTGAAATATGTTCATGAATCTTTTGGGTATGTGCACACGTTGCTGACATTTTTTTGCACCCAAAAAATTTACCTTGTGGCTGAAAAACGCACCAAAAACACATGCTTTTCGGTGCATTTTTTGGTGCTTTTTTTTTTAGTTCAGAGGCTAGAAGGTCTAAAAAACGCAGGAAAAAATTGGACCAACAATTGACATGCTGCTTCTTTTTTCTATGCCAAAAACTGTAAGGAAAAAAAAAAAGCAACGTGCGCACATCATTTCTTATTTCTCCTAGAATTTGCTGGAATAAGTATGGACATGGAGATTTGGACAATAAACTGCATGATAAACTGCACCAAAAAATGAATCAAAAACTGCGCCACACACAGGGCCTTACAGTATGTACTATGTTCACACGTGCATTGATATTTCAGTTGCTGTGCTCCTTCTTAGGGCTGCTTCTCACTTGCGAGTTTCTCGCAGTAGAGCAATGTGAGAAAAACTCGCATTGGAATCGGACACATGTTAGTGAATGATTCAGCTCTCATCTGCGATTTTTTTCTCAGTCCAAATCGGACTGAGAAAAAAATCGCAGCATGCTGCTTTTTTGCGAGTTTCTCGCACCATTTGTCCCAATGATTTCCTATGGAAGGGGATTAAAAGTAGGATCACACACGTGCACCAGTGTTCACATTTGCGAGTGTGGCAGTAACTTCGCTCATTAAATATTCAACAGATGAATGTGACATCACATTCCCAAAGGTAAATTAAATGACACGTGTAATAGCTTTTATATAATTAAGATGTTGCATGAAACTAGCATCGCAAATGCGACACACACGCGAGCAAAAAGCATCGCACTTGCGTTGCACTCGGACTTAACGTGAACTAAAATCAGCCGAGTATTTTTCAGCCCAGTCGGACCGATTTTACTCGCATAGATGTGTTTCCAGCCTGTGGCCCGCTGGAGTCCCAAAGCTTTAGAAATGGCTTATTTCTAGGGATGATCGAATACCGCAAATATTTGGCAACGCCCATATTCGCCGACTAGGTCGTCACTATTCGATGATTTGCGAATATTCGATGCGCAATGTATGTCTATGGGAAACCCTAATAGTTGCTGAATAGCAACTATTCCGGCTTCCCATAGACTTACATTGCACATCGAATATTCGCATAGCGGCAAACTATTCGTCAGATATTCACGAAGCCAAATATTGCCGAATATTTGTGATATTCGATCATCCCTACTTATAACCTTTTTACGACTGATAGATCTCAATTCCATTACTTCTCATTTGTTCTAGAATTTCTTTGGATCACGGCATAATGTGTAGCTTTTGAAGCTCCTTTGGTCTACTACACTTTTGTCAGGTATGTCCTATTTAAGTGATTTCTTGATTGAGAACAGGTTTGGCAGTAATCAGGCCTGTCTGTGGCTAGTAAAATATAACTCAACTTCCCAAAGATGTGATAAACCACAGTTAAATTAGGTTTTAAGGGGAAGAATCACTTTTTAGCACCCTGTAGGTTTGGATTTCTTTTTCCCTCAATAGTAAAGACCTTCACTTATAAACTGCATTTTGTGTTTACTTGTGCTATCTCTGTCTAATATTTAAATTTGTTTGGTGATTTGATCTGAAACGTTTAAGTGTGACAAACATGGAAATGAATAAGGCTACGTTGCCTTTTTTTGTGACCACGAAGATGCAGCGTTTTTGTGCACCCGCGGCAAAAACGCAGCGGTAAAAACGCATGCATTTTTACCGCATTTTTGTGCGTTTTTTTACTTTGTTTTGCTGCGTTTTTGATCACTGCGTTTTGCTGCGTTTTTTCCAATGCATTGCATGGGTGGAAAAACGCAGAAAAACGCAGAAAAGAATTGACATGTTGTTTTTTTGGTTTTTTTTACCACAAAAACGCAGCTAAAACAAAGCACTGTGCGGACAGCAAAAATGAAAACTCAGACTCAGGAAGCAAAGTCATGCCGTTTTTTGACCAAAAACGTACCCGAAAAACGTGCAAAAATGCCACGAATAACTCACCGTGTGCCTAACGCTATGTGCGCACGAGTGCATTTTTGCTGCATTTAAAACTGCAGCGTCTCAATGACAAAATGCATGCGTTGTGCTTCTCCAGCAAAGGCTGTGAGAAGTCTGCAAATTCCATGCGCACGTTGCTTATTTTTAGCCAGAGTTTTAGATGCCATATATTTGACAAAATCAATGTGTTTAAACAAGCAACATGTCACTTCTTGTGCGTTTTGGTTACATTTTCCACCCATTAATATCAATGAGGTGTGTCAAAACGCAACCAAAATGTTTAATTGTGCGCTTGCACTGCATTTTTGTTGTGTTCTGCATGCTTTTTTGACAAAAAAAGCAGGTCTTTAGGTCTCTCTCTCTCTCTTTGTCGGTCTCTCTCTGTCCGTGTCGGTCTCTCTCTCTCTGTCGGTCGGTCTCTCTCTCTCTGTCGGTAGGTCTCTCCCTCACACCCCCTCTCTCACACCGATCACCGGCGCAGTGCTGCACAGCTGTCACACTGCTCCGGCAGCTTCTCCTGCTTTTGAAAATGCCGGCCGTTCATTATTCTATCTGATATTCACTGCTTCTCCTGCCCACCGGTGCCTATGATTGGTTCCAGTCAGACGAGCCCCGATGCTGAGTGACAGCTGTCTGACTGCAACCAATCACAGCCGCCGGTGAGCGGGTCTATATTGTGCAGTAAAATTAATAAATAATTAAAAAAACAGCTTGCGGTCCCCCCCCAATTTTGATACCAGCCAAGGTAAAGCCACATGGCTGAGGGCTGGTATTCTCAGGATTGGGAGCCCCACATTATGGGGAGCCACCCAGCCTAAAAATATCAGCCAGCAGCCACCCAGAAATGCCACATCCATTAGATGCGACAGTCATAATAAGGAGTTAATGGCAGTCCATAGCTGCCACTAAAGCGGGCTTTACACGCTACGATATATCTAATGAGATGTCGGCGGGGGTGACGTCGTAAGTCACACACATCCAGCATCGTTATTGATATCGTAGCGTGTGACAGCTATGAACGAGCAGAAATACTCACCTTCTCGTTCATCGTTGACACGTCGCTCATTTTCTAAAAATTGAACATCCGGTTGTTCAATGTTCCCGAGGCAGCACACATCGCTCCGTGTGACACCCCGGGAACGATGAACACAGCTTACCTGCGTCCCACCGGCAATGCGGAAGGAAGGAGGTGGGCGGGATGTTACGTCCCGCTCATCTCCGCCCCTTCGCTTCTATTGGCCGGCCGCTGTGTGACGTCGAACGTCCCTCCCCCTTCAGGAAGTGGATGTTCGCTGCCCACAACGAGGTCGTTTGTAAGGTAAGTACGTGTGTCGGGGGGTTACAGCATTGTGTGACACGGGCAACAAATTGTCCGTGCCGCACAACGATGGGGGCGGGTGTGATCGCAAATGCGATCGCACGACATATTGAAACGTGTAAAGCAGGCTTTAGTCCCAGCTTAGTGATGGCAGGTGTCTATGAGACACCCCCCATCACTAAACTGTAATTAAAGTATAGAAACACAAACACCGAAAAATCCTTTATTTGAAATAAAAGACAAAAAAAACCCTCTTTCACCACTTTATTAATCCTCTAACACCCCTCCAGGTCTGACGTAATCTACATGAGGTTCCACGACACTTTCAGCTCTGCAACATCGGAAGCTGACAGGAGCGAGCGTAGAGCACGACCACTCTCTGTGAGCTCCACGGAGCAACTGAAGTGAGTCGCTCTGTCAGCGGAGACGTTTGTATAGAAAAACACTGCGTGCACAGCCCAAGATTCTCAAAAAGATGGGTGCAGCATCATGCATGATATGTAATATAAGGGGAAGAAAAAAGCGCACACCACAATGTAAACACAATATGAGTTAATATACAGTTAGGTCCAGAAATATTTGGACAGTGACACAATTTTCGCATGTTGGGCTCTGCATGCCACCACATTGGATTTGAAATGAAACCTCTACAACAGAATTCAAGTGCAGATTGTAACGTTTAATTTGAACGTTTGAACAAAAATATCTGATAGGAATTGTAGGAATTGTACACATTTCTTTACAAACACTCCACATTTTAGGAGGTCAAAAGTAATTGGACAAATAAACCAAACCCAAACAAAATATTTTTATTTTCAATATTTTGTTGCGAATCCTTTGGAGGCAATCACTGCCTTAAGTCTGGAACCCATGGACATCACCAAACGCTGGGTTTCCTCCTTCTTAATGCTTTGCCAGGCCTTTACAGCCGCAGCCTTCAGGTCTTGCTTGTTTGTGGGTCTTTCCGTCTTAAGTCTGGATTTGAGCAAGTGAAATGCATGCTCAATTGGGTTAAGATCTGGTGATTGACTTGGCCATTGCAGAATGTTCCACTTTTTTGCACTCATGAACTCCTGGGTAGCTTTGGCTGTATGCTTGGGGTCATTGTCCATCTGTACTATGAAGTGCCGTCCGATCAACTTTGCGGCATTTGGCTGAATCTGGGCTGAAAGTATATCCCTGTACACTTCAGAATTCATCCGGCTACTCTTGTCTGCTGCTATGTCATCAATAAACACAAGTGACCCAGTGCCATTGAAAGCCATGCATGCCCATGCCATCACGTTGCCTCCACCATGTTTTACAGAGGATGTGGTGTGCCTTGGATCATATGCCGTTCCCTTTCTTCTCCAAACTTTTTTCTTCCCATCATTCTGGTACAGGTTGATCTTTGTCTCATCTGTCCATAGAATACTTTTCCAGAACTGAGCTGGCTTCATGAGGTGTTTTTCAGCAAATTTAACTCTGGCCTGTCTATTTTTGGAATTGATGAATGGTTTGCATCTAGATGTGAACCCTTTGTATTTACTTTCATGGAGTCTTCTCTTTACTGTTGACTTAGAGACAGATACACCTACTTCACTGAGAGTGTTCTGGACTTCAGTTGATGTTGTGAACGGGTTCTTCTTCACCAAAGAAAGTATGCGGTGATCATCCACCACTGTTGTCATCCGTAGACGCCCAGGCCTTTTTGAGTTCCCAAGCTCACCAGTCAATTCCTTTTTTCTCAGAATGTACCCGACTGTTGATTTTGCTACTCCAAGCATGTCTGCTATCTCTCTGATGGATTTTTTCTTTTTTTTCAGCCTCAGGATGTTCTTCTTCACCTCAATTGAGAGTTCCTTAGACCACATGTTGTCTGGTCATAGCAACAGCTTCCAAATGCAAAACCGCACACCTGTAATCAACCCCAGACCTTTTAACTACTTCATTGATTACAGGTTAATGAGGGAGACGCCTTCAGAGTTAATTGCAGCCCTTAGAGTCCCTTGTCCAATTACTTTTGGTCCCTTTAAAAAGAGGAGGCTATGCATTACAGAGCTATGATTCCTAAACCCTTTCTCCGATTTGGATGTGAAAACTCTCATATTGCAGCTGGGAGTATGCACTTTCAGCCCATATTATATATATAATTGTATTTCTGAACATGTTTTTGTAAACAGCTAAAATAACAAAACTTGTGTCACTGTCCAAATATTTCTGGCCCTGACTGTACTTAAATATAACTTAAATATATAGAAATTTTATTGGTACAAAAGGCACACCACTTACAATTAAAATAATTTAAAATCAATACATACAAAAACGACCCCTCAAGAAATGTGAAAGGGAACTTGTCACCTGAATTTTCGCTATGAAACTAAAAGAATCCCCTTCTGCAGCTCCTGGGCTGCATTCTATAAAGGTTCATCTTCTACTGGCCCCCCTTTCAGACCTAAATAAACACTTTATAAAATCTTACCTTTTGGTCTGCTAATGAGCTTTGCTGGCCACGGGGACGGGCTGTATTTCTTCCGTTATTTTCCCTCCTGCCGCTGTTCACCGTCCCCCTGTGTTGTTTTACATCGATGAGGCCGCCGCCCTCATGTTACGCCGCCCTCAAGGTACACTCACAATACAATTAATATACAATATACAAGGTATCCGGAACGAAGTGTGCCGCCCCCGTGCCAGCAGCCGGCGCTGCTCGGGTCCGGTCCTTCAGGGGTGGTGGCTTGAGGGTCTCCGGACCCGGGGGTCTCGCGGACACGCCAAATAAAAGGGGGGATGTATATGTACGGGCTGGGCCGTATTAAGTTCGTGATGCCACCCACGGTGCGTGGTGAATTGGGACACCACCACTGCAGTTATGGGGCACCCGGGGAAGATGTTGTGCAGCAAGTTGTTAACCCCTCCGTGGGCAGGGATGGTGGCCCCTGGGCCTGGTGGCTCGGGGCGGGGGATAGCGACTGCAGGGGTGCTGGTGTACTCACTGTTAGTAAAACACAAGAGTCTCTGCAAAACCAAGGTGATGGTGGCCGGTGCCGTGGCTGGTTGCATTCAGGGTCCCCCATTTGGCTGGTGGTCTCTATCTCTGTCTTCTGCACTGTTTTAAGTAGAAATGACTTCCCAGTTTGAAACGTAGGAGTCCGCTCCCGGCTGGATGTGGCCTAAGGAGCCGTGCCCGCAGACGCTGGCCCATGGGATCTATGGGCTGTGGCGGTGACCTCTTATCCCTAATCGGTGGGTTGTTGTCTTCTATGAGGGACTTTGGGTAGGACAGGACCTCTAGTCCTGGCCTCAATCGGTTAATTAACCAGTCCGCTTGTTTCCAGTTTCTGGCTTCAGGGTCCGAGTACCCCCCTTGTGCTACGGTTTCCGGGTCGATTCCCCGTGTCGGTACTGGCGGGCTACAACCCTGTTCCGGTCCACCTCGGTTCTGCCGAGCCGTCTTCCTGTCTCCTGCTGACTGAGACCACTGTCTGCCTCCTAGACAAGGCACCAGGGCTCCTACCCTGGTACCGTTCAATCTGGACTTCTCCTGCTGGAGCTACACTTAGCTCCAGCCCACACTCCTCTCCAACTTGAACTCTCAAGCTCATCTACTGATCTGCTTGTTTTCCCGCCCCGGGCTGTCTAGACCCCTGGGTGGGCGTGTCCCAACCGCCTGGTCACGCCGACTGGTGTGTCTATCTTTCCCTAAGGGGGGGCGACTAGGGTTTCTGGTCGGCTGTGTGTTGCCTAATGAGGGAAGGTGTTATGCAGGGGCCTAACTGTGACTACCTGGTTTTGCCAGGGCGTCACATTCCCCCCCCCCTTGGTTGAATACAGACCATCCGCGGGCAGTCCAACCACCACCGTTTATTGAACTAGAAAAAGGAGCTAAAACGGGTAAAACATTTTACAATTATAATAACATATTTACATAGAAGTATGTTTCCCTTCCGGGAGACATTTTGCTTAAACGTTGCACATATAAACAACCGGGACGGGACGGACCGGGTCCTTCTCACCTCACCCACCCAAAACAACCTAGCCCTGATGCCACCTCTAAAACACAGGTTGGCATCCCTTGCCCAAGTCCAGGTTAGGTCCGGGTGTTGCCCAAATGGGCTGGGTAAAAAGTTCCTTACCCGGCAGTCCTTTACAGGGACTCCTCATCCAGGGGACCCCTGACTCGGAGGATAGTCACCGGTTCCAATGGTGACTGGGCCTCGGCCGACTCCACCGCAGGCTCTTCCTCCAATCAGCCTCTCCGGAGACTGCGGCTTGGTGAGAAGGTAGGTCTGGGGCTATTTACAAGACCCAAAAGTTTATGGGATGGCTCGCAAGTTCTAAGCCATTGTCTTTGTAAACGGGACAAATACTGTAACGGGAACTGTAGACGGTCCCAACGGGGACTTTAACTTTGGGTAGCCTGGGAACCGCTACCTAACTCTCTTAATCTCCATCAGTTGAAGTTGGCGGGGAGAGGTGGGCGTTGTGCTGGGCCTCGGTTTTTGCCCACCTCTTCACATCGAGGGCAAACCACCCCCTCTCCCCGCAATGCCGGGTGTAGACCACCAACTCCAGGGGGTATACATTCCTCCGGGACACGAATATCTCGGCCTCCAGGCCAGGCTCAAAGATAAAACTCCATCCCCTTTGGGGGTCAAAGTGCCGGACTTGGCCCTTGTAGACGGGGCTCCGCACCCGGAAAGTAGCATTCCACAAATTGTCCTTCTCCGTGTATGTCCGGGACAGAACCTCCGCCTTCCGCTTTTCCCGGGCGGCAATTTCTTTACCCAGCTGCCGCCGCTGCCGCTCCCAGTATGGAGCTTCTGCTGCCTGCTCTGGGTCAACCTGCGCGGGAGACGGGCTCAGACGGAGTACAACCGACACCTTCTGCAATGGGGAACCCCGCTGTGACGTGGCCTGCTCTGCTGCCTGTCAGCTACATCCCCGCCGTGCCTCAGCCGAGGCCGAGTATCTGGGAGCGGTCAGCGTGACTTGCAGTACTGACTTCCAGCCGTGGACTGCCTCCGCTGTGGCTGGGCCGACTGCCGGGGCCGTTGTCATCTCAGGCACTGTGTCCTCCGGGACCGAGATCAATGCTGGGCTCAGGGCCGGATGGGGCACCTTCCTGGCGTGGGCTTTGCGTGGAGCTGGGATGGGTGATGGGCGTGCTGTCGGCGGCTTCCTCTGGCAGGTCCCCGCAGGCCGGTGGGACGGACACCGCTGCTGGTGGCAGCGGACCGAGCGGGGTGTCAGCGGCAGGCGCGGGCGGTGAGGAAGGCAGCGTGGCGGGCAGGGGCAGGCTGGGCCCCTCAGCCTGGTCGGCCGGTCCCTGAGGGACATAGGGGCGTGGGTCGCTTATCCGCTCCTCCAAGGTTGCCTCCACTTCACGAGCCCGAACGGCTGCAGCCAACTCCGCCATCTCAGCCGTGCAACGCTCAAGGATAAAGCGCGCCTGTGCCTGGATCCGGCGACACATGCGCTCCGTCTGGGCTTCTACCCAGGCCGCTGTTCTGGGCACGAGCCGCTGTACTCCGGGCGTGCCAGACGGGTCGGCCATGTTGCTCTGATGGTGTCCAGGAACGAGAAGGATGGCAGGGTCCTGGAGTCCCTGCCCTTTATCTCCTCGGTGACATGCTGCAGAATCTTCACCCGCCCCACCTTGGTCTTTTGCCGGCACTCCTCTTTCAGGCCTGCTAGTTTTGTTTTTCGACTTCCGGCCTCGCTTTTCGGCCGTGTTCCCAGGGGGCGGGTCTTCGGCTTTCGCGCCCTTTTCGCGGGGAAGAAGACGCTGGGCTGCAGTTTTCGCGCCTAAAAATGGCGACCAAAATGGCGACTTCTGAAAATAT